>NW_027526077.1:0-600000 GCF_052094955.1 Ictidomys tridecemlineatus | reverse complement strand
CCTTCGGGGCCTCCAGTGGGATACTTCCTCTGCTAATGGGCCCAAAGACACCTGCCACAGGAGTAGCACACAGGGGAGCCGCACAGGACTTGAATATGGCTGTTTTATGGAAGAGCGTGAAATGTTGTGTGAGTCTCCCACTCACTGACCTCATGATGACACGTCAGAGGATATTACCAGGTGAAAATGCCCACGTAGTTCCCTTTCTGGAACCTCGGGCCTTTGGATTGACCACTGGTTAGACTGGCAGCTGAGATGGCCTGAAGAGAAGAGTCAAGGAACAGGGTTGCATCTGGATGCAGAAGTAGGGAACCTAGATCGCACCACAGAGGAGGAACTTCCCGGCACCTATCTTTCCTTTTTCCTAAACCATCCTCACCCACAAGCTAAAACAGTGTGGTTTCCCCCCAGGAGTCAGCAGAGAATGTTCTGGCCAGGAGTCTCAAGTGCCTGGTGCCCTCATGGTAAACTAATAAATCAGGACTCTGAGTTTTATAATCAATCCCTGGAGATTATTAAACAGCTCTAGGCCCCTTAGAAATAGACAACTATCTCTGAGAGTCTGGAAGGGCTGAACACCAGCCCTGGAGCCAGATGACCCAGCAAGACCCTGAGCCTCAGAGAGTCCTTTGCAAGGTAGCCTCGGCAGCCACAGCACACTCCCCCTTTGCCATGGATGAAGCCCAGCTTGATGATTTTTCCAAGGTGAACTCTGCAATGGGTGCTTTGCAGTGATGGCAAATTAAAATAATCCCCTTCATTCTTGCAACCTACTAGAGCTTAAGACATGTCTTCATACACTGAGTTTGTCACGTGGAATGGAGTGATTTTTCAGCATATTCCTTGTTCCATTAACTTGTAGATGAAGAACATAAAGCTCAGAGGGGCGTCACGGGCCCCACATTTCCCCACATGTTTTAGTTTTTACCAACCCCTGGAAGGAAGCTTGGGCAGGACGTGCTTCTGAGTTTGGCACGGCTCTGTTTACTGATGGGGACGCTGCTTACACAGGTGTGTCCAGCTTGTGAAAATTAACCAAGCTGCTCACTGAGGAAACGTGCCTGCTTATGCCTGCTTATGTGGACTTATTATACTTCAAAATAAAGACAGTCTGTAATGCAGATTTGAAAAAGAAAAGTAATGCTTCTGTTATTTTATTTTAAAATAAATAACCATTAATAAGCTCTCCAGTATATTTTCAGATAGAATTGAATCTAAAACCGGGTAACTCCTTTCTTAGAAGTGAGTCCTTTTCAATTGGTACATTACTATACATAATAGTTTTAAAACTATATAAAATTTTTAAATAACAAAATAACAGAATAACGGGGTCTTGGCTATTTAAAATTCATAACAAAGATTAGAAGGAATAAATGTGGTATTGTACTCTGAAAAATTATATTACATATTTGAAGAATCTGTTATGCCTTATGAATAAACTAAGGTCATAAATTAAGTTAAAATTCTCAGGATTCCATCAGACTGGATAGACCGTACCTAGAGGTGATAGATGAATTATTCACAGGAATATTTTCAAGAGTTAGATGACCTTGCAGATTAAGGCTTGCATGTGGGGATTGGTGGGTGTGGGCTGGGATAATTGAGTACATATGTGACTGAGTTTGACTAGCAGGAAAGTACCTAGGGGTGAGCTGGGAAGAGCAACCCACTCACCCTCTCCCATGCTTGGGGCTTCTCACAGTGGAGAACTGTAAATCCTTATTGTTTCCATTCCATTTGTAAAGACTAGTCTGGAAACGCCCTACCCATAGAGGGGATTTGGGCTCAGATATTGGAAAGCACAAATGTGTCTGCTGGGTATTTTAAATTATCCAATGAAACCAGGTTGTAGACGGAGGAGAAAGTGGGCTTTCCTCAAGAGTTCAGAACTGTTGCTCATAAACACACAGAGGGTCGCTGTGTTGCTCTCAGATACAGGTTTAGAAATACATTTGTACTCTTCTATGTTTAAGAATTGCTCAATTTTTTCAATGCAGATACTTTTACTTTTTGATATTTCCAAAATTTGAACTGATCTCACAGTGATTTTTTCATGTGTTACAAAAGTGTCCTATAAAGAAGTTCCTCCTAAACTCAGTAGTAGGTGCTCTATGTCTGTTCTTCTATAGGAAGATAAGTGGTGAGGAGGAGTCTGATTCAGTCCTTAGCTAGTGGTGGCCCAGGAGGGAGGCACAGGTCACAACCACAGGGGGTCCTGAAGGCAGGGGCTTAGGTTGCCAACAGCCATCTTGAATTGCTCTACTGGATCCCCCCACCTCCTCCACCAAGACGCCTTAGTCTAATCCACTGGTTCTCAAGGGAGGTGATTTTTGTTCCCATTTTTGGGATGCGTGTTAAGGTCAGGAGTCATTTTTGGTGATCACAATGTTGGGGAGCGGTGCTGCTGGTTTCTTGTCTGTAGAGACCAAGGACACTGCTCAACATCTGCAATGGACAGAAGAAAGAACCTCATTCTAAACAAAAAATCATCTGGCCTAAACTGTTCATGGTACTGAGCATGAAAAACTCTGGTGTGGCTTTAGTACCTCCAACCAGGGACAATGTTCCTGGGGAATTATACAGATTTCTTATTGGAAGAAGGGACATACACTTTTGGTAGAAGTTTTTAAGGTGCTATTTCATAACTTGTATTATTCTGAGAAAATTCTTACAATGGGGAACAAAACAACCACTGTCTTTCCCTCTGATTGAGCCTATGGTCCCACTGGAGAAAAGACGAACAGTCAGGCCCCAGCAGGCACCCCAAACTGTTATGAATGGGATACTCGCCAAGGATTGAGTCTGTGTGGTTCAGAATAAAGCAATCGGAGGGCCTTAACAAATGATGTGTAATATTCGACAGTAGGGAGACCTCCGGAAATAAATGGCTCCCCACACTGGTGAAGAGATTCAAAGGCCATGTCACTGTGATCTTGTCCTAGTCCTCATGGCCACAAGATTCCATCCCAGGTCACATGACCGGCCTGCAGAAAGAGGGCAAGAGAAGGACAAAGGCTGACACTTACCTGAGGCCACCTTTCATTAAGTGAGCTTCACTTCCATCAAGGTGCACGCTCACCTGATTGGACAGAAGTCCCATCCACTCAGCTCCGAGGGGAACAAGAAATTCACCTTACTGTTAAAGCAGGTCACCTTGTTATTCTTGACAAAATGGAGATTTCATAAGAAAATAGGAGAGGAAAGTGAATACTGGGTAAGAAATCAAAAGTCCCTGACACAGAGGCTCCAAGAAACCCCTAGCAGCTGTGAGCTGAGTGAGTAAGGAATGGGAGGATTCTCTAAGGAAGTGAGGTCTTGGCTAATAAGGGAAATGAGCAGGAGTTAACAACTGAGTAAGGCAAAAGGAGCCGCGCCTGCAGAGAGGAGGCTGAGCTGCCCCAAAGCTAGCTCCTCTTGTAAAGGGGTCAGCCCGTATTACAGAGAGGGGAGGTTATGGATACGGCTGTCTATAGAACCACCCCTAATAAAATGTCTATTTCTTTGGATATGTTCCTTTCTGTGGCATTCATACAAAAGAAATTTTTAAAACATTTTCCATCTCTGCCTTACTTCAGAAGGAAGGATTATCTCCTAATTACAGCCATGAGAGAAAGCACAGACAAACTCCCCCATTAGAGTTTCTAGGAAAGGAAACGAACATGTCCATGATGGTGATTTTGCCTGGCTTGAAAAACCTACCAGAAAGCTTGCTTGACAAATTCTGGAGCCCTCAAGAAAACCAGCCAGAGAGCTCTCTGAGCCTGCCTTGCCTCTGACCGGAGGACCCTGACTCTGATCTAGTTTTCAAACTACGAGGTGTCCGCACAGTCTCAGAGGAGTCTGGCCTCAGTTTTACAAAGGGGACATGAAAGGCACATCTGTTGCCTTCTTTTCCCATCTAGTAACTCCAAGTGATGAAAATGAGACCACACTCTCCTTTTACATTGTGTTAGTATTAAAAGCAGTAAGAATGCCCAAGAGACTCACAGACCCAAACTGGCACTGGGTAGGTATGTCCCTTGGTTCACACTCTCAGGCCCCGCTCTCAGTAGGTACTGCACAGGTCTTTAAAGACTAATTCCCTTAGGTGGGTGTTTGGTCATAGAGTCGTGAAAATTAACAGGACAGTCAAATTTGCCAAATATTTTTCTTTCAGCAGTGCTTTTGCATTTGGATTAACCAGGTGCTAACTGCAGGCAGGTAGGGGTGGCTGGAGAAAGTAGGCCACTGAGGGCAAGCCTGTGTGATTTACATTTTGTCCTTGGTGAGCTGAGATCTCTCTGCTTCCCGATTTCACATCCTCAGCTGCTTCCCCCTACCACACCCTTCCACCATGACGATCTACCTATCTCAAGCCCAGAGCTATGGAGGTGGCAGACCATGGACTGAACCTCCAAATCCAAACCAAAATGAACTTTTTCTCCTTTTAAGGTTCTTGTCAATTCTCTTGGTCAGAGCATTGAAAAGCTAACTAAAAGAGCCTGAGTATTTGCGTGTCTTTTTTTCTTACATTTCATAGAACAGGTATAGAAATTGGTACACACCAGATTTGAGAGCAAAGCAGTAAGCAGATATAAGAGCAACAAGATAAGCAAATACCTAGAGAGGCCAGGGAGATGCTGAGTGAGTGCACTTGGGAATACAAGATAATCAGCAAGACGTTACCAGTAGACATGTTCCTAAGAAGCTCTTGGGACTTCGGCAATGTGATTTTTAGAGAAAAAGCTGAACATGTCCATTGGTTTCTTTAAATCAATAAGTCCGTGAACTTCATCTGTAGATGCTGTTATAAGTGTAAAAATGGGGTCAGTGTGGAAATGGATAAATATTTCAGCAAACTACTTTATGGACACTGAAGTTAAATATAACATAGTTTGTATGTGTCACAGAATATTATCCTTCTTTTGATTTTTTGATAACCATTAAAAAATAAAATACTCTTAGCTCACAGCCCATGCAGTATGCTAGATTTGGCCTGCAGGTCTTATCTTGCCAGCTCTGATGTAGCAAAAGAACTGAATGTTGTCCATTCATGCATCCTTCTTGGCTCAGATGAACTCCTTTAAATTTAATTTGCCAAACATTTTTCTTTTAACAGTGCTTTTGCTTATTAATATCTCCATGCTTTGCTTCATTATATTTCTCTTTACCCTAAAGCATAAACCAAAACCAAAAGCACACACATACAGATATGTATACAGCATAAGAAAGACACAAAAAGCAGCTGTATTTATATTTAATAGTAGGTACATTTGCATTTGACAACCCCCTTCTTCCAGGAGAGTGAACTGACTTTTGGGCCTGCATGTTCATAGAGGTTCTGGATGGAGACGGCTCACACCATTTATACACATGTTATACAAAGCAGTGTTTTGAGGTACTACATATCTTGTACCTGAAATCTATGAAAAGAAAATCAGGACTGATTCATAATCAGGTCAACTAAATGACCCCTAATTGAACTTGAATCCATTCTCTGCCTTATTTTCATGGCTGATGAAAGGGGGGCTGTGGGCTTATGTCCCATTTGGTCATAAAATACCCAGTGCAAGAATATCAGAGCCTATACCTGCCAGTCTTTTAAAACCACTGTCAACACCAGAAGAGAAATAGAACTTAGATATTTGAGTTCCTGTAAAATTTGAACTGTTTCTCTAAAATAACAAGAAATACTGAAAAGGAAAAGGAATTTGTTTTAAATGATCAAACTGGAAAAAATGACCAGAAAACCCCTCTGGTCGTTTTCCTAAAATTCTGTGCTCTCCTAAGCTTCATTTATGGGCCGCTTGAGAAAGGAAAGAAAGGATGTAAAAGGCCCTGGAGATATTGTAGCTACATTAGGGAAGTACCAGAACACATGTAAAAGGCTTGTAAAGCTCTTGGCACATCAGCTCTGACATGTAAACTGGACTACAATTGTCTTCATTTCCTCTTGTTTCTGACTCATTCACAGTTCTGTATTCCAATGATAAAAATGCTGACCTGGAGGAAAATTAGAAAATGTGGAAATTCCTTGTGCTTCAAAATCATGATACTGGGTATCTTCCTTGGCAATGCTAAATGTAAAGATTTGTTATGACTTTTGTTACTTTCATCCTTGATTATGATTTTGTATATTCCTGTAGAATCCTTTCTGCAACATGCAGAATGACATGCAATTAAGGTTCAAAAGTGTATCCAATTTTGTAATGGCTAGCAGAAAATGTATTGCTTGACTAAGTTCCCATGAGGATAGGACTAAAATTTATTTTAGGAATATCAATTGCATTTGTACAACTAGTCTTTACCACTATTAAATAACTTCATTGGAAAAAAAGAAAAAAAGCCATGCAAAGTTTTGAGGAAGAAAAAAGAAAAGAAAAGGTACACTTATCAATTCAATAACTTTATAAAGGGTCAAGTGGATTGTAATAAATTAAGAATAAGTAGAAAAAAATTATCTATGAGTTTTGCTTTTGTAAAATGGAGATGTGATAAGAAATCAAATCAATGCGAACCAGATTATATCATGGGTAATAACTTTGCTATATCCGTTCTGTCCTGTGTTACTTTTCTCCAATGTCACTTGTCTGTGTATTTGAATGTCACTCAAGTAAATTTTTGTACATCAGTTTCTATATATTTCTATTTATTAAAAAATAAGTTTCTTGCATGAAAATGAAGAAATACTCATTTCCTTGGGTAAGATTTATAACTAATTGAAGTATTATACTATACATAAAGTAATTGTCAAATTTATTTTCTTATATGTCACAAAATAAATCAAAAAGTTGCACTTCTCACATCCTTGTGAATTTTCTGTCTTAGGTCATTACAAATATCTTAAATTCCTGGGTGCTATAGCAATTACATTTCAAGAGAAACTTTGAAGAAAGATACCCCAGCCTAAAGCAGTCTATCCTATTTCTACTTCCTAGATTATTTATATTTACTTACACATTGACATTTATATTAATCTGTGTAATACGACCTATATGATAAATATCCTTAGGTATCTGTAGTACATTTAGATATCTATAGAAATCACTTGAAGCTATCATTAACAGAGGGAAAAATTCCTAATAACAATGTGTGATCACTTTTAAGCATTAGATGTTGCAAACAAGTTCTTAACAGTAGTTCTAAAAATCAAAGCAACAGAAAGTTCATGGAGTTCATACACCTGAATGGTTATTCTGTGGTATGTTTAAAATTCAGAGTTATGTTGAAATTTCAAAGTATCACAAACATATTGTAATGAAATAAAGATAAGCTGTATTAAAGGGGAAAATGTGTTTTATGTTCCAAAAAGAGGTTCCAGAGATGGCTATAGCTTATGGGAAAGATAGAAGCTAAGATCTGAATAGTTGATCTGGTATTGTAAGAATAGGAAAAAGCAACAGTTTCCAATTTGATGCCTTATTTAAATAGGTTAAAATTCAGAATATTGTCAGAATCATGGATGCATCTAGAAAATGTTTCTCAGGTCTTCAGGGATCAAGGTTGCAGCCTGATCTTGGAACAAATACTATTGTCTAAATGGTTTAGTGATTATGGGCAGAATATTAAAAAGAGAAGGTGGTGGGAAACAAATACAGAGAGTGGAGCTGAAGTGAAAAACGATTTGATATTCTGGGAAGAAGGCAGACATTATGGAAAATGAAACATTTTGTAAAGAAAAGTGAATTCCAGAAATAAAGATCAGGGAAAGTTGGACGTACTTGAGAAGAGTGTAAAAATGATCCGAGGGACAAAAGGTTTGCAAAACTATGAGTCAGATTTTTTTTTTTAATCACTTGAGTGGAATTTAAGGGCTTGGCATTTGGTGTTGCATGGTCCTTTTAAATACGTGATGCTTATTAATTTTTGGTGGTTATTTCAAAGATGTGAGAAGAGGCACCATCTTCTTTCTTGAAATGTTTACATAAACATTCTGTTCATCTAACAAGTCCTGGGAGACTACAGGACCGAGGTAAAACCCTTCCTTTTATTCAGAGTTTGTGATTTCCAGTAATTAATGTCCACTGGAGAATGAGGTGCCTGGCCGTTCAACCAGGCAAATCACTCATCCTCCTGGCACTGGAAACAAGAAGCAAGGACAACAGCCCTGCCTAAGCTGACAAACTAAAAATACTCTTTAATTAGATAATTAGTATAAATACTAGCTAGAGTCTTAAATAAGTTTTAAGATAATATAGTAAGATAAATTTTTAAAAATTTAACCACTGGCATAAATTTCATTTTCATTTAATTCTTTCTTTTAAAAGTACAGGTTTTGGCTTCAGCTTTTGCTTTTGCAATATTAGTCTTTTTTTTTTTTTTGGCCAAATGCTGAAGTCTTAGAAGGCAGACACTGTGTGTAAATATCTGTAATCCCAGACACTAATGCAACTAAACTAAGATCACATCTGGTAAGCCTTGGCCACCCTGAAGATGAGCATGGTTGCCATGCCTTTTGCAACTCTTGCAAGTCTGACACCATCTTGGAAGATTTTACCTTGGACAGTCAAAGCCATCCCTTCACCTGCATGCGGGGGCTCACTTGCACTCCCTCTCAGGATGGCTGTCTTTCTCCTCACTGTTTATTCTGGAGAAAGGCTCTCATGAGCTCCAAACAGAGAGTTGGCAGTATTTTTGCCTCTTGGATGCTCTCAGGAACCACCTCCCAGAGTGATTCTGATCTACCTCCATAGGTCTCCAGAACCTGTCTTCAGCCAGGGGCCGAACCAGAATGAACATCTGGGACATTCAGTTGTGATACACTGGGTCCTGCTGCTGGGAGAACTATTGGAGAACACAGTGCTGGGAATTTGTTTCACTAAAACAATTTAAAATGATGGATGTTGAAAAGCGCACTTAGGAAACAGCACTGTGGTCTAAAGGAGTGTGAGGTCGTGCTGGGAAGAGTCCTGACTCCTGATGCCCATTATCCTCAGACGACTGACAGATGAGGGGTACCATGTCTATTTATTGGAAAGCTCAATTTTAATTCCTGAAAAATATTTTCTCTCTTAGGATTATTACTATTTCAGGACAAAAATGATAATATCAGGGAGAATGAGAAAGAAACTGCTCACTGTGTTTAATAAGAACTCCATACAAATAAGAATCTGCCTCAAATCCCAATATTTATTCAACTCAAAAACACTTTAGTTAAAGTCAAAATGAAAGCATTAAAGCATTCTAGAGCATTTGGAAATGTGCTCCAGGGCAGGCATATGAGGGCCTTTTAGAATTCTGAGAACAGAACCCAGAAGTTGAGTTTGCTACTGATATTTCCAGTGATGAAAGGGGATGTTCAAAACAAGTCTTCACATTTTGTCCTCACAAAGTATGTTTTAAAAAGACTTTTTTTTTATGAGTGACTGAGCTTAATTTTGAGAGTTCCAACTGGTTAGAATGAATTTGCGGTGACTCTTTCAGGCAATCTCAACTGGTTGAGACATTTTTACAATTCTTTAAAATGCTCCAAATATATTTATTTTAATATTTTGTGCTCCTGTGTTGGTATGAGTTTAAAAGGTGTCTTGAGACAATGTGCTTCAGTAGCTATTTGTTTAACATCCGGAACATCCTCGCCTTCCCACTCTCCGCCTTTGGGCCTGCCTGCCTTCCCTCCTGTGCTAACCGACATCCCTCAATAATCTGACACCCTCTACCCCAGCAACGGCATCCCACCTGCAAACACATGCACCCAGGCACGTGGCCCTGATGTTCCTTTCTCCCACCTTATAAAACTATCCATCAAAAAGAAATCGCAGGACACACCAAAGCCTAAATTCTTCCCCTCAGGAGTTTCTTCAATTTAATATAGGTCAAAGGAATAATTGCAAAAACTTAAAGTCTACAGTTTTACTGCCCCCAACTTCCTCCTGTGGATAGTACAAATTGGGGAGGTAAAAGGATACACTCTAGGACATCATTCATCTTTTTTCCCCTGTCTTTAAGAATGGCCTGAATTCATGAATTTCAACTTTTAGAGAATACCCATTTTATTTACATCTTACTGTGAATTTTTTTAAAAGCTGGATCTCCAGGCAGCATCCCATCTGGGTCTAAATTCCAAATGAGTCTGGTAGGCATTTAAGGACCGAGGGTCTCATGTGTTCCTGTAGTAACCACAGACTGAGCTTTGCAGCCATTGCCCAGACTTGCTCCCGTTGCAACTGCCAAAATGAACTTTGTCCTAGGAGTCCCACTTCACCACCAGGAACTGACCCATGCAAGATAGCCAGGTCCAATTTAAATATCAGCCAATCAGGACGGAGCATGCTTGCACCCCTCATCTGCATAGCAGAAAGGCTTGGCAAGCAGGGCAGACACTTGGTGTAATACATCCTTCCTTCCCAGAACAATTTTGTACAAAAGGCCAAATTTCCTTTTTTGTTTTTTAAATCCTTTCTTTTAATCTTAAATTATTTTATATTGAATCTTTATGAAGATTGAAATAGTCTTTTTATTAAGATTAAAATAATTTAATTTTAAATTCTTTTGTAGTGAATTTTTACTAAGATTATACTGAATGGGATAAACATTGACATGAATCTAAGTCAAATAACTAAGACTGGCGACAGATTACATCATAAATATATATAGGGCAAAGAGAAATTATTAAAATAATCTCACATGGCATTAAAAAAATTCCACCATATATGCAAAAAGTGCTACCAATTTGGTAGGATTTGGAAATTCCTCTTTTTTTAACTTTGAAATGTCATAAGAAATTCATTATACAGTGAATCCCTTACAGTTTTATAAGATTTTCAGGAGAAAGATCAGTCTTAACTAGGTAGGGAGAAATACAACTGGGAAAGTTGTATTTTGCCTTTCACATTCGATCTGCATGTTAGTTTCACAACTTGGCTGTTGCATTTAACTTTCTAGTGGTTTCTGGATGGTTAAGTTGTACCTTGGTTATTGGCTGAGTGGTGTTCTCTAAAATTCATAGGGTAAGGTCTTCAAACCCCGTATCTCAGAATGTGACTGTATTTGGGGATAGGGACTTTAAAGAGGCAGTTAAATTAAAATGAGCCCAGTTAAGTGGGCCCTGATCCACTATGGTCTCCTTATAAGCAAAGGTTAGAATACAGAAAGCGTGCACAGAGGGAAGGGCACAGCTGGACAGTCAGGGAGAAGATTGCCCTTGGCAAGCCACAAGGGGAGGCCTCCAAGAAACCTAAGCCACCTGTGCTTGGATCTCAGCACTCTGTCCTCCAGAACAGTTGGAACATAGATTTCTGTTATTTTAGTCACCCAGACTGTTGTAATTTGTTATGGCAGCCATAGCAAACTCATACTAAGTTTAAAACTTAAAATTTATGCTCTTAATGTTTGTGGCTCTCATTTAAAAGTACAAATCTTTAAATCTTTAATTTCTAGAGACCTAAATAATATCCAATCAATTACTAAGACCAGCTTTAGATGAAAAGATCCTCTAAGGAAAGAATGCAAACCACCTAACCTATAAAGAGTAAAAGATTGAATTACTTAAAACCATGAGCAAAGATCCAGCTTGTGGATGTTTAAGACCATCCGACTTCTCATGTCCCCTTTTCATGAAAAGCCACTGAACATCTGTGCGTAGTGGCATTTGTGTGGTAGCAGTGGGAAGGGATCTGAACAGCCCCTTCATGATGTGGGGGGCTGTGCCTGCCACCATTTCCCAGATCTGGGAAGTCCAGAGAGAGCAGCATTGAGAGAAGAGAGGGCAGGAAGATGGCCTGAGAAAAGGCCGACCACCCAGGGAAGGAGACATGTATGTTCACAGGGGACTGCCTTGTCTGCTCCTGTCAAACCTGCTGAAGGAGTGTCAGTCGGCTCGGTTGTCTCTTTGACTAGTTTTCCCTAATGCCTTACATGTAGGGGCTTCATAAATAGTTTAGTATAAACAAGTGAGTAACCAACTTGATGGCCACAGTCCACTCTTCTTGAAAGAGTGGATCTGTAAGGAGTAAGAAAAGGAGAAATTTTATGTGAGAAAATATGGCGTTTGGTGAAGCCATATTAATAGTACAGATGCTATATGCCTTTCTCAGTCTCTGGAAATCTGATCTGAAATACTTATTTACATAAACAAAGAGAACTTAATGAGCAAGAGTTTTCCCTAATCTATGATTCTTTATATATTTCCTTTTAAATGCTTTCTGTTACACATTCATTTCTGATGTTTAATCTGCCCGATTTATTTTCAAATGGCTTATCATTGTTACAAAATATGAACTAAAATCTGAGAAAAATTAGAATAACAGTCAATTCTCCATTTTAAAAAAGAAAGCACTGCTTTCTTACTAGATCAAGAACTTTTCTCTAGAGACCACAAAGCAGGGGACAGTGTTGACTTTAGAATGGTTCCACAGAGATCCGCTTCTTTCCCTTTCACCTTTCCTGTTCTGTGTATATATCATGTATTTTGCTTAAAGCCCTGATCAACGGGGATCACAGTGTGTGTGTGTGTGTATGTGTGTGTGTGTGTGTGTGTGTGTGTGTGTGTGTGTGTGTGTGAGGAAGCACAACACTGGCTCTCTCTCCTGAGTCTTGGGCTTGCTGGACACCCTTCAGACTTTGCTGTTGCCAGCCTCAAAGCCCATACTGCTCAGGCCACCCCAGAAGTGTTGGTCTAGCAGCCTCTGTTCCTAAGTGGAAGTGGCTCTTCTCTCTATTTCCCTGCAAGGAGAAAAGGCTTTCATTTTACTTTTTTCATCATGGCTGAAAAAGAGAACTTTAACACCTTCTCACATCAGGATTGCCTGAGGTCATCTCATCTGATGGACCAACTTAAATCTCATGTTTCTTTTCCCATATGACAGTTCAGTCAGGGCAAAGAGCTTTGCCAGGACCATCCATTGCCGTTTCTCTGGGAATGAACAACATAAAACACATTCTTGATACCTGGATAAAAGAATAAATCTTTTAAATAATTTAACCAGAAGAAAGCTAGCAATAAAATGAGTTTCCAGACCTCAATATGGTTTCAGCCTGCAGAATTACGTGCTGAATTCCTATTAGCCTAATGCTTTGAGAGCTTTCTCAGAGTGACAGCTGCCATTTGTGACATGGGATATGGAGACCAGTCACAGAATATTGGCACCTCCACTGCACCCACAGTCATCTTGGGTGAACAACTTCGATTTTGTAATCTTCACTACACTTCAGATATTACATTTGGAGTCTAAAGTACTCAAGGCTCATGATAAGTAGACCGTATTTAAACAAATGTATTTCAGACCATGTGTTTTTAGAATAGCATGATCACTCACATATAATAGTTATTAAAGATTTGCTGATTGAATTAATAGCCTCCAATCTGAGGCTAGGTAATAAATTTATTTGAGAAATTCAATTTGTGAATTTTAAATTAAAATTTTATTTTTTAATTTTATTCTTTCACAGGCCATTATCTGTGTAAAATCATTAAGTTCCCCAGATCCAGGCATTTTCAGTGTTATACATTGTAACTATATTTCAAGTGTCCTCTGAGAGAATTCAGTATTTATTGTCTTCCCTCTTTTTCTTTCATGGATATCATCATGAGTTGCTTTGTCTATTTGGAGTAAGGACATTTCAGACAGCTTCTTTGCTTCTTCTCTCCTTCACTCATTTGATGATGCTTTATTGATCCAATGTAAATTGGATTTATATATCCTCAAGGATACAAGTATCCTTGTGTATGTATGGATGTTTATGTGTTCTATGTGTGTGTGCAAGTACACATGTATGTATATATAATGCTTGTTTGACTGGAAATTTAAACGTAACTAGGGTTAAGTTTTGAGTCAGAGTACTCCATTTGCTGTTCTAAAGTCTAACTTTATGTATTGATTGACCAGGCCCCTAACTCGATACATGGTAAAGTCTGCGAGGGTGCCTTCAGATGAGATCAACATATAAATTGATGGGTTTGAGTAAAGCCCATTGCTCTGTGTGATGTAGTTGCACAATATCCGATCTATTTCTCTCTATTAAGGTCCTAATTCAACATAAGACCGAGCATTCTTGAAGTCAGAGAATTCTCCAGAAGACAGTCTTCAGAAGGGAACTCTAGCCCTGGCCTTTTTTGAGTCCCAGCCTCCACCCTTTAGATTTAGATTTTGCACTTGCCACTGTGTTCCTATTTGTTAGTCCCGCTCAGTCTCCCCCACCTCCAGCCTCACTATATATATATATAATTACAGCTATGTGTGTGTGGTGTGCGCCCATGTGCTCTTGGTTCTGTTTCATTGGAGAACCTTGACTAATACAGTTGGGGTTTGTAAACTAAGTAAAAATGTATGCTGTCTTTCGCTAAAATGATAAATAGATTAAATTCATGTGAAACGATAGTACCTAAGGATGCCATGGCAGCAGGCACCAGAGCCCATCTCAGATGTGCAGATCTCTTTCCCTTCTACATTTAAAAGAGAACCTGATCATTGGCTGAGACTAGTATCACCAAGTACAGAGTCACTCTGTTCTGTCTTCTGCTCCAGATAAGTACATGGGGATGTGATTGAATGCAGGTGTCCTCTGCTATTTCTTTGTCCCTTCCTATGATGTGACACCTGGATGTGACATCTAGATATGGCATTTGTAGGACTACCTGGAGCTACAGCTGACCTTGGAGATGAAAGAAAGGAAACCTGTCATGGTGGAACAGGAAGGTAGAAGGGGCGTGTGTTTCTGAGGACCTTGTGCATCACGGAGCTACATCCTTTGCCATTTAACTTGTTACATATGGGAAAACACTCTTCAAATGTCTTTACTCTAGTGCTCTTTTGTATCTATTTGACTCATAGCTGAATCAAACACTGATAAAAATTCATAATCAAAATAATTTAAAATGGTTGTTAATTTTAACGAAGAGTCTGGAGGCTACATGTAACACAACAGAGTTTAGAGTTTACTATGACACTAACGAGGAATCTACTCTTTGGACTTCCTCATCCGTGACTCTCCCATTGGGAACAGCACTCTGTTCTCCCCTTAGATGGTAACAAATCTTGCTGTGATGCTATTAAAGATGCCCTGTACCTTCCTGGCTATCACACAGGTATGTGATATCTTTTAGTTCTTTGTGGAAATTGAACTCCTGAATAATGTAAGAAAAAATGTAGTTTTGATGCAACATGATATGAGCACCTTAAAGAGATTCCCCATTAGGTCTGACTCTTCCGAGCTCTGCTTTCAGGAATTTCTGAGACTATTTTAACTTTATCTTAAATTCTACTGATCTTTCTGGGGCTAGACTGTTTTTCTTTTTCTTAACATTCTTTAAAAAAATATTTTAGTCAGAGTTGGTGTTTACTGAAGATAAAATAAAGGAAGAAAGAAAAGGAGAAAAGAAAACTAATCCCAAACTAGACTAGATACTGTTATAGAATGAGTATTCATTTTCTCAAACCTTAAAAATTTACATGTGAGAGCCTAACACTCAAGGTGACCTTCCTCAGTGATACGGGGGCTGTGAGGTGATTAGGTCATGAGAATGAAGCCTCATGAACATGATGGGATGCTGCCATGAGAGAAGCCCAAGAGAGCTCCCTTGTCCCCTCCACTGTGAGAACCTGCAAGAAAATGGCCTTGAACCAGGAAGTGGTCCTCACCAGACAGGGACGGCCAGCACCTGGATCTGGGACTTCCCAGCCTCCTAGGAGAGAAAGAAGTCTCCACTGTTCACAAGTCATCCAGCGTAGATGGGTGACTTACAGCATCCTCAGTAGACTAAGATGGAGACTCTGACCTTCAATTATGATCTCACCAGTTACTTTTTAATTTATTATTCTTTCACTCTTACATTTGATGAAAAAAAATCTAATTTTCCTTATAGTTTTCTTAGATTCCAGAATTAGTCTAAGGCTCAAGAGACAATAGCCTCTTTCTTCAATATTCAAAGTCCTTTTATACAATTTCTCAGTTAGGTTACTTAGAAGATTGGAAGAAATATGTAAAACACTGCCTAAGATGCAAAATGTTCCCAAATAAATGCTGGTGACATGCGTCTTCCTACAATGAGAGACTCTCTACTCCCAAGGTACTATTTTCTTCCTGATGCATGAGGAGGTACCCAAACTGACCTCTGGAAATATATTGGGGGTTTTCTTTTAGCACTTCTATGTGCACTACTGGGGTCTTGGTAAGAAAAATATAAAATTGTGCTTATTAGTTTGTCATAAATTTTTTTAAAATAAAAAGAATTCATTGACTTTTTAAAATCTTTTTCTATCTTGACAAATAGGGTTGGTATATGAAACAGTGTCCTTGTCAAGAGAGACTTCAAAGTTCTAGAAATACGTTTAAAGTTATCAGTTATTTATTTCCTTCAAATATGATGCTTATTACATATTGCTCTGGAGGAAGGATATAAGAAAAATGTTTGCCCTTGATCTCCCATGAGGAATTTCAATCTCAGAAAAAGGGAAGATACATTTTTTTTAGAAAAGAAAATATTTAATATGAGGTACACATTTATTTATTTATTTATTTATTAGTTGTAGTTGGACACAATACCTTCATTTATTTATTTATTTTTACGTGATACTGAGAATCAAACCCAGGGCCTTGCACGTGCTAGCGCTCTACTGCTGAGCCACAACCCCAGCCTGGGGGTAATATTTTTTGATCTGACTCATTTCTTTATTGAGACTCAATCAGTTGAAAATATTTCTTATTAACTGAGATCCTCCTGAATGTGAAAAAAAGAGACACGTAAACTTCTCTATCCTCACATCCCACCAAGGTAACCAGTCACGAGGGAAAAGGGTTCTGAATAGAGGCCTCCCCTGGAGCTGAGACACAGACTGGGCAGCAATGGCTGCACACATACCTGTGGTTCAGTGCAGCGGGGGAGTGAAGCTGCCAACCACCTGACCGTGTAGGGCTCTGCGCTCAAACGCCTGGGTGGAAAAGTTGTCAAGTCAGAGCTAAGCCCACACAGATAAAAGACATGCATGAAGAGTTCTAGCTAGGTCAAAGACCTCTTCCCACCACTACCATCTGGATTCTGTAGAATTAGGGAGGAGCATTATAATTTCAGGGCATCTTGATAGAATTGTGGCCAAATGCTTGCACAGGGAAAAAAATGCTTAAAATAAAAATTGATGAAAAAATTGAAATACATATATAAATGGAGAGATATCCCACCTTCATGCAATGGGGAAAGAGGCATGTCACTGTACTCAATGTGATCTACAGGTTCCATGCCATTCTTATCACAATTCCAATATCTTCTTCACCTAAATATAAGGACCACCCTAACATTAATATAAAATCACATAAGATCTCAAGAGCCAAAGCCATCTTGGGCAAAAACAACAAAGTTGGAGACATTATGCTGACTGATTTTAAAATATATTACAATGGTATAGTAATCAAAACAGTGTGCTACTGGCATAAAAACAGATATGTTGACCAATGGAACAGGATACAGTACCCAGAATGAAAGCAGCACATCTGTGGCCAATTGATGTTTTATAAAGGTGCCACGAATACAGAATAGTGGAAGGGTCGTCTCAACAATGGTGTCAGGAAAACTGGCTATCAACCCACAGAATAATGAAAATGTAACCTCGTAGGAGAATCAATTCAAAAAATACTAAAGATTTGAATTTAAGACTTCAAAATATAAATTTACTGAAAGAAGATATGTGGGAGAACCTCTTTGACATTGCTCCAGAAAGTGATTTCAGAGGTAATATAAAACTAAAAAGCTCCTGCATGATAAACAATAAAAGAGCTAAGAGACAACCCAGAGACAGGTGGGGAATATTGGCAAAGTATATATAGAATGAGAGGCTAATATGCAACTTACAGAAGGAACTCAAACTGCCCAATAACAAGAAAACAGTCCCATTTAAAAATGAGCAAAGGCTCTAAATAGAGACTTCTTGAAAGAAAAAATATAACATATGGGCCCCAAAAGATTTGTGGAAAAAAAAAGTTTACCATTTTAGTCAAATTACCTTCTATTAATGTAATCATTAGAGAAAAGCAATCTAAACATGTTGAATCATCACATTATTCCTCTTAGAACACCATCAAACAGCAAGGTAACCAGTGTTGGTGAGAATGTGGAGAAAAGGGCACATGTACAGTGTGGGTAGGAATGTAACTCAGCACAGCCATTTTGGAAAAGAGTATAGAGATTTCTCACAAATCTGAAAATAGAGGTGCTCTATGTCCTACCCGGCAATCCCACTTCTGGGCGTGTATCCAGAGGAATTAAATCCAATATGTCAAAAGTCGTCTCCACCTCCAGGTTCATTACAGCATTGTTCACAATAGCCAAGATAAGAGATCAACCTATGTGTCCATTCATGGATAAATGGATTTAAAATATGTGTGCACAGGTACTCTGAAATACTCCTGGCCAAGAAATTCTGTCATTTATCACAACTGGGATGAATCTAGAGGACATTATGCTAAGCAATGTAAGCCAGCAATAGAGTATGTCATGTGACACAGGACAAATATCACATTTGGAATCCAAAACAGTGCAGCAGAATGTAAAATGTCAACCCACAGAAGCAGAGAGTAGAATGGTGGTCACCAGTAGAATGGTGGGGTTGAGGGGTGATGGGAAGGGGAGGTGCTGGTGAAAGGGCGTGAAGTTCCAGTCAGAATGAACAAGCCAAGGTGACCCACCGCACAGACAGTGCTTCTGGCTCCTGATCCTTGGCCACCTTTGTTCCTGGCAACTCAACTGGGGCCTTGGCCTCTGTTCTCACATGACTTCCCCCGTCTTTCCTTCCTAAAGGTCTGTCTCCTTGTCAGGACACCAGAGTTGAACTTAGGACCCACACTAACCCATCGTAAATCAATTACAGTACAGAGTCCTCATTTCCAAAAGGGTCACATTCACCCCCCACTTAGAACAGTCATAATTACAAATGACATGTATCCAGTGCTTCCTGTGGGCCACGTACTACTTTAAGCACTTAACTTATATTGATTCATTTAATCATCAGAATGATTCTAGAAATAAGTAGTAACATTGTCTCCATATCACAGAATAGGAAACTGAGGCAGAGAAAGATTATGAACTTTCAGGGTCACTTACTATGGGTTCAAATCCTAGGAAATAGGCCAAGAAGTTGATGTGTTTAATCACTAAGGTCTACAGCCTCTCAGATAAAATTGGACTCATCCCAAGAGCCAAACTCTAGAGTGTCTCTTTTGCAATGGAACCTGCACTTGATGATAAGGTGAAATAGACAGTGACTAACATCGACTGTCTCAAGATATGTGTATATTTATTTTAGAAAGAGTTTGGGGAGATGGATTGGGTCTGGTGACCGACTGCTTGTGATCTCTGTGTGACCTCAAACAAATTATTTAACTTTTGCTTCAGACTTGCTAATTATTGATGATTAAACAAGTTTATTATTTATAAATTGTTTAAAGTAGTAGCCGACATATATATTAATAGTATGCCATTTATTATCCCTGTTGGCACTGACGATGAATACTGAATTATCTCGTTGACATAGGTGAGCTATTTCAGGATACAGTAAACCTATAAGTAAAAACTAATGTTATTTGAACACATCTTTCACTTCCTGCACTTATACTTGATGAGAATTGCTTATTGGCTTCAAAATAGCTGTAAGCACCTTGAATTGAAAGGAAACTCCTTCCTCTTCTGCCCCTGGTGCAGGAGTCCCCATTCCAAATCTGGGAGAGGTAACCCCGGGAGAGTGGGCAGGTGTTGTAGGTGGTGATGAGTGCCCTGGGAATGGGGCTGTGACTGCCACCTCTCCCACCTTCCTGAGCCTCCCTTGTGAGTGTGGGAAGTGCAAATCCACAGCCTGAGTAAGTGAGAAGGCAGCTTTGAAACTGTGAGCACAAGCTGCCTTGACCTGACTCACCCAGAGGTGAGCCCAGCCCCAGCTGCGCACCCACTCGTCTCCCTGCCTAAGCTTAGACGTCATGATACCTCTATGCTCTCAGAATCTTCTGGTCTCTTCAGGAAGCAAACTTCTTCCACAGATTTGTCTGTGAAATTGACAAGCAACTCTTGAATTTCATCTAAAATAATTTTTTTTCTGTTCATTTCACCCTTTCCTTTCTAAGTAAAAACAAATAAGAGTAGTATCTTTTATTTATATATGAACAAAAATGTGTTATTTGCCTTTACCATGGTGGTGGCTTTCAGCTACTGGAACTCTTGGCCGTGAAATGGATTTAGGAAAGAGAAGTGAAGTGTGATTAAAACAAAATCTTGCTTAAAAAAGCTTCATTCGTCACATGGCTGTCAATGTGACAACAAAGATGAATAATTAACCAAGAATAAATAAAAGTAAACCATTGTATGTTACCAGGTGCCCATTAAAGTATAGTCATAAAGTGAAGTTCATTTTCTTCCAGGAATAACATAATGAGAGTATGTGAAAGAAGGTTTATATCAACCATTTTAAAGTTGTATGCGGGCTTTGTGTCTTGTGGTGAACAGAAGTTTGTACAAAAGCAAGTACTCACTTCCATATACCCACGATGGTGAACGTGCGTGAATGGCAGAAATCCCTGGCTTGCTTTCTTTTTCTACTTCAGGCCTTCCTCAGGTCTAAAGTACAGCAGTTTGGGGAGCAAAGTGAGAGAATAAAACCTCTGTTGCTGCCTTAAGTAAGAAAACAGGCCTCCTCCAGTAACTTCTAGTAATGTTATAGTCTTTGCTCAAATATATTATTCTTTGCCTTTGCTTTCAGTTCAAAAACGGTAGCTTGGGGAAAAGAGCAAATTTAGAGTCGAGAAGGAAAAAACTCCCCCGTCTTAATAAATATACCAGGGGCTAGAGGGAGTGAGCCCAGTAAGGGCGGAGTGCCATGGATTCATGGTAAAGGGATTCCCAAGGATACCACAAAGAATTCCACAAGTACATGATTCTTAAGGAAGATGACTCCTCTGCATATTGAAGCATTTAATGCAATTTAATGAAAATAAGCAGATACTACATACTGAAATGCACATATGTGTTACAGATTGGGGCTTTTCATCAGTAACAAAATAACTCCCCTTAGGTTTCCTACTGCTCACCCAAACAGGCAGACAGACACATGTGATACTGGTGGAAAAAGACGGCTTTGCTTTTGTGAGATATGTGGTTGGATTAAGCTGATCAAAACAGAGGTTGTCCATTTTGTTTCTACTGGGGCCTTTTTGGTCTCCTGGCAAATTTCATTTACTTTTTTCTTTTTTTTTTCTTTAATAGAAGAGTATCTTAAGTATATAAACAGCATAATGTATGATGAGCCCATTAGAAAAATTGGACACGTTCTCCATGTAAATGGAATTTATTTGGTTATATAACAAATCAATTATATATTGTTTGACTATTCACCCCACAAAAATAGGTATGTGAGTTGTTTTGCACACATTTTCTAAAACATTCAACTGTCTCTGATGAATAGGCATTTTTAACCCCAGTGGACTGTGATGGGGAAACCAGAGGCAGAAACCTCTTTAGCAGACACTCCAGTACACTTCCAATATGATGACTAATGGTAGGGGGCACTCCACAGGGGCAGCAACACTGGCTAGAAACCATTCCTCCATCTCCAAGCACCTTTTCTGCAATGGGCCAGATAACAAAAGTTCCAGGATTTGCAGGATGTGTGTGGGGGTTCACAACCCTCTGTGTCTCCACCACAAAAAGCAGAAAGCAGCCACAGACAGAATGTAGTTGAGTGGACATAACTCAGTTCCAATAAAACTTTACTGAAACTTGATCTGGAGCCCCTGGTCTAGCCATTACTATGTTTTCAAATAAATTAAATAATTTGGTGTGATTTTTTTTCCACAAACCTTAGTGTCCTTTTGGTTTCATATTTATTTCTGATTACATTTCTTTACATTTTAAAAGTTGATGTAATTACTTTTAAGTGCTCTATGTCTTGGACTTTCCCTCAGGTGCTCCTTTGTTGAATGCCCTTAATAAATGCAATTTAGCTGGGCATGGTAGTACACGCCTGTGATCCCAGCAGAGAGGGAGACTGAGGCAGGAGGATCGCAGGTTCAAAGCCAGCCTCAGCAAAAGCAAGGTGCTAGGTAATTCAGTGAGACCCTGTCTCCAAATAAAATACAAAATAGGGCTGGGGACGTGGATCAGTGGTCAAGTGCCCTGAGTTCAATCCCTGGTAACTTCACCCCCAAAAGTGAGATTTACCTATCCTATTACACTCAAGAACATTCTAATTGCAGTTAACAAAGATATTTGCAGGACAAAACAAATTTAAAATAGGAGAGAAAATGCAAGATGCAATGGGGAGAGGTAGAGAGAGCACAGGTCTTGGAATCCCTGCCTGTGTTGAGAAGTGGAACGAGGTCTAGAGCCGAGCCTTCCGCACTCAGACTTCGTCAGAGCACTCAAGAGATGAAAGCTCACTTGTGTCGCTGTTAAAGCACGGCGAACGTGGTCCCCATCGCAAAAAGAATACTGATGTACCTGTAACTTATTACGCTTTCCAAATGATACCTCCATTGAACACATTGGTTTCTTCTTGCACTTTAATCAAAACTTTTGGCAAAAACAATACACACACACACACATAGTGTGTGTGGGGGGGGTTGTGTGTGTGTGTGTGTGTGTGTGTGTGAGAGAGAGAGAGAGAGAGAGAGAGAGAGAGAGAGAGAGAGAGACCTGATTGCTTAAACATGAGTTACTTTGAGGAGGGCCATCAGGTTGACAGAAGGCACCCCTCTGGGCAGCAGGAAAGCGTTCAGGCGCCAGCTGAGGCCCATCTTGTGTCCTGAGCACTGGGCTCAGAAACCACAGGAGATCAGCGTCTTTGGAAAAGGCCTTGGGAGAAGCCCACGAGAAAATGAATTCATCATTCTGCATGGCATGGAGAGGCTTCGCCAGACAGGGGCCACCCTGCTCACAGCCCACCTGGGAGGCCCCAGACGGCCCCAGGG
The DNA here is from genome assembly GCF_052094955.1 of Ictidomys tridecemlineatus. Lineage (NCBI taxonomy): Eukaryota > Metazoa > Chordata > Mammalia > Rodentia > Sciuridae > Ictidomys > Ictidomys tridecemlineatus. The sequence goes on along the minus strand of NW_027526077.1, from coordinate 577,140 downwards.
AGTCGGGCTGGGCCAGAGTGTGACTGACACCAAGCTTTGAGCTCGAAATCCCCAGCCAGGAGCAGGGCAGCCCCAACCCAGAATTCAGCGCGACCCTGGGAAACTGGGGGCTGCGGGGGTGGGGTGGGGGATGTGCCAGTCAGTGGGGCCAGTCCTCGCGTGGGCCACAGAAAAGGTAGAGCGGCAGCTGTGGTCGCCAATTCCTTGGAGATTAGAGAAGTCTGGATCGGTAGAGGAAACCCTACAACATTTCCGGGACTGCCTCTGCAGACTGGCCCTCGGAAGGTGTGGTCAGCTGGGCGGGACGGCGGGATCCACCCGGAGGACAAAGGAAAGCAGGTGGGCGCCTCCGGGGAGCTCACCTTGGCACACAGCCAGGCGGCCAGGGGCAGGGCTGCTGCAGGGCACCGCGGGAGGGTCCGCCAGCCCCAGCGCATCTGTGCCCAGCCTGGGTGAGGGTGTCCCGTTACTTTTGGGGGGGGGGGCGAGGTTGCATTTATTTGGGGAGGGCCCTTGTTTTACGATGACAATTTCATCAAAACCGCGGTAAAATGCCGACTGAGTCCGAGGTCCAGCCCACACACTGGGCAGCACGCGTCTCCCGTCAGCCTGCCATCGCACTGCCCACCTGGACTTCCCTGGTACCCACGCCCTGTCCATGGCTCCCCTCCAGCCTCCACCCAGCAGGTTCTGGATCGGAAATAAAACTGCTCTGAGTCCTGGCTCAGACTTCGACTCTCCGGGGACTTGAACATGTTTCTTACCTTCTGTGCACTTCCATTCCCACACCTATAAGATCAGGATAAGAGAACCTGCCTCAAAGAATCTAGTGAGGATAAAATGAGATGATAAATGTCGCGCACTTCAACTGGAGCTCTCCAGACTGACAGATCTCACAGCTGCCAATCAATTCCTTGGACTTGTGGAAAGTGGCAGCATCAAACGACAACCACATGTTGCTTGTTGTCATATTGTCACAGTTCCTTCTTCAAAAAGTACATACATACATACAAGAAATCTCTCCAACCACTAAAACAATAAGGTGGAAATTCTGGACACTGGAATTCTTTAGTTATATCTGCTTTGTTTAATTTAACCTAGACAATGAGGAATCAAGTTTATTTTCTTAAGCTATGACTAGTAAAACGTTCACATACTTTCAATTTCACTAACAGCTGTATTTCTTTCAGTATAACATAATACTTCATCATGGTCCTTCTTTTACAAATCAGTTAGAATCCATATGTGCTCAGTCACCCCTAAGTAGTCTCAGGTCTTACCTCAGCTATACATTGCTGTAACAAATACCTGAGACAGATCAGCCTTAAAAAATGAAAGGTTTATCTTGGCTCACACTTTTGCAGGTTCAGTCTATGCCCAGCTGGCACTGCTGCTTTGGTCTGCGGCAGTACATCGTCTCATGGGAGGAGCAGCTACAGGGGGAGCACTCCCATCTGAGAAAGAGAAGGAGGAAGAGACCTGTGCCTCAAAGTCTTCTCCAGGGCACAGCACTGATGACCTCACACCTCTCACTAGAGGTCACCTCTTGAAGACCCCACCACTTCCCAACGTCACCACTCCAGAGAACAAGCCTTTAATACGTGGCACTTTGGAGACATGTCACAGTTTGGGGACATGTAGCACAGCAGATTAATTATAGTTACTATAAAGAATCTATAGAAAACTAAAACCCAACCATGGTAAGTTAGGGTGACAGGCTTTACTAAAAGTCTCAGCCACCTTAAAGTAAGCTCTGATAAAATGTTCTGTAAAATCCTTTCTACTTGACCTCTTCAAACTCTCTCTGCAGTTAGCAGCCCCCTTCCTGTCTCCCTGTGTGGCCACTCAAGTCCATTCCAATCGCCAGTTTAAGGAATCGTCTCAGAAAAGAAAACCCTAAAATGAGCCTCCTTCTCAAGTACATCCCTTAGAGAACAACCAAGCCAGCAGCACAGGCTGACGGGCTGCCTGTCCTGCCCAGAGAGGCCTCTCCTCTGGGAAACCGCCTTTGTCAGAAATGGTTTGAATGTCTGTGGGGTGCACTTGACCCCTAGGCCATTTCCCTCCACTTGAGAATTCCTCCCAGGTGAGCCGGCAGCAGGGGGGCTGGCAACCCCAAGGCTCTGTGTGCCTGCCCCTGCCTGCCAGTCTCCTGCTAGTACAGAGGCAACAGAACGGAAACAGGAAGAAAGATGCTCATAGCGTATTCCTGTCTGAGGTGTCTTTCTCAGTGAAGTTGCTTTGCTGTTTATGACATCAGAAAATAAATAGTACTGCCATTTATACTTGTTTCTCTTAAAAAGTGCAGGGCTGATTTAGTGTATAGTCATATTTAATGCTGATATGTTATTTTTTGGTATATGTGTGTGTGAGTGTGTGTGTGTGTGTGTGTGTGTGTGTGTGTGTGTGTGTGTGCGTGTGTGTGTTTCTTCCCTTTCTACTTTCTGGAATATGTAGAAGTTGCTTTTTGATTTAGATACAGGGAGAAGATGTTATGATCTTAGGTTTCTTAAGGCTTCGATGCTGTTTTGCCACTTTTTTCTACCTAGAAAATATCTACTATTTTCCAAAAAGGTATTTAATCACCTTTGTGATTCCCTCTATTCCCTGGCAGAGGAATCAATCAATACCTCTTCTGCATTGCTTCTATTCCTCGCATATTTTTCTAACACAAATTTACTTACTCAACCTTAATTCTGTAGTTCCTCTTGCCTAGAAATCTCTCTACCACCTAGAATGGTTTACATTAATGGACTCTGTTAATGCCAACGAGACAGATTACTGATTTGATCTTTTCAGAGGTTGATTCTGGTGAGCACTTGCAGTAGGCTTATCACCAGAAGAACATAAATGTGTTTAATACAAATGGGCACAGGTGAGCAACACTCAGAATTGGACTTGCAGAATACAGAACAAAAACAATACCAGAAACTTCCATGAGCAATTTTTCAAATTAAAGACAAATCAAAGAGATTTGCTATCATGCTGCTAAAAATGACATCCCTCTTTCTTTCCCTATTGGAGTGGAACTGAGTTGTTTATACTGGGCAGCGTAGATGGATTATCATAAAAAATATTGCCTGACTTTTCTCAAAACTGGCTTTGTGTGCCCATGTGCGTGTGTGTGTGCATGAGTGAGTATACAGAACAGAATTAATTCTTGCTCCAGTGACTGCTTTATGGAGAGTGCCCTGAACACAGCTGCCAGTGATTGTGTGTGGGCATGAAAACAGAGCCGTGGCATCTCTCGCGGTAGGTCAGTGTCGCTCCTTCTCTCTGATTGGTGGAATTCAAGCCTGAAATGTATACCTTAATCATTAATTGCTGTTTCTCAGATTTAGTCATATTGGCTGGGTAGGGACAGTTTTTATTAAAACCTCTAAAAGGCCACAAAAATAATTTAAAAATATGGCAATTAACTTTTACCCCAAATAATTTCTGCCCTCTCAGAAATGTAATTCATTTTTCTTGCAAACATTTCAAGAGGAGACTTTTGTCTTCATAACAAATCCCTCAAAAAACAAAACAAAAAAAAACTCTAACCTTGTCAAAAACGAAAGGAAAGCTTTCTCAGCTATCAGTATTTCTTTAACGTTCAAAAGATTTTGACATATTTACTTTATTTCCTGAAGTATTAGATGGGAGTTAAAATTTCTCCCAACTAAGAATAGGGATACTATAATTCAGTTATTTTGCTGCTGTCAGATAGTGATTTGGCATTAATATTCACAGCCATGGACTTAAGTTTCTTTTATAATGTTAGTGTCTTGTATTATAGGAGCTAATGAGAATGTGATCCCTTGCTATTTTGCAGTATCTCCTTCAAAATAATAGCACTGAGATAGAGTTAATAACAGCAGAGGAGCAGAGTGTAAAAATTCCCCAACACCTCGTTATACCTGGGAGACAGCAAAGAAGTATTCTGGGAGGTGATAAAACCCCATTTTGATGCAGCAGAGCCTGGGGGGTGTGTCCTGACAGGAACAGCACTTAGGAGTCACTCTTCTGGTTTATTGATCTTTATCTCTTGAAGACTCCAATGGTGCTGATTCTGTAGCTTGGTTTGGTTTTGGTGTTGACCAGTGCTTCTTTAACTCACGTGTCTGCACTGAGTATCCTCCCTCCTGAGTGGCCTTCAGTGTCCAGCCCTGATCGTGACCATAGGGTTAAGAAAAAGAAGAGAGAACTTCCATTTTTTTTACAGTGCTTTCTTTTATATATACCATATCTCCCAGACAGCGTTTTGTTTACTGAAAACTAGTGGTTTTAGGATAAAATGTAGAAACTTACTGCACCAAAGATTAAATTGTATGAGAATGTTAAGTCTGTTCTAAATTCTGGCTTTAAAATCAAGCTGGAGGGGAAGATCCTCCTTCTGGGGATCAAATGTTTGGCAGAGCTTCAGGTGGAACTGGGGGCTGCGGTACTGGAAAACTACCGAACGCGGAATAACATCACTGAGGATTTGCAGCCTGGTGCCAGTGTGTGCCAAACTTGTCTTTATAAATATTTATGAGTGATCTCTGCCATCTCATTAGAATTTAATTCAAAGACAACAGGTGCAAGCAGCGATGGCCTGGGCTGGGCCAGCTAACTTTGTGATTGTGTTCCAAGTTCTAAGTTTAGAAGGATCTCTAGAGGGCAGTCTCTGAGACCCGTCTGATTTGCTCACATGAGTTTTGAAAATGCTGGCTGGGCACTTGTGTCAGCTTCTGAGGAGTTGTAGTAAACTTTGAAGGAACGTTTATGCAAATAACCATTCACTTATCCCTGTGAAGCGTAGGGGAGCAGAGGGTCTGTAGGAACATGCATCAGGGAGAGCTGGCCCAGGAAGACTGTTCAACAGGCATGATGGGCCTTGCAGGGCGGGTAGGAGTTCACCAGCACAGGTGGCGCTGGGGAGGGATGGGAGGGGACAGTCCCGAGAGCTGGACTGGAGGCAGGATGGCACCTTGTTCTTTCTGAAAAAGGAGAGCATTTAAGAATAGAGGGCGGGAAGCAGTACAGAATGAGACTAGCAAAATAATCAGAAATAAGCAGATCCTACCCCATTCTAAGGGATTCTCCTTTCATCAATGAATTGAACAAACATCAGTTGATAGCTTAGTCATACCAGACCTTGCTGTATTTTCTGGGAATGTGGCAGCAATTGAAAGAGGGGGAAAAGCATTCATCTCACACATCTTAGATGCTAGCAGGAGACAGTATAGACACAGAAAGTCAGTAAGTGGTGCAGAGAAAAAAGAGCAGAGGACATACAATAATGAACGAAGGGCTGCTCTGTTACTAAGTACTCAGGGCAAAGGATTTTGGAAGGGGACCTTGACAGGATTAAAGAGTGGAACAAGAGTAGTGCAGATATCTGGGAAAGAGAATTTTGTAAAGAAGGGGGTCTTGGTCTGGGCTCCTCCCTATAATTCAGGGGGCTCATGAACTTAAACTTGAAATAAAATTCAAACATTTCCTTCAATAATTCCTAACCACAATTTAGTATTTCCTTCAATTTTGAATTATCTTTGTAATGGGCAGGAGTCCTACCAGTATCTGTAATTTTGTCATCTAGAGAATTTAGAGATATTTTAATTTTATATAATACTTTGTATTTTATATAATACTGTTTAGACATCTTAAAACGTAGTTATATTCATTACTACTTTGACATTATAGGCATTACTAGATATGCTGCTTGTTATTTTAATGAATTGATAAAGAAGTTACTGTAAAGCAAGTTTTGTCTAAAATATTTATGATACTTTAATATTATTGGCTACATTTGTAGTTCTGTAAGTTTTCTTTTATGCATCTTAGAAACATCATTTTGAGAAGCGGCCACCTATTTTACACAAGTGCAAGATTTCAGGGCAGTCAATGGGGCAGGGCCTACTAGCAGCCTCTAGGTGGAAGGATAGAATGGATGCCCTGGTCAGGGAGTGTATTGAATGTTCTAGAGCCAACTTAGAGGTCAGTGAGGACAAGAGGAAGCCTTGGCTGGGGCAGGGCAGGTAGGAAAAGTGATCAGGGGGTGGTGTTTTAACCATGCGCAATGAGAAGTTATCAAAGGGCTTAAGTTAAGAAGACATATTGAGAACATTCAGGAAGTTTAATGATAAAAATAATTAAGTGCTAATTAATACTCTGAAATTTTTACTGAACGGAGCTAATGGTCTCGCTCCCTGTGAGAGCTTTTAAATACCCTGCTTTCCTCCAAAGCTCTTTGCTTGTTAAACCGAACGTTTCAGGGTCAGAGCCATGCTGTATTTTATCAGTTGGAAATTAAACCATGTGAATTAGAATGCTATCTAGAAACCATCTCCTTCTCTGCTTCCAATTATCCACATGCTGAGCTCTCTAAATAGGCATGGTTTCCCCCAATACATTTTCCTCACTCCTCTTACCTTAATTTCTTTTCCATCTACAATATCGAAGTTTCAGGGATAAGTTCTGAAGTTAAATAGCAGCATTTATTGTCTTGTGTAGGAGGAAAGGAGGAAATGCATCTTCGTCCATCAGAGCTGCAGTGTGCACCCCAGTCTTCCTGGCCCGACGTGGACAGTGGTGTTGGTTAACCCCTCCTCCAGCACCACCACCACCAGCTACTAGCCACCCACGTGTGCCTTCTCATGGATGGTTCTCTGTTGTGACATGAGGAACATGAACACTGATCATTTTCATCTCTATGTACACAAATAGTCCTAGTTCAGCCCTTTGGATTTACTTACCACTTAATTTTTCTCTCTCCAGTCAGAAATATGCTGAGTTGTTTTTTTTTCTGTTTTCTTTATCTCATTTTTTAAAAAAAATACTAAATTCTAATGTTCTTTTTGAACCGTGCAATAAAATATTTATTCATTTAGATGTTCCTTAGATTTAAAACTCAAAGGAATTTCTGAATGTCATAGTTTAGATTATTTTCATTCCATACTTTTTTCCTTCTCAATTTACTTGTTTGCTTTATTAGTTTCTTTTTTAGATGTTTTATATTAGACCTGTTTATTGAAAGGTGCTTTAATTTTAAGATGAAGAAATCACTTTAAATACAGAACTTAAAGGAAGTGACTGAGGAAAGGTTTGTTGTTGGCAACTCAGGTCTTTGGATGGGACATCTAGATTCTGTGCATCCTGGGGACACTAACTTGGCCGTAATGGTGACCATGTTTGTTCATTTGCTTGTTGTATAATAAAGAGTCTTAACTATCAGACATTTTGACATATATTTTTGGACACAGAGGTGACCTTGCTTGGCATAATTCTTTGCTTCATGGAATTTACAGTTGAGTGGAAAAAGTAGAACTGAGCACAATTTTGAATGATATGTCCAATCCCAGCTATTTTAAAAACTACAAATCCCAAGAGTATGGAGCAGAAGCATGGAATCGGCATGACAGCTGTAAGAGGATGATGCTTCTCTTGACCCCAAAGAGTGTACTCTGCTAGTCCAGGTGACGAACAGGAGCATTTCTGGCAGATGCTTTGGTATGTACAGCATTGAGACCGGGCAGGGGACAATGTGAAGACACTGAACAGAAGAAGTGAGCAAAGCCAGAGTGTGAGGACACTGTGGGGCCTATTAAGACTTTGAACTAGAATTAGAATGCTATCTAGAAAGGATTTTCTTCTCTGGGGCTAATTAAGTGGTCAGGGGGTGGTGTTTTACACATGCGCAGTGAGAAGTTATCAAAGGGTTTTAAGTTAAGAACCATTTTTCCAAGGGAATCGGGGGAAAATAAAGGATTTACAGCATGAAATTAAAGCATATGACTTGGATTTTATAGAACAAATGATTCAATAGTGTTATGCAAATGAATTTGATACAGAAGAGCAAATGTTGGGTTTGAAATGATTTCAGTGAAACCTTGTAGCAATGAACAAAGGAAGACTTGGACTTACTTGGCCAATAAAAAGGAAGCACAAGCAATGAGCTTTGTGAATGGAGCATGCGTGGGACAAGGAAGAGAAAGGGGTTCAAGGTGAACCTCTGCAATATGGCCGATTTGAGGAAGGCTTCTGCAAATTGCCAAAGTCTCTAATCTAGAGCAAAGAAAGTGTGGTGAGGAGAATAGAATTACAGTAAACTCCCTGCCTTCTCTGTGTGTCACACTGCCTTCTCTTCTCTGCCTCACTTTCAGTCAGAGAAGGACAGAGGGACAAGAATCAAGCAAGGTACAACCAGAGTGTATACAGAAATAAGTAAAATATGCCAAGCATAATTTCCAGATCTCTCTTTTCCCTAGACTTATAAACCCAGACTGAAGGCTTAAAATTCATTAGGAATATGATTTTGAAAAAAAATGCCCCTCTGATACTTATTTATCATTTCTACATCTCTTTCTTTTATTTTTTAAGATACTCTAAAAGCATTACAGGTTGGCTGAAGAGAGCTGTATGAGACCAGTTCTAAATGCCAATCGACTTGGAATTCACTAGCATTGATGACTGACTGCTCACAGAATAATTTAAAAATACTGCCACAAATGGACATAAAAATCTGGGATAGACACTGGAGGCATTGGTTCACACAGACAAAATATAAATATTAGTAAAATTTGTGGGGTTCAATATGCAGATGCAGATGGTAGCACCATCTCCTCACGTGGCTTAATGTTAAATTACCAGGGAAAATGGTAATGCAGTCTGCTAAATGGTAGATGAGAGGAATAATAATAATAATAATAAATTAATTTCATCACAGCTCCTTTTTCTGCATTTAATATTTGGTTGCTTCCATGGGTATCTGCCCACATAAGCATATCCTCCTACGATTTTTGTGGATCTATAATATCCGGGTGATAACTTACATATAAATTAAAACATACTGCTTTGGTTTCAATTAATTCAAACCGGTAGGTGCCTAAGAAGAACAGCTGGAATCAAGCGCACACCATGGAAGTTTAATAAAGAATGCCTAGAGAGGGAGAAGATGGTGGGTTAGAGGAACGGCATCTTTCCCAGAAGGTTGGAAAAAGGAAGACTGCTCTTCAGCAAGGTGAGCCACTGAGGGACTCCTGCAGCTTCATTCCTGGACAGTAAAAGGAACCACAGCACCAAGAAAATGGGAAACCTTGAATGTGATATGAGAGATAATCCATGAGGGATGCACCAGCTGGACTGCTGAGGGGAGGGACACAGGCAGAGGGCACAGCGAGGTGTGACCTGGGGGAACCTGGGGAATGGAGACAGAGCTGAGCTTAATGACCAGAGGTGGGGTGGGGAAGTTAAAGAGTGAAAAGCAACCCAAATTGCTCAGCCTCTGGGCAGATAAGCCAGAGGGACCTGGGACTCTGGTGGGGAACAATTTATAAGTGCCACAAGGTAGAGAGCAAAGCAGGAGACCAGGAACTCATAAAGGAATTTGCCACTGGGCTTAGTAAGTTATCTATTGTGGGGTCCAGAGTGTGCCTGGACCAGGGCTGAAGCGGGTGCAGAAAGGACTGTGCCCTCAGCATCCAGGCTTGGGATATGAGGAAAGAATTCCCTTTGCTGATGGCACCACAGAAGAGCTACTGAGAAGACACCAATAACCAGTGAGACAGGAGCATCTGCACTCCACGGTGATCTAGGCTGAATCCCATCCACAGGAGTGAAGGTGAGACCTGTGGAAGGCTAGACTCTGAATCCTCAAGGTGGGATTTATGGAGGGACCTAAGACCCAGATGTCCAGCAGAGATCAGCATCTCCCCAGCAGCAGGGGTGTGGATCCAACCTCAGAACCCACTAGTGGAGGTCCAAGGTGACCAAGATGAAAACTCAACTATTGGAACCTCCAATTCAGAACTATGCACCAGCCCTGCTTTGGAAGTACATCATTCACGAGTCTATCCCACCCTGTACTGGGAGATGGGAAGCTAAGACTACTGCAATCAGCTTTGGACCCTGGCAACTTGGTGGGAAACACAAACACATTGGACCCAACAGCCCCAGCCCATGACCCCAGGGTTACCGAGACTCCATAAAATAAACACAAAAACTGGCTCAATAGCATAAGCAATGAAAATCCCTCTTGCCAACAGTTTTGATCCCCACAGAGGAAGCAAGCACTTTCTCTTTCATAGTTTTTACTTTCATTCCTTTTTATCTTGTCCCCAATTTAGAAAAAAATCTACTATATTTAAAAGTTAAGTTTAATTTTTGAAATTTATTTCATATTTTGCTTTTTCCCATTCTCTCTCTGGGTGTATAAATATATACAATATATATGATACATAAAATATAATACATAAGTATATATGAATATCATATACATATATATGTATATTTTCAGTTATGGTTTCATTTTAATTGCTTTCTTCACCCATTTATTATTTAGTTTTGTTTTTGACTTTGGTGGAGTAAAATTATGTGAGTTTGAGTTGCTTTGATCTTATATTTGTTTGTTCATATTTGGTTTTTGACTTTATTATTTTTCTTTCTTCACTTTCTTTCACCACTACTTGACAAATTTTCTTGTTCCCATTTCCACTTTTTTATTATTCAATTACTTCTAATTATTTTCTTCTACCCCTTTGTAGTCATCATCTCCTACCTATTTCCTGCTTCTCTTCTGTACGCTTTTTAACTATTTCAAACATTTTCTTGCCTTCCTATTTTCTCTTCACTTAAGAAACTGTAATTCCACTATCTTGTGGGATTATATAGTTTATTTTTGACCTATCCCATTCATGTTGTGGTTATTAATTCAGTGGATGATATAGTAGACACTTCCTGGTTTAATGTCTGATCTAATTTACAGGAGTCTATTGTTGGCGCTCCTGTTAAGCACTAACCCTGTCTTTCCTATGTAGGTGGTAATTAGTATTATAGAGGTCAAAGTAAACACTGGACTTTTATTTTAAGGCTGTACATAATTTACTAACAATATTGCTATTTGCTATTTCTGGACCCCCACTCTTCTCTAAGAGGGACTGGAAATAAATGGGACACTTCAAGTTTGTAAAGTAGAGATCCTGCTTCTGAGGAACACTCCCAATTGAGCCAAGTAACAGTGAATCTCACTTCACATATGAACTAGCCCTACCTGAGACTCAATAATACTTCAACATATAGAATAGGAGAGAAAAAAACCTCAAACCAAAACCAGAGCCCAAGAAGAAACAACTAGAGAGACCTCAGGACTCACTCCTAGAAATCTACTCATATCGAAAAAGCAGAAAGCGGTTCCTAAAAGAAAAAATAAAAAAGATTGATTTCACTTAAAAGGACATGCATATAAAAGAGGAAAAGGATTATGAATCAACTGATGGATAAATTCAAGACCTGAGAAAACAGACACACAAATCTCCCCCTAAAATTCCCAATCCCCCAACAAATGAATCAACAGACATAGAAATGAATGAAATTCCAAAGAAAGACCATTAATGAGATTATTGATGGACAAATAAAAATTCATCAGAATAAACTAAAATAATTCATGATCACTAAGCCTCTTGAAAGAGAACTTAAAAATATATTGCACAAAGAAAAACTCAAAAATAAACCCCAAAGCTGTCAAATAGATGAAGTATATGAAAAGAGAAACTACCTGAATGAAAATCAAGCCTGAATTAATTATAGCAAACAAACCAAAAATGGCAGGAATTAACAAGCATCTATCTGTAATAACACTAAATGTAAATAGTCTCAATTCCCCAATAAAACACATAGATTGGCAGAATGGATTACAAAACAAGGTTCAACTATAGGTTGTGTGAAAGATATCCACAGGCTAAAAATAAAAGGATAAAAAATTCTATGTAAATTAAGCTTGAAAACAAGCAGGAGTAGCTACCTTCATATCTAACAAAGAAGATTTCAGACAAAAATTAATCAGAAGCGACAAAGAAGGCTACCATGTACTGATATAGGGAACAATCCAACAAGAAGATATAATAATAGTGAGTTTATATACCCTGAATATCACATATGCAATTAAATTAAAAATACTTGATATCAAATGAAAGATAGATCCCAGTACTATAATAGTGGATGATCACCAATAAGGTCCTTCAAACAAAATAAATGACGATAGATATTTCTGACCTACATAATACTATAAATCAAAATGGATTTAATAGACATATACAGAATATTTCCCTGCCAAACACCCGAATTTACTTTCTTCTCAGCAAGCCAGGAATATTTTCCAAAATAGAATGTATTCTAGGTGACAGTCTTAGTATTATCAGATAAAAACAAACTTAATATAATCTGATGCATGCTGTCACATCATAATGGATAGAAATTAGAAATCAACTGCAAGAAACAGTAATAGAAACCACATAAACACATGGAGACTGAACAAAACACTTTTAAATAAGGAATGGGTCATACAAGACATGAGTGAAGAAGTTAAGAAATTCTTAGAAACAAATGAGAACAGAGATACAACACTTCAAAATCTCTGGGATAGTATGAATTTAGTTCTAAGAAGAAAACATATACCATTGAGTGTCCACATCAAAAACAAAATAGATAACAGATGAATCATCTAATGCTCCACCTCAAACCTTAAAACACTCATTCCAAATTTAGTAGAAGACAAGAAATTAATAAAGATCAGAGTCAAAATTAATGAAATTTAGAATAAAAAATAAATACACAGGATCAATACAACAAAGAGGGTTTTTTGTCTGTAAATAAGATTAATAAAACCTTAATTAAACTAACCAAAAGAAAGAGATAGAAGCCAAAACAAACAAAATTAGATATGGAAAAGGAAATATCACCACAAACACTTCTGAAATACAGAGGAACATCAAAAAATATTTTGAAAACTTAAACTCAAATAACTGGAAAATCTTGGTGACAGTTACAAATTTCTAAACACATATGACCTGCCCAGACTGAACCACCCAAACACAGAAAACCTAAGTAATGAGGTTGAAATAGTAATCAAAAGCCTTCCAACAAAGAAAATCCCAAGACCAGATGAATTCTCATCTGAATTCTACCAGACCTTTAAAGAGGTACTAACATCAGTTTTCCTCTGAGTACTCCATGGCATTGAGAGGGAGGAGACTCCTAAATACATTCTATGGAGCCGGTATACCCTGTGTTTTGGTCAGCCTTTTTGCTGCTATGACCAAAAGATGTGACAATAACAATTAGAGGAGGAAAAGTTCATCCGTGTGCTCATGGATTCAGAGGTCTCAGTTCTTAAATGGCCCACTTCATTCCTTGTTGCTTGAGGTGAGGCTGGACATCAGGGTGGAGGATTGTGATGGAGGGAAGCAGCTCAAGATGTGATAATCAGATGATTAGAAAGTAGAGAGAGACTCCACTTACCAGATAGAAAATATTATACCATGTTAGGGTCTGTAAACAAGTCAGGATGGCGCCTGGCATTTTGCCAGAGGGAGTGGTTTGTGAAGTAACAAAAGTGAGCCATTAAGTGTGGAGATTCCTTATTGGTTGACTGCTGTATCTAGTTTATGTTAATTAAGATAAGCTGTGTGGAATATATATATACCCCTCCTGTCCTACAATAAATGGCTCCCACTCCTGCTGTATCCATGTACACAAGTTGCTCATCACCCCCCAGTTATTTTGCTGCAGCAGGACTGCAGCAATACCAAAGGCCTTCCTTCAGGCACCAACCTCCTCCAGCCACAGCCTACTTGCCTTTGGTTACCTTTCAAGTAATCTCTATCAAGTGATAATGCCCTGAGTGGATTAGAGCTTTGATAACCCAATCATTTCACCTCTAAACCTTTTTGTGTTTTCTCACACCTGAGCTTTTGTGGGACACCTAATACCTAAACAGTAACACCCTGATATTAAAACCAGACAAAGACACATGAAAGGAAAGAAAGACTACAGAACAATAACTTTGATGAATATACATGCCGAAGTTCTTAATAAGCAAACTGCATTTAAAAACTCATAAAGAAGATAATACACCATAATCAAGTGGGTTTCGTCCCAGGTATACCAATATTGAAACAACACATGCAAATTAATATATGTAATTTACCACTTCAATGGAAATAAGGGATAGAATCATGATCATCTCAATAGGTGCAGAAAAGCCTTGATAAAATCCAGCATCCATTCATGTTAAAAATGCTGGAGAAGCTAGGGAGAGAAGGAAGTTACCCAAACATTATGAAGGCTATATATCACACACTCAAAGCTATCATCAGGCTAAGCAGAGAAAAACTGAAAATATTTCCTCTAAAATCAGGAACAAGACAAGGATGTCCACTCTCACCTATTCAATATAATTCTTGAAACTCTAGCCAGAGCAATCAAGAAACAAAAGGAAAATAAAGGGATACAAAAAGGAAAAGAAGTCAAATTGTCTGTTTACTGAAGACATGATCCTGTGTCTAGACCACCAAAAAACCCCATAAGAGACTTATAGAGTTGATAAGTAGCTTATCTGAATTCAGCAGAGTAGCAGGATCTAAGGTCAACATTTATAAATCAATTGCTTTCCTACTCTCCAACAGTGATCCTACTGAGAATCAAACTAGGAAAATGGCCCCATTTACAATAATCTCAAAAAATGAAGTATTTGGGGATTAATCTAACCAAGGAGATGAAAGATCTCTACACTAAAAATTATAGATCACTGAAAGAAAAATGAAGATCACCTTAAAAGATTTAAAGACCTCACATGCATAGGAAGAGTTAATAGTCAGAATGGGCATAATATCAAAAGCTCTATACAGATTCAATGTAATCCCTATTAAAATACCAATAAAACTAGAAAAAGGAGTACTATTTGAAAGAATGAAACTTGAATCACTGAAGCAATCCTAAAGAAGAAGAGCAATACTGGAGGCATTACAATATTTGGTCTCAAGCTTCAGAGCTATAGTAACAAAAACAGCATGGCATTGGCATACATAAGACATGAAGGTCAGTGGATCAGGATAGAAGACACAGAGACAAACCCACATACTTAGAGTCATGTCATATTTGACAAAAGTGCCAAAAATATATATTGGAGAACAGATAGCCTATTAAACAAGTGGTGGAGGGGAAACTGGCTAGCCGTATGTAGAGAATGAAACTAGACCCTATCTCTCACCCTGAACAAAAGTCGAGTCAAAGTGAATCAAAGGCTTAGGAATTAGACCGTAAGATTTCCAACTGTTAGAAGAAAACAGGGTCAACACTCCAACATATTGGTGCAGGCACCAACTTCTTTATCAAGAGCCCCCAAAACTCAAGAAATAAAACCTAGAATAAACAGAAAGCTTCTGCACAGCAAAGAAAATGACCAAGCATGTGAAGAAAGATCCTGCAGAGTGGGAGAAAGTCTTTGTCAGCTATCTTCTGACAGGGGATTCATACGCAGAATACATAAAGGACTAGAAAAGCTTAACACCAAAATATCAAACAAGCCAACTAGTAAAGGGTGAAAGAACTACACAGACATTCCTTAAAATAAGAAACACACATGGCCAATTAATATATGAAAAAATCTCCAACATTTCTAGCAACTAGGGAAATGCAAATCAGGATCACACACTAAGATTTATCTTACTCCAATCAGAATGGCAATGATCAAGAATACAAACAGTGATAAATGCTGGTGAAGATGTGGAAGGAAAGGTACACTCACAAGTTGTTGGTGGGACTGCAGAGTTGTACAACCATCCAGGAAAGCAGTATGGAGGTTCCTCCAAAAACAAGGAATGAACCATCACATAACCCAGCTATCCCACTGCATGGTATTTATCAAAAGAATTAAAATCAGCATCATATAGAAATACAGCTACATCAATATTTATAGCAGCACAACAGTAATCAAGTTATGAAAACAGCCCAGGCACCTGTCAAAAGATGAATTGATAAAACACATGTGTATATATACACTATGGAGTTTTACTTAGCCATAAAGAAGAACAAACTTTCCAACATTTGTTGGTAAATGGATGGAACTGGAAAACATTGTGAAGTAAAGTAAATCAGCTCAGAAAATCAAGGGTTGACTGTTTTCTCATATACGTGGAAACTAGAGCACAATAAGGGGGAAAATGCTAGGGAGGGGTCAGATGTCATAATGATAAAGGGAAAATCAGTGGAGTACAAGGGGGAGAGCAAGAGAGCAAGGGGGACAGGAAAGGGGAGGAAATGTGACAGGGATTTGACAAAATTATGCTACGTGTGCTTGTAAATATGCCAAAAGGAATTCCCCCTTCACGTATGTCTGTGAAGGTCCAATCAAAAATGAACTAAAACCGGAGTGAAAGAAAGACCAGTAAAGGAAGGAGAATAGAGGAGGAGGAGGGGAGGGAAATGGCAGGGCACTTGGGGCTGAAATGGACCAAATTAAGTTTCTGGCCTGTAAGAGTGTGTCAAAATGAGCCCAGCTGTTCTGTGTAACTGTGATGCATTAATGAAAGCATTACAAAGGAGTCTCTAGAAATTAACTGCCGTAGCCATTCTACCTTCCCTTATTGGGAGTCTCACCTGCCACAGCCCCTCTCTGTCCTAGTGGTCAGGGTGTCACAGGGAGCATCTCTGCTCACATTCCTGCTCACACATCACCAGGAGAAATTTTTTAATAAAGAAGTGAATGTATAGATGTTCCGTGATGTTAAGGCCTATGAAAATAGGAGGCGGGGAAGACAGTGGAGCCCACCAGGGTGGAGCCTGCTCTTTTGGAATCATGCAGAGGTTGCATTTGAAGGAGACCTGATGCGGGGATTAGGAGAGCATCCACGGAGAAATGAGGCAGGAGCAAGGGCTCCAACAGGAGCAGGCTTTGTCTCGAACATCAAGGACAAGCACCTTTCCCACTCAACACACCCCTGATCAGATTTTTCCTCTTAAAACATATCTGTTTCTTTATAGCAAACTCTCCTAGGAGACAAAACATGAAACTTAAGTCAGGAAATAGGTTCCTCTTCTTATATGTGGATGTGGTAGGTTGCATCTAAAATACTGCTTCCTACAAAGACTGAAAGAAAGTGTTTCTTCTACAAAGTACACAATCCATTTACAGAGATTGATAAAATAGTTCCCTGAATATTAGCTCAACATTCAGTTATGCACATGAGATAAAAGGTGTCTGTTTCTGTGGTTGTATGTAACACTTTCAAGTGATTTCAAGCTCTGCAAAATGAAGCTCGTTATTTAATCCGGGTGAGCACAGGACAATGAAGGTCTCTGCACCTTGAGTCCAGCAGGTGTCTTGGACTCTCCTCTGTACAAACCCGCAAGAGGTACTGGGCCATGGAGGGTAGAACGTGCCATTGATCCAGAACTGTGTTTGGCCCTGGAGTGCGCCCTCAGAGCGGCAGCTTGCTACCTGGTAAGTGGCTTGAAGATGTCATGGACCCCAATTCTGAAAACACAGACTTCTTTCCCTGCTGCCATCCCTGACCAGCCTGTGTCACATGAAAAGAAGTAACAACTTTCTTTTCCTGTTAGCCTAGCTTTTTAAAAATAACACATTCCAGCAAGGAGGGAGGGAGATTGCAAGCCACAGGACACATGAGACTTGCCAAGGGGCCAGCATTTCCTGGCTCACAATTGCAGGAAAAGCTCTGCTCCATTATCAATGGGACCTGGATGCTTTGATAGGCAATTGTTTTAAAAACTAAACAACATTTACCGTTGAAATATTGTGTGTGTTGTTCAAGGCTTGTGGGGAGGAAATACACCACCAGATGGGTCAGACAATAGTCTTGTCTGGTGTTTTGTTCTTTTTACTGGTAATAAAATAAAAAACTCAAAAAAATGGCCACATACAAGCTTGCTTTTAATAAAGCCTCTGTTGTTTGAGAAAAGAATAGTGAGTGGAGCTGATGGAACAATACAGATTTCCTTCTCCATAACTGCTGATTTTAAAATGTGCTGAGTTAAAATAGATGTGGACCAGAAACAATGAGATGGCCAATTGCTTTGCTTAAAGACAGTCCTTCAAGGGCATATGAACCCCATCACCTCCAGGGAATTCCAAAAGGACGGACTACTTAGAATTCTGTACCCCCTGGAGTCAGAAGACATCCTTGTGACTTCCAAGGATATTCAGAGGATGTCTTGACTGGGCCTGCTCTGCCCTCTCCTCCAGTCCACATGTAGAATGCAGAGATGTATACATTTAGCAACATGTATGTAACACTTACGTAGATTTGCTATACTTATATGATAAATAAATTTCAAAACTATGTCTATAATATTTAACCACTTATATTTACAGATTACACTATTTAAGTATATTAACTATTGCATATATTTAAGAATATATAGATTTAAATATTACATATATTTAGGTGTATTATAAATTCTATATATTTAAGTATATTTTTCCATATATTTAAGTTTATATTTTATATGCTTAAGTACATGTATATTAAATATTCCACATAGTAAAGTATATATGTTATTCTTCCTTTCTCAGGAAATCCACTGATGGTATTGATCTTTCTGAAGTGTAGATCAGGAAAATGATGAGCATGGCAAATAGTGGGTGCTAAATAACTGTCTGCACCATCCCCATCCTCTTCGTTGTTGTTGAACATACTCAGAATTCTAATAATGAAAATGTTTCATGAATCAGTTTGTATAACTTGCATTAGAAAAAAGTGAAATTATTATACCCTAAATATGATGAATTATTGTGTGTTGGCTGATGTTTGCGAAAATCTGCTATTTATGGTTTTGAAATTTGATCTAGTATGATGATAAATCTGTTTTGCCTGAATCTTTCATACCATCCAGTTCTGTGGTTTCTACTGAAAAAGCAAAACTCCACATGGAAGTGAAGTTTCACAGACACTGAGGTCAATTACAAAAGCCCTCTGTGATTCCACTGTATCGCTTGTTCTAGATAATGTCATGTGGGTGGAGTAGTGGGGACAGTTCAAGAAATCTTATTTCCAGGGATGAACACATTATTTGACAATCAAAATGAGAAGGAAAAATATTTTACAATCAAGTTGAAGAAGTTAAAATTAAAAAGATAATCAAGAAATGTATTTTTTAAAATTAGCAACAATATTTATAAAATAGAATTAGGTTCAGACTTAATATTTACTTTCACTTTAATGCTGGCTCCTAATGGAACTTCAAAACAGCTGGCTTTGTTGATCTAATGCTTCCATGTACCACTGGAGAGGCAGAGTCAGATCATTAAAGTTCCCTTCTGATCAGATTTATGCCTGAGAAAACCAAGTATGCTCTTGTAGTAATTTATCACAGACATTTCTTTGTTTGTCTTAGATATGTTATTGAACGACAGAGTGGATGAGATGAAATAGTACAGCAATTACATAGTTTAAAACTTCTCGATAATAGAGGAGCATTTAGCTGCATCTTCCATTACCACCATCTGTGTTGTGTATATCATTTTAAGATTAATAAGCAGCGGGGTTTTGCTTGGTTCTTTGTTTATGGGGAATTCAGACCCACATGGGTTTTTCCCATTCCTGAAGAATACTGCAGAGAGATAGCTGTCTTCTTGGATGGCAGGGAGAGTCTCAAGGTCTTTCCCAGACTATTTTTCCCCTAAAATGTGAGTGAACACTAATATGTTTATATTCAAAATAAGGCTTTCATGGTCTTTTTACCTAACTTTGAAAACGAAAAAAAAAATGATAATAGCCTGTTCTCTTCTTCTTCTGGAAGGTCTAGAAGAAATTTAATGATCTAATCAAAGCTGAATAGGACTCAGGGTGGAGAACATTTGTCATTTGTGACTTGCCAGCAATAATTCAATGTTCTGAATTGCATCTCCTCCTAGTGGCCTCATATAGTAACCACTTGTGTGATTACTAGTGTGAGTAGCTCTTTCAATTCAATTCAATTCAATTCAACTCACTTTTGTACAATTCCGTCCAATGAATATTACTGAATACTGATAGAATGGGTGAATGGTATGTTAGATGCTGATAGCCAAGCCTAAGGGACTCCCATCTTGACCTCCAACAAACTAATTTAATAAGCTAATGATTTTAAGGATTTTAGTCACCAGTAGTAGCTTTTACTCTGACCCTGAACTCCTGGACTCAGGAATTCTCCTGCCTTAGCCTCTGGAGTAGCTAGGACACCAGGCTACACCACCATGGCCTGTTAGTAGTGTGTTCCTATAGTTCTAGAAACCCTCTGTCCAAAGAGGTCTACACTGCAGGAACAAAGCCAGTGCTGGGCAGACAGAGTCACTGTGCTGATATTAGAGTCCAAACACCAAGTATTTGAGGAACTTGAAAGTAGTGAGCAGCATGGCACAAAAAAGACTTTAAGGAAGGCACAATTTTTATTGGAAACACATTAATTTTTGGACCGGAAGTTGGAATGCCCCTTTAGTCCTGACTCTCATACTCAGTTGTGGAGTCTCACAGTGGTTGCTCAAACTTGACATCCTCAGTCATAAGTGAGGGGAATAACCAAGCAGTACCTAGCGCCCCTTCTTGTATTGAATTTTTATAATCCTAATTTCAAATTTCAAAGTCTAAATCCCATTTAGTATCTTGCCAACTATTGGGAGTCTTCAATAGTCTTTGAAATTCCCAATTATGTATCAGGTCCATAATTCCATTACTTAGTGATTTTCCATTATAGAAATTTCTTTCAACTTTACCATTATTTTAATATGCAAAATAAAACAATTAATTACATAAGTTAATAGTGATATGTGGAATAAGAGTGTAATAGATACACATTGGTGTAGCTGCTTACCTCTCAGCTATTCTTTATTTAAAAATAGTAACAATTATGTAAAACAGACCATAATGCATTGATATAAACACGTACATGGTACATGAATATTTGATTTATAGCCGAGTATGGTGGTGCATGCCTGTGATCCCAACAATTCTGGAGGCTACGACAAGAACATCATAAGTTCAAAGCTAGTCTCTGCAACTTAGCGAGGCCCTAAGCAACTTAGCAAGATCCTGTCTCAAAAATTAAAACCTCAAGAATCCTCCTGCCTTAGCCTGTGGAGTAGCTGGGACACCAGGCTACACCACCATAGCCTGTTAGTAGTGTGTTCTTACACAAGTAGTTACAGAAGCCCTGTGTCCCAAGATGGCAACACTGCAGGAACCAAGCCAGTGCTGTAAAAAAAGATTGGTAAACAAAGATTTAAAAATGTCAGTTTACGTGCTCCTCTTAACAACTTGACCAAGTTTGATATTATTATTATATACTTTTTTTTTGAGACAGACAGACAGAGAGAGAGAGAGAATTTTTCAATATTTATTTTTTAGTTATTGGCGGACACAACATCTTTGTTTGTATGTGGTGCTGAGGATCGAACCCAGGCCGCACGCATGCCAGGAGAGCGAGCTACCGCTTGAGCCACATCTCCAGCCCTGATATTATTATTATATTGTATTACCCAAACCTTTTGTAAAAACACATGAATTAAGTAACTTTCTTAAGGTCTGAAGTAAATGAATGAAGTGTGGGATGTGAAATGAGGATTTTCATGGGGGGGTTCCTCACTCTGATCAGTGCACTCCATTCCTGGGTGCCGGAATCCAGGACCATCACCTAGGAAGTATCCTCTTCCACCATCTCCACCAGGCATTCATGACCCTAGATTGACCAACAAATTTCTCTATCAGAAAATCCAAGTCAAAACTCAGAGCTGCACATAGTTGGGGTAAAAGTAGGCCAGGGGTAGACTTTAGAAGACTGAGACTCAAGAATAGTTCCCATGGGGTCTCGTTCAAGTTTTCCTAAAGCTTAGTAATTAAGATCTTTCTCCAAGTTTATGAGCTATTGCTCTATCTTTTCT
Source organism: Ictidomys tridecemlineatus (assembly GCF_052094955.1). NCBI lineage: Eukaryota > Metazoa > Chordata > Mammalia > Rodentia > Sciuridae > Ictidomys > Ictidomys tridecemlineatus. The sequence continues at coordinate 555,467 of NW_027526077.1, read as the reverse complement.
TTAAGTCTTTGATTTTTTAGCTTTTGCTACTTGTCACATAAAAATTGAATAAGAATAGAAATGAAAAAAATCAAAATGTCATAAAGAAAAACAATATTGTTGTCACTCATCAAGATATTTGTACTCCATTTTCTTCTTAGAGTTTACACCATAATTTGATGTCAAAACCACCTACATAAGTACTTTCTTATTTCTTATAATTCATTCCCAGTTCATCTTTGTGTAAATCTTGGAGAAAAAAATTCTACTGGGTAATCAAAACAAAAGAAATGGGGAAATGGAGAAAAAGAAGAAAGAGAGAAGGGAAGAGAAAAAGGGAGAGAGAGAAAGAGGGAAAGAAAGAAAGGATGAATGGATGGAGATAGTTAGAAAAGTGAGAAAATTTAATAATCCTTTCAGATAATGTGGGGTATTATTTCTAAATACAGACAAAATTCAACAACTGTAGCTTCATAACTATCACTTATCATGTGGAACCCGAGAGCACTCATCTTTTACTTCTATTTACTACTATTACACCAACAATCCCATTATTTCAGTTTGCAGTTTGAGTAAAGCAGGCATCCGGGTCTCACAGACTCCACCATGCATGGATCACTTGGAGAATCCTGGCTGGCAAAGTTGAAGAGATATCTTCAATTTTGGCACAGTTTATTACACAGTAGCCAAAATCTCTTCATCTTTAGCACTACTAAATTCATCAGGTAAGTCTTGAAATATAGGAGAGCTTATGGCAGTCCAAAGAAAACTTCTGAGCCCTGATCTTTCACCTACAATCTTAAATTTGTCATTAAAAACCAACATCATAGTTTTTGTTTGTTTTCAACATTACAGGCACATTCTTTTTTGAGAAAATGTCTAACAAATCTACAAGTCCCAATAACACCTGTTTTTCTCACAGTCTTTTTTTTTTCAAATAAAAATGAAATTCCATTAATAGAAAAAGGAGCTAGTTTCCATTCACAGCTCAGTTGGGTATGGCTTGCTCTCATTCCATCACTGTCTTAGCTTTTTCGCTGCTGTCAGTAAAGGATCTGACCAGAACAATTGTAAAGGAGGAAAGGTTTATTTGAGGGCTCAGGGTTTCAGAGTCTTAGTCCATATAGGCTGGCTCCATTTCTCCAGGGGGCTCAAGGTGAGGCAGAACATCATGGCAGAAGAGTCTGGCAGAGGGAACCAGATCAAAGGGTGATCACAAAGCAGAGAGAGATCTCTACTTGTCAGATATAAATATATACCCATAGCCACACCCCCACTGTCCACCTCAACCACACCCCACCATTCCAGTTACCACTCAGTTAATCCCTATCAGAGGATTAATTCACTGATTGGGTTAAGAATCTCACAACCCAATCATTTCTTCTCTGAACCTTCTTGCATTACTCACACGTGAGCTTTTGGGAGCACCTCACATCCAAACCATAACAATCACGCAAAATAAAAATGCAACAAAGTCAATGATATTTACTTCCTCTTGATAGGCAGGTTAGGATAAAACTGGATTTTTTAAATCCCCAGGGCAATGAAGAATGTTTCTCTTTCAGAAAATCCAGACTAGGACTGTAGTGCATCTGGGTTCTTCTGCCTTGGCTGAGGATAAATCATCTGGGGTTTAACCTGCTGTTACTTTTATAACATTGGTGTATGTTAATACAGTGAAATAGTAAATCGTGTCTTGGGGTTATTGGGAAAGTAGTTTTGATCTCATGGAACTCAATAAAGACTTTGGGGTCTATAGTTTGAGAACCACCATCAAAGAGAAGGGGCATACTAAATAGGATCAGCCATAGGATGCCATGTTAGACACATACATATTTATTCACACACGTAAGTAAATAAAACTCAGGTGACTCCTTGGCATTTCTAATTGTACTTATTATTCACACAGGCATGACTTGAATCTCAGTAAAGAAGATATAATGAGGAAAACAGATTGCATATTTGTGGTTTAGTCAGCTTTTTCATTGCAATGTCTCAAAGAACAACCAGAACAATTTTAGGGGAGGAAAAGTTTATTTGGGGACTCACAGTTTCAGAGGTCTCCATCCATAGACAGCTGTCTCCATGGCTTAGGGCTTGAGGTGAGGCTGAAATGATGGCAGAAGAATGTGGTGAAGCGAAGCAGCTCACATGACGATCAGATAGCAGAGGAAGAGAGTCTACTTGCCAGATACAAAATATATACCACAAAGGGGCCCAAAGACCCACTTCCTCCAGCCATACCATACCCACCTTCAGTTACCACTGAGTTAACCCCATCAGGGGATTGATTTGCTGACCGGGCTCAGGGTCTCAAAACCTGATAATTTCTCCTTGGAACCTTCATACGTTGTCTCACACATGAGATTTGGGGGACACCCAGTATCTAAACCATTCGATTCTTTATTGTTTAGAGTTTCTGCCTGAAACAAAAGAGAAAGGAGACTTGTTTTAAATCCCCCAAATGAGGCATGAGGTTGCATTATTAACTTTGTCAAAACATTGCCTTCCCTGGAGGAGGGATATGTAACCCTGCTTAGGATGTCAGCCCTAACCACCTGGTTTGCTTCAGCTGCTGAAATGTGAGCAGAGCAAGTGGCTGCTGCTTCTGAAACAAGCTTTCACGGGCGTCCCAAGCTTTCATTTTTCTATTTTTCTTTACTGCAAGCCTAGCAGTTTGGAGATTGACACATAGTAGATCCCCGCAGAGCCAAATGCTCTCGTAACACGAGCGTAAGCAGACGTGGCCAAAAGATACAGCCACACACCTTGGCTGGACAGACAGCCTCTGGGAAAGGAGGTGGAACAGCCCAAGGAAAGCAGGACAAGATAAGGAGAACTCAAAATGATGTGACAGCAGGAGTTTTTGACATATGAACAATGGTGAAGAAAATTAACATTCAATAGTTGAATGTGAATTATCATTGAAAGCAATAAAGGGAAGAATTCATGCTACAAAGAAGGGAGGAGGTGGAAAACTAATAATAGTACAGTTCACTTTTATGAACTGCAACTGTACTCCCTGTCTGTGCTAGGTCTCAATGGGGACCATGCCACCAAATTCTCCACTGACTTCAGGCTCTTAGCACCACTATTCCCTTCAGCTCAGGAGAACAGAAGGTGCAGAGGTTGAAGCATTTCCTACTTTACAATTTAGTTCCAGTGTGATTTAGAGTCCTCCTTCTTAATTACTCTGCTCCTTACATGGGCCATTTGCCTCTTTCGTTTGTATATTTGGTCAGTCACTCAGTATCAATTTACTCTTTATAACAATTCCAGAAATTTCCTTTGGAATAATATCCTTCTCCCATTTTCAGTCATATGGTGGGGGTAGAATTCACTGGATTCACAGTGCTTGAGCCAGCTGCCGGCACATAAATTAAACTCCCTTGGAGTAATGACATGATGATGGAGACCACAGCCAACATGTGAGAAACCTAAGCTGAGAGAGAGCAGGGGGAAACTCAAGTCCAAGGCACATGGCTTGAGCCTTGAACTGAACCATACCTAAGCCAGACTGTCCCTGGGTGCCTTGAGTTGTTGAAATGACTGATGAGATTAACTTAGAGAAGGAGAGTGGGTTTGGGCTCATGCTTTCAGAGATTTAGTCCATGATGGGCCAACTCCATTGCTTTGGGCCCAAGGTGAAGCAGCACATCATGGCAAGAGGACATGCTGGAAGCAGCTCAGGACAAGTGGTCAGGAAGCAGAGGGTGAAAGAATGGGCCTCAGGAAAACACTGGCTTCCAGGGCTGGCCCTCAGTGACCTGCCTCCTTCATCCAGGTCCCCGCCTGCAGTTACCATGCAGTCAGTGCAGTCAGACTCAGGACTGATGAGGCTGCAGCTCACACCATCATTTCACCTCTGAATACTCCTGCACTCACACAGCGGTTTGGGGGGACACCTCATATCAAACCATAAGATTCCCTTATTGTGTGTGTGACATTAATTGAGTAAGTTATTTCATTCCCATCTGGATCGTTCCTACTGGGACAGGCTAACGACCACAGGAATTCTCAGTAGATGATGGGAAGATTTCAAGGAACCATTTTTTTTTTGTCTTGCTTAATGCAACAGTAATAAAATGAGCACAAATATATTTAATTCTGCTGTTTTGCTATTCACTAGAGTGACATCAAATTAATGACCATGGTTAATGAAATGATATCTAATCTTTAGCCAAATTATTTCCAAGCATTTCAGAAGAATTTGAAGTCCTGCATGTGCACATGCGTGTATCTGAGAGCGTTTCAGGTTCTCTTCCATTTAAATATTACATGTGATGTGACTCTTCACTCCTGTGGTGTCACGCTATGGCATGAAAGGTAGACTGGAGAGCCTACCCCTTCCTCCTCTCCAGTTGCTCCCTGACCAGGGAGGTGAACTGCTGCCAAATGCAGTTGGATAGAATTCCAACAAATGGAAAGGATATTTGTTGTGTTATTCCTCATATTTGTCTGAAAGGATGAAATTAAACTTTTCCTGATTAATATTAACTCACACCCTCTGCCATATGCAAACTAAGGGAGTCTTAAAAGTCTTTCTTAAAATCCTTCTTTCACACATTTGCTTTTCCAGTTAAATATTTCAGCAGAATTTTCTTTTTTTTTTCACCCAGACTTTTGGAAGCAACTTAATTCCTGGAGCAACTCTTGTGATAATCAAATTTTAAAATCTTGTTAAAATAAATAAATAAGTGATGATTTCATGTGATGGCCATGGAATGGAAAGGTTCTCTAGTTTACTCAAGGACACTCAACTGCAAAATCTGTACCTAAACTCAATTTTCAGCCTGAATCTAAAAAATTTGAACACTTGACTTTGCACTTACATTAGAGTTCAAATTAGAGTAGGAATAATATTTTCTTACATATTTTCTGTCACTTGAAAGCAGGTCTATTTGCTTTTTCAAAAGAATTTAAAAATAAATATACCTGAAATTGGAAGATAAACTTTGTGAACTTCCTACAATTTGTTTCTCCAGCAGAGTTGACCCTAATATTTTTTTTCTAAAATTACTTTGTTGTTCCCATTTATTTCAATACTCTGAAAAAATAGTTTTCTTAATATATCTCCATTTTATTTTGAAATTACTTAACTCCCAAAGCCCTCACTTCCAGAAATATCAATGCTTATATTAACTCTTTATAATTATGAATGAAATCTTATACACACAATAATAATTCAATTTGTACTCTGCCTTTTTGGATTTGAAAGTAATCAACAGCAGCCCCATTTATGCACTGGATGCCACAATTAAAACTGCCTGTGAGTCTTCAGGAGACTCTTTTGACTGACATTTTCAATTTTCTCTGGAAAGCATTGAACTCTACCTAGATTTCTGAATGCTTATGGTTGGATTACAATTTTCTTGGGTAATCCTACTTCAATGAATTTAGTTACTTACTTAGCAAGAGTCATGGTGTTTGTTCCTAAACCTACAAATATGAGCCATATATTTTATAATTATTATAAAGCTCTCTTCCTAGGTGCTGACTGCTTTCAGAGTATGTGACTATACATCTGCATATCCACACACACATTTTAGGTTATGAGGCAATCAGTAGCATACCAAATGTAAAATAGGTGTCCCCCATATAATAGATAATTTAGGATCAGCTGGCATGTGCCATGTAAGCAAGCCTTTTTTTAATTTTTTTTTTTGGTTGTACATGGACACAATACCTTCGTTTATTATTTTTTTTATTTTTATGTGGTGCTGAGGATTGAATCCAGTGCCTCATATGTGCTAGGAGAGCGCTCTACTGCTGAGCCATAACCCCAGCCCATAAAGCAAGCCTTTTAGTGAGGAGGTAAAATTTGATGAATGAATGATGTTTCGAGAGCTGTGCAGTAAGGTTTTAAATCTTGTGTTTGGATAGATAAAAGTTAATCTGTATTATTTCAATTTCTTGACAGCCTTGGTACTAAATTTATGCTATTACAAATTGTTGTTCCCTGTATTATTTTCTTCACATTGTAAGTATTTGAGATCTTCCAAATAAATTCAGTTCATCCTTTTAACTTCTAATGTAGTTACCTTCCAAGTTCTGGGATGAGACCAATGTGCCTTTAGCTTTCTATACGATTTTATGAAGTTAGTTTAATGGGCCTTTTGGCTTGAAACAACTGCAGCTCTCTTTCCTCAAAGATCACAATCTTGGCTTCTCATATTCATACTTGTTTACTTATTTTGAATGTAACAGGCAAAGACACTTGATTCCAACCCCAAATCTTATTATAGAAAAGGATTTCAGAAATAACTAAACTCCTATAATTTTTATTATACATTAAGCTACCTAAACAACAATAAAGCATTGTTTTAAATATGCAATCAAAATATGAAACTAAATAAATGTATCGATAGGTTAGTGCAGAATCTCCTGGCAGAACAGTTTATAAGAAAGAATACTAAAGTCAAATATTTTAAAGTTAGATTCTAGTTGTAACACTTAAATTTTCTTAGCCTCAGTTTTAAATTGATAACTTTATTATTAAAAAATAAAATGGAAGTATGTATATAATATGCTTAAAATAGTATTGCAGTCAATAAAGAGGTTTTTGACTTTTGCTCTCTAGTTTCCCTACAACGTTTTGCATATTTTTATAATTTTTTCAACAGTAACACTTTTAATCCTCTCTTGGAATTTATGTCCCAGAGATACAACTGTTGCTCTAATGAGAAGAGCAAGAAAAAAAGAATTTATTTTCTTGTTTCCTATAAAAATTCTGGCTTCCCTCATGATTTGTTAAAAATAAAAAGCTACAATTAGTCCAGTTCGGTTTCAAACTTAATCAAATCCAACCCATATTTAATTGTCCTTCAAGCAAATGCTCAGTGTTTGGAAAATGAGTGTTGAATCTCCTGCTTTCACCCAGGGCAGGTGTTTGCTGCCCAGGGATGGCCGTAGGCTAAATGCAGGGGTGGGGTGGGGGGTGGGGTCTTGTGAGCTCTGAGGGGGAAGGAAGAGTGTTGGATCCCCATCAGACTCTTCCTGGTTTGCAGGCTCTACCGAGTGGGTGTTCTCTGTCTGCTGCAGGATTTGGTTGGCCTGGACCCTTCTCGGGATGTTCTGCTGGCATTTCTGCTGACATCTGGGGCTGATGACCACAAAATGTAATTTTCCTCACTCAGTCAACTCCTCTTTGCTGACTCCGCCCTTCCTGTGCTGCAGATGCTCTGTCACATCCTCCAGCTGAGCCCTTCGCCTCATGCTCCACCCTGCTGTAGCGGCTTCGTGCTGTGTAAGGACCAGAGAAGCGTGGGGGAGGGGGGCATTGCAGACCTATTGACCTGTGTCCATTCCACTCCTTTCCCACAATGCTGCTGCTGCCCAGGACCGGGCACTGAGTGCTCTGCGGCTCCAACTCCCTTGCAAGGCAATTTCCTGCAAGTCCCCAGAAAAGCACTGAGCAGAGGTGCTGGTCCTCAGCTTCTAACTCACACTAACTGGTGCATCACTCCTGAAGGTCAACGCCAGCGAGGACAGAAGAGGACACGTGTCTGCCAGCCGTCCTACCCGGCATCTTCCCCAAGACCTGGATTATCCACTTCCTTCTTCCTATCAGCTGAAGATAACTCAGTTCCTAGAACTGAATCTTGGTTGATTAAAATGGGGGGGTAAAAAATTTAAATTCATTTCTTCCTCAGAAATTGTAGGCATGCAAGCCTGATACCTCGTTAAAAAGCATTCCTGTAATATCCTAATCTGAATAAGAGTATTTTTCTTTCCTTTTGCATTTCTCCAGCAATTTCAAGTACTTTGACATAGGCAGGTGTCTGGAGCCCGGGAGAGAAGGTCATGCCATGAAAACACAGGCCGTCACACGTTTTTCAAATATGGGTTTCTCTGACATCTGTTCACCTATAGATCTCTTTCTTAATGAAATGTGCTTTGCATCTGATAGGACACCAACTAAAATGTCATTGCTCTGTGTTCAACAACGTTGCAGAAGACACGCGCTCTCTCTCTCCATTCATTTCTATCAGTTAATATATCACTTTTCATTAAAAATGGACAGCACATGTTCATATATTCTATGAAAATCATCTTTTTTGGTTGTTTATATGAAAATAAATGCCAGAATAATGTCCTTAAATTGGTTTTGAAAAAGAATAGAATTTGAATTGAGATTACATAGTGCTTAAATTAAAATTACTAAAATAATAATTGTAAAATATTTAAGTGTTAGAGCAGATGCCAGTGACATTTATTAATAATAATGGACAGGGTCCTTTCTCCCTTTCTCTCCCTCCCTCCCCTCTGTCCCTCCTGTCCTCCTTTTCTTCCCATAGTTCTTTGGTCTTTCAGTCTCCCTTCGTTTCTTTATGAATCCTTGTTAGGCAGCTCCATGCATTCCAGCATTTTCCTCAGCACGATTCTATACAGATAGATCAAAGCAATGTCCAGGATGCAGTGATCCAAACGTGCAATAAGGCATGGAATCCCACTGAGAGCAGGTGGCACTGCGTTCCGCAGGCTCAGCGTCACATCCATTCCTCTGCTACTTTCTCTTATCATCACTTGCTGTCAACTTTTTTCCCAAAGTGCGTATTATTTAAAATTATTTTTATATGTTTCTTTTACACTCTTAACCCTCTTTCATTTAATTTCCTGAAATAATACGATGCCTTAAGAAACAAAATCTCACTATTGAAAAGAAGCATCTGTGAGAACAAAAAGGAAAGAAAAATGGCGCGGAATTCTTGCTACCTTTCGTGTTGGTCAGTGTGCATCACGGTGCCAAAATACCTGACAAGAACAACTTAGTGGAGAAAAAGTGTCTTTGGGGCTCATGGTTTCAGAGGGCTCAGTCCATGGTTGACTGACTCCATTGCACTAGGCCTGCGGTGAGAACACAGGGTGCAAAGGCACAGCCGAGGACAGCTGTCTGCTCAAAGAGGCCAGAAAGCAGAGACAGAGAGCCCAAGGAGAAAGGGGACACCGCAGTCCCAAGGGTCCACCCTCAGGGACCTCCCAGCTGTCCACGGGCACCACCCAGCTGTCAACTCAACTTACTAACCCACCAGGTCGTGGATTCAGCGAGCCTGCAGCTCTCCTCCTGTCTCCAAGGCCACCTCTGCACCCCGTGCACTGCAGGTCCCACTTCCAGAGGACACTTCTAGATCCAAACCATCACACAAGTCCACTAAAGGTGCTGGCTTTCCCTTCCTTAAGGAAATCCGTTGTCCAGGTGGCAGTGGCAAAGTCATGACCATTTCACATTTCCTCACGAAATGTAGTTCCCCTTTGAAGATGTCACCCATCATATAAAATCTCACTTTCATATGTTTAATATCTGTTTTTTTTTCCTAATACATTTACTATCCCTAATCTAATATATTTAATCTTTATAGATGGCCTTTCTTGATTGAATTCTTTTTCTTTCCATTGTTACTTATGAAATTTGAGGAAATGATACAGAAATAAAAATTATAGGGCTAATCAATAGGCCCTCAAAAGTCCTTGCACATATGGAGATGAAAACTTCCATATTTAAAAATGGAAATTTAAACAAAATATTGTGAATATCATAGAAAACCTTATGGTTCTAATTTGTGTTTTATTAAAGTTTAACATTGGTGAGTTAAATATTTAGTTATATAAAATAGATAAACTATCTGAAGCCCAACTATTCAAATGAGCACATGCATTTTACATATTTACTTTTAATAATTACATTTATTTCTATACAATTATTACATTTTACATTTAATTATTTATGTTTTAGAAAATATTGATTGATTTAGATTATGTTTGCAACTTAAAATAATATTATCATAACATTTTTCAATAAAGAAGATATAGAAATAAAAACAACTTTTGTAAAATTAATGAATCAGAAATGGTAAGACAAGTAATGCCAAAATTAAATAAAATATGGAATTTTACAACAGCTGAACAAAATTTAAGAAAATAAAACTTTTTGTCTCTTTTAATTCTTTCTGAGCTCATGGCAATACACAATTGATATATGTTAACTATCTTTGTTATTATTTTCAAATATATAAAAACACATATTAAGGATTTTGCACACAGAAAAGAACCATATGTGCTGTTTAAATATTGGCTAAGAAAACTCTCTTGGATAAAATAAATATTAGCACTTGGCACAGAATGTTTTGCTTAAAGTATCTGAGTAGTTTAATATTAAAAAGAGGACAATTGTACTCCTGATTTTATTTTTTATGAAAGTTAAGGGCAAATAGAGAAACGATTGTGAATGGTACCGTGTCTGGGTGCCTGATGAGCCTTGTTCTTATTGAATGTCACATGTTTCAGGGGTTGTTCTGGATTCAATTCGTGATCATTGGGCTCTTCTTACAGTAAAGCTGAGGACCACTTGGGTCTTGTTTTCTGGGAGAGAAATCCTATGCTCCACCCCCCTTCCAGACTCTGCTTCCAGTGTCAGTGGAAATCCATGGAGCTGGACTGGTTCTGCATTGCAGAGGTATATAGGCAGATACTGGCCTTTGTATCCAGAGCCTTGTACCAATGAGAGCTCTCCATTCCATACGAATGTCATATGTTTATGACACAGACCTCTCCCATAGCCACACACCAAAAGGTTCAATTAGGATGTAAATCAACAAGTAGATTTACAGTCCCTTCCTGGATGTTTTCAAACAATTCCCCCAATCTCTAATTTTCTTTGTAAAATTTAAAAGAACCAAATCTGTTCTAATGGTAAACTTCAAAAGCAGATATAATTGAATCATAAAGATTACAAAATCAGCTCAAAGTTTCAAAACATTGAGAGTCAATGAAAGAGAATTTTTTTTTTTGGTACCAGAGATTAAACCCAGGTATGCTTAACCTTTGAGCCACTTCCCAAGCCCTTTAAAAAATGGTTTTTGTTTCTTTGTTTTGCTTTTGTTTTTTTGAGATAGGGTCCCACTAAGTTGCCTAGAGCAACTTAATTCTTCACTTTCTCTCCTAAAGCAGATATCTCTCTGTCTAAACATTTTCACCTGCATGAAGATGTATGATTGTTTTTATACTTAAAAACATAATAAAATAACAATTTATCTTCATACTTTGCCCACAGATTCCAACGTGTTTCAGTTCCCCTCCAGTGATTTCCTTGCACGTAGTTCTCTATGTGCTGCACCCACCCTCTCTTACAAGTGACAGTAACAGTGGTTTCTCTGTGGTGTATTAAACACTTAGTCCAATGCATTGACATGAGCCATTGCTCTCCAATCCCTTAAGGGACCACTTTTCCCACTTGCCTGCTGTGAGCTTGGTCCAGGTCACCATGATTTCTCACCTGATGGTCTTTTTTCCCCCTTTAATTTTTTTCTAATGTCCTGTACTTGTCTTTTCCAGGCATATATTAACCTTATCGTGGAAAAGTGAGAAAATTTTAAATGACTTTCATGCTAAATTCATTCTCAGATCTCAGTTTCCACATTACCACCACCACATCTAGCTTTTCACTAAATTGATCTCATTCTTTTTTCTGTGTACACTTTTTATTCTTTTTTTACTTAACTTGCAGGGCAAGCTCTGGATTTCCTCTTGGATTTCCCCACCCCACTGAAACCTCTACCTGTGGGTCTTCTTCCTACCCCAGGCTCCTTCTTCCCAATGCCCAGAGGACAGTCCTTGGGACTCCTTGCTCTCTGTTCTTACTTCTTCAGTGTCTCAGAATTTCAATATCCATTTACACTGCGGTGGCTCTCACCTTCATGTTTCCATTTCATACAACTTTTTCCTGAATCCCAGATTCCTACTCAGATGTTCCTTTTACTCTTTCTGGGGATAGTCAATTGCCAGTGTCTATGTGATCTATGCAGATGTGGAAGGCCGTACCTTAGAACATCATCCCTCCTTTCCCAGACACTCATCAACAGTGCCCTCAGATACGAACAGTGGTGTTTTTGCATGAATGCTTTATGTGTAAATACTCTTCCTAACACAAGTTTTCACATGCCTAATAAAAGTATATTTTTACAGATCTATTATCCACTGACTACTATCTAGCAAACATTATGCTAATATAAACACATGCAAATATGTGTGTGTGTGTGTGTGTGTGTGTATATATATATATATATATATATATATCACATAAAAAGTTGTTTCTATTTACGTTCTACCACATGTCCAAAGTGTCCTTCTTTGCATTTGCCCCACAGTCTTATACTGAACTAAAATCCTAAGTAAACACGAAGAATCAAGAGCATGTTTAGTACCAGGAGAATAAGAACAGTGTGTTACATTCACATGGCAAGACTATTGCCCCTAGAAGTGCTGTCTATGCTCACTGATACTAGGAGGGAAATGTTTATAATAAGTTGTAGTGGGAAAAAGAAGGAGGGGTTATGTATTATTACAAGAAGATTTTTTTAAAGCACTACAACAAAACCAAACCAAGAACAATGATAATCTGTGTGTAGAAAACAGACTGGAAAATACAGGCTTATTTTCTTAAGTTACTTCTTTGGGTAGTGATTTTGAAAGCATTTTCTGATGTACTCTGACTTTTTGTGGGCATGTGTTATATTAATAGTAGAAAAGTGATTAGACTAATTATCTCTTGCACAAATAGTTCAATTTGATTTAAAATTGTACTTGGTAAGCAACCTCTGATCCTTAATTATTATATTAATTATTTGTCCTTTTGGATGTACATTATTTTTAATATACAACTAAGTAACACATGATTTTAAAGTGATTTATTAACATTCACAGATTTCCATACTGTCATCTACCTGGCATGAAGAATTAACTTACATATTAAAATAAGTTTCATAGATATAATAATAATTTATACATTTAGTGAAGAGTATTTATGGGAGATTCAAAGAATGATCTGGCCCCTTTCCTCATTAAGCCAGTTTCTGGCATTCCTTTATAATGGAATAAAGTGGATAATTCCAAATGATTTTGAATGACTCATTCCCTTATATACTTGTTGATGTCTACCTTCCATAAAATGAAATATTGAGGGCTTTGAAAAAAATTAAGTTTTAACATTTGTATTGTTATTAAGCAAGTTTTCTACTTTGGGTTTTGGATATTCTATGTATTTATCTTCATGCTCTTTCTCTCTTCACGGGCCAAGTAGCTTTTCTCACTCTCTCTGCTCTGCTTCCCGTGGACTCCATGACTCTGTGTGCACGCATGTCTCCTGCCCAGGGAGCACTTATCAGAGTCCTCGGTGGGGGAATATTCTCCTGGGATGCCCAGATTGGTGGTTTGGGCTCTTTCTCTTTTAGCACACTTTTCCGTCTTGTGTGTCACGTGGTATTTTGTAAAACACTTCATTTTCAAAGTTCTTCAAGAGCCAGGTTTTCTCTAAGGCAGAAAATGAAAGTTTGTTTATTGTCTGATAAATAACCGAAGGGGACAAGCATTGCAACCATTTGATTTTTGCAGTGAAGAGAATCAACTTAGTCTTTTTTTTTTTGTAATGACTAACCTGGAAAAATACCAAGTGAAAATGTTTTGAAGAAAACAAGCTGTAAAAGTGTGACACACTCAAGAGTGGAACTTGGACACTTTTTTTATCTCGAGATACTGATCTTTGGTGCTATTTTTCTTTTGACGCCTCCTCTCCTTTCTTGTAGATCCTCTCATTATCACCTTTAGTTATTATTTTCCTGTGGAGAGGATCCTGGGAGCACTTACAGGGCTCTGAAAAACATACTAAATTTCTGTCTGTTCCCTAATTTTAAGGAAAATGCATTTTGGAAACAGTGACATAAAAGCCTGCTCAGGACCATGACCTCATAGTTATAAAGGAGATGGGGCATCTTGAATCCTCCACAGAGAACAGATCCTGGCGCTACACAAGACCATGGAGCACACACACCCAGAGTGCAGCAAGCTGGAAAAAAAATAATGAAATGGAATCCTCCAGTTATTAATTCAATGACAGCTCACTAACATGCGCTTTTCTAAACTTTCAAGTACACGTTCTTCAAATAAAAGTGTTCCATTTTTTGTTTAAACTTCAGCATGAAGTGCACAAATTAAAGCTGAAGTCTTTCTTTTACAGAAAAGGAAGGAAGGTGGGATTTCAGTGGAAAAAAAATAACTCTAGAAAGCAAAAGGGATAATCACAGATCCAACAATTTCCAGCTCAAATATTATTTGCTTTTCAGAAAACATCATCAAAGATGCCGGGGGTGCTGAAAGCAGAGGGTTAGTTTAATTCTGCTCCTGTTTCAGCTCTGAGTCGCTGACAAATCTCAAATCATAGAGACCCACATCTACTGCAGAATTTTATTGGGTGCAAAGTTAGACAGTGCAAGAAAAGTTAAAAGCACTGGGGAAAGCAGTAGAATTCATATCTGCGTTTCTCTGTCTCCTGCCACTGATTGCAGAGTCAGAGTTGGAGCCCCCCCTGGGTGGAGAGGATAGCGAGCACCTCGCTGAACAGCCCCTGTGCCGGCTGGCATTTTATTCTTTCCCTTTGTCCATTAAGAGCCTTTTTTCATTTTCCTATAGCTTTAAGTGATGAAAATGGGGTCTTGGAACTGAGGGGAAACAGCATTGAGAAAGCCCTCCTGTGTGGTGTGTGGTGGGCTTGAGAGTAGGTGGTCCAAAGGGTCACTTGACCTGCCCTTGGGGCCGGCGAAAGGAAAACAGAGTGTGAGCCATTCCTCCTGGGCTTGTTTGCACAAGTGTTATTGTGCATTCCTTGTTTATGGCACTCTGATGACAGCGGCAGCTTCTCTGGCCTTGGCAGCAGGCTCTGGGCGCCTGCCCTGAAAACACCCCACTGTAGGCCCTTAGAGGAGGCCTGGCGGAGCTGTCGCGCAGTCCCCTACTTTGGGTAGGAATGACCCTTGCCTGTTATAAAATACTGTCAGGTGAACACCACCAGGTAGGATCAGAGCTTTAATGGTTGCCCTTCTATAAAGCAAGTCTACAAGGTACCAGTCGCTGTGCTGAGGGGTGGACGGCAGCACACGGTCCCCAGCCTCCTGAGACTGGAGCCACACGGCTGCTCTGAACAAACAGACCAGGCCATCCTGAGGGCAGGCTCACTCAGTGGAGAAGGCAACTGAACAGTGTCCACGATTCTGAGAATGATAATTCATTCTGAGGTATCTTCTTGAAAATATTTGTGGCTTCAGATGATTGTGAGGTTTGAAGAAGGCTTCTGTATGCCACAAGAAACCGTGAAGACAGAGAAAATAATCTGAATGTTTTATTGATTGTGTTCAAAAAGCCATCTGGCCTGTCTTTTCTGATTTCACTGGTGGTTCTCAAATTTTTGACCATCCCAGCACACGTGAAAAATGAAATGCGTGTTTTGGGCTATAAATCATTGAGATTCTGGTTTTCAAAATGTGGGAGGCATATGTCAGAATCACATTGTGGACTTTGGAGGGACATGAGTAGGTTCAAAACATCCCATTACTCAGTTGCCTTTGGATATCTGCCTATAGGCACGAAGACTTTCCCTTCTTTTCTCCACCACCCCTTCCACTAAGGAGAAGCTCACAGTTTTAGAAGACATCACAGGCATGGCAGAGATTTCAGAAAGTTCACGGCCACTACAAGTGATCTCTCTGTGGAGCTGACATGAAGAACACACCGAGAACCTTATAATACAGTGTATGTGAAGAACAAAAGCACTTCATCATACAATATTTGTCCTCCAAAAGTACTTGCTCCTGTTAATAATAGGAAACACCAACCATTTCCCCTAAAACTAGATGTTTTCATGGAAAAAAAAAATCATGATTTATAACACTCATCTGGTTCCTCAATTAACTATCTTTTCAAATTATATATATATATATATATATATATATATATATACACATAAATATTTGTATAAAAAATCTTGAAACAATCTTAAATAAGTATTCCTATTATTGATGAAAACCATAGGATTCATCCTCCAAATCTTCAGAATTTCCAGAAACTCAGCCGACATCTTAACAATGTCAAATCATTATAAAAATCCTTTACAATATAAAGTTCACCACATTGAATCGGTATTACTAGAAAGGTAGTTTTAGAAGTCAGATTTCCAGTGCATGTGGGATTAGAAGCAGTTCCAACATCACGCACACTAACTTACAGCCATGTGCTCTAGAGTCAATGTGGAGAGGGAAGAGACCTCTGTCAAAGGGTGGAGCCTGTGAGAAATAGGGCAGAAGTGGGGTCCCAGTCACCTCTCTGTCCCTGGCAGAACTGCAGCACCTTCACATGGAGGCTGGAGGCTGGAGTGACCCCGGAGGGTTCTCACTGGAGAGCAGAGCTGCTTGCAGCAATAGTCAGTCCTTGAGTTTAAAAAATCAAGTCCTACTTCCAAGATAAGAAGTGGTTACAAGTCCAGACATCCAGTTGGTGGGAACTGGATGTGGAAGTCAGCAACTCTGATAACAGGGCAGGGAGGGTGGAAAGAAGGCTTCTGGGGACCTGGCCAGAGGCAGGACGAGGAGCTCACAAACCAGCTCTTCAGTGCTGCAGCCGAAATCTGCACCTTTCATTTGACTGCTTCTTACTCCACTTCTATTGTTGTTCTCGGGACTGGGGGACTCAGAACAGCTTTCCGTGAAAATGAAAGCTGCTCACTGAGCCTTCTCGAGTAAAATGAAACAAAACTACAGCTTCTTCCTATATCTCAGCATTTCTTATTAATTATTTTTTGAATTTCACGTGTTATTCCTTCACTATATTCATGTTGTTGAGGTTAAGTTAAAAAAAATCACTTATAATTTTTAAGGCAAAGAGGCTCTCAGTTTTTTCCTGCTAAGGGAGCCCCCAGGATTCCAGTTACAGTGACCACAGTGAAACTGGTGAAGCTCAGTCTGCTCAGATGCTGGGCCCTGCCCACCTGACGGACGTGTTAGTCCTGCACCTACCGAGGGGATGAGTAGTTTGGGTGCTCAGCTGGGGCTGGCCAGAGCCCTGCCTTGCCTGGAGCACCAATAAGCGCACGACCCATGCCAGCCAATTACTGCTAATGTCCTTAGTTAAAAATAGCTCAGAATTACATACCCCTTTTCCTCAGAAGACAGGCATTCCCTGTGTATGGCTAACCCTTTGGTAATAACTTAAGTGAAAATAAGCCAAAGACTCAAATAAGCCTGAAAGGAATCAAAATTTAAACTACAATGAAAAATCAGTTGGTAGTGGATAAACTTTTACTTCTCTAAGGACACAGGATAAAGTCATTGCCATTTTCTCTTCTTTAGTCCTGTATCTAGATTACATGCATATGCAGAAATATGCTGAGACCTGTTTTGGGAAAATGTCCTTATATCCCAATATAATTTAATCATGAAAATCTCTTACCTCTTTACTCTTAAAAGTCTTCTGATCCCTGAGAAAATGCCACTGATTATTTCTGGAGTTCCCAAATGTCCTATGCATTCAAGGACTTGTCCCTCAGTGCCATTTACAAGTCACTTTCACCACCCAGCCAGCACCTTCTGCTGCTCAGGAGAGACCGATGGGTCTCTGAGACCTGCCAGAATCAGGTAGCATTGTGGCCTACGGTGACCCTGAGCCTCTGTGACTCGGGATATTAATGTCTTGGTGTTTAGAGCTTTTATATCCAAGGGGCTAAGACAGAAATGGATTTGAATCAGATTCTCTAGAATCAGCATTTCCACTCCTTTCCAATGATAAAATTTCAGTTATTGAATGAAATCCAAAATAGCTATCTTATCCTTCTCTCAGGATGTGATAACCTCCAGGATGCTCTGTTACTTTTCCTCTGTTTTATGTAGTCCCTACAGATATAGGGTCTTTTCAAAAGTACAACTTCAAGTTATTCTATTAAATAATTGAATTTCCAAGTCAAATGATTTTTGCAATCATTTTTAAGCTTTCATTCTATCTAACTAAAAATGTAAAATATGATAAAAAAGAAACTTCAAACAATAAATAAACAGATACAAAGAAAAAAATCTTCCTTTCCATGCAAAGATACCAGTCTCCCCTTTCTGTGCAAGAAAACAAAACAAAATCCTGGCAATTTCATGCATATACTCTCAGAAAATGTCCATCTTGGAACAAAGACAGCCAGCTGCTTGCAGTGGTTAAGTGATGGCCCCACAAAAGATCTCCACGTCCAAATCCATGGGTCCTGTGAGTGTGCCCTTATTTGGCAAAAGGGTTTCTGCAGATATAATTAAAAGGATTTTGAGATGAGGAGATCCCACTGAGTGAGCCTTATGTCCAATGGTAAATGTCTCTATAAGTGATGCAGAAAGGAAAAAGCACACGAAAGAGAAGGTGTGGTGCAGATGGAGGCAGAGCCTGGGCTGATCTGTCCACAGGCCAAAGGAGACAACACTGGAAGAGAAAGAGGGGCAGAAACGCTTCCTCCCTTGATCCCTGGAGAAAGCACAGTCTGCCACCACCTAGGAGCCACCACCTGGGCTAGGACTCGGAGCCCAGAGCTCTGGCAATAGGCTGTTCTAGGTTCACACCCACCAGCCTGTGCCAGGGCAGCCCTGGCTGTAACACACTGGCCTTTAATGGAAACAGGAGCCCACTGTATGCTCTATGCACTGGGTTTACTCTTCATTTTCCACTTTGACTCACTCAGATTTTTTTCATGTCAACATATACAAATGTTCAAAATCCTATTAAAATCTGAAAAGTGTGTTGTTATTTGGCTGTATCGTGATTTTTCTTCATGGTCTTTTGCTCTGGACACCCAGGTTGCTTCTGGTTGATTGATGCCACTAACATGATGGTGATTTCCCTCTCCTTGCCCCTCCCTCCCTCCCTTCTTTCTTTCCTTTTGCTGCTGTGGTTTATTGCTGGGATCAGACCCTGGGCCTGGTGCATGCTAGGCAAGCACTCTACCACTGATCTGCATCCCCAGCCCCTTCTGTTTTATTTGGAGCCAGGTCTGGATGAGTTACCCAGGCTGGCCTCCAACCTCAACCCTCCTCCCCACGGCTGGCATTACAGACACAGGCCACTGCTTCTGGCAATGAGTGACTTCTCTGCATTGCCTGTGTTCACATGTGGCCTCCTTAGAACAAATTCTTACAGATAGAATTATCTTTGAATGGTGTGCGCATTTCTACATCTCCCTTCTTTTCTGCCTCTTCTTTCTCTCCTTCCTTCTACTTCCCTGTCTTCTGTTCCAGGCAGAGTGAGCACCCAGGACACAAAGATAAAACAAGAAATCAGTTTATTAATGTATGAGTTTAGTAATAGATTTCTATTTTGCTTTGAGGAGAGAATCGGACTGTGTTCTTCCCAAGCTCCCGCCCTCCCTCACTCTCTGCAGCCCACAGGACCCAGCTGAGCCTCTGGAGTGTGACTGGGTCTCCCCAACCTCTCTAGCAGTCCATTCTGCCATCTCTGTACAGTCACTGTCATTCCCTGAGCAGCCGAGACTTTGCTATGGCTTCATGACATTTTTATCGAGCTGATTCTAGGCCTGAAAAACCTCTCTCCTTCTTTACCTGAAGCGCTGTGTCTTCTTAAAAGACAGAAAGCCTTGCTTGCTCTTGGGGGATCCCCTTACAGTCTATGGTAGAGCAAGTGGTCCCCCCTCGGGGCGCTATGATCACACTTCTTGTCACACGGGGGCACTTCCTTAGGGCTTGCAATGTGCTTATGTGTTTATCTTCGGTGTCATTCACGGTTACTGTAAACACAGACTTAGCCAATTACCTGACATATTTTGGGCACTGATTTTATCATTGTTGAATAAATAATTAGCCAAAATTACGCCTTTGCTATGGAACAAATCTTTAAGGAGTAACACTCATGTGCTTTTTTTCAATTGACTGAGGCTCACAAAGTACAGAAAAGTTATTGTGGACCACTGAGGCAGTTTAAAAACAGACTGAATTATGTACATTGTTTTAAGAATTGTCTACTTTTATCATTTTTTAATATAAATCTGCAGAGGAGCTCCTGCTGTTTATGTAACATGTAACTTCCTTTAGAAGAATTTTAAGATTCATAAGGTGTTTGAATGAAATCCTGATGACATTTTTATAAAATTAATTAAATATGTGTAAAACCACTTGAGATTTTTTCTTAAAAGTCTAATATCATGTTGCTTTACTTTCAACTTTAATTTATAAATTCAACAGAAATTAGCAAGAAAAATGAATGTCCTAGAGTGAACTTAGATTTCAGACAGCCACAGAACCATCTAACTACCGGATGAAGAAAAAGTCACCAACTCCTTAACTTTGAAGTCACTAAATTTGGGTGGCATTTTATGACTTCCCACAGCTTGATTGAGAAGGGTCATTAGGTTTTCAAAACACAATGTGGCACTGAGCTATGAATAATAACTTTTTTTCCTTGCTTAAATGATGTTAGTTTACCAAACATTTCCTGTCTTTATGCCCATTATGCTGCATCCACAAAGATGTCCGGGGAATGTGGGCAGCACTATCAAAAAGGACACCTCAAAAACAACAGGCAGACTCGGAACCCCAGACTCCTCCTGCCAGAGGCTGCTTCTTATAGATGGAGTTCTCCTTCTCTTTTCCTGCCGACCTACTAGCTGGGCACAGAGAGCCTTGTGAGTCATAAATTCAGTTTCTCACTCTTTACACACTTATGTTTCTGTCTCTCTTTCCCACTAGAACAGAAATATGAACTCTTTAAAAGCCAATTCTATGACTTCTTTCCCCCCCAAATTTTAGTGTGGCAGCTCAACGTTAATGTTCTTTAGACATTGTTTGAATGGATGGATGATCAATTATACGCCCTGGATAGAAATACACTGTTAGGAGAAAACAGGAAAACAGAAGAATATAGAGAGACTATTGTTACTTCTATATTTTCTATGAGGCTGGAAACTTACCCAATCTGGGGACTTTATTGAAGATACATAGTGCACAGTAGTCAGTATGGGATTGCTGGGGTCTTCTCAGTGCTGAGGTCCCATATAAGTGACAGTCTGGGCCTCAAGTTCAGGACTCTGCTCTAGTACTAAACAGGACCACAGTGAAGCCGGCTGAGGACTTCGCTGTAGCAGGACTTGGACTCTGTCTCAGGTCCCCGTGACATGAAGCAATTCTCCCAGAGCTGGATGGGCTCTGGAGAGGTGCAGTCACCGGGCTACATCAACAGGACAGGCTGAAGGGACTCTTTTCATTCAAGGCTGCTGACCTCACTCTGAGAGTGATTTAAAAATTTCACTTAGCTATTGAAACTTCTACCTAGGTATCATCAGTTTTCCTGTATAAACTGAAGGTTCATAATTTTTAAAAAAGGATAGGTAGATTACTAAAATTTACCAGGGTCAACTTTGTGTTTGGATATATGGATGAACTAAGAAGGAGAGAAAAATGCATCAGTGTCCAAAGTACCCTGTTCGCTCAGTGTGGGAACCTTTCCTTCCACCACACCACGTCACCCTCACCCACAATGGACTTTCCTCCATTTATTTCAGGGCAGAGTTGCTGAGCTGGACTCCAAGGCTTACGATTGCATCTGGGAAATCTGGGTTTTCTCCAGATGGTTTCACAGGAGATCCAGCAGCCCATTCCCCATTCTTGATTCCTGTCTTGTTTGTATCCAATTTAATGACTGTCTGGCCTTTGTTACTGGCAAAGGGTGTTACAAATCCCAATGGCCATTGGCGTAGATTTTAGACACAGCTACAGAGAGAAAGAGCGAAGACTGGAAAGACGAGCTGGCTGCTGCTCGTGCTGTTTATATCTAGACTGTCTCATAAAAGTCTGACAAGTATATAATGGTCACTTCTGTTCACGGCAGGCCTGGCTGCTGATCCCAGGTCACGCTGGTCCTGGGCCTCAGGCTCTCAGACTCCTGGGCTCAAGCATTTGTTCATCCTGCTGTAGGGCAGCTCCTGTCAGAGACCAGCATATTGGACAAATCTCAGATCTGACTGGCCATTGCTTGAGAAGAGTGCTCTGACACAGCAAGTGTAAACCAAACAAGAGGCTCAGTGGCCACTTGGGTCTAAGGATTCTATTGTAAACTAAGAGAGTTGCAAAATTTTCCATTTTCTTTGCATCTTCTCCAGTTTTGTCCTCCAAACTGACTTTGGTGTAAAAAAGGTAGCATAGGAATCAGTTACTCTGAATTATCAGTACTCTGTAATGCAAAAATAACCTCTGTACAATTTCTCACTCGTATGCTGACATCAGTATAGAAATTTAAAATTAAATGTTCATCATTATTTTTTTTCTATCCACCACCCGGAATCCTGAGTGTTCATGTCATTGGGCATTTAGTCTGGAGTGAGCCAAGCCAAGGGAAAGCTTTTTTTAGATGTTCTTGCTGTTTTTCACTTGTGTGTTTGTTTTTCCCATTGTTAATTCCAGGAAGACAGAAGTGGTACTTATTATAATCTGCATACTATGGTTTGTGGAATAAAAATGAATTATATCAAAGGTACAAATTCGCTCCACAGATTTGGCTTTTCAACGGAAAACCCTTTCATTACTTTCATGAGTCATTCACAAATAGAACAGTGTAGGGAAAAGCATCCTGGATTTGAAGTCAGATTTTGGCAGACAGAGTGCAAAACGAGTCTGGATTATTTATTGTGTCAAAAGGGCTCAAAGAATGATGGGGAAATCTCCAGACTCTACCTTTCATGGGTTCTGTGGACCAAATAAGAAATGATTCGATCAAGATAGCTCAAATAATCATGAATTTAATCCATTAAATAAAACAGTAAATGATGAATCCAACATATATAGAACTGTGCAGACTGAAAGTTAAATGAGGACTAGGATATTTACTGTTTCAAACTACTTTCTCACAAAATATATGTTAATTACACAGGGCTAGAGCATACTTTATCAGTGGAAAATCTCAGTGATTATTGTCACAAAAAATAACTGAAACAAACATCAATAAGGGAATAGACTGAACCTGGGGCTCTTGAATAGATACAGTGAAACATGGTGCATGTCTTCTGTGATATCACTGCCCAGCCTCCACAGCCCAACTCATCAGCTCCAGGTCAGAATGTGGCCTTCACAATAATCGGCCAATGGTCTTAGATGTCAAGGTTAGCAGTAGAGGAAAGACTGAGAAGAAGGCCAGACTGGAGAAATACGAAGACTCAATGCAACACAGGATCATGAACTGGATATTTTGCTCAACAAATCACTACTGGTACCATTCAAGAAATTTGAATCAGATCTAAACCGTGGATGATAGCACTGTATGAATTTTAATCTCATGAGTTGAGTGACATACTATGACACTATAGAATAATGGTCTCATGAATAGGAAATAGACACTAAAATTTCAGAGGATAATGGGGTATCAGGTAGGGGGATTACTGTAAATTGTCTTTGAAGTTTTCTCCCAAATTTAGCACAGGTGGTTCATATTTTATCAAAATAAAAAATAAAAATAATTAAAACTAATTCTAGCCATGATGAATTGTGAAAAATTGCACTATATTCCGTTTAAAATCTCAGCCAGCCCAGTACCCACACATACAAAAGCCCAAGAACAACCCAAGTAATGACATGAAATCAACATTTGCTTTTGAAAAAAAAAGGCCAAAGAAAAGGTTTTTAGAAAGTAGAAATTAATTATGGGATTTGATGATTTAATTAAAATGATTAAAGAATAATTTAACACAGAGAACCAACTCCATGCATAGTATCTTGAATGTGATCGCTGCTTTTTGTTTTCTCATAAATTTTTATTCTTGCTACTGTTTTTATACACTGAGAGGCATGCTCTGGCATTTAAAGGCATGCTCTGGCATATATATATATATATATATATATATATATATATATATATATATATGAAAAAATATTATGAAAGGCTCATAACATTTATGTTTATTGACCTCTGTTAAAACCTAGACTATAATTGGAAAATAGAAAATCCATCTGTCTCACTGGAGTGTAATAGATTCTGACTCCCAGACAGAGTAACTGAGTTATGTTTGGTATTGATATACATTAGTACCCACTTGTTCTTTCTCCATTTTTATTAGGTTATCCTTTCAAAGCGGGCTCCCTGGTGTGATTTTCAGGTATTCTATGACAATATCCTGATCTACTCTCTTAGCTGTTCATTACTCTATTTTTCTTCTGACAAGACAATGCAAATATGATAGTCATTAAAATTAATATCTTTTTTTTATTAAATCATATAAGTTGAGCTCTAAAATTCTGTATGGGGCTTAATCATTTAGTTTACGAGCCTGTGATAATTAAACTATAGAATTACTGAACGATTACTTCATCATTTTTTTTCTTAACTCACTTTTTGCATAATACCCCTCCTCTTGTTGAAGAGCACATTTAATGTCTCGAGATACAGTAATTGCTAGCAGAATTATTACTAGCTTCTCAGTGTGGCCTAAGCTTAGCACATGGTTTCCAGAGGGAATGGTACATTGAACTATCTGAGAAGAGAGAGAACTCGACACCAGGACAACAGATGAGTTAAATGACCAAAGCAGAGAGAGATGGGGAGAATACCCAGAAAAGGGAAGTCGGAGGATCATGCTCCTCCCAGGTTCATCCTGCCCACGCAGAACCCAGAGAGAACTTCTCCATGGGGTGTGGAGGCCAGAGATGGAACCACAGGGAAGTGCTGCCAGTAACTGCAGGCCTTGGGAGAAGGCCCACTTCCAGCCACGGCTCCCAGCACGCTGCGCGGGTTGCTTGCCAGTAGACTGTTGAGGATAAATGGAGTCAAGTATTCTGGGCCGACCTGGTGGAAACGCTTTCTGCTAACGGGGCACAGGGACGCTGATTTCAACAAACCCAGGTTAAATGTTCATGCTGGCAATTGTAGTGCTGGAAGTAAGTGGGTGTGCTTTCCTGTGCTCTTAACAATAACATGAGCATATAGTAGGCTCTTCAACCAAAGGACCCATGAAGACAGATTTTTCTTTTACTTTATGAAGGTTTTACAAGGATAACTGATTATTCTCCCAGACATGACGTACTGAGTAAAGTGGTGTCCACTAATAGTGAGCAAGTCAACGGAGGCACCACTGATCTCATTTTTTCTGCCATTCTGAGTCTCTTTCCAGGGTTGCTCCTTATGCCCTATATCATCATCATCATCATCATCATCATCATCATCATTGCATGTATCTATTTTATTGTCTTATTCTAGATTTATCACATTTCTACATTCAAGAGGAGCATGACTTCTCTTGACCCTCTGTTTTCTGCGTTTTGGTCTTTAACTCTTTAATAATGCTAATGATACAAAAATAACTCAACATGCCTACAAAACCACAAATCTTTTCTCCTGTAACAGCCATTTAACAGAGAACTTGATCCTGCATGCCCCCAGACATGTGATATCACATGACCAATTCACGACTGGGCCGTCCATCTGGAAATAGTACGAGTGGAGAGCAGGACTGAGAACCCCAAACAGTCTAGTGGGGATAATTTTAGCACAACTGAAGCTTGGCAAGAAGGAACAGGGAGCGCTATGGCACCAGGAACGGGGTAGTGGAGAAGACACTCCACTTTTAGAACTGGCAGGTAAAGTGCGGATAGGGTTACAGGAATGATTGCGCAATACTCTTCATAGACCTCAACTCCACGCAGGGAAAAACAGCAACACGGCCATGAGCTCTCAGGGTGAATATTCCTTTCAATGACTCTGCTAAATTTGGATACCATGGGGGAAAAAGGGCCTGCAGTTACTGAGAAAAATGGAAGAGAAATACAGAAACAAGGGACATGTGTGCTGTCATAGAGTTTGTGTATTATTGTGTGTTGTTTCTGAACCTCTGAAAAGTGAGAGAATAGATTTAGTTCTTCTGACAACCAAACAAATCCATGAAATAAATTTCTTTCATAGTCCTTACACATTTTATGTTTCTTCTGGATACAGAAAATAGTCAGTTTATACTGGGGGAAAAATATATATATATCCCTTCTTTTTACAAAATTCTCCAGAACAAAATTGGAGTGAGCCTGAGTCACCCTTTCTTATGTCCAGTCCTCTTAAAATTATAATCCACAGTCTGTTTCTTTTCTTCAACTTTTTTCAATAATATCACAAAATCACTCATATTGATTGGATCATCACCGAATCCAATGGGAAGTTTCTCACCCTTTCTCTTCTCTCTGATTTCTCTGTAACATAATATTGAACTCTCCTACTTCTAAAAACACATTCCTTGTTGGGATCAAGTTTCCCATTCCCCTATTGGCTCTCTCCTAGCTCCTGTCTCCTCCTCAGACTCTTTTCCTAAATCTGCTCTTTCAGCCTTTGTATTCCTACTGTGCATCCTGGATCCCACTTTTTGTTACATTTGTGCATGCTTTTCATTAACTCAGTCATTTAACAATGCTTTGTTCACCAGTGACTTTTCTATGGTTTTTCTCACCTGGTTTTCCACTGCTGACCTCTCCACTGCCAGTTTATGTCTTTGGTAGAATACCAGGCAGGAAACATAAATACATAGTTCCCACATGGAATTTATTTTCTTCCCTGGAAAATTCAGTTCTCCCCATCATCTTCTTATGTTTCCTGGGTTAGGTGATGGCATCAAACACGTATTCAGTTCCAAGAGCTAAACTTTAATAAATCACCTTCAATTCTTCCTCTTGAAGCTCCACTTGTAATAACTTAGCATATTATAGTGGCCTGTAAATTATATCAACTTGTTTGTTTTTATAACTACTGTCCAAGGCCCTGTCTTCTTCACTTGACAGATACTTTCTTTTGTTCCTAACATGCACTCTCCCACATCAAATGCTCTGTTTCTAGAAAAGCTTGTTCAATATTACACCTTGTATATATCACAAAAAGTCACAGCCTAATCAAAGTCCTTTGTTCTTAAGATCTGAGCTGAAAGACTACAATGCTTCCTATGACAGCTCAGAAATCAACCAGTGCTCCAAATCTGTCCTCCTTGATTATACTTCTGTCGTATGTGAGCCCACTTGGAATGCCATGTCTCCTGTGGATGCAGGGATAAGTCTAGCTTGGTCTCCTTTCTGTCCTACTGCACAGATCTCCATGATAACCTCTCTTCTTGACAAAGCAGCCTGGGTCTGTGTCTCTGTGCACATACTTTGGTCATTGGATGGAGAGGTAGAGGAAGTTTGGCTCCAACCTGGGAATGTATAACACACTTCCTTCTTGAATTTGGTGAGATGCATAGATACCTGTTTGTTGAAATGACTCTGCTCCTGTTCTAAGTCTTACAAAGTTCTGAATGATAGCTTTTTTAAAAATCATCAATATATGTTCAAGCAATACAAAGATATACTTGCCCTTCACTAACATACATGTGGTTGGAATTTATTTTTGAAATCGCTTTACACTTTTCTCAGCTTTATCCTGTTGTGTTTTACCTTCTTTCTGCTTAATAATATCAAAGGTCCTGAGTTCACATTGTGCATGTTAGGTTTGTGGAATAATAGGGCAGTAGTTACGTTAAGTTGTAAGGCCATTGATGAGGTCAAGTGAAGTGTTCCAAAAAGGAATATCAAAAGAAGAAGGTGTGTGGACATGGAAAATGATATTTAGAGAAACTCAATAGTTGTGAAGTTAGGGAGCAATGCTATCCTCTACCTAGGGAGAAATATCCCCTTGGGTTCTGCAGAAGCAATAAGACCTCTGTTGTTTTGTTTTACATGCTGGTCCTTCATCTTGGCACTGTGGCCAGGCATATGATGGGAGGCAGACAGACTGGAGGAAGCCACGAGTAGCAGGTCAGAATTCCATAAAGCATTGCCTGGTCCCTACTGTGGGACAGATATTTAGATTGGAGCAGTGGGAAGCCAGAGGTTGGCACACACAGAGGGGGTGCTGAGCCTCTCAGTGGAACCCCCTAAGGGGAAGCCCTGGTGTGTACGGAGCCATCCCAGTTAGAGGAAGAACAGAGGTGCACTGTCTGCCATCAGGATAGGATGGGCCCTTGGAGTCAGAGAAGAAACTGAATAAGAGAAGGACATGTTTATTGTACTGTGGTTTGACTAAGCATCACACTTAAAATATAGAGGCACAACAAGAATGGTGGCGTCTTCTGAACACGAGCGTTTCTGAACCAAGAATGGGTTGAAAGTCCCCAAATTGGAATTTATTAACTTAGAAAAAAAATGTAATTAAAACTCTTGGAGAGCCATTCTCTGTAGTCATTGATGCCTTTTCAAAAATATGGAGGTCTATGCTGAGGCTGACCCTGAGAGAGCCCTGGAGAGGGATGTTTAAACTCAGGATAAAAACTGCAGATGGATCTGAGGGCAAAATGTCAGGTTGTTGGAACTTATGGACAAGATTACACCTTGTGATTCTCTGTAGAGTACTAAGAGAAACAGCTGATTTCTATGGCCCCTTTTATACTCTGAGTTTTTATTAGCAGTGATAATTTTTGCATCAGAAAATAAAATTTCATCGGCGCTAGCCTGGTTCCTCCCACCTAGTGGAAGTGCTGGGACTTGCAGTGAGATAGTTTGTAAATTAGATGGCCCCTGTTTTGCCATGTCTTCAACATCTGTGCGAAGGGATCGTGGTACTCTGACAAGTGGACCCTTCTCTAACATTTCATTCCTGACTTCCTGGGAGACACATCACTGTAAGTTGGCTAGAGAAGACACTGATGCCTGAGAAAGGGAACATTTTTCCAAGTCGTAATAATCATAAATGATCTAAGAGAGGAAAAAAGACCTCTTTGTTTTCATTCAGGATTGTACACCTGTCTGGACCCAGTCGGACTCCATTTTCTCTCTCCATCAGACAGTTGAGGTTAATTTGAGTAGAAAACAAGGCCTGGAGACTCCACTTGGTGAGTGTGTAAGTGAGTGCACAAGGCCGCCTCTGGGAGCGTCCTAATGAAGGCAGACACACCTGGGAGGTCCCCCGCGCTATCTGTGGGACCCAGCCCCAGGGGTGGTGGGCAACTCAGGAGCAAGAGTACGTTCGACAGCCCAACTCCACGGGATTCAAGCCATGCTCTCTGCCAACTAACTCTCCACAGAACTTAAAACCCAGGGGGGCTGGTACTGTCCAAGACCCAAATTCTACCTCTTCTCTCTGTTTGCTTGGGGTGGAGTCAGTTTTATCAGAACACAGGGGTCAAGAGCAGGGTCCCTGCACACAGAGGGCTCCCTTACTTCTTATGCCAGCCTTGGAAAGTCATGTGCCCCTGTCTGGCTCAGATTCTTGATCTGGTATGAAGGACACCATTACATGCTTTATAGAACGTGATAAGTAAATACACAGGAAAAAACACTCTTATGTTATTTATTATTATCCTCCCACCCCACCCTGGGTAGTTAGGCTGCATAACTGATCCTGTGAATCTCAGCTTTCCAACTCAGAAGATGCTGTGCACATAGGATAGGTTTTCCATGAAAAAAAAAAAAAGATAAATGGGCTGAACAGACACTTCACAGAAGAAAAACAGTCAATAAATAAATATATGAAAAATGTTTATCATCTCTAGCAATTAGAGAAATGAAATTCAAAACTACTCTAAGATTCCATCTCACTCCAGTCAGGATGGCAAGTATCAAGAATTTAAGCAACAATAAGTGTTGGTGGGGATATGGGGGGAATACCCTCATACAATACTGGGGGCTGCCAATTGGTGCAACCACTATGGAAAGCAGTATGGAGATTCCTCAGAAAACTGGGAATGGAACCACAATTTGACCTAGCTATCCCTCTCCTTGGTTTATATCCAAGGACTTAAAAACAGCATACTGCAGGGACACAGCCACATCAACGTTTATAGCAGCACAATTCACAGTAGCTAAATTGTGGAACCAACCTAGATATCCTTCAACAGATGAATGGTGCACACATACACACACACACACACACACACACACACACACACACTCAGGAATATTGCTCAACCTTAAAGAAGAATGAAATGATGGCATTTTCCATAAGTGAATGGAGCTGGAGAATACCACGGTCAGCGAAATAAGCCAATCCCCAAAAGCCAAAGGCTGAATGTCTTCTCTGATATGTGGATGCTAATGTACAATAAGTGGGGAGGTGAGGGGAAAAGAGAAGTACTTTGGATTTGGCAGAGGGGAGTGAAGGGAGAGGAGGGGGTACGGATGGTCCGTGAATCAGACATCATTACTCTAGGTACACATATGATTACATGGCTAATGTGATTCTACATCACGTACCAGCAGAAGAATGAGAAGTGATACTCCATTTATGTACAATGTGTCAAAATGCATTCTACTGTCAAGTACAACTCATTAGAATAAATAAATAAGTCTGGTTGAGGAATATTGGTTACTCCTGTGATAGTAGGAGCAAATGTGACTCCATTTTGTTTTATGACTTCATCCTGTAAAACAACCATGCCAAGTAGAAAGGTCAGGACTGGGGCAGGATGTTCTTTGCCTTTTGCTATAGAAACCTTTTAGAACATGGAATTACCTAATGGGGCATTGTTTCTGTAACTAGGTAATGGGGCTCTGTTTTTGTAACTGGCGTGACTGGGCTAACTGTGATTGGTTAGGCTTCCCGCTGCTTGACTGCACTCTCCCGCTTCTGTAACCTGGCTGGCTTGCATTGGCTGGACCCCCGAACATCCCTTTTATGGTTTTCAGGCTTATAAGGAGTGCCCTTGTAATTGTTCGGGGCTGATTAGGGGAACAGCTTTATTTATGTTCTGGTCAGCCGCCACCAGTGTGCTTCAATAAAGGCTTGATTCCATTATACATGAGTGGTCTGGAAGTCAGTTTATGAAACCCCGTACGAAGCTTTAACTGTAACACTCCTTCCATTTAAGGATTGGAGTGGGGAGAAAAGGCCCTCACTTTTGCTTTAATTAAGTGGGTTATACTAGGAGACAAATTGCCAAATATTTGATTGCCCCCTCCTCTAACGGATTTCTTCCTATCCCTTTCTCCCAGTTAAACAGTGGCTGCTTCCTTGCCAAGGGAGAGGATACGGTGGGACGTAAATTCTAAAATGAGTGATTGAAGTAGTAAATCATCACACATGCTCCTGAGAGAACACAAAAGAAGGGTGTTTACAGTCAGAGGTTTGCTAGGAAGGTGGGTGTTGTGCTGCTCTCCAACTGAGTAAGGAGAGGAAGCTTCCCTGCCTGGGAGGCCCAGCCGACAGGAGGACCTCAGGGTCCATAAAAGGCCATGCTTGAATCCAGCCAGCTCCCAAGGACCCCAGAGGAAGACGCTTTCATGGCAGAGCTGGGAAAAGTCTCTGGTATCATCAAATGTGACTGTCGAATCACCAGAGGGACATTAAGATTCTCCAAGTAAGTGGTGTCTTGGTGCAGTCAAACAGAACTTGTGAATGTCATTGACAGTGACACAGCACTCACCAAGGAGACAGCAAGACACTGGGAAGAAATGGTATCATGACACATTCACATAAGGGACTTGGAAGACCCTCGAGGGGAGATTCCGCCCAGAAGCATCCAGAAGCCACCACACCTTAGGAAGTTCCCTGAGCAAGAAAAGCAGCCACCTCTCAAGCCCGTACAGAGGATGGATGACTAGAAACACTGTCCCCCGCCCTGCACGGATGCCCACCTCCCTCTGCCCAGGTGGAGGCTGCTGCACAGGGTTGGGGAGGACCCCAGGGGCAAGGCGTGGGACAGGCACTCCCCAGCAACACTGAGTGGGGCTTTCCCACATCTCTGTGGAAGGGGAGCTGAGGGTCATAAGTTAATTTGAGTTATACAAACAAAAGAGTTTGGGAATGAGATTCACTCTTAAAAAGTCAGAGTTTCACCTTAACCCACACTTAAAAAAAGGGATCTTAGAGAATAATTCCTGGATTCCACATAAACAGACCACCCTTACATTTTTCCAGTAAAATCCTTCCATCAACGTGGCCTCAAACAATTGCTGTTCAGTTTGTGGTCTCTACTTCTCATTTCCAGAACTAATGGCCTGATTAATTGATTTTTACCCCAAGGGAACATTTTGCTCTACGGGTAGGGACCCGTCTTCTCTTTCAACAAATCAAATCAAAAACTTCTCACAGCTTTGGGGAGTGGGGGGAACAAGTGTTTTGGTTTCTTTTTTTTTCTTTTTCTACTAAATTTTCAGGCATTTTAGGATCAAGATCCTATGATCGAGTTTCCATGAATACTCAAGCTTCAAAAGCAATAATTTTTTTGTATTAAGAAGATTTTGCTCAGGATGAGACTGAGGCATGGAAGCCAGATCCTCCAAGGACAGGGTCAGGGCCGCTTCGCCTCCTGGAGCAGCAACCTCCTTCGGAGGCTGTGTCTCTTCACCTAGTCTCACTCTGACCTCTGCCTTCCCTGTCCCCCCACCTGCCACCCTTGCTTTCTGTCAGCAAGGCCTCTGTTCATTAAGAACCGCCCCAAGACTTTACTTCCTCAGGCAAAATGTGTTGCTTTGTGTTTTGCCCGTCCATAAAACTCTCCAAAGTCTGCATTACAGCACTTTCTGCAGCGACTGTAATTATTTATGTGTCTGTCGCTCTCAATAAACCATTCGCTTCTTAAGAAAAGAGGCATGGTTTGTTTTTCTTTGACTCTTCAAAGCTTGTGCAGTGCCTGGCAGAAAATGGACTCTCATGGTTGGTGAACACGTGGCTACACGAACTGGGACACACTTTATAATCCACTGCCCGATGATTATTCCTGAGCAATTGTATCAGTCCAAGTCTTTGTGTATTTTAAAGCTCCAGAGAAAAGAGTTGCTGATATATTCATCACGTCACATGATATAAAAAAAAGTCGATATTTTTACAGGTTCAGTGAAACACTTTTTATAAAAAGGCACTAAATATTTTATCCCATAGATAACCTGCCTTTGGACCAACACAATGCAAACATGTGGCATCAATAACTGGGCAGATAATTACAAGAACACACCACGTGTTGTTAATCTGGTGGTCCATTAGGTAATCTGACATTTTTAATATGGAAAAACTGTGTTAGAAGATGCTGGTCACTCCTGGAGGCTGCCTGCAGGATCGGCTTATTTGTACTATTGGGAATCTCATGGCTTGCACATCAGCAGCTTCTCCTCTACACATTTCCTGAGGAGGTCACTCCCAGCCGCTCTTCATTCCTGGATGCATGTGTAGATTCATGCTATAATAATGTGAGACGGGAAGAGGACGCTGTGTTCATTCCTTTAGGTTATCAACGTAAATCGGTCATCTCAGTCGACTAGCAGAGGGCATGGTTTATATAGTCTAGATTACATTCAAATTACTAATTTTAAAGGACTAGAAAAAATATATATGTGACACTGGAAAAAGAAAAGAGTGAATTCTAAGTTCTGTCCCTAAACTCTAAAGGGAGAAATATCTGAAAACCAAAAAGGGCGTCTTGACAGACAATGGAAAGAGACAGCGGTTTCTTGTGTAGGGAGCACAGGTCCCTCAACTGGCAGAGGTGGTTTATGGACGTTAGGAAAGCAGTTTATAGAGCCCAGGCTTCCTGGTTCTGATGAAGGATGATTTAGGAGGGGAAGCCAGTGCCGCCATCTCCCAGCTTCACACTCGGGGCTGCCAGAGTCTGTGGTTAATGAGGCAGAGTTGGAGCCATGCCCTTAATTAGCTGACCCTGTGAATTGCTGCTCTGATGGTCTAAAACCTCACCCTCTGGAACATTCTTGTTCTGTGTTTACACCAGCCAAGAAGATTCTCTCTTGCTTTTCCTGATTTACTTTGAATTTCAAAAAATAAGTGGCCCACAAATACTTTCTCAAAATGCGTATCCTATGGGTGATTTTGACAAGTGTCTTTAGTGTGGAATTTCACCATGTACCACCTTCCCCTTTGGAAAGAGAGCTTACAACTGGACAGTGGGTCCCCTGGTAGGTCAGGGTGGTCCATCTTACACAGTCTGCTGTATGTCATTCCATGTTCTTCAAGACCGGAGTGTCATCATGATTGGTCCTGGAGGGACTGTGACAACAAGTACAGAGAAGTCAGAAGTAACAGTTTTCCCATGTCTTCATTCTTTATTTGCCCACCCCTCGTACATTGACTATACGTATTTTTCAAGTGTTGTTCAATGATTTTATTTATTGATTTATCAACAGTGTTTCACTAGATGTCCAGGCTGGCCTTCAACTTGGGATCCATCTGCCTCAGTCTCCTCATTATCTGGGACGACAGGCAAGGGCCATCATGCTGTGGCTTCATCAAAATTTTAAAAAGTAAAACTTATTACTTGTGTGAGTTTATTTATAACTAGAGTGCTTCTGTCTACTAAGGAACACAATCAGACTTTTACTTTTGTAGCTTAGTGGGTTTTGGGATGGGGGTTGCTTTTTGCCACCCAGAATGTGGAAATAGGCCTGAGTGTGGTGCATATTTGTTACTCTGTCATTAGAAGGAAAATAGATGAAACTAAAGACAAGAGAATTTAATCTGCATATTTGGGAGATAAAGCATAAACTATTTTCCTTCAGTGTACTCTAAGGTTTGGCTTATGTGACCTTGGAAATGCCATTGGGATATATAATACTTTTGCTTAAAAATATAACCAATTTTAAAGAAGACATACCCACCCAGTCAGGGCTCTGGTTACTGACTTTAAAAATGAATTCGATTTACTGAACGCTTCACAAACTTTCTAAATCTGACGGGGCCAATTTTGAGGCCCCGTGCTGATTGATTATTTGGGGTGGGAGCCACATATAGCTTTCTGTTTTCAAATGAATTCAAGTGGAAACAGACCAGCAATTTTACAAATGTTTAGTTTTGCAACTGAGAGTAATAGCCATGAATTTAGGTGATTCTTAATGCAAAATAAACACACAAGCAAAACACCCCGAAAACAAAAACAAAATAATAAAAGAAAGAAATTATTTCAATTATAAACTAATTTCAATTTTTGAGTATTTTAAAGATAGGGAACTTGGCCTTTATTAGGTTGTTTTTTTTTCACATTGTTGTTAAATAAAATTATCTGATTTAAATCTGCAGGCATTTGAGAACACATATCCACTGCCATCCAATATGTGGCAGCTTGAGGCAGTCCCTTGGTATATATCACATTTGGATGATAGATACCAAAATACCTGGAATGTCATTTCCCATTGCATGGGGTAGGTGGCCTGCCACATGCCAAGAAGCAGGAAATATCTTTTGACCTCTCCTGGAACAATATTTCAAAAGTTATTTTTTTGAGGGATTTATTAAAATGCAGGGTTTTGTTGTGGTTGTTTGTTTTGTACCTGGGTTTGAATTCAGGGGCACTTAACCCCTAAGCCACATCCCCAACCCATTTTTTATGTTCTATTTAGAGATGGGGTCTCACTAAGTTCCTTAGGGTCTTGCCAAAGTTTCTGGGCTGGATTTGAAATTGTAGTCCTCCTGCCTCAACCTCCTGGACCACAAGGATTACAGGTGTGCACCACCACATCAGGCTCAAATGCAGATTTCTTTACACAGTGTACAGCCCAAGGACTCAGTACTTGAGTAGACAGAGGAATCTGCATTTTTAACCTGAATGCAAGACCCTCACTGTAGAGCATCTCACTGTGTCTCCAGGAGCTCAGCCCCTTTGGGGATCTCGAGGCAACACAAGCTTTCAGCACCCATGAGAGGCACACAGAGCACCAGGCTCAGGACTGATGGCACTGCAGCAATAACATGGTCATTTGAAAAATTCACATAGCTGTCAAAAGGATAATCTCTGGTTTGTTAAAGAAAAGCAGTTTAATTCTGTGTTGACCAAGCATTTGAGGACTGTGGCAGGATTGGAAGGACACAGCTTTATCACAGCCCTGGGATGAACTTAACTATGTCATTCAGAAACAATATGCCTTAATGTTTCTCAGTACATTTTCTTTTTAAACAAAGTCACCCTACTCTTTCACAGGTCTGGACACTGGTGTCTAATTCCTTTCCTATAACTGCATGCAAGGGCAACTGCCGATCCATGCAGACTCTGGAACTAGTAGGATGACATCTATAACATGCAGCTAAGAAAAGAGAGCCTGTTGGTGGCCAACTGAAGACCAGCCTTACCTGTCACCTGTGCCGTCCACCTCAGCTTGCAGGCTTTAGTTGGTTGTTTGGTTTCCCACCAAACAATACTCTCATTCCTTTGCCAAAATGAATCTCAAAATGTAACACACACACACACACACACACACGCATGTTGATATATGTGTACATAGAATAAACACACGAGTGTTACTTAAAAAGGTTCTCAGCTTGTCAACATTTGAGAACTATGAACAGCTGATGGGAGGAAAGGTTGGTAGATGATATTGCAAGGTGTTCCCTGCGAATTGCACATTTCATTTAAATGAGTATTATGTGCCTTTTTTTTCTGGAAGCTGTATGAGAGATGTGAATATAATTATTAACAATTTTATAGAAGCAAAATCTGTCTTGACCTGGTTGACCTGGCTATGATTTGGGATCAGGCAGTGGGCAGAGCAGAGGAGAGAAACACATTATCTCAGTTGTCCCTGCTGCTGTAGAGATGGGCAAGAGGCTGGCAACTTGATATTTTATTCAGTGAGAATCTGTATGTGCAACGTGTCCCCAGCTGTCCACTTTGCCCCACTGATAAACCTACATGCTAAGTCCCCACAGCACAGTGTGGAGAAGACACTCCACAGCACAGCCCAGGGAGCTTCAAAAATAAGGTCCTCCTTCTGCAGCACCTTATGCCAACCCTCTTTCCCTAAAAAATGCAATACGAAATCCTGCTCCCAGAGAGCAAACAATAGAGCCATAGAAAATAGAACGCGATGGTATGTGCAGCGAGATCTGTATTGGTAGAACGGGAAGTCACGGATCTTTTGCTCTTTTACATAGAAGTATGCTCTGTATTTTCTCAGGGTAAAAGCAAAATAGCAAATGTTAATCTCACCTCACCCTCCCACGCAGAGATTTATGCACTTTCGGGTGAATTAAGAGCCTTTCTCTCATGAAAGGAGGGAGGAAGATAGAGTGTGGTTGTCATGAAGGTTGTCACTCCAGCAGGTTGTCATTTGGAATTGTGGTGTGACACAGGCCACCGGAGGCAGGAATTAATGTGCATATAGAAATTCTTATTCTAGTTTCTCTTTAAGTCATATTAAAAGGACAATCTTCTCCTTATTTTTCATAATTGTTAACCATATCATTATTTGCCTGGATTCTGAAAATAGGCTACCTGGATGAATAAGCCGGCTTTGTCGCCTTCAACTGTTACTATGCTGGGAATACTGTGCGAACCCTTTGTGCCCATGACAGTATAGCACATTAGGGAGCTGGAACATTTGGAGAGATTAATTTGTTGGACCATATGATGTGTTTTAGGGGAAAGCATGGCATGTAATTATCATTTCCATAGAATAGTATCATTATTCATTTCATTTCTTTTCAAAAGGAAAACTTTTAAAACCCTTTATTCTATCTTTGCATTTTCAAACGTCTTCTTATACATTCCAATATGTAGAAAAGGGGGGAAGAAAGATAATTACTGTTTATCACTTTAAGGTGCATTTTATAATTTTTCATTTTAAATTTTATAGAAAATTGGCAGGATTGGCTTAAAATGACTTTATAAAACCTTAAATATAAATTCACACATTTCAGAAATGTTTAGATTTTCTTATAGCAGTTAAGTATGGTATATGAAAATCAGCTGTCACTACCTGGTGAGCAAAGAGGCCATTTTTTTTTTAATGGGGAAGAAAGCAAACCACTGAGCCATGATCCGACCCGGTGCCCAGTGGCTGGAATCGTGGTGTGACACAGGCCACCTGAGGCAGGATCATCTCTTCGGTGTCACGGGGACCAACTGCATGCAGTTGAAGGACCCAGTCAGCTGCTCTTCAAATCCTGAAAGCTCAGAAAGCAGGATGCAGTTCAATGGAAACTTTATTGGAAAATAAAGAAGAAAATCATGAGCAGAAACCACTACAGGTCATTCAACCTAACTTTTTGGATATTCACTTTGGTCCACTTTGGTCACAGCCAATTTGAAGTACTTATTACCAAAAATGATTTATATAAGACATTGATGTATCTTTCAAGTTTTATTAGAATATTCATTTCAGGTGTCTCTATTTGCACACAAGGTGTGTGGTTTGAATATTAATGGATGCAGACAATGATGTGCCATTTTGGCTCAATGATGCCATTCTGAGGTCATGGACTTCTTCACACTATAGAAGTGAATGCTTTTCAAACTCACTCCCCATTGCATGACAGTGTCTAGCATGATGTAGCAGATCAAGTCCATGGTAGCAGTTTCACAAGCTTGTAATTCTTATAGTCTAACAGATGACAGTGTCAAGAATCAGAAAACAAAGTTGTTTTTTGTTTTTTTTTTAAGAGAGAGAGGGAATGTTTTAGTATTTATTTCTTAGTTTTTAGCGGACACAACATCTTTGTTTGTATGTGGTGCTGAGGATCAAATCCGGGCTGCACACATGCCAGGCGAGCGTGCTACTGCTTGAGCCACATCCCCAGCCCAACACAGTTATTTGACCACATTGACGTAGCAAATTAAAAAAGAGAATTTGTGATTTAAAAAAAAAAGTGTCTGGTTCTCAAATTCTTTTAGCACTGTGCTATCTCTTGTCAATCACATTCCAGGTACACTCAAGTTGTGCTCCCCAAATTATACATGGGCATGCCTGTAATCCCAGTGGCTCAGAAGGCTGATACAGGAGGACCACAAGTTCAAGGTCAGATTCAGCAATTTAGTGAGGCCCTCAATTTAATGAGACCCAGTCTCAATATTAAAAAAATAAATAAAATATAAAAGGATGAGGATGTGACTCATCAGAATATTGCCCCTGGGTCCAATCCCCAGCACACACACACACACACACACACACACACACACACACAAATCACCCTTGCAGTTCTTTAGCTACATGCTCTAAGATTGTTTTTCTCCATCTAAATGTTACAATTTACAAATTATCTCATTTTTTTACAAGTTAAATAAAAAACAGCACACCCTCCTTTTCCTCTGTCTTATGGATTAACACAGTCTGAACTCTCCTCTGTTGGATGGTTACTACGGTATTGTTATCAACCATTTCAAACATTACTACATTACATTCTTGCACAATAGTGTCAAGTGTTATCATCCCATTTTAATAGAGGGATAAAATGTGCTTGAGATTGCTGGAGTAACCTTCATAACTGGTGAACGGTGAGGGACTTGAACCAAGTCAGTCAACTCCAGATTTCATGTTCTCAAACACCCTGCTAAACACCTGGAAAAATAAAAATGGAAAGAAAGAGATGTAAAGGAAAACCAGGATGAAGTCGGTGGAGAGAAGTGACTGAAACAAAGGCTAAAATACACATTTTTAAATGAACTTAGAAAAAGCTCCAAAAGATCTTGAGCAGGAGAGCCAAAAGGAAACTTTAAAAATAATAGCATCAAAAGAATACATTGAATGTACTAAATGTACATACAAGGAACTAAATTAAAAGGAGAACACAAGAGAGGACAAATTGTAATACTGTGATCTTCCAATAGAAACATCAACAGGGTGGGGATTTAAGAACAGAACGGACTGTGTGCAGGAGAAGAAAGGCAGCTTGACAGGAACACACCAACTGGCTGCAGGAGCCGGCAAAGACGCAAGCCACCCCAGAGAGCCTGGTGGCATGCAGAACAAAAATAAGGAAGGAAGACAGACAGACAGACAGAGGGACAGGGAGAGAGCTGTGTCTGTGGTTTTGAATTTCTCGGGATAATAAGAAGCTTTGTAATCGCTTCTGTTTTCTTTCCCCCTCACTCCTAGTGCTGCTGGATTCAAAATGCCAAAGCTCCAGGAAATTCCATCACGTGCCTCAGTGACTCTGCACAAAGTGTAGAAGTTGGGGGCAAGGTCATCTGAGCCTTGTTACCCAGAGTAGGGAAGTCGTGCTGTTAGGGCTCCTCGTTTGGATGGGCTTGATCCATTCTTCCTCCACATTCCCAAATGAAGGAGTGTACACCTGGGAGCCAAAGGTAAGCACACCAACCCAAGTAACAGAAAACCTTGAGCTCCTACAGGTTATTTTCTGCATAGGTATGTATTCCCACCTGGGTTTCTTAAGTGATCTGGCAGTTAAAATCCTAGGGCCCTGCTTCACAGCACAGAGCAGGCACAGGGACAGGGACAGCTTTTGGGATTCACATGAATGTGCCTGGGTCAGGAGATGGCGTTTCTTGCCATGGTCTTTCCAACATCTGTGCAGAGATCATACTCTACTCCCGGAGTCAAAAGAAATTAGAAAAGCCTTACTCGGGAACGCTGTTCGTTTAGTGCTCTAGACTCATAACCTTGGGAAAAAATGTTTTTCATGGCCCTCTTTATTTTTACCCCATAGTAAACTGTCTAAGGCCAGATAGTTTATAATTCCCTTTAAGAGCTGGTTATTACATTTATTAGTAACCATGTGGTTACAGTTGAGTGAGGGGGTAGGCAACAAGGACATGTTTAATAAATGAAGTGTTTAGAGGATGGACCTGCTTCAACTATTTAATAATTAAGCTTGTGTTGGCTTTGTTAAATAAAGGGCCATGTTGAAATTCTTACTGCAATCAAAGCACGAGCCAGCTTGTCTCTGCTGCTGGATCGGGATGTCTCCAACGCGGGCTTCGCGCTTTGGTGAAGGGTACCGGTACCGGGGCCAAGTGCTACACCTTGTCCTCTCCCCTCTCTTAGTTTAGGCTGCCCCTGAGGACAAAGTGGCAGGACGCTTACCACATGTAAATGTTTAATGGTGCTGCAAAGTTCCTTCGCAATTTAAACCTTAGAAGTGCAGCACACTTATAAATCTTAGAACTTACAAGTGTCCCTTTCCCTATGGGAGCTGCTAAGCTCACAGGAAGGGGAGGGAGCAGAATCTCACACAGTTTAGGGATTTACAAGTCTGCGGTGAAGCTTGGGGTGTAAATTGCTGGCTGACCCAAGGGTGTACTTAAATATTTAAGGGTAAGGGGAACCAAGGTGTTCCCCCTGTTTGAAATCTAATTAGACCGGGAGTAAGAAGATGCCTGGCATGAACCCAAGTTTTAAGTCCTCTGCCAAAAAGAAGGGGAGAGTTGATGGGCCTCCCCAAGTCCCATTTTGTACCATGCTTTTAAGTTAAAAGGTCACAATATTCTCAGAACAGGGAGAAGTTCTACATTATATGGAGGATTAGAAAGAACAAGTGCCTTGCTTCTAGAATTTATAAACTCCAGTATTTACTTGTATGATTGTGCCATCCATAAATTATAGAGGAGCAATATAAGTTATCATCTATATTAGGACATTCCTGAAAGTAGGTGGGAATACCATTAGTAGTCATGCTATGGCATCCACATTGTCTCTTATTAGATGTGGCACATAAGGGGAATAAACTGGGACTCACCTGTGAAAATTGACACCTAATAAGTTCACCCTATTGATTACACTTCAGAATAAAAAGAAAGAAGATTTATTAGCTGTGTTTCTCTTTTCTAAAGCAAAGAATGATGATTAGGCATTTCATAATCTCGAATTCAATATATAAGATTGATTATTGTGGCCAAAATACCTGACAAGAACAACTTAGAGGAAGGAAAGTTTATTCTGTGTTCATGGTTTCAGAGGTCTAACCCAAGGTCAGCTGGCTCTATTGCTCTGGGCCAGAAGTAAGGCAGAACTTCATGGTGGAAAGCAGAGAAGGTTGTTCAGTTCAGGATGGCTAAGAAATGGGGAGGGAGGGATGAAGGGAGAGATGGAAGGAGGAAGATGAGAGAGAATCAGAGAGAGAGAGAGAGAGAGGAAGAAGAACAAGAAGAAGGAGGAGGAGGAGGGAGGAGGGGAGGAGGAGGAGGAGAGGAGGAGGAGGAGAGGAGGAGGAGGAGAGGAGGAGGAGGAGAGGAGGAGGAGGAGGAGGCGAGGAGGAGGAGGGGGAGGAGGAGGAAGAGGAGGAGGAGGAGGAGGAGGAGGAGGGGGAGGGGGAGGGAGGGGAGGAGGAGGAGGAGGAGAAGGAGGAGGGGGAGGGGAGGAGGAGGGGGAGGAGGAGAAGGAGGAGGAGAAGGAGGAGGAGGAAGAGGAGGAGGAGGAGAAGGAGGAGGGGGAGGGGAGGAGGAGGGGGAGGGGAGAAGGAGGAGGAGAAGGAGGAGGAGGGGGGGAGGGGAGGATGAGGAGGAGGAGAAGGAGGAGGAGGAGAAAGAGGAGGAGGAGGGGGAGGGGAGGAGGAGGGGGAGGAAGAGGAGGAGGAGGAGGAGGAGGAGGAGGAGGAGGAGGAGGAGGAGGGAAGCCAGGGACAGAATGGAATCTCCAAGCGCACTCCCTCAGCAACCTACTTCCTTCAACTACACCAACCTGACTAAAGTTACTAATCAGTATCCATTCAAGTTATTAACTCATCAAATGAATTGATCCACTGAAGAGATTCACCTCTCATCATTGCCTACAAGCCCCACCTCTGAAACTTTAAAGATCCAAAATCAAACAGAAATCGACCCACATTTTACAATATGGCATTCTAGGACTTGAAAATCTTTTGTATAGCCTGTTTACTGGGAATACTCTACTTGTTTTGGAGTGCCATCGCTCTCTTACAACACAGGGCTGATAAGACACTATCTGAGGTTTGTTTTACCACATAACACAATGACAGTGGCCTCAGGCAGGTGTCTGTTTCATGACATTATATGGTACTCCATCAATCAAGAGCATTTGGGACCAGAAGGCCCCGGGTTTGAATCTCATCTTTGCCACTTCAGAATCCTGCAGTCTGTACAAATCATTCTAAGTTGTCTCCTTATCTGTAAACTTGGGATCACGATAATATCCCCATTACCTATCTCTGAGGGTCATCGTGAATATAAAGTAAAGTAATACAAACAAAATATTTAGCATTGTGGCAGTCTCCAAGTGAATGTCTGATTAATACAGTAATTCATTTCTATTGTATTTATTTTAATGCCCTTAATAAAAGCCTTTCCTGGTACTATTCAGGAGTCCCAGTTTGGAAGTTCAGCCACTAATAGGCACAACATGAAGACCAGCAGCACATCGCTCACAAAACCTTGTACTTGAGTCACATTCCTTAATACTTTTTTTCTGTTTCTTCTGCTATGTCACTTCTAAATAATGTGCTTTTAATTGTATTTTCTGATTTTCCAACTTGAGAAATTATCCACGACTGTTTTAGTTCTCCTCAGTCACTCTGAAGTCTGTAGTTTCCCCTGCCCAGCCCCATAGCTCCTGGGATTCTGAGCGGGAATCGGCTTGCTCCTTACCAGAACCCTCAGCTGCGAGTCTGCGGTATTCACCTTTCTTACTCCCACTAACTCTCCTCCCTATTTACAGTTGTTCGTGTTTATATTATTAAAGTCATATCATGTTGGTATTTATCATTTTCTCTGTTTTGAAATATGTACTTTTTACATATTTGTTCTTCTTTTATTGGGGTCAGGAGAGAGAGAGAGAGAGAGAGAGAGAGAGAGAGAGAGAGAGAGAGAGAGAGACCAATATATAAGTCGGTTCTGCCACGTTGGACTGAGACCTTTATGAGAGGCACCAGTCTTCCTGCCCTGATGGTCAATTTCTGATTCCTGCTCATCAGTGATGGCTCACACCTTTCAGGACCTCTTAAAGTGGCATTTGTACTGTGGTGTCCCTGAGACTTACATGCATGGTGATACTGTGTTGCACACTTTTTCAGCATTCTTTTTTCACGAGTTGTGAAGAATCTTTTTTACTTCTCTACAATGAATTTAAGAGAGCTTCCTCGTCTCTTCAAATACACATCCACCAGGACCCTAGCGGGGACAATTTAGGAAGAGGGTTTTCATGAGGCCATTAATGGTAGGGGTAGAAAGGAAGTCATGCTGGACTCCTGTGGGTCTTACCCAAAGACAGTCTCCTGATGAAAGAGGACCGTAAAGCCACAAGACAACGCAGCCTTGGTGGAAATTCTGCTTCTACAGGCCAAGGGCGCGGGATCTGACGCCAGGGGGAGCTGCCCCGGGAGCAATCAGAGGGCATGTGGCTGAGCTCCTGACCTTGGTTCTGGTTCCAGAACAGTGAGAAGATTAACTCCTGTTTGTAAAAGCCAGGACACTTGTGGTCATTTGTGGCAGTGGACTGGGAAAAGTCCCCGTCCTCCCGCTTCACTGTCACCTTGATTCAAAAACTGATCATCTCTCACTTGAGCACCAACAGTCCTGCACTGAGCTGGCCTCCAGTGACCTCTCCCCACCGTGTCCAATGACATCTTTGCTCTTTTGCCACCTCTCTTTACTGTCCTTAACTTTGATTAGGTCAGCCACATCCATGGTGGCCTGCTGTTTTTCTTGAAGTCATTTAAAGCTGCCTTACCATTAAGAAACTTACTCAAAATTACCTTCTGTCTGGATTTCCTCTTCTTGGATTAGCTGTGCTCTCTCTACTAATTAAACTTCCCTTGAAATTCTTTGATGCCCCAAGAAGCTGACCCAAATCACTAAGGAAAGGAGATGGTCTACATCCAGTCTAGACATGAAATTTGTTTATCATAGGATCACATTTTTATTTAGCTTATTTTACACTTAACACAAATAATTGAAGATTTTACCATTCTAACATCTGTTACTTTACATTTTAGATGTTCAGATATTCATATTGCAAATATCTACACAAAAATCATAAACTCTATGTTTAAAATTCTAATAAGCTAACAATGAATCACAATAAATCATGTGATGACTTGTTTTACAGACACTAAGAAAAAATATGTTGGAAAAAGGGCGTGTAACTTTTCAGATATATCTCAGTTTTGTTTTTGCTTGTGGCACCAAGGAACATAGCTAATGGCAAGAGAATAATTAAAGAAAGCAATTATAAATCACTCTGACAATAAAAGTGCCATTTAAATGTTCAGAAGTTAACTGTTGTCTCTGAATAA
The DNA here is from genome assembly GCF_052094955.1 of Ictidomys tridecemlineatus. Classification (NCBI taxonomy): domain Eukaryota; kingdom Metazoa; phylum Chordata; class Mammalia; order Rodentia; family Sciuridae; genus Ictidomys; species Ictidomys tridecemlineatus. Next base: position 510,785 of record NW_027526077.1, on the reverse strand, counting down.
GAAAGAATCATGGATATTTCAAACCTTGCCTCAACAAAGCAAAATAAACATTTTATGTTACATCTGAGGTTTAGACTAGATTATTTGTGTATGGGTAAAGCTAGGAATAATTAAAATCACATTCTTTTATTTTAATACTTCATTCAGTGGAACAGTAAAGAGATCTCAAATATCTGTGATGCTATTAAACAATAAAATATAGTGAACATTAGCAAGAGTGTGTTTTTAATAGAGGTGAACTCATTAAATTAAAAATTGATGATTCTCATGATTCTTTCAGTATACAGAACTTTAATTTATTTCACTGAAAAATTGCTTATGTTTCTTGACATAAATTTTATAATTAGTTGGCAGGATTTTTGACCTCTAATATCCAGCTTAATTAATGTAAATCAGAAATCTCATTTTGATCCATATTTTACTAATCAATCAAATACAAATTTCTAGGCACAATTTACTTGAGGGAATTCTGGAATATATATAATTTAACAACTGAGGACCTTGCACATTAAAAAGATAGAAAAGCATCAGACCTCCTACTGAGCTGTTCTAAGTGTAGCTTTTAAATGCTCCTTACAAGCTATTCAGTAGGTCTGCAAGTATTCTGAGTGTATATACCTTTGAAGTGTTTTAAGAGTATAGTGGCACGTTCTAGAAATTCTATTTTGGGCAAAAGAAGCTCTTTTATTAATTTATCTAGAGGGAAATCATCTGTTTGGTGAACTGTGTCTATAATGAAAGGAGGCAAAAATTTAGATCAGAGCTGTCATGACTTAGACAGTTTTTGCCCTAATTTCATATGTAATATTTTAACTACATAATACCAAAAAAAAAGGCAAAAAAAAACCCCCCAAAATGCTCACTTTCTAAAACTGTTAAAACCTATTAAAGTGTTTTAGCATGGACACAGCAGAACTGCACCAGCGTACCTTTATTCCCAGTTTCTCTGTCAACAGCAGAACAATGGCCATGAAATTAAATAAAACAAAACAAAACATAAGGGTTTGAAAGAATATCTGTTCTCTAAGTTGGAAGAAGAAGCTGCCAAATCTCCCCAGTTCCCATACATACTGTCCCAGGACTTTTTTTTCCCTCTTCTTTGTTTTCTTCATGTAACATTTACCACATTGCATAAAATTCTACCATTTAGACATGAATTAGGGCCAATGAGTTGTTCTTTGAAAAAATGTAAATAGCTTTAGGGGGAGTAAGGTGTTGAGAATCTCTCCCAGACTGAAACAACTGAATTTAGCCAAAGGTCCTTTCAGCCTCCTGCTGAGCAGGAGGATCCCAGGGTAGCCAGCCCTGACCCCACACAGGACCTGACATTCCTGATGCTGCAGGGGACCTCAGTGGCACGCCAGGGCTTCCCAGTCCCACTCTGTCCCTCAACTGGGATTTTCCAGTGTTTGCATTTTGTGACCATCTCTTACGATAACTAAGATGATTGGTGCATGTTTAGTTTAGAAAACACCTCAGCATACATTTGTTCTCTAGCATTTTTATCTTTATCAAGAGAATAGAATCTGTTTTAATATTAACTGGATTTCCCTGGTGTGAAATCTGAGTTTGGGGAAGATTATATAGTGGATATATTTGGGTTTCCTGAGTCAATTAAATCTTCCAAATTATGCATTCAGATTCTAAGACTAGATTTGTTCCTAGATACCGAAAAGTATGAGCTTCCAGCAACCATACCTGAATAACCACATGGAATCATTCTCACCTTGTTTGTGAATATACTCGCCCTTTTCCAAATAAAAATTGATATTATATAGATTGACTCTAAAAGTCTATATATAATTAGTGGATTAATCACTGACCTGTTTATACAAAGACAGACCTAAATAAAGTCCAGCAAGAGCAAAGAAGCAAATCCTCACCAAGTGTCATGAGGATGAATGTCCCCCTCACAGAATGAGTGGGGACAATGAATAGGAATGCAACACTTGACCGTCTGGTAAAATCCTGAGGATGTGGTATTTGAATTTTTCTCTTCACATGGAGGAATTCACAGTACTTATATTAGGCCAACTATACTGGGTTCTAGAAGAGAAACTGGATTGGATGGTCTTATTTTTGAGTCTTTTAATTTTAGTGACGATGACATTGGTAATGATTTCCATTTTGGTTTTTAAATCTTCAAGGTCAAACACCCCATACTTATGGAACCTTTGTCACCAATTAGAATCTGTTTATTTATGGTGAGTTAACAGTCAGGAGGATTATATTAGACAGATGTTTGACTACTTTTTTGTGTATACATTGTTCTGTAATGTATATCACTATTTGCAATTTATTATACATTCTGTATATTAACACAGTCATCTACAACCAGTATCTTTAAGGCCATATATTATTAAAACTACCACATCAGATACAAAAGCAAATGTCTTCATATGTCTACAAAACGACCACATAGCTAAGCAATTGTGGATGAAGAAAGGCCATTTGGAGGGAAAAACTGCAGAGGGAAAACATCTCATTCCATAACCATAAAGAGACATAAAACCAGTCATTATCGCACACTATCTGATGATCGCTGTTCTGGGAGTAAAAAGAGCAGGACTGAAAAACAGCTTCCTCTGGAGCCAGACCATCCAGGTAGGGCCAACTCCCCCTTACTCTGCCAACAGAAGGTACCTGTCAGTGCCTTTCCTGGAAATCATGAAACCGTAGCCTCCTGGAACAGAAGGAGAACTCAACAAGTATTAGTAGTTGCTTCTATTAGATTTTTTTTTTAGATTGAACATGATGTAAGAATTATGGGGTGATTCTAATAGATTTAATTCAAAGATTCTGCAAATAGAAGTCAACTCTACTCACAAGTTACCACTTTGAAAATTACTTGTTTAAAACCTAGAAGTTTTTAATACTTCTAATTCAGCATGACATTCTATGATTCAAAGTTCACTAAAATTCTTACCTTATAAATTTCCTTTAACTATGTACATGTATACCAATACTAATATTTGAAAAAAATAGAGAAAACACCTATTTCTCAGTTTCTAGAGATCTAATTAATCATGCAAAGATCACAATAGGGTTCATGAGTAATAAGTTTTTTTCTTTCTTTAATTCTATTACTGTGAGTGTGTATTACTAGGGGAAAGATGCCTAAATTGACTAAGCCATCCAAAAATACCATGCATGCATATGTGTGCGTGCACACACATGCATAAACACACACACATACATTTTTATAGATCAAAAATGAGTCCTCAGAAATTCACTTGTTGAGGCCGTGTGCCTCTGGCTTGCTGGACTCTGGGCATTGGAAACTGCAGTGACGGCAGGAGGCTGGCTTCCTCAGGCGGCTATCACTCTTAGGTCAGTCTCTGGTTAGTCTCAGAGTGTGTCAGGATGGAAAGCATGGGCATGCTCCTCCACCATGCCAAAAGGCGCCCATTGATCATTGACCTTGGACTTGGATGGAGCTTGATAGAGAGCCACAGACTCAAGGAAACTAGCATAGGAAACAGCCCCTTGACCATCGCTACACCAAGGGGCCAGTTGGCTCTGAGGCTGGATCCGTGGCGTCCTGGGCATTTTTATGAAATGGAAAGTGCAAAGAGTCATTTTAATGGCCACATCTAGTGTGGAGGCCTATGGGTCTGAAGGAAGCAGCCATAAAATTGCACAGATGCCACAGAGGGGAGAAAAATAGTGAAAATGCCAAGGGGAAAAAGTGGAAAGGAAAGTCTTAGTCCAGAAACATCCACATTCAAAACATGCCCATAATCTGAATTTACTAAATGATTCAAGGAATCAAGCAATGAAATAAACATTCGCTCCAGGAAAAATTTATCTTAGAATATGTTTAAGAATTCAAATCAAATGAAGTTTGGATGTTCAGAAAATAAAATGCTAAATACTGATTTAAAAAACAGTAAGTATGAAATAAAAATCCTCAGTAATACATGATAATGTAGCTGAGCATGGTCACACACGCCCGTGATCCAGTGACTTGGGAGGGTGAGGCAGGAGGATCTTGAGTGCAAAGCCAGCCTGAGCAACCAGTGAGGCCCTAAGCAACTCAGTGAGACTAAATAAAATACAAAAGTAAACAAAATGCAAAATGTGAATTCTAAATAAAATATAAAAAAGGACTGGGGATGTGGCCCAATTGTTAAGCATCCTGGGTTCAATCCCCCATACCAAAATAATTACAATAATAACGATGACATAGATAAACAAAAGGATAGATTAACACATAAGAAATGTTTTCATAGAACAGTGATCTCTGAAAGAGACATTGTATTACAATAAAAATAAACTTTGTCTATCTACCTATGAAAATTTTCCCCAAACTGACATAATTAAGAAATTTATTAAATATCACATGATAAAAACCTTTAGAATTCTCACTAAAGGTATGAAAGAGTCAGAATAAGAAAATAAAGAATCAATATTTGAAGAGGCATCGTCAATGTGGTTCTGGAATTTATGTAAGTTCCTGAGATACAAAAGTCAATGCAACTTCCCAGAATTTAACAGAAACATCAACAAAAAATAAATAAATAAGAAAGAAAGAAACCCAACAACATTGCGTCACATTTGAGCATATGTGAAGGACCGCAGAGATGCGATGAGTAAGAAATTTGATAATAGAAAAGAAGCAACAGGCTTTGTTCCAGCAACTGTGGCTTCCACAGAGATGAGAGTAAACCAACACCAACTAGGAGTTTCACATCAGCAGACCTGTCATCCCAACTGAGAGTAAAACGGAACAACTCCTCGATAATAAGACAATAGAATATAAAGCTCAATAACCCCACTGCACTATTTTAACCCAGCTTCTTCTGAAAGAAGAAAGCAAAGTCAGAGAAAGGTATATCTATATCTGACAAGTCAATAAGCACAGACTGGAAAGAGTTCAACAGATTTGCTCTGAAACTGGTAGAATCCGCTCAATTTATTTCAAACAAAATTTAATTTCTAACACTAAACTATTAATATATCCATAGTTAATATCTTTGCCCAGGATTACCACTATCTGCCTTCACAAACTTGTTTCAGAAGATCATGTCTTCCAAAGTAATTAAGAGGTATTTCTCTATGATCTCTGATTATTTAATTTTACCTCATTTCCTTTTTTTGTTCAGGGCCTCTCACATGTTGGGAGAGTGCTATGTCGCTGAAGTACATTCCCAGTCTCTGATTACTTGTGAAGTGCCCTTTTTCCCCCTCATGCTTGAATAATAGGCCTGCTTGCTATTAAACATTAATAACTAGCTTTTAACAACAAAATGATCAGGACACTTCTGATAGGTCAATACGTCAATAAGTGTGGAACTGTGAACAAATTGACTTTTTGGTGATGAAGAAAATTTTGACAAGTTTTTGTTGAATAAATATTGCATTGACATTTCTCTAATGTGAGGAAATTAAATTAGAAAGGAACAAAACAAGTACAGTGTATATATCTTGAAGGTTTAAAATGTATTCTCCAACAACTCATGAATGAAAAAGAAAATTCTAGTGAAAATTGCTGTCTATCTAGATGTGAATAACCATGAAAAGACAATGTGTCTGCTTTCTTTTCTTTCAGATGATGATAATTCTATCTTGGAAAAATCTATTTCTTATTAAACTTTTCTCACCCATTTAACTTGTTGTCCATTCTGGGATGCTTTTGAAAGTGAGTCAGGAACTATAAATTATTATCCTGGGACGAGAGGAATGATCTGAGATCAACCTAATCTTTCCATCTTCATACTTGAAATATACAACATTTTTAATACCTCCAAAAATTCATGTTGTTTCTTGTGTACTTTTTGTTTGAAATTGTTCATCTATTTTAAGAATCAACTTTGGCTTAAAATTCTTTTTGATAAAATGTTTTCATACTTCCTCAGCCTCTCGGAGGCTTTCATAAATGTGAATGTGTTTGGAATCACTGAGATGACTTCCTCACAGCTCACTGTCCACCTAGCTTCACAAGGACTTCCTTTTATATGCTTCTTTAGCTTTTTTCTCTACCATGTAAAAATGCCCAGATATATTCCCATGAATGCAGTTAGCTTTTGCTCTAGTATAATAAATATGTTAAAAATTATGAGTACCTCAGGATAATCCAAAATTCCTAAGATGAACAAGAACAATCCAAATCCAGACAGTTTCTTAATTCAGTGAAAGTCATGGCTGCCAATAATTAGTGTGTTGTGCAACAGAGAAGTAGAAGCAAAACTGTCATCACTGAGCATTTTTTCACCTTGTAAAATTGCCAGGTGGCCCACTCAATTTCCAGCTTGCATAAATGTTTAACAATTAAATGTGACTTTGAAGAGGCATTGTCTTTAAACTTTATATGATTACCAGTTGCTAGTATGCGAAAACAAGGTAAAGGTGATGTGGAGAATTGGGTGTTCTTGATGCTCTTGTGTGTGGGTACAAATTCTAACCAGAGCAGCTCCCTAGGAGATGTCTCCACAGGACAAATGTTGCATAGGTGCACAGAGGAGCCAGGTGCAGGCTGAGCCTGCCTGGGGATTGCAGGATTATCTGGGACACTATGAAGAAGCATATTCTAAAACCATTCTCTAGATCAGAACTCTGAGAAAGTCCTCTTTTCCTTTGATAGACTAATCCTTTCTCTAAATTTCATCAACACACATCATTTTAATATTTTCCCCATTTTTTAGTAGCACTGACGTTTACCCAGCTGGGCTGCGTTAGTTCATAACTCTGCTTACACACAAGTGCTCCATTTACTGAAATATTGTCACAGGCTTATTCATCCTCGAAAAACAAGCAGTCATACTCCTGAAGTGCCCTTCAAATAATGCCAGTTTCCCTCTGCAAAGCCCTTCGGACTCCTTGAAGGAGGTCCAGAGCTCAGGGAAGGCAGATCCTCTTTCCTGCTACTTTCCTGTGAAACCTCCATCAGACAGTAGCACAAGTGTCCTCGCGTTCCTTCCTCGATGGGCTTCTGTTACCATGGAGTCTCCTGTTTTCAAGGTGTCAACCTAAACTATTTGTTCTCACCTGCAGGGATTTCTGACTAGAGGGCATCTTTATTCTTCCTTCCCATTTATTCTGGGAAATTATGAACTTTACCTAGAGAGGGACAGAAATTTAAAATAGTTTAATCCTCCCTCAATCAGACCTCAAGCTCTGATGATGTTGAGGGGTGAAAGATGTCACCTTCAATGCCGAAGCCATTAAACATGTCTGAAGCCTCTCTGGAGCCCTGGCCAGGAGCAGGCCCCTCAGAGCCGTCTCCAGATGGCCATGATCTGGTCGCCGTCAGGTGGCTGGCTCTCTTCACAGGCACTTGGCTGTGAATCTCTAATCAGCCGTGTAGAACCTGGTGTCCTTTAGGACATGAGGCTGTGGCCTCGTCATCTGCCTTCTGTATCCCCACTTCAGGGGCAGAATCCAGAGCGTCCCACGAGGGACAGTAGGCCTGCGTGAATCTGGGTCAGCACGGGGTGGGGTGGGGGTGGGGGTTCCAGGGAGAACGTTTTCAAAAGAAAACAGAACACGTGTTCTGCAGCTGGAGGCCACAAGGACCCTGGCTGAATCACATGTAGTAGCCATGTCCTATAGGATCCCTCTGGGGCCACCAAATGCTGCACCGTGGAGAGAAAGGCAGCATTTCACACCTCTTTCCATTTTTAATATAAATGTATTACTTTTTGGAAAAAAATAAGTCAAGGAAATTATAATTCCCCAAAACCACTGTAAAAGGGGGGAAAGTAAATTAATAAAATTATAGCTTCTATTTAATTCTCTGATGCAGTGTGCCTCCTTGTCAAGTATGTGGCTTGTGATGAAATAACATTTACTGTAAGCGCAGGCTCATACTGTCTAGTCTTCATAGTACTTCAGCAGCCGCCGTAAAATTAATCTCTTATTTCCTTGGGGGCTAATGGGACTGCGTCTACTGGTTTGGGTAGACAGTAGATGAGGGCAGGTCAGTGCTGTGCTCTCCGTCTTCCGTAGTTCTTTTTCCTGAGGAATTTGGCCTTTCTTCAGGTTCATTAAGGAAGGTTGTGGACAAGTGAATGCAGACCTGGCACTGTCAGAAGAGCTGAGGGATTGAAAAAGACCAAACAGCTTTGTTTCTGCCTCCAAGTTTGTCAGGTATTTTTTTTTTTTTGTCTTTTTTTAAAAAAGAAGATGAGCGAAGTCAGTGGAGCAAATTGCTGTTGATCCCGATTTTGTTAATTTGAGCTTGAGCAGGGGACGAATCAGAATTACTCCTGTCAGTTTTAGAAGACAGCCCTGGTGGAGAATCCTACCTCTGTGCGGGCACTACCAGTGTCCAGGGCCGGCCATGAACTTGCCTGTGACTCCACGTGACCCATGAAATATAATCACTCAGAGTGACGTTTCTTTAGGATTACATCTGAATCCCTTCCAATTTCTCACGGCACACAAAAAATACAAAAGTAACTACTGACATGAACATTGAGTTCATAAACAGCTCGGGCTGGGGATGAGGCTCCATGGTGGAGCGCCTGCCTGGCACAGCCGACCATCAATCTCAAGCACAGAAAAACAGAAACAAACAAAAAAGTTGCCAGAGATTTTTGTTTTAAAAGTTATTATTAACTTTTGTTTTATACTCATTCTGATAAAACACAATAGAATGAACCTTTAAAAATGCCCTACCTAGACAATGGAGAGAGCTACTAAAATATAAACATTGAGATTTTTCTTGTGCCATGATCAAATTTAGTCCTAATGATTGTGCATCTGTGTGTGAGTGTGTGTGTGTGTGCATGAGTGTGTGTGTGTGCATGAGTGTGTGTGTGTGTATGTGTGTGTGTTTAAAGCTAAGGTTTATTGCTTAGCTACAAATAAAACAAATCTTGTTTATATTAACTAAACATGAATATTAAAATAAAAATTTTCATGACACAAAGTTTGGAAAAATTTTTTCAAATCCTTGATTTGGTTAAAAGTTTCAAGATACATTTTTGAAATGTTGAAAAGCCATGGAAACCTAGACAATAACATTGGTATGCACTCCTGGAAGTAATATGGAACTAGTGTTTCAATGATTACCAAAGCACGCAAATATTAAAATGCAAAAAATGGAAATTATTACTTAGAAGCATGAGTACCACAGGTTTTAGCACTAGATATAGTCCAAAGTTTATTTACAATCATTACGTTTAGAATTATTAAAGAAATAATATTAAAATGAGAAATTCTTAGTAACTACCATAGTAACAAAGCTTTAGTTGTTGGTGACAAGTATCTGCTTCCTGAGCAACTGCACCGCCTGTGTCAGAGTGGCTGTTCAGAAGTGAGAATGAAGGGGCAGAGTGGGGCTCAGGCCCGGTTCAATCCAGCCAGCACCACCAGCATCTTCTCATCACTACCAAGGTCCTGGGCTCTGGGAAATTCAGATGTTCACTCAGAGCAGCGTCAGACTTTGCTGTTTACTGCTGACCAGAGGTCAGACACCATCAAGTTACAGGTTGACCTCAAGAGCTGGGCTGGGAGTGTCCTACTCAGCTGCTCCAGAGGCTGAGGCAGGAGGGTCCTTCAGCCCAGAGCTAAAGAGCCAGCCCAAGCAATGCAAGACCAATCTGAAAACCAAACAAATAAATAAGCTGAACTATTTATTTGAATAGGAGAGACATTCCTAAAGGTTATTGTTTTATTGCCTTTGCATAGTATCTGATATAAAAATCTTATTCTGACATTCCTTTTTAAATGTCCATAAATACTTAGTTACTAAAATGCCATCAGGACCAGTTTTACCTGTGCCATTTCCCGTGGATCATGAGTTAAATACAAGTTTGACACATTATATGTAACTTTTAACTTTTCAAAAAGAATACCTTGAAACTCTTAGTCAAATCTAGGATTCAGAAAACGGTTAGACCTAGCCCAAAATAACTGAACTCTCAGATCTCTAGTATATCTCAACACATTTGGTGAAGAAGAGCAAGTCTACAGTGGCATAGCGCTCACCTAGCCTGTGTGGGTCCTGGGTCCAACCTCCAGCTGCTCAGATAAACACAAATAAATAAGTAACAGAAAGCAAGTCTTTGTAAAGTAATGTTAATCCACAAATATTACCAAATGGGAAAGTAGATGGATCACATCAAGTGGAAATTAAATATTTCTTGATTATAATTAAGTAATCTTAACAAAACTTTCATTTATGTCCGCGGTAACAATTTCCACAGGGACTAACAACTGAAACAAGATTTTCTGTACAGTCAGCAACACATGGCAAATTTATCAACGTGCTGTCATTTCTTTCTTCAAGATTTACTGATAGTTAGCGTTGTACATGACAGCCCATCCATCCAAATGCATGGATTACCAGTATATGTGGAATATCAGCAATAAAAAGAGTTGTAATGCTGATATACTGTCAGCAGATAAACCTCACAAACGGCATGCCCGGTGGAAGAAGACACAAGTCCCAAAGAGCACCTATTGTGATTCTACTCATGTGAAACAAACCCTGTGGAGAAAGGGTATCCATTAGTGCTTGCCTGTAAATTTGAACAGCTCAGGAATAGGCAGGGGCCACTGACAGATATGAGGCTTCTTTGTGTGGCCAAGAAGCTGCTGCCATATTTTGGTGAAAGCTGGACCACTGTTAATATACTAAATTCCATTAATTATTCACTCCAATGAATTCCTATGGTGGTAGGTAAATTACATCCAAATAAAATGGCTGAAAATGAGCTGTTTTATTATTACTTGAAAGTTTTTAATATACACCTCTATTTCCCAGTGTAGGTAAGTCTACTGAGTTTAGGATATTCTCATTATTCCAGCATTAAGAGTGAACAGGGTATGATCATGTGATATAATCACCAGTCCTGTCCTGTGGGCATGTGGTAGCACAGGACCTGGCACTATTGGGGCTAATCCTAACAGATTGTGATAGTAAGTATATACATTTATACATACACATAATCATGAAATTTGGTCTCCAGAATTACACAGACGCTGTCATGATGAGCTGCATGCTCACAGGGCTTGGCCTCATTTGATAGCCCGAGACGTAATGCAGGGTTCAGAACACCTCTTGAGGCCCAGGTGACCAACTCAGCAGGGTGCTGATAATGGTCAGCATTTGAAATCAAAGGAGGAGGAGTTGTTGAGATCCTAAAGGGCAAGGAGCTGGTGCTGATGTTCACTATAACATGGCAAAGATCCCACCTCCTTTTTTTCCCTTCGTCCATTCCCTTTATCCTTTCTCCTAAGGACTTCTCAATCCTTTGCTCCTATTCTTCTGGAACCCTGTCAGCCACATCGTCAGCAGTGATGGAGGCAAGCTCTCAGAGGTGACAGTCACTAAAGTCAACCAAATAGACAAATACTTGGAGATTTAGAGGAAGGTGAGATTTCAATTTCAGAACGTTTATGGACTATGTGGTTGAGAAAAAAGTTTTGTCTACCATTCTGCCTATAATTTAAACTAAAATACTAGGAATAGGCCATTTTTATAGTCACAGAGGTGAAGCCACAGGAATGGAAGGGAGTGGGTGTGTAAGTCTACAACTTTCCTTGCTGAGGGAAGGGCTCCAAGGCTGTAGCACTTTCAGGAAATTAATTACCAGAAAAAGGAAATATAATCCATGTAAAAATAACTTCTAAGATTATGCCATGTATCAGTGCTTACTACATACAACAGAATTGTATTAGTTTAGCCAGAAGGTTCTTCCTCAAGTACTACTCTCAGAGTCATGGTGGTCGGATTTCATGATCCCACCGCCACTATCCTATGCCTACTTTTAAAAGTCTGGTCTCTGAAAAATGAAGCCAAGCCTGATTCAACAAGTGACACACCTTCTCTATTTCAGAGCTCAAAGATTCGTGGGCATTCTTTCAATGGCTCAGGTTGGGATGAGGAACTGCTTCCCACTGTGCCTTGGGAGGGCTGTGTGAGGGCTGGGAGGTGGTGCTGGCGGACAGAGAGTGTGCAGTAATGAAAAACTGGAGAATTCTCTGCAGACAGTTCAGTCTTTGCAGACAACTCCCTCTGTTTCCTGTCTGGACTCTTTTGTTTTTATTTTTGTTCCTTGTGAAATCTTAGGCAATACTTGTCTTTCAAATATGATTCCTGTGTGTCCTGGCATTTCTTTCTCTAATTTCATAGATCAAAAATGCCATATGTGCTTTTATTTAACTTAGAGATTTACTATTGATGAAAGAGACTCTGGAGTCCTCATGTTGTGACACCAGATTATCCCTTTGTCATTAAAATCTTACAGGCTGATGAACTGTCTAGCTGTAAACTGCTTAAAATCCATTTTTATATGGCCAAAAAAGATATGCAGCACCTAAGAAGAGCTCTGCTACAATGCATTCATCTGTATGGTTCATGTCTTCACAGGGTTTGCCATCCACTTTGTTTGCTAAAGTGAAATGATTTCTAACAATCTTTTCTTTTTAAAAAAACAGATTATTGAAACTTAAAATAAATGCCAGCCTTCTTTACTACTTTTACCTGGAGGAACCATTCAGGTATTATTTTGCCCTTGCATAAAATTATAATACCTATGTACTTTAGCATGGCCAATAAGTTGTGTAGATTATGATATCTTAACTGTTACTGTACTTTTCTGATTCACCATCCTAGCAGGGACATCAACTTCAGTGAAATTCATACTTACAGGAAAAGAAAATTTCATTTTTGCTTTTCTTAGTTTGTTTTAAATACTTTTTTAAAAAAAAATTTGAATGTTTTTTTCTAATTAAAATAGGCCTAAATGCCATATCACAAATTTTTAATTTTTAATTGTGAAAGATACTATTGGTGTGTGGTATGTGGTATGTGATTTAAAACAGAAAAAAAATGGATTTTAAGTAAATTTTCCAGTTAAAACCAAGACACTTATTCTCCATATATATTTAAAACAAAAAAACAAAACTATTTTTCTCTGTTACAAATTTTAGAAATTCTTAAGGCAAATGATATATTTTGGCTAAATAATTGACTTAAGTCAAAATTTAGTGTTCAAAAGATAGTTTAATATAGTTAATTTAAATAAAAGTTGTAAGTTGATTTTAATGGATACTCTTTGCAATATTTAAAATAAATGATTTGGAACAGCAGAACTACTAAATAAACAAACTGAATGAACATATAGCCTAAGACAAATTTCACATTAGATATTTAGAACAATGTTTTCACACTAAATTATGATTGGAAACCAAAAAGAAGTCTAGCAGTTACAAAATCATTATCCCCTTTTCATTAAAATCTTACAGGCTGATGAATTGTCTAGCGGTAAACTGCTTAAAATCCATTTCTTTTTTTTTAATATTTATTTTTTAGTTGTAGTTGGACACACCATCTTTATTTCACTTGTTTATTTTTGTATGTGGTGCTGAGGATCAAACCCAGGGTCTCACATGTGGGAGGTGAGTGCTGTACCGCTGAGACACAACCCCAGCCCCAAATCCATTTCTTATATAGCCAAAAAATATATGCAACACCTAAGAACAGCTCTGCTACAGTGTATTCATCTGTATCAATCATGTCTTCACAGGGTTTGCCATTCACTTTGGTAGTAGTGTGTTTCTATGCTCAAAGACCTGAGTTCTCTCACCAGTACCCAAAAATATCTATATTTTAAACAACTAAAAAAAAATTGAGATAAAGCTCTTTAATCGTTAATGTGAAACTTGAACTTCCTTTTTTCCCTAACCCTAAATTGGAGTCAGATTTGTGCCAATTTCATTTTCAACTGAAATGAGATGCTCCTGTTTTTGCTCATGATGCTCGCTACACAAGGCAAAAGCTTGAACAACTGAGTAAGATATGTTCATTGCTTCCCTGTCAGTAACAGGATTCTGTTTTCCAAAGAAATCTGAACTTTGTATCAAGAAAGATCATCAAATCAAGTATGGTAAATGATGAGTTTGTGCACAAAGATTTCCTGTTCCCTAAAGACAAGTTGGCTCTTGCTCAGGGCCTGAGATGAGGCGGAAGACATTATGGCAGAGGGCAGGGCAGAAGAAAGCAGCCCAGGACCTGGCACTAAGGAAGCAGAGACAGAGCTCTGCTCAGCAGGGACAGAAGAAAAACCCCAGTGATGACCTCTTCTGACCACACCCCACCTGCCTGCAGCTCCTGCCCAGTTAACCCATTCATGGGTCAAACCACCAATTAGTCTATAGCTCAAAAACTAATCATTTCACCTCTGAACATTCTTGCATCGTCCCACATGTGAGGTTTTGAAGGCCACCACTTATTCCAAACCATAACAGCTGATATGCAGTTATGCGATTAACATCAAATTAATTTAACATTATGATTTACTCAATTTTTCATCAGACAAAAATTATTTATTGGGCATTAACTTTGTGACAGACACTATTTGATTCACCAATATGAAATGATTAATGAATAATTTTAGGCAAAAAGATCAGGAAAAACAAACAAGTGAGAAACTAAACAAAGAAACCATGAAGGTACACTACAGGCCAGGTCAGAAATGTCACGCTGAATCCCATTAATATGAACAACGTGTGTTCAGGAAAGTAAAAGCCATTGAACTCATGTTCAATATTAAGTTAAAGAATCAAATCATTACAAACCATGAAAAGAAATAAATCGGTCACTAAAGCAGAAATGGTAGGAGGAGATCAACCTTTGGATGATAAAGGGAGGATTTTCTTGAGCAGCATTTGTTAAGCTGAGAGCTGAGAGTGAGAAACAGCCCTGCGGTGAGGAAGGGAGGAACTCTTTTAGAAATCCAAGCCCCTACGATGACGTGCTGGGTGTATTTGAGGGACTTACCTGCCAGTGTTGTGGGAGCCTTATCAGGGGACCAAGTGCAGGGGTGACCTCAGGCACAATAAGCCAACACCCTCCGTGATTTCTGACACTGGTGTGTGCACAAGTCCACTCAATTCTAAGCAAAGGGCTAAATCTTTAAGGCAGTTTTCCAGGGAAGATCTAAAATCCTTTGCCTAGTTTAAATGAAAGGCTTGAATTAGTGGACTATATTCATCAAATCAAATGTTCAATATCTTTTTTTCTGTAGGAACCATGTAAGGACTCTCAGGAAGAAAGCTGTTCATTAGCTGCACCATTCCAATGTACATGCTTTATAGCAGGAAATTCATTTCTGCATGTGTGTGCGCTTTGATCTTGCGATTTTATTTCATCTTCCTAAATTCTTTATAAAGGCTTATCAAATAAAAGCCTCGGGAAATATATATAAAAATCCATTTCAATTTTTATCCTATTATTGGAGTCTTTTCATTGAAAAAAAAATCCCTAAGGTTGGCCTCGTTTTGTATGCAGTTTGAAGATACCGTTTAATGCCTGCAGAGATACATTTATTTATTTTAACTTTGATCATAGCTGAAAAACTAATAGTGTGTTTTAAACACATTTTTCTGTTAGATGATAAATATTATTTTATTTTTACCAAAGAATAATCTAATTGGCATGCAAGATATGTATACTTTTCCAAAAAAAAAAAAAACTAGTCAGCAACCCTTTTATCACATAAAATATATATCAGACTGATAAATATTGCTGTTTTAGGATGCGAATTGATAACCACATCATACATCACAAAAACACTTTAAAGAGCTGGAAGGTAGCTTTGGAACGGCACTTTCCTAACATGCATGAGATTCCGGGTTTGATCCCTAGCACAGCAAAAAGAGCTTTGCACTACAAAATAGTAATATTTTTCTGAGAAGAGGCCTTCTTCTTCTTCTTCTTCTTCATTTTTTCTGTGTGTGTGTAGGGAGGTGCTGGGGATTGATGAATGGTGTGACTCTGCTTTGTGTACAACCAAAAGAATGAAAAATGGGACTCCATTTGTGTACTATGAACTGAAATGTGTTCTGCTGTCATGTATAACAAATTGGAACAAATTAATTAATTAATTAAGGGGAAAAAGTCCCAACAATCCTAAATGTAAATGCTTCTAACAATAGAAATTCAAAATGTATGGTGAAAAGATGGACAGAAAAAATAACTTCATAAAACATAGTAATTTATTAAAAAGTTACAGTTCTCTTACTTTTTTCTAGTAATCACATTTTCTGTGTTATGTTGAATTGTTATGCTTTAAATGTAACACAAAATATGAAATCAATCAAGTTCAGTGCTATGATTTCAATATGGTTTGTCCCCTCTGAAACTCAGGACCGAATTCCATCTCTTTGATGAGATATTAAGAGGTGAGAACAGGAGGGACATTTTAGAGCTGATGAAAGAATTAACCAAATGAATAGACTAGTTAGTTGATTAATGGGTTAGCAGGTTATCTCCAGAGACAGTCTGTTGAAAGTGCCAGTTTGGTTAGATTTCCCACATGCACCTCTCTTGCTAGGTGATGACCTTCACTGCCCCAAGACCCCCAGCAAAAGAGGTCAAAATCAGACGCAGTCACTTGTCCTTGAACAAGAAAGGTCAGCTCCAACAAACCTCTATGCTTTATAACTTAGTCCATAATCTTGTGTTATTAGCCATGGAAAACAGAATAAGAAATTCAGACTTGAGTCATTCAAATTTTCTTAGTATGATATCATTGTATTCATTTCAGGGGAAAAAATCAAACTGTTATTTCTTATTTGTATTGGGGGAAACATTAGGCAATTCTTTAACTAACATGGATACATTTAGCAGCTCTTTAATTAGAAACTCATTAAAGTAATTTTGGTGAGTGAAGTAAATTATTACATTTTTAAAAATATAGTTAATTTGTTAACAAATACATGCCTTTGTGTAGTAAGTCCTCCTGGGGCCAGACCTGATATCACAAAACCCACATGTGATACAAGATATTCAGGCAGGTGAGAATAATGGCACTTAGAGCCAGTCTATGACCCTGGAGAATAAGGGACGACTAACACTAGTCAGACAGACTTCTCAAAACTACCCAGGGAACATCCCAGAACAATTATGTAAGACATGGCTGGACTCCACACTGGGAAACATGGGGAGGAACAAACTCAGAAACCAGGGAGTCATGGGATCAGATAAACAAATGAGGGAGGTCTTTTGGGAATCAGGATATGAAACAGAAGGAGAGTGGGAAGAGAGTCTCCACTGGGGAAGATAATGACGGGAATTGGGTGAAGGTGAGAGTTTCTGATTAAGGTTGTGGGTGGAAAGGAAGGACCAGGAAACAGCAAAGATACCTGCACAGATAGAGAACTGAAGGGAAAGAGGAGCTCACTGAGCAGAGGGCAGCACTTCCGAGGGTCTGAACCAAACCCTTGCTGCTTGCTTTTCAATGCAGGGCTACCCACCTGTAGCTATTGGGCACCTGAATGTCATTGGCCTGAAATGAGATGCAGGTGTAAAATGTGCATCAGAGCTTGAAAACTGAGTAAAGGAAGAGGAATCCAAAATGTCATGTTAAGTTTCGTATTGATGATGTGTTTAAGTGACAACCTTTTGGACATGTCATAGAAAAGTAAAAGTATGCAAATGATTTCACCTGCTCCTTTTACTTTTTAAAATGTGACTATTAGGAAATTTACAATTGCACATTTGACTCAACTGAACAGCAGAGCTTATACAATTATCTGGACTTCATCATTTAGAATGTCAATTAACCTTTCTATAACTACTTCCCCTTAATTGCATACAAATTGCTCTATTTCCAAAGTGCACATATCTATGTGAAAAATCAATTGAAGCAATAAATGAAAGGACTAAGTAATAAAATCTTTTAATATATTAATTTAGAAGGTATAAAATGAATGAGATGCACAATTTTACCTAGTTTACTTTGAAAATAATTTATGTCTAACAGTAACTTCATTGAAGATGCAGTTGTTTTTGATCCCTACAAATAAGCACAGACTATGATCTAAAGAATCTATTTTAGGAGGGCAATATTGTTTTTTTGCTGTAGATTTTAACTAAAGCACGTTAGCAGTATCTCCTAATAAAGTATGACTACTCTCTAATAACCTTGTAAAATCAAATGTTCCTAGGACATACAGCAATATATTCTCTTTGGCCTAAAACTACACTTTCATGTTTCTTTTTCAGTTTTCTAGAAGTCATCAAATAAACACATAGTTGTCCTACCTACAAATTATGGCAATTTAATATTTTTAATAATATTCTTTAAAACTTTCTACTTTTGCTGTATGTCTCAGTTTTAAGTTATAATTAACATGAAGATAAACATTTTTAAATATGTTTTTAGTTGTAGATGGACACAATATTTTTTATTTTATTTATTTAGTTTTATGTGGTGCTGAGGATTGAAACCAATGCCTCATACATGCTAGGCAAGCACCGTACCACTGAGCCACAACCCCAGCCCAAGATAATTATATTTCTTACAAAATAATCATTTTGAATACTGTGAATAAGCAATTTTGCAGACTAAGATGAGCCAGTGGTAATTTCTAAAGCCATCTCTAGTTGAAAGTAAATGTTTGTGCCTCTCCTAATTGGCAGGGTTTCAGTTATTACATGCAACATTCATTTGAGAGAATCAGCAAAGTGACTTTTCACAAAAATAAATGAACACTTGCTTTTGGCCTTGTTTTCAAAATTATGCACAGTGGGAATTGGTTTCACTTTAAATTGCACTGAAACATCAAAGACTTCAAAGTTTGCATACCGTGTCTGTGATGTAAAGAAAACATTAAACACGTAGTCTAATGTAAAGTAGCAATAAATCAGTCATAAAACATAACTGCACATATATTGCTTCTCATTTATGTACATACAGTGTTAATTTGGGTAAGAACAGCACTAAACATTTAATAATTTTTTTATGATATGTGAAATGAGATATTCTCAATCTTTCTCTATAGTTGAGATTAAACTATATTCTTATTGTCTTTAGGGAAATTTTTAAGCCAGAAAACATAACTTATATTTTACATGTAAAATTGAAAAATAAATAAATAAATAAACCAACAACTTGGAGAAATAGGTCCTGATGAATTCATGATTTTTATAACAATGATAAATCATTTACTGTGTGTTTCCTCAAAATGAAATATAAATTGTTTGTCCTTCTTACGTGCAGCCTAGAGGATAACAGCAATCCTTCTTTCCAAACTAGTTCCTTCCCTTCCCACCTGTTCTATACATAAGTAAGGATAGCAAATCTGTTTCCAGTTCTGTAGTTTGTACAAGAAAATTCAATGCAGTCTGTCATTCCCTGAGCATTGTGAGACAGCTGGATTGTGCTGCCTTTATACAGGACACAGTGGTGATGCATGGGAAAGGTAGCAGAGGTCAGCAGAGGGCCAGGGTACTATTTGTCATGTGGCTCTTTTGTATTTTGTCTCATTTCTCCACTAGAAATTTCCCTTCTCATGGTGTCTATCCTGTATTTTCCATCAACAGCAAAATATTCTAGTTGCTGTCTGGAGGAAGGTTTGGTATGAAGAACACAGGGGATACATTTATGGTATGTTGAATCCTAAAGGTCAAGAAACACCACAACACAGAGTTAATGGAACACAATCTTTAAGATGAGGTAGGAATCAAAAACATACTTTCATCATGGGAGGCTATGGATTTTACCAGAGAAACTTGCTATGGTGTGTGAAGTGGTTACATAAAGACATTTTTAACAAAATATTCAGATAGTTCTGTTCCTTTTACTGAGCTGTTCACTCATTGCACACTGAGCTTCTGTGGATGCTTCTTTGTGCTAGGCAGAGAGGAATTCAGCAGCAAATAAAACAGTTCTCACAGTCATGAACTGAAAAGACATTTTGGCGATAAACATACTTTTAAAGTCACATAAAGTACACTCTTACAATTGTGATAGGTGAAGGGAAGGAGATCTCAAATGTCTAGGACACCATATGTCATGAAAGATGATGAGGTGGTTTGACATTACCATGTAATTATAGATATTAATAGGAAAGCAGATGGACTGGCAGGGTATAACTAATGACTGTGCTTTGTAATTTTCCTCAAATGCTAAACAATCTTTCTGAAGAGAGAAAGATTGAAAAATTACATTTGTTGAATTATTTGCCTAGAGATCTTGCTAGGGTCTTTTCTATATTTTGATTAATAACTTAGAGAAAAAGAAAGGATTTTTCCTACTACCCCAAATGAGGAAAATGTTATGAATTGGTATTACAATAAAGTCTGGTCTAACTTGCACTGAAGGAATTATGACTGAGAAGTTTCTATTCACGATGATACCAAGAATAAAAAAAACCATGAAATTATTAGAAGTGTTTCTACTCAGGTTGATAGCTAGAAAACTAAAGGGGTAAAACCTACATACCATCATCATGCAAAGATTTGTATGCAAATGCTCAGAGTAATCTTATGCCCGAAACTGGAAATAACCAAATTTCCATGCACAATCATGTTGTAGCCTCAGTGAAATAATATCCAACAATGAAAAGGAATTAATTATTGAAACATGCAACAAAAATGAATGTTAATATCACTATTCTGAGTGGGAAAAAAGAGACACAGAAGAATAGATATTGCAGATTTCATTTTTACAACATTATAGACTCCACAAACTTATTGTGGTACAGAGGGCACGTGGGTGGTTATAGGGATTGGGTTGAAGGTTGGCTGGTCCATGCAGTCCCTACCCTAGTGACCTTCTATCTCCTCACATGCTTCTACCGTCAGTCTATAAAAGCTAAATGCTCAGATTTTCCACATGTATCTCAGCCTGAAGTGACAAGTGACCAATGCTCCACTAATCAGATACAAAAGAACATGCATCAGTATCATCTATTTCTTACCCAGTTAAGGACAGGGTGGAGGGTAGTCCTCTTGCTATCATTAGGAAAAAAACGAGCACAAAAATGGAATGACAATGAGCAGTCTGAGCCTGGGTGCTGTCCTTTTCTGGATTTATCAAGTGGGTGCAGGGAAGACGTTAATTTAATTATTCATTTATGTTTTTAAAATTTTTCCAGCTTTATGGAGATACAATTGACAAAACCATTTATATTTAAGGCATGTGTTAGGATGATTCGATATGCCTATGTTGTGAAATGATTGTCACAAACTGATTAGTTGACACATCCATCACCTCACCAGCTTTATTTTTGTGATGAAAACACTTGAAGACCTGCTCTCTTAGCAAGTTCAAGCGTACAATCAATTTTTACTGTAATCCTCACCAAGAGGAACCGCAGACTTGTTAATTTGCAAAATGACTGTAGTGTTCAGTCAAGAACCTGGCCGTCCGTCGTATCTTTGGTTTTATGTCTCTGGGTCTTGAGTGTTTTCTCCAGTACATTTGTGCCTCATCTGTTTGGAGAATTTCCCCTTAAATTCCTCAGACATCATTGTCCCTGTGAAATTGTCCCTGTCCTCTCCTCTGCATCATTCCCTCTAATTCTATGTGCACATATTTTTTCTATTTCTCTGAACAAACTCTGGAGTCCTCGTTTCCCTTCTTCCCTGACACTGCGAGACCTAGCATATTTTAGCCACTCAGTACATGCCGGTGGGACTGAACATTTTAGAATGCTCAAATGAATCAAATTGTGTGGAATCCAATTAACTGGAGTGGTATGTGAACAGAGCACCGCTTAAAGAGCAGGATGTCAGTAACACAGGCGGAGACTAAGTGGATGTGAGAGGTGCTGCATTGGAGAAGAAGGGCAGCATCTGATATTCAGAAGATATTTACCCTGAGAGCTGGAACTTGAACAATTTACCAAGCAAATAAAATGTTAACAGAACTAGGAAAATTAGAAAGAAGACCTAAATGTGGAGGTAAATGATGAATTCTGCTTTTGATTGGTTTTCTTTGAGAAGCAAATTTAGCAATTAACTTTTGGAAGAAAGTCACATTTCATACTTCATGGTAGTCACAAAATGGCATTTGCTTAATCCATTTATCTTAACAGGCAATCATTAAGGCAAAGAATAAGAAATAAGTGAAAGACTTAAAAATCCGGGCAAATAAGATTTGAAAATATATAAACTAATACCAAAGTGACATTTGTTTCCATCTGTTCTCCATCGGGAAGCTGTAAATCTGCACAGCCAGGGCTCTGCATATGTGCATATGCCTGCATGTGTGTGTGTGCTTATTAAGGCGGTAACAGAGCAGCATGATGCTTTTCATTATGCATTTGCTTTTTATAATTTTCCTTTATGCTTATTTAATGCATATGTTTTTATTCTTTGAATGATCAAAACTCTTTTATAGTCATTAAGATCACACCAGATTTCAGGCAGCACAAACATGAAGAAAGCTCTCAAAGAATGCTGGGATATTTGTAAAAGGTAATTTTTTTCTCTCCTGTGTTGTCTCCACATCTAGTGAGTGCAATGGAACAAACATGCATTACACGGGTGTGAACACATTTCTGGACAAACAATTAGGACTAAGGGTGGGAAGATCCGCAACTGAAAATTAAAGGGTCACTCCTGTCCTCTCCTGATTACATACACACGCACTCCCACACAGAGGTCCTGGGAGAGCAGTAGCTCCAGAAAAGGCATTTCTTTCTAGAAATTGAATGAAAGAAAAAAAAGAGAAGGATGGCGGAAGAAAGGAAGGGAGGAAGAAAGGAAGGTGGACAGGTGGGCAAGAAGACAAAAAAACAGGAAGAAAGGAAGAAAAGCACCTAGGGAACCTGGGAAAAACCAGATTTCTGATGCTACCGCTCACTTGACCAATTGACCTCTACTTCCTATGGGGGCATCTCAAGTGCGACCTTGTAAGCTCAGGTGACCAGAGTGCAGCCTGCCATTCAACGTGCCACAGAAGTACAGAGCTTGGTATTTACACCCAGGTCTGTCAGTCATGGGTGAGGAACAGCCCCTCCATCCCTAGTACTCTCAGACTCCTGGGCCCATGGGCAGAATGGTTCCCGGTCACCACATAAGGAAGGAGAAGGCAATTAGGGCTGAGTCGTCCTGCATACAGTTGTCAAGGCTACTGTGTGTGGCCAGTGCACGAGGACACCTGCGGAACAAGCCCCTGATGACCTGGGACAACAACCCAGGCATGGCTATTCTTCCTCACAGTTGTGACTTACAGTTCTTACAAAATACACTCTGAGCACAGCGTCCTCAGATATAGAAAATACCTCCAGAACAGTCTGGCGGTGTGGTCGTCCCACCTAGAGCAAAATACTCTACCAAGTTTGAACTCTGAGTTAGTTGTC
This sequence comes from Ictidomys tridecemlineatus, assembly GCF_052094955.1. Taxonomy (NCBI): domain Eukaryota; kingdom Metazoa; phylum Chordata; class Mammalia; order Rodentia; family Sciuridae; genus Ictidomys; species Ictidomys tridecemlineatus. The sequence continues at coordinate 487,739 of NW_027526077.1, read as the reverse complement.
GGTGGGATGTATCTGTCCAGGTGGTGTGCTCTGGGGATCTCTCAGCTTAGTACACTCGGGGTGTGGGCAGGGAGGAGACCCCCTTGGCCCTGTGATGCTTGCTAAGCTCTGAGTACTGGTCTGCCCTGGGTCCTAAGCTGTGGTTTATCATCACTGCCTGTCTGTGGGGACATTATCTGCTCTGCCTGGCTTGTTGAGAGTCCTGTGTGATGCCGGACGCACGCACTTGGACAGTACCTGCTCTAAACATTTTATAAAAGTGAAATTTATATAACCTGTAAATAATGCATCTATTGCCCACTGCTTCTAAGAAGTAAACTTCCTGATGGCAGAATAATAAAAATTTAACTTAATCTCCGTGAACACTCTGCTGTTCCGACTAACAGGTCCTGAAAAGGAGGCGGCCGACGTGGAAGGAGCAGAAGACAACAGGAAGGGAAGGATGCAGTGCAGCGCAACACGCGGAACTGTGGATTTCCCTCCACCAGCAGGCCCTCATCCCTCAGATGACCCTTTGGAAAGAGCCCAGAAACCGCTCCTTTTAGCCGTCCTCTCATCACTTGCAGAAAGTTGGACTATGCTAAGAAGAAGACGTGAAGGGAAGGGGTGATGGGAAAAAGAGGGCAGAGAAAGAGCGAGAAAGAAAGAGGCGGAGGGGAGGGACTGGGGAGAAGGGGAAGGCGGGCAGCACAGGAGAGGTCAGGATCAGGAGTGCCCTGTGATGGGGGAGGGGGTGCAGAAAGGGCAGGAAGAGGGACGCAGCCTGGAGGGAGGGGACCAAGGCAGACACAGGCACCAGGCAGGGATCAGGGGACAGCATCTCAGGAAAAGAGAAAGAGAGGGGGGTGTGCTGAGGAAGAGGATGGACTTGTCTGAGAAAATGAATCAATATAAAAGCCTTTTGGAGGAGCCTAGTGGATTGGGAAGGAGGAGCTGGTAGGGCAGCAAGGTGGGCAAGTCTTTGAGGCTGGAAAGCAATATGATCTGGTCTTACACCCCCACCTACCAAGTGTTAGGAATCCTGAAATAGTCTTAAACTGTAGTTTTTATGTGGATTTCTTTTGCCAAACTCTGGCTTTTCATTAAGCTACCCAAGGTCTTTCTTACATAATCAAGCTTGTGAACAGCAGCTCTGAAATGTGTACAAAGAATTAAATGGCTCACAACCTGAAGCTGGCACTTAGGCCCAGCATGTCTGCAGGGTTGCGTATGCATCTCCTGTTGTGCATGAGAGCCCACGAGCACATGCAAATACACACACACACACACACACACACACACAGTGACCCACACCTGTAATCCCAGAGGCTTGGGAGGCTGAGGCAGGAGGATTACAAGTTGAAAGCCAGCCTCAGCAAAAGCGGAGTGCTAAACAACTCAATGAGATCCTGTCTCTAAATGAAATATAAAAAGAGCTGTGGCTGTGGCTCCTCAATTAAGCACCCCTGGATTCAAGCCCCGTACCAAAAATAAATAAATAAATAAAGTTAGAAAATCATGAAGAGAATGCAAAAGTGGATTTTAAACATAATGTTAGTGAACACTTTGGTAGCTAAATGCTAATAAATAAAATGCAAATATCTGAGTATGATGATTGATGTTTCAGTATATTTCAGGAACAATGTCACATGGTGTTTATCAGCTCTAAACCAAATTTGAAAGGAACTAATGAGTGGGGAAAAAAGAAGCCAAAATTTTTAAAAATGAGTAAAATATAGTAATATCTGCTTTACCTGAGTTCTATTATTTTAAGGTTGCTTTTAAAAACTAGTAGGCAAAATCAAAGGCTTTATAATTTACTGTAACAAATGCGTAGTGCGATGAGAAGTCCTTTCAAGACAAAAACAAAACAAAACAGAGAATATGCAGATATTTGGAATCCAACATAATTCCACCTATGTTGGGTCTTATCTATTTTTATATGAATAGGAACCAAAACAAGGATGCACTAGGTTACTTAGTTTTATTTTGCTTGATTTACGAAGTATTTTATGGTTCTTATTTAACATGGAAGATTTCTCATAAAGTCCCATGAAAATCATTAAGAAGGTACCATATATTTCCAGTGCCAAAGAGAAGGTTGTTAATTGGTCAGTGTTGATAGTTTATTTACATAAATCATGAACCCATTCACTAAATATTCTCTTCCTAAATAGCCGCAATTTTAGACTTGAATTATCTAAATAATTGACTCCATTTTTCATCTGAGCTTGCCATTGTACACACAACCTTTGACTTGAAGATGAATATGAGCTTTTGTGAGTTTAGCTGACATTACCAAATCACTTATTTTCTTAGTGATTTTTATCTAATTACAGTCTTAATCTAAAATAACTTATTTTCCCTAACCCCACAGCAAGCCACTGCTGACATCATGCTTCAAATTCCAAAACACACACTACATATCAGGAAGACGTTGGCTGGCTCACTGGAATTCAGTTGGGAAATGTAACAAGGCTTTTACAAAAATAAAATGTGGTGGAAGAGAGTCATGCATTTTTTTGAATGGAGTGGAATTAAAGCAAATTTAAACAGTTTGTTTTCTATGGTATTTCTGACTGAGTTAGTTTATCACTTTGACATCATTGGTTCTTTACTAAATGCTACAAGAACAAACAAATGAAGACAGTTATGTTTCTAATTGATAATATTTGCCAGAAAAAGAAGCAAACTGATTTGCATGTTTTCTTTTCATTTCTTAAGTTTTGCCATGATCCCCCCCCCCCAGTTCTAGGGCGAGGGGAGGGGAGAGCTCTCTTCTGCTATTTTACGGCTAGCATTCCCACTGCCACTGACAGCCATAATTAGTCAGAACAACAACAGTGATACTCGCACACGAACTTTCCCAGCCAACAAAAAAGATTTGGAATTTTTACTTATCTGGAGTTGAGCTTGAGTTTCCAATTTCTCCTCGTCAACTTTCCATCGTGTATAAATCCCAGGAAAATAAATGTCATACTTGATTAATTGTATTGTTTTCACATTCATAGTGTATGCAATAAATTTTACTTATATTTGTAAATTAAGTAGCCTGGTGTGCCTATATATGAGTTCTTCATCTCTGTGGTTTGTGGATCTTCTACCAGTAGCAGAAACTTCCTGGGATAGTTGGAAATATGTGGTTATCTATCCTGTCGCTCCAAGCTGTGAGGTAAATCATAGGGTCTGGCTGGGAAATTTACATTTGTAAAGGCAATTAGTGACTATTTTGTCCTCTAATGTTTAGGAAACCCACTCAAATTTCATATATGTGTACCTGTGTACACTTACGTACATAAACATGTGGTGCCTACACATATACATGTGTATATAAGGCTTGTAGTTGAAGTTCTGCTTCGCATTATCTATTGCAGTTAGCTTTATACTGTCTGAGAGAACAGAGGGCTTCCTCATTCTCTCCAACCACTGTTGCCTGAAACCCTTTGTCAATGGGTTTGTGTCTGCAGTAGTTTCCTAGGACTGCTGTCTCAAGGTGCCACACATTTTGTATCTTCAACAATAGGAATTTATTGACCCGAAGTTATGGATAGTCGTTCCAAATCAAGGTTGGGAAGGGCTCTGCTCCCTCTGAAGCCCTGTGAAAGGATCCTTCTTTGTCTCTCCTGGAGTCTGGGTTACTTACACTCTTTGGCATTCTCTGGTGTGTAGATGTATCGATTAGTGTTTGTCTCTGTGTTGGGCTAATTCTGTTCAAATGTCCTTTATAAGGCTAATCCTAATACAACACGACCTCATCTTGCACTCACACCTACAAAAGACCCTATTTCCAAATTAGGTAGCAGTCATAAAATCTGGGGCTTGGACTTTAATTCATGTGTTTGGGTCAGACACAATTCATACGGGGGCCTAGGTCTTGAATACATGATTTGGACAGACACAATTCAACTCACAACGATGTCTATAAACATCATAATTAAAGGGGGAAAGAGTTATATTTGTCAGGAGCTTTTATTTATTTTTCTAATATCTGTTTTTAGTTTTTTTTCTTTGTAAATGTCTATGTTAATTATTATCAATAGTTATCTCTAATGATAGAATACTCAAATCTCAGAACATAAAAAATGGCACATAAAGAACAGCTCTGGGGATTTGTAATTTAGCTGAAAAATAAAATCCATACATAAAAGAGTTCAATGAACAGGCATAGTACCAAATGGTTACCAATAAAACTAAAAGATAGGGGCTGGGATTGTGGCTCAATGGTAGAGCACTCCCTTCACACGTACGGGGCCCTGGGTTCGAATCTCAGCACCACAAATAAATAAATAAATAAATAAATATGTTGTGTCCAGCTACAACTACAAATAAAATAAAAGATAATTACCATGAGGCAGGCTAGGAATGGGCATGTAAGATGGTAGCATTCCGGTGTGGGAAACAATGTGAGAAATGTGTTAAGTTTGGAGCTAATAAAATACACAGTTCGTTTTGATAACAAGGAGTTATTTATGTAGGGAGAATACTTGGGGTATGCTTTGGACAATGGTTGAAAACAGCATTAGGAAAAAAATCATAGCACGATCAATTAGGAAACCTTGAATCCTAGAGGACCATAAAGAGTCCAGAGTTTAGCATACAGCTAATGTCGGGGTGAAGTCTCTTTCTCCTAATACACTGGGGCCATTAGTTTTTTCTCAAAAATGTGTTCACAGTCTGCCCCTAAACTTGTGATTAATTTTAAATGTTGGATTTCAATCGGTTACTCTACTAACAAGCTTGGTCTCACTACTAGTGCCTTCTTTCTTAAATCTGAGGCATTACTTTTACTTTTCTAGGACTCAATAGTAATCCTATTACCATAAAACTCATCAGTTTCTGGGTTCCTCTATGCTCTTGCTATAACCAACCAGGAAATGTTTTTCTTCTTCATACATTTCCAGAATAATTGGAAATAGGCTCACATCAATCAACACTTGCCCACCCACAGTTTTCAATGGGATCAATTGTATTTTTCTTAAGTATTTAGCAATCAAAGTAAGCCTGTTTAGGAAAAGGAACCACTCACATTCTGAATGTTCTTGCCCTTGAACCAGAAGTAGTTGATGGCACAGAGATGGCCATAATTCATTTCAAGTTGTGGCTCAGTTATCATGTTTAGCAGCAGTTGCATGGCTTGTGCACCAGGGCAGAGGTGAAGTTGCCTGGGTTTCAAAGCATTTCCTAGGTCTCTGAGATGCACACAGCACCTTCTACTCTGGATGGATGCAGCACCTTGCAAGGTGGCCAGATTCTCCAGTCCAATCAGAAGCAGCCTCCTTCTGACTGTACCAACTGTAAGGGGCTCTTAAAGATACAAGATTGATTTTCACTAGTCCATTTACTGTTAAGACCTTGTCAGAACAATAAGAGGGATAAAACCATTGAATCAAAATGCTTTTGGTCATTTAGGGGAAAATGTGAAAATTCAAGAATACTCTTATACCTTGATCATTTTGTTCAGTGGAAAGTAATTCCTCATCCTTTAACACATTTCAATGTAAACTGTAAAATTTAAATGCAGTATAAATTTGCATCTTTTTTTTCCCAAAAGAATAAACACATCATATATTACAGGTTTTTTGTCCCCTCAAAAAATATGTTGAAATATTAACCCTAGTACCTGTGAATGTGAGTTGATTTGCAAATAGGATTTTTGCAGATGTAATGAAGCTAAAATGAGATAATTAAGGTAGGCTCCCATACACTGACTGCCATCCTTACAAGAAGAGAGACGTTTCTACAAAGGCACAGAGAGAAGATGGCCATGTGATGACAGAGACAGAGATTGGAGCCATGTGCCTGCCAATCAAGAAATGCCAAGGAAGAGAGGCAAAGAAGGCTTGCTTCAGCCTTTGGAGACAGCTGCCCCGGCTCACAGCTTGATTAGAGAACTTCATCTCCCAGAGCCACAAGACAATGCATTTCTCTTGGGTTTGTTTTTTAATAACTTTTTTTTAATGTGGTGCTGAGGATCAAACCCAGGGCCTTACAGGTGTTAGGCAAGTGCTCTGCCACTGAGCCACAATCCCAGCCCCAATTTAGCCACCAGTTTTCTGCTACTTTGTTACAGCAGTCCTACACTCTTTTTCCAATTTTTAAAAAATTTCAAAATTCTCAAAGCAATTTGTCAACTTCTACATTTTCTTTCCTTTCCTCCAAAATAAATTAATTCCAAACAAAAAGGTAAAGTGGCACTAGAGCTGTGAACTCCTCGTATAAGGCAGATAACAGGCAGCTGCAGAGGAATGTTGACTAGGGAGTAGGGGTTGGGATTTTTAATTGATTAAGACTTAAAAAAAAGGAGGCACTAAGTAAAACTAGAGGCCATGAATGAAAGGAATGAAGAGAATGAGGGGAACAGAAAGGAGGCAACAAAGAATGAAAAATGGAAGAAATGAAGGGTGTTCCTCCTGTAGTAACAAGATACAGAGTCATCACAATGATCCATGTAGAAATGGGAATGAAAAACAGAATGGAGAAATCATTTAAAAGAGGTATTGAAATTTTTTTTATGAGCTATATTAATCTCCCTGAATCTCAGAAACAGAAAGAACTCAGTTAACTGTAGCCCTGCAAAACTGAGTAGGAAAATTCATCAGTAGTGTACTGTGACGCCATTTGGAAGTAGAAGCTTGTTTAGGTGAGATACAAAGGAAAACATAAAGAGCTAAATTTGTGTATACTGAATTTAAAGTAAGCTAAACATATCACTTAGGTACTGAATTCAGAAAGTCTTTGCATAGATCTGGAAAAAAAGGGGACAGAGGCTGTGAGTGCCCCCCACTGGGTCGAGGTCCAAGGAGCAGGACTCCTGGCTTATCCAGGGCTTGGCTCTGTTATTCTTATATTTTGGTTCTCATCTTCATGCTTTTAAACTTGCTTCTAGACAGTCAGTTTTCACATTCAAATTCCAAACAAGACAAAGGAAAAGAAGAAAGAAACAAAATGAGCATGCCAACTCTGAAGATCTTTAAAACATTTTTCCAGGAACTATAACTTGCCACTCCACCATGGCCCCATGTCTCTTTATGTCCAAAGAGAGAGGAAGCAAAGATGGCAGCAAGACAGAGGAGAGGAAGCAGGTCCACAGCTAGCAGCCTCTGCCGTGGGACACCCCCGTCTGCTCAGTTTACTTGATTGTTGAAATATGATCTAATTCACATTCCCTGCCAGGGGCTCAGCTCCAGAAATTTCAGTATTTTCTTTTTTAGTGAGTTTTAGGGAAAGCCTGTAGATTTAAGCTAGTAAATCACAAAGTACAGTTATTATTGTCTAAACATTTGCGTGTTAGCATGCCTGTGTGTACTTTCCTGCTTTCTGAAGAGTGATATGAATCATTGCTGCCATTTGTTCTCAGTAGTATGTTTTTCTTACATCTTCTATTAACATGAATAATTAAAAGTTAAAGGTAAGAAAACATAAAAGCAAACTTTACCCTTGTTGATGATATAACTTCAATCATTCTTTTCTTTTCCACTTATCAGCACACAGGTAGTGGAGCAAACAGTAACTTTTCAAATGTGCATCATTGAGTTGTTTTGCTCAGAATATTATGTGAAAACCTAATGTCCTAAGTCACGGTACAGTTAATTACAAAATTGCCCATGATACAGAGAAAAAAAAACTTCTTTAAATACTTTCAAATATAAGGAAACAGAATAGTTTGTTCAACATTCACTCAATAAATATTTAATTTTTCCCTAGTGCCAGACATTATGCTCAGCTCTGAAGACAGATCCAGAGGTAAATAAAACAATTTGAGAATCAATATTGTTCAAGCAGTTTGTGGCCAATGCAAATAACATATCTACTGTGTTCAGACTCTAAGGCATTTTTGTTCATGACATTTTTTGCACAACAAAAATACAGCATCCATATGGAAAATGTGTTTTGTGGAAATGAAAAGGTGCTAGGAGGTATTTGCTCCAGCTAGTACTTGTCGGGACCACCCACCTAGCAGGCTGGTGGTGTGTTGAGGTGAACTGATCCTTGTGCTGAGTGTGATAGGCTAAAAACAAAGAAAAAAAGAGAAAGAAGTCAACGTGGAGGGTACTTTCTGCACTATTTTCTCATGTAGAGGTCAGAGGCTTGCCCTTAAACGCATAACTCTTGATCTGTTTAAATAAAGTCCTGTCTGTATTCGTCACCTGGCTCCCAGCAGCACTGAGCACTGAATTCCCTGACACAGTGGAGATTCAGTGGCCTGTTAGAAAATGCTCAGAGTCTTCGCAACCTTAGAATCACTGAATTGGCACAGAAGTTAAGATGAGGAGGCAGGTACAGATGCATGGCCTTCTACCAGGAACCCTGGGTTCATTTGAAGTTTAATTCAATAAGAGAATCTTAAACAATCACACATAAAAATGTCCCCCTCCCTGCCCCGCTACATTGTCAGTATGTAAAGTCCCTTTCAGTACAGTTACATCAGCTTACACTGGAGGTGAATTCGAATATATGTCTTGCAATATGTAAATAAAAAACAGGGCAGTTCTGAGATTATGATGTATGGTCATGTTAAAAAAAAAAAAAGCACCTGTGCTGTTTCCAATTGTAGGGAATATTGTCTTACAGGTTTTCTCCTGAATGCTGTGCATTGTAAGAACACAGAGTCAGGGTGGTAAAACACATATAGCAAAACATGCTGTAATTCAAAGTCCCAGAAATTCTCTTTCTAATTTATCCACACAGTATCATTTGGGGGCTTCCAGTAAATTAAATTGTGGGAATAGCAGTGTCTATAGAGGCAGAAATATTTCATGGACCATGGGCAATGAGGTCAGCCACTCAAGGTATTCCCAGGACATACAAAGGTTATGATGACATTGAATCATGTCAACCTTCTGCAGGAGAACAGATGAGACATTTTCAGGTAATAGGAGCAAAAAATACACATATAATTAAAACAATGCTTTATGTTTTAAGTTATAATTCAGAGAATTCTACTATTGTGACCATTAAATCCAATTAAAGAATTGTCTTATCAGCTTACAGTTTTGTTAGAAGCCTAGTCAATATAAGATCAGGTAGAGTGAAGAAAGCATAAAGATGAGAAGTCTGGATAGAGAGGTTTTTGCCATCAGAGACGCTCCAGGACTTCTCTCAGCCTGGTTTTCATCAGCAGAATTTACAGCTTTACATCCTGACCTGACCTGAACAAACCAAAATGAAAATTCATATTAATTAGGAATTTGCCCTTTCCAAGGACCATATGGTGGAAAAACTACACACACCCTGTTTTAAAATGAATAATTGTAATGCTTAATTAATTGATAGAGTATTGATTTCCAATTTCTCTTTTATATTCTGAAAGCTTCCAGAGGAGCAGCAAATTACCACATCTCATTATGGATGAGAGCCCTGGCTGATGCCCAAGTTGCCCTGTAACTTCTCTGAGTCCTATTTTCTCCACATTGAAATATAAATAATACCCAGTTTGGAGGGTTATGGAAAAGGGTTAAATTTACATATAAAAATTTAAAAATATATATCATTTAATTTAATATATATAAATATATATATATATATCCATATGTCCTATGTGTGTGTGTATATCTCATGTAACCTGAGTTTAAAATATTAGCTTCCACTAACATCACCATTGTAAAATCCATCATTAATATGTAGAAAAGTCTTTGATTTATGAACTTTAACATGTCAGCTCATATCTGAGGGTTTCCAGTCCAATGTTATGTATAGCTATAGTTCTACTATGGATTGGATCATTTCTGACACAATTGTTTTTAATTATTTAATTTAGAAGAAAGTAAGTGTAATAAACAAAATATCTAGATGTTTAAATCTGCCTATTTTAAAATCTACCTTTATTAAACTGAGTAAAAATATGTTGTTAAAATAAAGCCAACATCATCCATCTAATTAATAAGGAAAAAAGTTGGCTATGTTTTGTATCATTATTTTTTCCCTTTATCTAAAATAGCCAATCTAAGAGGGGGAGCATGGGAGGATTAGATGAATTCTACATAGGGAAGAGGGGTGGGAGGGAAAGGGAGGGGGCAGGGGATTAGCAAGGGCGGTGGAATGTGATGGACATCATTATCCAAAGTACTTGTAAAAAGACTCGAATTGGGTGTCAACATAATTTATATATAAACAGATATGAAAAATTGTGGTATGTATATGTAATAGGAATTGTAATGCAAAGAAAAAAAGTACATGTATAAAGGCATGAATTGGCGTGAACATACTCTATATACAAAGATATGAAAAATTGTAATCTTTATGTGTAATAAGAACTGTAATGCATTCCACTGCCATGCATTTAAAAAAAATAAAATCAATAAAACTAAAAAAATAAAATAAAATACCAATCTACTCATGGGCTAATGACCACTAAGGATTTGGGAGGTGAAAAAATAGTTTGAGACACATTGTTATAATCATAGTTCTTCTCAGATATATGTAAAGTTAAAACTATCATTAATATGATCATTATTAAACACAAAACTAATTTGTAGAAAACGACTTTTTACAAGTTTCAAAATACATTAGCTCATACCCTGCAGCTTCCAGTTGGAGATAATATGTAACAGTGATCATCTTGCACTAGGAGTCTGTGAGCAATTTGAATAAAGCAAAAGATCCAAGGAATTATATATCATTTTGCTTCAGGGCAGAAAAAGTAATGTCTTTTTCTCAGCTCCCACATAGTTTACGGCTGACACTCCTGTAACAAATGTCAGCTTATCAAGAGGAAAACATAGCAAATTTAATATGTCTTACTTGACACAGTGGCCTTCAGAGATGAAGACCCAAGATCCTGGGAGAATCCTATTCTTATGGACATTCATGCAGCAATGTTATTGGGGAGCACTGGATGTGATTGAGTGGCAATAGGAGGGGAAGTTTGCAAGGCCTCTATGGTCAGATAGAGAGAGAAAAAACACGTTATGCACTGGAAAAGAAAAAGACATCACCATAGGAAGGAACCCAAGGAGGCGTGTTGTACGAGAATACAAAGTAGATCTGCCAGACAGAATTTCAAATGTCCAGTTAAGTTTTAATTTTAGATAAATAAAAAATATTTGGTTATTATAAAAATGTCTCATGCAATATTTATGGCATAAAAATAGCTGTTTAAAAAATTTGTGTATCTGAAATACAGGAAGTGCTTACAAAATTAATAAATACCAGATGAATGAATGTCTACATGGGGAATTTAAGTACTAGGGTTTAAAGATAAAATTTATATTACCATTTAAAAAACTATTATCAAAACAAACTTCAAATAAAAGACAGTTTATTTTTATGTCGTGAATAAAATATTAGGAGATCATTTATGTTTTTAAAGTTTATGTATGTTCTCTATATTCCACATGCCAACCATTTTTATCTAGCAGTTTAATAAGATAAAAAGAACAATTAATTGATAAATTACAGGTGAAGTGTTACTAAGACATTAGGTTTCAGAAAATTCCTATTTGCTTACAAATCATAGCAATCTTTTTTACATTAAAATATTATTTAAATATTCATTGAACATTTTTCTTCATGAATTATGGCACATGGAAACATTAATTGAATTATTGTTTATAAGTAAAGTCACTACAAACACGAGAAAGACACTAAACTTACTGGTGAGAGATTCACAAGTAACTATAAATATTTAAATAAAATCCACAGATCCAGCTGCTGTGTTTAGCACTCAAATGGAAGTATATGTCCATTTTTTTTAATTTGTAGAATTTTACTGAGAAAGCTATACACGAAAACTCACTGTTGTTTTAAAAAATTCATATATATTATTTCATAAGTCCTAAGCAAACTCTCTGCAACTGTATACTTAATACATCTAATGCCATTTAAAATTGCAAATTAAAACAGTTTTCTCTACATGCCTTCAAAGACTCTCTCACACACACAGGAAGAGATAGAAAGAGATTCACTTTTCCTCCCTCCTAATCAAAAATAAGGAATAGTCCTGGACATCTCCAGTATGTCAACTATTTTTATTGACAACTGAGTTAGCAAGGAGATGCATTTTAATAGCTAAACATAGTACATATTTTGGAAACACAATGAATTAAATACAAGGCAAAGAATGAGCATAAAAGTCAACAAGATATTAAATAGGTTTTGACGGATTCCAATATGAAATAGCAACAAAAGAAGGAATTGTAATTAAGCAATGTTTTAAAAAGGGACTTTGATTTTTGTGTATATTTGGGGGGAGCTTTTACGTAGACAGTCTTGTAAATGCAAACAGAGATGGTTTTATTTCTTCTTTTACAACATATATACCTTTAATTCCTTTTTCTTACAATGAAGAAATGACCAGAGCTTCTCCAGGTGTTAAGCTGTGAGAACTAACCTCCTTGCCTTGCTCCTGTCTTAGAGGAACGCTCCCATCTTGTTCCCTGCAGCAGGATGTTAAGTGAGGTAGACTTTGTTGTGGTGATGTTAAGTGCTGTTTATTAAGTAAACACAATTCCAATACATCACTGTCTTGCTACAAGTTTTTTCGTTTTTTTTTTTTTTTAAGGTATGAGTATTTGATTTTTTTATCAAATGTTTTTCTTTTGTGTGTGTGTGTTTGTACTAGAGATTGAACTCAGGGGCACTCGACCACTGAGCCACATCCCCAGCCTTATTTTGTATTTTATTTACAGACAGAGTCTCACTGAGTTGCTCAGGCCTCACCTTTGCTGAGGCTGGCTTTGAACTCATGATCCTCCTACCTCAGCCTCCTGAGCCTCTAGGATGTGCCACCGTGCCTGGCTTATCAAATATTTTTCTGATCCAGTGAGACCAAATGATTCTCCTCTCCAGTGTGTTTGTGTGGTAGGTTCCAGTAAAATTGGAATGTCAAAACATCCTACTTTTTGATAGAGCAGAATTCTTTTACAAAATTGGATTCCATTTCTTCATATTTTGTTGAAGATTTTTGCATCTAAATTCATGAGAATTTTTGAGCAGTGGTGTTTTTGTTTTGTTTGTGCGTGCTTTGCTTTTGGAATAAAGGTGGTTCTGACCCTCTTCTGGTGCTAATTCTACTCTTCACTCATCCTTTACCGTCCCCTGCACTGTTTGTGTTGGTGAGTTCTATTTGTCCCTGGGTTCTCTGCTTCTGTGGTGTGTCATCATCACCCTGCTCTCAAGTGCGTCCACTGGGTCTTCAATTGGTGTTTTGACATTTTTCAGTTCTATAATTTCCTTTGGTTCTTATTCAAAAACTTCAATTTTTGCTGAGTTTTTCTATCTTTTTTGCATTTTATTTAAGAGACTTTGTAATTGCATTGAATTGATGATAGCTGCTTTAAAAACCTTTTCCAAAATCCCAATATGTATTTATTTCTAGATTTTCTTTCCTCAAGTCTGTTCTGGTTTCTTTGTTTCTTAGTATGGTGGGTGATTTTTTTTTTTATTCTTTCCTGGACATTTTGTCTGTCCTGATGGGTGAGTAAAACTTCTTTGTAAATCTTTTATCAGGCAGTCCTCTTGTTTAGGCTTCACATGCAGACTTTGGCCTACATTTGTGGGTTCTGTAATTACGTTTAAAGTTTTAAAACTATGAGTTAGTCAGCTTGGTTTATCTGGGGGTGCCTGAAGGGACATTGCTGTCAGCCAGTGCCCTGCCTACTCGACCATTTACAGCAAAGCATTTACACATGATATCCAGACAGGAGATAGTGACTTAATATGGGGGCGGAGTGGGGACACTAAATGTGGCTTAAGGAAAAAAATGTGTTTAATCTGCACTTATATGCCTAGAAAACATTATAATAAAAATTCTTTTCAGAAGACAAAATATGTTACTAATTTGTGTGTGTGTGTGTGTGTGTGTGTGTGTGTGTATGTAATATTAGTGAACTCATGCTTACAGATTAATTACATGAAGTTATAAAATTGCCTACAGGAAGAAATTTATTTACTAATAATATGTCAACTGTAAACCTGCCACATGAATTTCTGGGATTTTAAAAGTTGTAGTTTGGGCATTAAATTACTAATGTCCAATTATATATCATATTGTTGCTTCATCACAAGTAAAATTAATTCTAAATAGTTTAAATGACAAAATAAATCAAAGATAGACCTTAACAAAATCTAAACAGAAAACACAATTATAAATTTTTAAATTTGAAAAATGGGAAATTCTACAATCTACCCATTTGCTCCTCTTGAATTGATTTTAAAAGAAAAGGCTCAGGTAAGAAATAAAAACAAAATTGGTAGTCACTTATTAATTAGCATTTGTCTTTAGGTTAATTGTGTATTAGTAAATTAACAATAAAGAATAATAAAATTCTCATCTTCACAAATTTTTAAAAACAATATTGGCTAATAATTTTCAAATTAAATATAAGACTCATGTTAATCTAGAAAAGACTTTCTTAATTGCACCTCTCCAGTTAAAAAAATTTAGTTAACATCATATAATTTCTCGTGATTAAATCAGTTGTAGTCTCTGGGGTCATGAAACATAAGATAAAGAAAAAAAACCCAAAATCCTTTGTATAATATTATAAGAGAAGATAAAATATTGTTAAAAGTCACCAGTAGAACTCCTTTTAGGTTAAAATACAGGTTTAAATTTAAATTTGTAGATTAAAATTGAAAATTTAAATTCCCGTTAAATTACAGGGTTCATCTTGGCCATCTGGAACATCTCTGAGCTTCTCCTTCTCTCTTCCTAACTTCCCAATGTTCCAAGTCTTTCTCTTTGCCCCACAAACCAGTTGGAGCTCTTAATCTGGCAATTGCCTTCCAAGAGCAAGATTGGAAACTACCACAAATTGGGAGAGAAGAGCCGCTCCCCCATTAATGGAAGGAGAAGCACACAGATACTGCCCCTGGGACAACTCACCTGCCACATGGGACCACTTTACCTAATGTTTAAAAAAATCCTTTACACATTGGCACTAAAATGAGCCACCCGTGGACTGTATCATGCATCACAGCCTAGTGAATAGGAGAATCTGGTGTCTGGGAACTTGCAGTGGACATTTCCTCTGTGTGAGACTGCCCAAACACACTTTGAGCCCCATCCTGCTCTGCCTGGTCCCAGCACCGGAGAGAGGGTGACCTGCTATAGCCCCACAGCCCCTCTGAGATGGGTGTGAGCTGCCAAGATGCCAATCACCTGCTGACTGCCATATGTCAGGAAGCAAGACTCCCCCCCAAAACCTTATCCCTGACTTTGATGTACCCCCTTAAATAAACCACGGGAGCCATTTTTAAATTGTATGGCTCCAGCTCCTGTGTGGACTGTACCTATCAGGGCTCCAACTTTTGGAAACATCTTTCTGACTTTGTCTTTTGTTCTTCATTAATTATTCTAGATTTTAATTTCTTAGATGGCTTCCACCCTCCTTGGCAGGAAGAAGAACCCCCTAACAGGGTGCTGGCAGCCTCCCCGTGGAAAACATTAGTGTCAGACATGGAATTACATAAGCAGATCAGTGGAAACAAAGAGAAAGTGCAGAAACATACCTGAACATATAGGATTACGTATAATCTTTTACTTTTTATTCACTTTTATTGACATATAATAATTGTATATTTCTATGGGAGATACAGCATAATGATTCAATATATCTATATAATGTATGATGATAAGATCAGGGTAATTAGCATTTCTACCTCTTTAGACATTTAACTTTTGTTGGGAAACTTTAAACTTCTCTATTCTAATTCCTTATGAAATATGGAATGTAAGAGGGGCTAAGTCAATCCTGGTGTAATTGATTGATCTTAACTTTAAAGTTCTAATTCATATCAGAGTAGACCTAAAGTTTATATCTTATAAATTAATAATTACTTGAAGCAACTTTATATTAATACCAAATATAATTTAAAATGCTATTCTAAGACAGATTTTGTATTCTTAAGCAAGATACAAGGCACAAAAAGGATAAAGAATAAAAAATAATGTGCCTATTAAAAAAAGAATAAACCTCCAAATTGCAAATGAATTAAGGTGAAAACCTATGTCAGGAAAATATTTTTGTAGTATGTTACAATATTTAATAAAATACTAATGGTAAAATACTTAATAAAAAAAACATCATTCTAATTGACAAGTCAAGGCATATACACATTAGAAATTCAGAGGAGGAACAAAGTTATGAGCAGACACACTTGAAAAATTCCCTCTCTTACCAGTGAGGAGGTGACTGAACTACTTGTAAACACTTACCAAAATTAATAATAATGATAGAATAATTTTGAGGAGGAATTTTTGTGTCTTGGTAGCTTTTCTGAAACACACATGCACAGAATTTGTAATATTGATATATTTGTGGCAATTCCTATGAAAATGGTTAAATTGTATATGGCGTATCCTGGGAAATAATATTTCATTAAAATAATGGAATAATAAAACAAATTTTAGAATAATATGTATGCTGCTAGTCTGCTGAAAGAAAATTACATGTGTGCATATTTGTATGTATCAATTTACACATCTGTATATACACATATGTACAGGCACGGGTATGTGTGTGTGAAACGCAAGCTGGTGCAAGGGTTGTTGTTTGTATACCTTTCATTTAGCTTAATACTTTAATTACAATGATTACTTTTGTAATTTAACAAAGAGTAAGGGGACTGAATATTATTAAATTCCACTGGGGCCTCTTATTAGCCATTGATCATGGTATATCTCTTAAATATGAGTTTGGTTCTTTTCTAATCTGTAAGTAAAGGTAATAAATCAGTCGACTGTCTTGTGGCAATTAAATCAACTAATGTGTGTGTGCAGAACTGTGTGGCAGGCTGGACTCAGAGCACCCAGGAGAGCTGAGCCAAGGCTCCAGCCTTTGCAAATAAAGGCGTGATTCTCTGTGCTACCCCCACAGCACCACAGGCTGCCCTGCTAGCACTCAGGTTTCTCCTGGGCACGCCACTAGTGCCACATGCTCAAGAGACTCCATGTCTAGGCAGAATAACATCTCTGTTATTTTAGCCATTTAGAGTTCTTGCTTTTTATTATCTATTAAACTAATATTTTTTAAAAAATACCAGGAAAATAGAGTAAAAAAAAAATCATTCCTTGAAAGTCATTTCACATCTTTTTAACCCTTATTTTTATGAGTCAGGCGTTATTACTTAATGAAAATCAGGATGTTGGCTGATTGCAATGTGACCATAGGTCAGAGCCTGGGGTTCTACTGGTGACTCAGTCATTGTCCTGTGTGTGTACATGCCTGTGACCTGGGCTCAGTGACCCAGGTGAATGAACAAGTATCATGTGCCCAGAGCCACCCACGTTCAACCAGAGGGGCCCAGGCCTGCGTGGAGCTATCACAGGAATCAACCAAACTTTATGGTAAAAAAAGATCCAGAAAGAGGGTAGTTTGTAAAAAGAAAACATTAAAGTTTTGTTATTGAAATAAACAAGGACAGAATAACAGACTCAAGTTTTTCTTGGTCAGTTGAAGCCTAAAACAATATTGTTTAAATGTCATAGGGCTACAGTTCTCTGAACCAGAAAAGATCATTGGAAAGATGAAAAAGAGTGGATTGGGAAGAGAAGTAACTCAGTCTGAGTCAAAGGAGCACTGATGAATCACAGGACTGTCCCATCAGCCCTGGCTGTGAATCCTTGTGAAACACTGTCCCTGGTGGGAGGTCTCCCTGCTGTCCTGTTCACCACAGTTCTAAAAGCAAGAGGATGTAATCTTACCTGCATTTATCTAAGTAGTTGCATAAGCATCCCATTCTTGTTAATATCAAAGAACATATTTAAGAGCCAGGCGCGGTGGAGCATGCCTGTAATCCTAGTGGCTCAGGAGGCTGAGGCAGAAGGATCAGGAGTTCAAATCCAGCACCAGCAACTTAGCGAGGCTCTGTCTCTACATAAAATATAAAACAGACTGTGGATGTGGCTCAGTGGTAAAGCTCTCCTTCACTCAATCTCTGGTACCCAAAACCAAAAACAAATAAACAAAAAAATATACTTAACACTTGGCACAAATTTACAAAGAAAGGGATAGAAGAAAGGCCCAAATGTTGAGTTTGTGTTTCAGTAAAACTACCAAAACTCATCATCAAGATCATTTGAGAACAAACACAGAGAACAATGATTATGTAGGTTGGTAAATTTGAATTCCAAGTATGGATAGCTATAGGAACTAAGAACATGGGAGTTATATTTGAATAGAAGTGGGAGTACAGGGAGTGGATGGTCACACCTCGTGCATCTCATTTTCTGGGATAGATTTTAGTGATGATTTCTTTGCCTTCTAACAATCTCCACATAGAAAATCCCTTTCATTCAGAAAATGATTCTTTTAGACTGCATGACTGGTATTTGTGCTAAAGGGCAAAGCACTGAAGGAGAACCATGGCTTGCGAAATCTCACATTAAACCAAGATGGGATTGCTACCCAGAACTGAATTTGAAGGCTCTGGCTTAATACAGGGTGAAAGTATATAGAGTCAACAACTTCTGAGACATATATGACACTAATCAATTTTACAAGTTGATTACAATGTAATTTTTAATATTTATTTATTTATTTTTAGGTGTAGTTGGACAAAACGCCTTTATTTTATTTATTTATTTATTTTTATGTGGTGCTGAGGATGGAACCCAGGGCCTCGCGCATGCCAGGTGAGCGCACTACCACTTGAGCCACATCTCCAGCCCCCTGAGCCCACAATTTGAATTTTTAAGAAACACTGATCTGGGCAGAACATTATGTTTAGATTTTAGTTATTTTAAAATCTACACTTCCCATTCACTTTTTACTCATTATATTATGTCATATGTCTACAAAAAAAAAAAAAACAGGTCAAGTTGAGATTCCGCAATAATCAGAGCTAGCATCTATACAGAAATCCCTGTGTACCAGTTGATTCTATGTATTTTACACACATAGATTCTTTTAATTCTAACCTCGGTAATATACACATTAGGATAAGAAAGAGGGAGATCAATATGATTGTTCAAGATGGCACATCCATGGTCTACATCCCTGTCATCTCAAAACATCTGGTTTCCCATTGTATTCTGTAATGTTGAAGATCCATTTGTATCTAATTCAATACTTTTATTACCATAAGCTCTGTAATAAATTGTTGTCTAATTCCACTCATTCTGCTTCTTTTCTTTTACCAGCTCTGTGCCACGAGGTCATTAGGAGCCTTCTTCCAGTGTTTCTCCTTAACCATGCAGTCAGCACTCACAAGTACATTAATGCAAAATATGTCTTCTTAGGTTGCAGGCATGCTCAGTTAGCAAGCCGCGCCCCACTGATCCTGATGTTCTCCTCCTCGGTACCTTTCGAGAAGCACCAGATCATTGCAACCCTGCCTCCCCTGCTTCAGACTCCACGCCCATGATATTGTGCACCACAAGAAAAAGCAGATGATCTCCAGGATTAGTACCAGAGCAAATTTATGGTATCCAAACACAGAAGTAACCACAATGGCTTGGCAATCCTATTACATTTTTCTTATCTGGCCTATTTCCCATTCCCCTCAGCAATTACTCCAGCCCTTCTTCATTTTCCTGAAATCCCCAGCCCCGATAGAGTCCATCTTACTCCATCAATTATCCCCTGACTACACTGGATTTATAGACTTCTTTAATGCTGCAAACCCACACCCGCATTCACATAAATGCTATACGTCAAAAGTTGAATCCACACACATAGCTGTGTGTGTAAACACGTGTGAGCAAGTGTGAGTGTGTGTGCATTCAACTTGTGACACAACTAAAGTCAGCAACCTTAAAACTCTCTCCTTCTCCCCTCAACCCACCACTTCCTTTAAATTGAAACTTCTAGTCACTTGGTAGTTTCCTTCGAAAATGCCTCCTTTCTTAAGATACGAAGTGCATCGGGATTGTACTGAACCTTCATTTCTTCCTTGGGGATCTGTACTGAACCTTCAAACTCATTTTTCAGAGGCTGAGAAACAGCACGTTTAATGTGAAAGACACACTGGACAGTTAGGAAGAGGGGTCCAGAGGTTAAAACCAGCACAGGCCTCTGAAGACAGAGAGCTGCTGTTCAAAAAACCTGAGCCCTTCAGCCTTGACTTAGTTACTACCCTGTGAGGGTGATGTCCACCTCCGTACTCCAGACCTGGAGTTTCCACTGTGTGCCCAGCAGACAACTGTACATCTCCACCTCTGCCTCTCACAGGCACCTGAGACTTTATTAAGACTGTGTATCCTTTTCCTGTTTCTCATCTCGCTGAACACCATCAGCATCCTTCTGTCCAAAGTGGTGCCACGAGAACCCATCCTAGACTTCTCCTGTGACCTCGACTTTCGTCACTGAGGCCATTTTGACCCTCTGTTTACTCTCCCCAGAATTCTGCTCTACTTCCCAGTCCCTCCAGTGGCTGACCTAACTCAGGTTCTTTCTGTTTTCTATGTGCAATGGTCCCTTCCTCCAGCTTCAAAATTTTTTGTACTCTAATAAGAAACATCTTCCTCAAATAGAAGTTCAATTATGCCTCTCCTCTAGTTTATGTTTGGATACATGACCAAGATGTTTATAAGTTGTGAAGACACTATAATGATATTTATATTGATTTATATAAAATAAGAGCCAGGTTCAACCTTCACATATTCAATGACTAGATTGACAGCTGCATGCTTTCCATGTCCATTTATCTGACTCAGTTGCCATGTGAATTAGATGAGGTACACCAAGGCAAGAAAAAGAGTGTCTCAAAATGAGGAATTATGTCAACATCAGGTATTTAGTTACTTTCAGCTCACTTCACCGTTTTGCAGATTACACAGCCAAGGTGTGTTTATTTATTAATCATTTAATCTAGTTTTGATTAAAACACCATCACTCAATAGAAAAGTGAGAAACACAATTTTATGCAAAGAAACCACAATTGGGAGAATAACAGAATGAAGGAAACATCAAACAATAAGAACTCCTCATATTTATATATTTCTATGCCAGGTGCAATGGTGCATGCTTGTAAACTCAGCAACTCGGGAGGCTGAGGCAGGAAATGGCAAGGTCAGGCCAGCCTGGGCAACTTAGCAAGACCCTGTCTCAAAATAAGAAATAAAAAGGATTGGGGATGTAGCTCAGTGTTATATTGCCCCTGGATAGGATCTTAAGTACCAACCAAACAAAATAATCACATCTGTCCTTTGTGAAGGATATGTAGCCATCTCCTCTTAAGTAGATGGAAACAGTAATGACTTAATCCAATCAGTAAGACTGGGCAAAAACATCAGATAGTATTCAGAAGATATGTTCCATGCTTGTATAATTATAACAGAATGGATTCTGCCATCACATATAACTAAAAAGAACTAATAAATTAAAAAAGAGAACTAAGCTTTTCTTAAAAAAAAATAAGAAGAAGACCATATGAAATATGGGTTTATATCCTTTATTGTTGATGGTGGGCTTTACGTAAAGATATTTTGTGCTGTGAGATGGAGGCTAATGGTAACCAAAAGCTACTATTAGTATGACTTTTAGACATATTAATAAACATCAATATTTGAGAAAACTAAATAAAATTTATAATTCATCTTTATGTCATATTTTTCTATTTGTATATTTTGTAATGTATGTACATGTAAAACAATAGATGTATTTCCTTTGAAAATAATGAATATATGCATACCAGTGATTTTTGTATGAAATTTTTACATGTAGAAGTGAATTATTAAAACATTTTGAGGCCAAAAATTGAGTGTAAAATTTATAGATTTCATTAATAATGAGTACAGTATCCTCCCACAGTTTGCATCCCATGCAGCTGAAATCTGGCATTTTCAAGCTTCTTGGGTTTCTCAGGATACAGCACACACATTATAGTGTATGTTCCCTCATAAACCCAACCCAGCTGACTGGTCACCTTCAGTCCATTGCTGCTGAACCTGGACACCCTGGTCACCTGACCTCCATGGGCACTCCCCTTGCACATGTCCAAAGTGACTGCATTTCTGCCATGAGGGCATTGTTCTTTTGGCTGCCAGCTCATAGCAACTTGTGGACAAATAACGTCCTCATCTTCCCAGAACTGTGACGCCCCCTGGTAGTCATGGGCTGCGACTGAAGCTGAGACCTTTTTTAAGTTCCCATGACCTCACATGTGACAGAGTTTGGTCAAGATTTGAAGCAGATTGTGTCCCCCAAAGTATCTCCCCTGCAGCTCTACAGCATGCAGACTGTAGTTAACAACACTTCATTGTGGACTGGAAATTTGATAAGAGAGTAGATTTCAGGTACTTTTAGTCCTCAAAAAAGAGGTAATGATGTGAGATGGTGGATATATTGTTTGAAATAATCATTCTATTATATATACCAAATCATCATGTTGTATACCTTAAATATCGATACTTAAAAAATACTTTAGAAATTTCTGTGACTAGAGCTGTTTAACTTCAGATTCAGATTATTTTACCAACACACAGTAAAAGGGGCTCCTGCATTGAATGAAAAATTATATCAAAAGGCTTTGTTCCCATGCACAACTAAAATTCTATCAGGGTTTCATATAAACATAAAATTTAAGATTCTTCTTCCCTAGAGGGAAAAATCTGATTCAATGCTTTTTCTATCTAGCTTTAATAGAGAAGAATTAATAAGCACATTTATTAAAATTGAAGTGAATGTTATTATTTTTGGATCAGCAATGTGAAAAACAGAAGAGAGACTTCTTAAAGGTCCCTTTGTTTTTCTCTTTGCCCCCTTTCCCCTACTCACTCCAACAATCCAGGGAGAAGCCACTGACACACTCGCTAAATAAAATGAAGCTGTTTTACTGGGAGCGTGAGCGCCAATTCAGCCCAGAGTCTGAAGTGGGGAACTAGATGGATTTTGCCCCTCACCTGCAAGTGGGGAAGAATCACCTTGGGATCAGGAATGCCAGGAGCTGCCACGTCAGGGACCCAGGAGGCAACTACACTGAGCACACAGTGATGGGGAATGCTCAGCAAGGCTCTCAAAATCTTTCCCATGAACACACAAAAGGAATGCCAAAGGCAAACGAGGCCCATGGGCAGGAGTTAGAGAGAAAAGACAGGAATAGAGATGCCATTCCCAGCACTGCTGAGACCTAGGGAGCCAAGATCCCCTCAAGATTAATCATTAGATCACACATGGTCCAAAGTGCTGCTGGTTAAAACAAGATGAGAAAAAGTGAAGATACAGTAGACAGTGACATGGGAGGAATGAGCTACAGATCATCTGTCTGATAAGGTTTAATATCCAGAATATGCAAAGAGTTCTTTCAAATCAATAAAACGAATCATTCAATTAAAAAATAGGCAAAGATCTTGACTACACAATTCTCCAAAAAAGACATACAGATGGCAAACATGTGCATGAGAAGATGCTCAGTGTTGTCAGTCACTGGGAAATGCAAATCAAGACCATAGTGAGCCACCACTCCACACTCACTCACTGGTTAAAATATGACATAAATGAGATGATGAGGTCCTGGAGAGATTAGATCCTCACATGTTGCTGGTGGGGATGTAAAAGGCACAGCTGCTCTGGAAATTGCCAATTTCTCAAAACGTTAACCTAGAACTACTGTAGGACCCACATATGCTTTCCCTCATGAGGTAACTAGAAAGCAAGAAGGAAAAAAAATCTGTGGAGGGACTCATGAAAATAGATGAGAAACCAGAAGAGGAGAAAGTGTCAGTAGGCACGAGGTAGTGTAAGGGCAGGCACCGGGAAATGAAGTGGACCAAATTGTGTTTGTGTACTTATGAATGCAAGAGATTCCCTAATATGTATAACAATGAATTTTTTATAATATGACTACAGGACCCAGCACCCACTCCTAGGCTTAGACTTCAAATAATTGAAAACAGGAACTCAGTCAAATGCATATAAAAACACAAAGTACTTTCCATTCTGCCATTAGTTGTTTTGCCAATGATCATGGGAGAAATGATCTTCTTAGCTGTCTGGTGCAACATGAACCCCAATCCCAGAGCCAACAGGGAGAGAGGGAACAAGTATCGAAGGAAGGATTATTGCTGCTATGACAAGGAATGTTTCTTGGGAGGCAACAAAAGACAGCCAGGATTTAGTGAATATGAAGTTGCTAGACAGAGAAAAGGGGACATGTAGATGCAGTGGCCATGTGTGGAAGTCCATGGCATGCCCACATATCCAGAAGGCAGGACAGCGGATTGGTTTAACTATACAAGATGGCTCTGATTCGTGGCTTCCAGAAAATGATATTTCCGAAGTGTGTCCTTATGACACAAGGCTTATATAATATGGCTGCAAGTATGCAGCAAATGTCATTGCCAATAACTTGGTTCTTCAGCAGGTCAGATTTGCATTTTCACTGGAGTTGGGGGCGGTAAGGTAAGGGAGGCTGGCTAGAAGGCTGCCATGAAAGTCCAGCTAAGTAGCAACAAAGGCCTGGGTTCCAGGCCATGTAGATGGTTGGCTATCCCATTTGCCAGGATGGAAAGATTTCCTATGACATGAACTAAGTGGTGAAACTGGGGGAGTCCCAAGCACATCAGAATGATTGCACTGCACTAGATCTAACCATACTCTTCCAGCTCTTCCTCTTCATCCAATGCCTAAGCATATTAACCTATATAATAGGGTGGGCTTTTTATACAAAAAGTCCTGAAGTAGTCCTGATGAATATTTGGATTGAAACAGGTGGAAAAATAATGGTTGAGGCCCACTGCTCTTTTGTGTTGCACTAATATTAATGCAGAGACCATTAGGAGCAGCACACTAGTTGAGCTGAACAAAGATGGCCAGTTTCTAAGAAAATCAGAATTTATATAATACAGGACCTTTTAGATCACATCAGGTTGACTCCTTTGGGAAGCAAATGTGTAAGCCATGCAGCTCACAATACATGAAATGGCTCATTCACATTCCACCTGGCTTGTGAGGCCTCTGTTTGGCAGCAGAAGACACTCAACATTGGCTCCCACAGAAGAGATTGCTGCAGTCCAATATTGGAATTAGAAAAGTGTAGTAAACTATGGTTTGAAAGCAATTTTGAAGACAAGTGCCTTTTATTTGTTTCCAGAAAAAAAAGACAGTAAGGATAATATGCGTGAAAAGTCCTTTTTCCATGAACTCCTCTTTGTTTTGCTTTGTGAGCATACTCTATAAAAGAAAATAGAATTCTGACTGTGAGGGGAAATCTGGAACTCCAGTGATTGTTATAGAAGGATAGGAAATGTTGACAACAAGAGTATGCTATGAAATATTTAGCATAGGTTTTCTTACTTCTTTGAGAGAAGGCTCTGTGGTAAACAGAAAATGCTGGTCAAATCTTTTGTTTTGGTTTCATTAAGGCTAGAGTTTTATTTGATGTTTGAGATCCATTGTTCTTTGAAATATAATATTTTTAGCATCCCTGACATAGGTTTATATTAAAGGCAATTTAAGTACTGTGGTGGGCTAACATACATTGCTTATTTTTATAGGAAACATTTTCTACTAAAAAAAATTAAAAATGGCCAATACTCTTTAATAGGGAGTTTTATATATCATTGAGTGGAGGCTTTCTTAAAATGTTTTAATTCAAACACATCTTTTATTTAAAATATAGAAATGACTGGCTTTGTAAAGCCAGTCATGTAAAAAAAATCAGACACTTTAAAATAAAAGTAAACAGATCACTCATATTATATTTCCTACAAAAATATTTTATGTACCATTATATTTAGAAAAATACAAAAGAATCAAATTATTTTACATACATATAAATGTTAACCTTAGATAAAACTTAGATACATATATATATTTATACATAGTGTTCTAGAGTGCACATGCACACACACATTTTAAAATATATAAAATATTTGATTGACTTGGAGAAAAATTCCAGAAAGTATCTGGTATTGTTATTATTTAATAAACTTTTGTGGAAAAGTAATTACAAAATCATATCTAAACTTACGAGAAATAGTTTTATATGTTATCTTTCTACCAAGAAAATAAGTTTTCAGAGATTTATCAGAGGATAAATAACCTGTCATTCCTCAAAGTCTTATCATGCATTCACTACTTTTCTTATTTCTAGCATGGATTCTCTCTCTAGTACTTAAGACTTCTTTCTTCATTTGTACATTTAGTTTTCCACTTCTACCTATTTTGATTTACTTTCTTAATCATGCTTTGTATTTTGTTTTTCTCTCTCTCACTCAAAGAATAGATTTAAATGAGAGAATATGTTACTTTTTTAACAAATGAATATATTTTATTTGCTTCAAACACATTTACTTTTTTTCATAATATATTAGAGTTATTTTTGGGTATAACAAACTCCACAATGGAATATATAAAACATTTTCAACATATATAAACATGCTTTTTTATTTTTGTTTTTGTTTTTAAATATTTTATTTCCTCTGAATTTGCTCAGTCTTTAATAAAGTAATTTTTATATTTTATTCTAATTTGTTATATATGACAGTAGAATGCATTGTAATTCATATTACACATATAGAGTACATTTTTTCATATCTCTTATATACAACATAGAGTCACACCATTCATGTCTTCATACATGTACTTAGGGTAATGACATCCATCTAATTTCAACACTTTCCTATTCCCATGCTTTCTTTCTTCCCCTTCCTCCCCACTGTCTTACTTACAGTTTGTCTATTCCTCCCATGCTTCTCCCTCCTTTCCATTACATATCAGCAATTTTATGTCAGAGAAAACATTTAGCATTTGGTTTGGGGGGATTGGCTTACTTCACTTAGCATAGTATTTTTCAATTCTATCCATTTACCTGCATATGCCATGATTTCATTGTCTTTAATGATGAGCAATATCCTATTTTGTATAAAAATAACATTTGCTTTATCAATTCATATACTGAAGGGAATCACAGCATTCTACAAGAATGCAGCTACAAAAATGTTTACAGTAGCACAATTCAAAAAATGCTTTTAACTATCAGATTATAAATGCTTTTTCTAAAAATTTGATAAAAAGATATAAAAATCCTACTTTACATGGTTTCTATTGAACATTGTGGATGTTGAAGGTGTTGAATATTTTCTTATATATTTGTCATCAGAAGTACTATTATTTCTTCTAATAAAATGTTGCTCAATTGAAAATATTAAATGGAGAAGCCAATAAAGTAATAGTCTTGCCTCATAATTTATTAGGTGTAAGACTTTGTGAATATTGTAGTATTTTTTAGGTGTAAAACCTTAGCTAGATTTCATTTTAATCTTAGGTTTTTCTCAATTAATAACTTTATAAACTATGATATATCACTTCACTTAAACCCTGGGAATCTCAGGTTGATTATCTGTCAATTATTAATAATTGCTCTCAGATTTTACTGGAAAATTTGAACATGACCAATATTGTTTTCTTTACTTATATGTTATAAAATTTTTTTTTCAGAGTTCCCTAAAGTAAAGTAGCCCTTAAAAACACCAAGTGCTCTCTACAATGTAGATATGTAGTGGTCATAACTTTTGAGATCAGAAGTAAATGAAGCTTGGTTTGTATACTCCATCAATTTAAGTTTTATAAACAGGAAATAAGACAATGTTTTTATATCATGAAGAAGATCTCATAGCAAGGCAGGTAGATGCTGCAGTCACTTATCTCCATGAGCCCAAATGTCACATCTACTTATCATATCCACTACATTTTCAAAAAAAAATCTCATTTCATCAAAACTGGTATATGAGATATAACCTCACTAAGAGTCTCACCAAGCACAAAAATTTTTGAACACCATACAGGACCAGATCAAACAGAAACTGCTTGTATTAAGAACTGTAACCATCCTGGTGATGTAGCTGAACCCAAAGAAAAATCAAAGCAGGAGTATTGCAGTTTAGACATAAGTGTGCAAAACGTTTAATTGTTCTAAGTTAAGGAAGCAATGTAGACCATAATTGTAACTATGTAGTATAAATCACAATTTTGAACAGAAGGACAGAAAAACAGGCAGAAGAACAGAATTTTTAAAAAAGGATAGAGTTTTTAAGTCATAATAGAAGGCTTGACAATCTTTACCAAAGGGGTCAAAATATTCCAGAAATTGTCCTTTATGAAGGTAATTTGTGGAAGGAGTGAGTTTTGTTTTTGTTGTTGTTGTTATTGTTTCTGGAGAAAATTTGGGCAGAAAGTATAGAATAAGAGAAGGAATAGTAAAAGCACAAAAGCCACAGAAGAAAGCTAGAGTCTAGTAAGATGTCCAGTCATAGGACTGGATATATAGCTCAGTTGGTAGAGTGCTTGCCTCACATGCATAAAGTCCTGGGTTCAATCCTCAATACGACTAGAAAAAAGATGTTCAGTTACAAATTTTTATTGTGTTTCTCATAATGTCACTTAGAATTATTATTAGTATTACTATTTAAATCAGGAATTGAATCCACAGGTGCTTAACTATTGAGCCAAATCCCAGGAATTTTTTTTTTGAGACTGAATCTTACAGAATTTCTGAGACTGTCTTTGAGCTTGCAATTCTCATACCTTAGCCCCTAGAGCCAACCAAGATTACAGGTGTTCGCCACCATATCCAGCTTGCAATATTTTTTAAACTGATTTTATTTTTATATATCAGGACTTCATCTCTTTTGCTAATGTTTTGAATAGAATCTGTACCTTATACCACAAATAACTTAAAAACTCACTCTTTATGTAAATAAGATATCATTTTGGCATGAATGGAATGACTCTACACTTCTTGAAGTGACTCCCTAAGTATGATCAAGCATAATGTCATATCTTTGACATTGTTTCTTAAGAAATTTGGAAAAGAATGTGGCACATGAAGTGTATATTTTAATAAAATTAAAAAGCCTTGAAAAATGTGTCCCAGAGACTTGTGCTTCAATCCTTTAGGAGTAATGTTTTAGACTGCATAGTTGAGAAAATAAATGTTGTTTAGAACCCCATATCTCAGTGATTTATTTAATCAATGTTTATTTCCCACTCTAAAAGGTCTAAAGTGAAAAGATCCAATGGT
Organism: Ictidomys tridecemlineatus; assembly: GCF_052094955.1. NCBI lineage: Eukaryota > Metazoa > Chordata > Mammalia > Rodentia > Sciuridae > Ictidomys > Ictidomys tridecemlineatus. The sequence continues at coordinate 458,858 of NW_027526077.1, read as the reverse complement.
CAGGCAGGTCTCCTGGGTGGCTTACATCTAAGATAGTTCTCAGAACTCTGGGGTTCCTGAATTTCATGGGTTTTTGAGTCATTTTCCCTCTACAATTTGTTAGTATCACAAGAGTACATGTCCCCATTAAAAATACCCCAGTTAGTTTCCCAGGCCTTAGAAACCTTCACTTCATGGTGGTGTGCTGTGGGATAGGCATGCACCTTCAGAGTCAGTTTTAGCCTCTAGTAAACTTGTTTGTGCTACTTGCCATCTTGAAGGCTTTTTTTCCAATTATAAATTATACTCAGAAAATTATTTTGTGTATGGAGAAGAACTTGAATTTATATTTAACTTGCCACTTGGCGGAATCATGTCTCTTAACCAGTGATAAATTTCTATTAATAATTTTATATGAATGATAAATGATAAAGAATATTTCATATAATAAAATTATAAGAAAAATAGAATGAGTTATTATGACTTCATTAAGATTGCCAAATGAGAAAGAAAATTAATTTATTTTAAATATTTTTCATTTAAAATTATTGTACTTAAAATATTATTGAAACCTGGGTAATTTTAAAACTGTTTCTTTATCTTAATCCATATGATTGAAACTTTATTAACTTAAAGATTATCTTTTTTCAAACCTGAGCCCAATGAATCATACCTCACCAGGTGCAAAACTCAAAAGTTAACACAGATAATTTGTATATTAAAAACAAGATTTAAAAAAATTTAAAAAAATAGGTGGCTATTATAAAACTTGAAAGATAATATTGAAAAGATTATTCAGAGAAAAAACAGAAGGTAGAACCAGGAGAATAAATTTTCCTAACATAATTCTAAAATGAGAGAAATGAGATATGGAAAAGGGGAAATAAAAGATGAAAAAGTAAAATTTCCTACTGCTGAGAGGGAATGTGAATCTTTAAAGAGTTTACAGTATTCCACAAAGAAAAAAGTGATCATGAATAAAGGTGCCCAACCCACAGTTGTCCCTGAGTTACTGCCAGTCTCCCTGTTTAAAGACACAGGACAAGTTCTTTCAAGTTTTTTGAGATAAGATTTCAAGCTAAACTTCCAAGCCAGTCATCCTTTCTTTAAACTAGGAACTAAACATAAAGACTGTGGTATCTACACAGACTTCATACCCTGTGATATTACTGTGTATGTGTTTTGAACAATTTCATCATTAATTTTTTTAAATGACTGTATTCTGTAATGAAATTCTTTGTAAATTACCTGATAAATATTGGAAAATAAAAAGTTATCTACTATAGCTAAAATATCAATTAGGACATAGTGAAAGGCATTAAAATTAGCTAATCTAGTGAACTAGAAGTAAAAGTATCCCAGAAATGAATGTAAATGTGCTATTTTACATTTTAATTCTGGATTATTACCATGTATCCATTAAAATATAAGATTTGAAGAAAAATATTTTCTAAGACAGTGCATACTAGTCTGTCCTTTGCATTGCCTAAGGGAGGTCAGACCTCATAGACCACCTCCACTCCTCCTTGATATAGCCCTACATGCTGTGTGGTCTTGCACTGGCTTTGGCCTTGTTTTTTCAGTTCTTACTGTTCTATGGCGCTTTTTGTTCTGACATTATTCAAATGGTAGTCTTCAAAGCCTCATTCTCGGTGGTTCTACACATTCTATATTATGAGCAACAAGCACAGGGTGATCATTAATTATTGAGAAAATACTAAGGCAAATTACTACTAAAAATAGATAAAGAGAGCTAGCCATTTTCTTTAACTGTTTTAAGACCTAAATGTAATTACTCAAAAACTTGTTCTTCATTGTTTTTGTTTTTGGTGTCACAGTGGAAAGACGTGAGAGAGACACATGGACAGACACAGGGGATGTATAAAATTTTCTGAGGTTAAACCTTTCTATGCACACCCATTTCTCAAGTCTTTTCTTGGAATTCTGATTTCTTTTTTCTAATATATTAAATCATTAAGATTTGGTAAATTAGAATGCTGATTGGTTTTGACTTTATATCAAAATTGATTCTAGATATTTTCTTGCCAAGAATTTATTTATTTCATGATCCTCAGATTTTTGAGGCTTACTTAATATGCTTATCATATTTCTCTTATGCTTGCATTAGTGGAGACAGAATTGATGTACTATTTCACATGTATTTCTTAAGGGTAAAAACTTCAGAGTATTTGTTTGGGTATCAAAACTATTTTAATATAAACTCATGGTAAAACAACTCTAAATACTCCTTTCTATGTTTTTACATTTTCAAATTGAGGTTTTCTTCGGAGCATATTTTACTGAGTATTTGTGTTTCACAAAACAGACTCAGAAATTTCAGTCACTAAAAGCCATTTATTTACTGAGGTATGTACAATTTGAATTTTTAATTTTGTGCAGCTACAATAATATTTATGATGCTTTTGTGAACAAAAGTATATTACAAAAATAGATATATTTCACTATTCTTTAATAAAAATGGACATGTGCATGTATCATTATTTAAATGTTTATTTTCACCTCCGATTATATTTCACCAATATTATTATAAAATAAATCATATAAAATTTATTAATTTATGTTTATTTGTTTATACCATATTTGGTTATTATGTTATTATTATATACATATTACTGGTTAATACATTCTTAAAAAGAAAATGCTATGTAATAACCATAGCAATGGTACATTAATTTTAAAGAGCTTTTTTACCTACTCTTTTAATACATATTTTCTTTTATCTTCCTAAAACCTTCTAGAATGTGTAAATTTATAAATATATACATCGAAGAACAAGAGATCCTATGGCAATAAGTAATATATCAAAGTGACAAAACCTGATAAATTCAGTGGTAGAATTAACACTTTTCCTGAATTGCAGGTCAATGATGCCTCTAATGCAGATAGTAAACAAAACATTAAAATAACTAAATAACTGTAAATGAAATGATTCAGCAAATGATTTGGCATGCCAAATGTCCTCAATTTTAATTAATCATATATTATATTTATTTCATACTATCTAGGTTAATTTATTCCCTCATGATCATTATCTCTTCTTTGAGAAATGACCTCTAATAAAGATCCTCATTTGGCCTCAGAATGTGTGTACAATAAGGAAAAAAAAAAACAAAAACAAACTAACAAAAAAAACCTCAAGTGTTTTCCCCGTTATATTCATAATATATTTTTCACATATCCCCAAGGTTTTTCGCATACTGGTCAGTCACACACAGCAAGCAATATGAAAGCTCATGAAGTTTTGCAGTATAACATTGTTATACTTACAAGCTATTTCTTTTTTATTAAAGAGAAAGATAATTTTTTAATATTTATTTTTTTTTTAGTTTTCAGTGGACACAACATCTTTATTTTATTTTTATGTGGTGCTGAGGATCAAACCCAGCACCCCATGCATGCCAGGCAAGTACACTACCACTTGAGCCACATCCCTTGCCCTCTTGAAAGCTATTTCTAAGACTTCCTTGTGCTTTATTGAAAACGTCAGGGAAAATAAATATGTCTTTTTAGACCCAGAATTTGAAATAACACTGGACTCAAGAGATCAAGTTCATAAAGAGAGGAGTTATGTTGTCAAGGTGAAAGGGGTTGTGTGAGAATGGCCTTAGGCCTGATCCTAAGCAACTCCTGTATTGCCAGATTCATGGAACCCCAATAGATTTACAGGAGCCAAATCTAATGCAATCACACAAGAGTGTTTATTGTAAGCTCGAGCCTGGACTCACAACCATTTCAGATGCAGCTGTCCCAAGAGTAATTCCCGACCCTTAGTTCAGTGAGGATTAATAAGATTTTTGGGGATACAGTATGCATCACAACATCACAAAGCCAATCATTCCACATCACAGGACAACAACAACTCTTAACATTGATTAGCATATTCATTGGCAGGAACAACTTGGGTAAGTGTGATTGGTTAGTTCAAGTGGTGGATACATTTGAACTGATTGGTTTAGGCCGTAACAGGTTGTAAGAGTGCACATGATAAACTTTCAGGGTTGTCTAATTATGTTACCAATCACCAAAACTACTGGGAAGGTCACCTGGCATTTCAGGTATTTTTCCTGTCTCACGCTGATTGTGGTTGCTAAGGGGTTGCTATGGGTCCTAACCTAGTGCAACTGAGTCGGGGTCACCTGGCATGGAAGATCTCTCCAGTTATTTACAGATGAACAACTCAGCAGGTGGCTATTTGCCTAGGAGCACATACCAAGGAAAGGGTAACTCCCCCCTTTGGACCGGCTTTGCTTTGAGGTAGAGGCTGGTTTCTCAAAAATGGAGTCACATCAGTTTCTCACTCCATTTAAAAAACTCCAGTTTGAAACCTGAGAATATTATTAGAGGTCATTTATCACCAGGCACACACACAGAGCCTCTAATATGGCCTCAGACAAATTACTTCTTTTTAATCTGATAAACTGAGTGAAGCCTCTGGCAGGCTTTCCTCTCCTGATAAGAGTGAAAAGTGAGAATATCAGGATGGAGATCAACAGACCAGATGTTTCTGACCCCATGGTAAATGACATCATGGAGAAATCTGGTGGCACCTGATAAGAATTACAAGGGGTGGTCAAAAAACCCCAAAATTTAGTATAAAAACAGAGCTAATCAACAGGGATTCAGCCAGCCTAAACAAGGATGCATTCGAGCTGCAGAGCCTGATGAGGACTTGCACTGACATCCCAGCACTTGCCATCATTCTCCTGATTCTCTGTGTGATCCTCACTGCTCTCAAACTCCCTGCCTTGTCTGGACCTTTGTGAGGGCTGCAACTTCTCCCTATGACCCTCTCCTCAACTGGTCATCCACTCCACACCAGAGAAAGCCTGTTTTGGTTTGGGACCTGATCGCTGCTGTCTGAGTGAGTGTGCATCTGCAGGACATAAAGCCTAAGGCTTGAGAGTTTTGAACTTAGCATTCAGAGGACATGTCTATCACTAGCCTGTCATGATTAAATGTGTTTTGCAATGCTCAGAATTAATCTAAAATTGTTTTTTGTGAATTAATCTAGAATTGCTTGCTAATAATTGATTATCTCCATTGCAGTGCCTATCATTAATAATTGTTGTTTTCTTCATTAAGAACCTATAGAGTAAAATTGTATTAATTTGAGCAAATAAATAATTAAAAGGGGCAGAAGCATGTTTACATTCTTTATTTCTCCCCTTGACTGCATATGTCACAAATTTGCCCCCTGGAGAGAGTTGTTATTATTTTTAAGTATCAAATTAAGGAATTCTTATCACTAAAGATTATTTTTATCTTCAATTCTTAATAATGATTTTATTTTTGGCATTATATCTGTACTTTGACTGTTATTGTTACCGCTGTTTACTGGTAATGAGTCCTTGCTTCCCCAATGCTGAAGTATAACACCAGAGAAGTACGCCAAGGCAAGTTTAGAGTGGAAAGTTGAAGCTTTATTAAAGGACAGCAGGAAAGACATCTCCCTGGAGGAAAAAGGGGACCAATGGAGTGGCACCCCCTTTCTCCACAGATTCCCTCTTCTCTATGGCTGATTTGGGGATCCTCAGCCAAAGGGTCTCTGCAAAAGAGATCAATGTAGATAAACTTCCCATTTTCATCTTGCCATGTTTACTTGGACTGGCTGGGAAGATACCAGCACTCGAGGTGCTGGACACCCCTTTACTACTTTTTCACAAAGGTATCCACTATAGTACTTTGAAGAAATGTGCAAACAAGGCCTCTGGCCTTGAGCTGGGCTTCACAGAGATGTCTACATTTTTGAGATAAGTTAAAAATGGACTCCAGGGTAACAGCTGGTAGGAAGAGAAAAGCAAGGGGAGAAGAAGCTCTCCTATTCTCAGGTGTTGTACTTGAAGGGTTAACTTGCCCAAAACAGTGAAACAAAAAGCTGGTTTTATGTGAATTTCTGCAGACTGTGAGCTTCTAAGCCTCTCCCCTTACATGCTGGGTATAAATATCTGAAACTCCCTAAGCCCAGGGTTCAGGAAATTGATTGATTACAAACAAACATTGTGCCCTCTGAACTTGGCTGCAGTCAAATAAAACTGTTTCCTGCTATGTTCAGTGCCATGCCTTGTTTGTCCCTACAACAAACTGGGACATATTGCTGGAAGGGGTTCTGTCACATGTGGTGAGTCAGGGTCTGCAAGAGAAAACACCAACTGGGCTGCTATCCCATACATTTTGCCCACTTGAGCATAGCAACCTGATTCTGAGCATTACCCCAAAACATCTCCCCACAACAAGATGCCATTACATATAAGGGTCTGATGGCTGCCCCATGTCAGTCACATGTTATTTGGAAGCCAATGGCAGATCCACATGGCCCTACCACAGATGTTTTATCAAATACCTTCACTCCACTGCTCCAGACCCAGTTCCCAGCAGAATCCAACTCAACGAAATCTCTGTTCTAAACCTTTTCATGAATTCTAGTCAATAAAGGCACTTTCTGGTTCAGCCATGATGAGCAACAAGAGATCCAACAAGTTTCTCCAGTGGTTTCTGGTCATGGGAATTTCAAATATTTCATGCTATTGGTCTATCAATCACTCAAGAATGAAGTAGGTGGCACTGTGGGTTTTGATTCTTTCAGTAACCATTAAGTGGTGAGGAATATCCTTTCAAAGAAAGCTCTGGACAACTCACACAGGGAAGTCTTTTGAAAGAGTGGCCAAAAGGTCACAGGAAGCCAGGCCCATTGGGGTGCAAAATGTGAGGTCCATGTGTTTTGGCTCTCAACTATGGCTGACAAGGCTTTCAAAGAAAATCATGTGAGATCATGGCTGAGATTCTCAGTGTAGTGGAGAAAGCCACCCTGGTCCTAGATCTCAGTTTCCAAGGGCACCTCTCATGCTTGGCCTCCTCAAATACCAACAGTCTTCATTGCAATACTTCCTGAGGTCATTTCCAGAACTCAGTCTCTAATGGGAATCACACCAGAGTTCATTCTGAGATTGACCCAGTTATCTCTTCCAACTACCTCACAAATGACCACAATTCCAACAAAAACACTCCTACATGTCCCTCATCTTCTTCCATATAGAAACTCATCATAACCTTCTCTCTGGAAGTTCCCATATGGGAGCAGTCCTAGATGATGTCCAAAGTAAGCTCCCATGCCCCTCATTTGCCTAATGTCATGGTGGCCTGAACACCCTTCCTGAGAACCAGGATAGATAAAATGGGCCTGCAGTTAATACTGCTCTGCTTCTCACATTAGAGGCCTACTGACTGCCGGGGGTAGATTCTTTATGTGTCCCGGAGTCATGAAAAAACCCAACCACCCCTGTGCTAGCTACTGCAGGGCTTGGAACAACTCATTTAACCCAAAGAATCCCTGGAGGTCAGGAGCCTTACCAGAGGAAGGCGAGAGACTTCATCTAAAATTACTGTTCTTTTGGTCATTTTAGTTTTGGATAGACTCATGAGATCTCTATTTAGTTTCATGGGGTGCTGAGAATCTAAGGCACAGCCTCACACAGGGCCAAGAGTTTGCTTCAGACCCATCCCTTTACAAAGCACTTTACCAAAGAGCCACAGTGAGGCCCCTTTATTTCATTTTGAAATTGTTTTCTTGAGGCTTCACAAAGGGATTGCCTGAGGCAAAGACTTTCCTGACATTCAGGGGAACAGAACAATAGGTAAGATAAAAGCCCTGGGGCAGACTTTTCCACAAGGTTAACACTAGGGCACTGAGAGCTCTTGATCATGCTACTTGTGTTGCTATCTAGCCAAGCAGGGTTTCTCCACTCAGAGCCTTACTGCTCACACCGATTTCTGAGTTTTCTGAGATGCTTGGCATTCTCTTTAGCAATCAAGTTCATTGCCATGTCACAGAGCTTGAAGGTGGTACATATCTTGTATGCAAAACCACAAGCCCCTTCTGGAGAGTGGCCAAAATTCAGGAAGATTACAGGAACTAAGGACCATAGTAGGTGTTGCCTATCTGCAAGGCAAGCAGCAGTCCATTCCTAAATTGGCCAGGATGAGTGCTGGAAAGCTTTCCACTACACAGGACACATCCACTGATACATTCTTTTTTCTGCTTTCTTTGACCACAGACACACTTGGATACATCAACCTAGAAACACTCGCCTTGAGCAAAAGGACTCACTAATAAGCAGTCCACTCCAAACTGAACAATTCATATTTTTTCCATATTCTTAGAACATGAGACAAAACCACAAGGACACACACACACACACACACACACACACACACACACACACACAAACACCCCCCCCATCTTGAGTTGGTCTGCATCTATCCAAATTGTCCTCTGACTGGTGGGGGACACTGTGTTCCCCAGGAGTGGCCTGTCCTGTCTCAGCTCTGGTCTCTTTGGACAACACTGTGAAGTTGTCAGGAACCAACAATGAGCCAGTACCTTATTTATCAGAAGAGACCCCTCTTCAGAGCTTTCCTGGCATTTGGCCTTCACCACATCAGTAGGTGCAAAGGAAGAATGACTCTGTCCTTGGTAAATCCAAAACAGTGAGCCCACTGGGAGTGGGGCTGGCTCTGGGTACCTGGATACCTGGATCCAAAGTTAGAGAGGAAGTGAGGTGAGGTCACTTCCTTCAAGGAAGTGAATGAGGTCACTGCCTTGGCAACCAGTTTGTCCTAACAGAGGTTTCCAAGGGTTCCATGAGATGGTGGCTACCCCATCTTCCTGTAACCTTTTCACAAGTTAGAAAAGTATACATACTATAGGTGCCCGGGATCAGCTATCCACACTGGCCTGGTTTGGTCCATCTTACCTGCATTGCGAAGAGAGAGGCTGATTCAGACAGATGAATCAGGATGATAGGTTTTTGCCATGGAAGATGACTTTAGGCCTCTCAGATCCTACATAGTTGCCTACATCTTCTCCAAGGATCATTTCTGCATCTATCTGTGAGGTTTTCAGCAGGTGTAGAATCTTCTACATACCTGAATTTCAAGAAAAACTCTGTACCTGGTTTTATATGAAATGAGATACAGGGAACAGAGTATGGTTAGGGTTAATATCATGTTCGATTTGGGTTAGGAGTCATTCTGCTGGATGAATACTGGTATTGAAAAACTTTGATGTTTATAAGAATGTAAGGTGAAATATAAGTATGAAAACAAAAATCTAGGTAAGATTTGAAGCACAGAAGGATACTGAGCCCTTGACCTGGATACATAGTTTTGAATTAGGTTCTGCACAGATGTATCATATTAATCAATATACAATAGCATAGAATCTAGTACCTCGGATTATTGAATGTAGAAGAGAAATCCGGAGAAATACAGTTAGTAGGTAGGATTGCAGTGTAGGTTTAGGAGGATGAGTGAGTTTAGGATTTGGACAAAAAGTCCTTTTGCAATAGTGTTTCTGTTAGAGAGAGAGTGTGATTGTCAGCACACTTGAATAGTCATTCACAAGAATGGACTTGGGAAAACATGTAGAAAAATAGATATCAATATAGAAGTTAGGAGATAAGGCAACGTGTTGTAAAGTAAGTGATAGGATTAGAAATATTTTTAAATTCGGGCAGTTGAATATATAATCTTAGAAGGAATTCAATATATAGTCACAAATAGGATTAAAATTGGAACACATTAGGCAATGTAGACATGGATGTTTTAGTTATCCAGGCTCTCATTAAAATTAAGCTTTGGTAGAATCAGGTGATAAGTGTGAGCTTTGCATTTTGTGTCCAGAATATTACTGTGATGAAAGAGATATGTAGATCAGGTTACATGAGTATTTCTTCCACCATGTGTAGGAGCATGTTTTGAAACTCTTAAATTAGTATTTGGGGATACAAATAGGTATACCCTGTGTCTATGAATATAGTAGACATGATGCATGAATAGACCATACTGGGAATAAATAATATAACTGGTTCCAATATTAAATAATGGATTGAATTGGTATTTTAAAATATACATGAAATCTGGTATTCACATACATACATTCATTCCAACTATTTATACATCTTGTGCTAGTATTTGGGTTACTATTTATACTGAAGTGTGTGTGAATTTTGCTTTGAAAACAATTATCGAAATAGAAAACTATGGGTAATGAAAGAAGTCTCATGAAAAAGCAAGTAAAGAAACATGGAGGAATACATGTGTTCTAACACAGGAAGCAATTGAATCTGAATCATATTCATAAAAATATGTGAACTTGTGGATGAAAGGATATATCCTATGAAGTATATATCCTGAAGAAATCCTAAGGTACCAATTACTAGGTCCTTAGCACCTTTGGCTCTTGCCGGATTTCTCTACTGAACTTCCACCCTCTACACCTACATCTATGATTGAATCTTAACAAGACTACAACTGAGCTAGTCTCAATCACATATCCAGTATCACTTTAAATTCATGAACACATATTCTTTAGTACCACAAAAGATCACAATATTTGTACAAATACTTGTTTGTTAACATTCTCACTCTCTTTAATAAGAGTTTTAGATATTTTTGTCCTTTCCAGTCATCAATAGGTTTTCTTCAATCCTTGCTATGTTTTAATAAACTTGCCTCCAATTGAATTAAGATAACTGGAGTTATCACAACTATTCACATCTATGATCATAAATCCTATTTACCCTTCTGTTAACATAGAAAATTGCCCAGATCCTAGATGTTACTGTCAAGAATTATGAAGTTTATTTATTTATTATAATTATTTTATTATTTTTTATTAAATTTATTGTTTTAATTTTAATATACTTAAGTTTAATTATTTATTTTACTTTGAGCCTGAAATGTTAGCTTACCAAAAGCCATGAGAGTCTTGGTTTTTATACAAAGCTCAGTTTAGTACTCTTAGAAATTTCAGTACCTCATTCATACATTGCTGGTAGGACCTCAAATTGGTGCAAACACTCTTGAAAGCAGTATGGAGATACCTTAGAAAACTTGGAATGGAACCACTATATGACCCAGTTTTCCCATTCATCCACATTTATGCAAAAGACTTAAAATAAGCATACTATAGCAATGTGGTCACATCAATATTGTTAGCAGCTCAACTCACAATAGCTAACTTCGGAACCAATCTAGGTGCCTTTCAATAGATAAATGGATAAAGAAAAATCATAGCACATATACAGAATGTTATATTTCTTAGCCATAAAGAAGGATGAAATGATAGCATTTGCTAGTAAATGAATGGAACCGGAGACTATCATGCTAAGTGAAATAAGCCAATCCCCCCAAAAACCTAAGGCCTAATGTTCTCTCTGATATGCAGATACTAACTCACAATAGCATCAGGAGGCAGGGGCAGGAATGGAGGTTCACCAGATTGGATGGGGGGAAGGGAGTGGTGGGAAGTGGAATGGGAATAAAAGAGAGAGTAGAATGAATTGGACATAACATTTCCATGTTCATAATGATTAAATGACCTGTATAACTCCACATCATATACAATCACAAAAATGGGAACTTATACCCCATGTATATATGTCAAAATACATTCTACTATCATCTACAACTAAAAAGAACACATTTTATTTAAAAAAGAAAATGAAGCACCGACTATACATACATTTTCTTGTGATGTGTCATCCTAATCAGGCCATAGGGGCCCCACATGTTTGTCTAAAATTATTTTGGGGTGTTTCTGGTTTTCTGGTAAATATAGTAATTTCAATTGCAGACTGATGAAAGCAGATTGCCCGCCCCAATGTAGGTGAGTCTTGCCCAATCTGTTGAATGCCTGAATAGAATAAAAGTCTGAGTCAAAAAGAATTCTCTTTTTTTTCCCAATTTACTATCTACAACTACACCATCAACTTTCTTAGGTCTCTAACTTGTCAACTGCAGATCTTGTACTATTCGGCCTCCATCATTGTGTGAACCAATTTGTTATAATAAATAAATAAATCTATCAATTCTGGTTTTTTTTAGAGAGAGAGAGAGAGAGAGAGAGAGAGAGAGAGAGAGAGAGAGAGAATTTTCAACATTTATCTTTCAGTTCTCGGCGGACACAACATTCTTGTTGGTATGTGGTGCTGAGGATCGAACCCGGGCTGCACGCATGCCAGGCGAGCGCGCCACCACTCCAGCCACATCCCCAGCCCTCTGTTTTTTTTTTTATACCCTGACTAATATAGTTCCCTTGGCCCTGATTTCCACAGGGCTTTGTATTGAGAATAAGCAACATCTGTATATGCAATGGGTTGCATTACAGGAAAGGAATTTTGAGTTTAGGGAACTTGAATATTTTATAATGGGATATGAACAACTTCTCTTGACCTGTACCCATAGGGAGAAATTATCTGTATTATACTGAACAGTAAGAAAACGTATTTTAACTTTCTGTGCAAACATCCTTGAAAAAATAGTCCAGAACAAAAGAGAAATATGATACTTTTCTCTCAAGACACATATGAATTTGAGAAAAGATGAAGAATTCATTTCTAACTAGGCCAACCCCTCAACCTATATATTTACTTTAGCCTGTCCCCTATTGCCTACTCAATAATGTTGCACAAATAATTTTCCCTTCTCCCTCCTGAGTGTTTTTTCTTTCTTTCTTTTAATTGAATCATTTTTATTTACATAAATTTCTCCTATCTTAAAAATATGGGCTCATTTTTCTCTCATTAACATCCTCATCTCTCTCCTTTCTTTCATACCAAATCTCACAAGGAAAAAGTAAAACCCTATTTAAATTCATTGCTCCCAGTTTTCTTCTTCCATTATCTCTGTAACTCATTGTAACTAGGTGTCTTCCTTCCAGTCACTCTACCAACCTCCTCTTACCAAGATCACTTTCTTAGTCCATAGAGCTGCTGTGACAAAATATCAAAGGCTGTGTATCTTATAAAGAATGGAAATTTAATTCTTACAGTTCTACAGGCTGAGAAATCCAAGATCAACATCACAGTGGATTAAATATCTGCTAAGGGCCTACTTTCTGCTTTATGGAAAAGTGCCTTCCTGCTGTATTGTCACATAGTGGAGAGGGTTGAGCTAGCTCCATAAGGTTTATAGTGTATCAATATATGGGCTCTGCTGTGTGACTAGTGACTTCTATAAGGCTCAACTTCTTAATACCACCGTCTTGGGAGTTAGAATGCCATCCTAACAATTTCTAGGGGACACAAATATTCAAACCATAGAAACCAACAATGACTTTCCTTTTGTTAACTCTGATGACAATCATCACTTCTTATCTTGGTCTAGTGGCAGCACTTGCATCTTTTGGGTTCCCTGTCCATTTTGACCCCATTATTATTGGGACTTTCAGGAAAACATTTCACCACATTTCCACTGCTCTCTATGTTCAGTCTTTCCTAGACTTCTTGGCCAGTTTCACCTCTTTTCTAACTTCTAAATGCTGAAGTGACCCAGAGATCAGTTATGAGATTTCTTTTTATTTATATCTTCATTCATTCTCTTGATCATATATCTAGTTTTATGATTTTTTAATAGCATCAACTATATGCTGCTGACTCCCAAACCTATTTATCTTTCTGGCTCATATTTCTTGCCAGAACTCTAGACTCATGTGTCAACATGTTTTTCCTGAATATTCACTTGATCTCTCAAACTTAGAAGCTGCTGATAGCTCCTGCTTGCCTTGCTTCTATTGTAGTCTTCTCCATTTAGAAGACTTCTCCATTTAGAAACTCTTAAGTCATCCATGACTTCTCTCACATTCTGCATTCTATCATTCAGCTGATGCTTCCTAGTTTTCCTTAAAAATATAGAAAAGATAGTTGATCTTTACTACTTGCACGGTTACATCCTAATCCAAGCCACCAAAATCTCAAACTCCTCTTCCTATCCCCAGAGAACCTGGTCCTTCTTTTGGCTCTTGGCCAACTTTTGTTTATTTTCAGAAGAACATCCAAAATAATCCTGCTTTAATGTAAGTCACACTATGTCAATCCTCTACTTAACTTCTCCCCATGGTAAGAGCTCACATCTTTTGCAGTGATGTATAAAGTCATTCTTTTTCCTCTGAACCCATTCTAATCTCCTTTTTTATATCACTTCATCTACACTAACCCTTACTTGCTTCCTGAACAAACCAGGGAGGCTTTGCTCTCAAGACTTATCCAGGAATGATCAACCCCCAAAAAAGTCAAATAGCACTATACTGTTTCCTTTACATGGTAACCATACCTGGACAACGTATCTAAAATTCTAACACCTTTCCTTTTCCCTCACAGTGCTATCTCTCATTACATTCCCTAACATTTATTTGTTTACATTTTATATCTCATTTATTTACTCTGCTTATTGCCCCCACTAGAATGTGAGCCTAATAAGAGAAGATTAATTCTTTGCTCTGTGCTCAGTACTTAGAATAGCAACTGGGACATGGAAATGTCACTCAATACTCATTTACAATAGTCACTCATTCAATGAGGAGTTCAACAAACAGGGATGGATTACATTTAGATGCAAAAATCATGGGTGAACTTGGATAAGAATATTCTAAGTGAAATAGTTTAGTCACAGGAAAACACCACAAGAATCCACAAATGTGACTTTATAGAAGCAGAGAATAGAATGGTGGTTGCTGGGGTTGGGGGGTAGAGGGAATGGGGAGGTGCTATTCAATGGATATACAGTTTCAGTTATGTAAGATGAATAAGGTCTACAGATCTGCTGTACAACATGGTACTGTAAGTTAATACTGGGTAATGCACTTAAATTTTTAAGGGGATAGATCTTATATTAAATATTCTTGCCACAGGTGAGCAGAAGAAGGTAGAGCACATGGAAAATTTGGGATGTGATGTTTATTGCCCTGATTGAGGTGCTCAGTTCAAACTCATCACATGATACACATTAAATACGTATAGTTTTGTATATAAAAAATACCACAATAAAGCTGTTTTCACAAAAATAAAGGAGAAAACTTTATTTGACTTCTCTTGCAGTTTTCCACACACAGCTTATTTGGACTCAGTGACTCTGTATATGCATTTTTTTCTGACATACAGTCTCTTTCTTCACATTACTCATCATAGGTTTCAATTGCTCGATGAAATCTCTCAGGTTATTAAGTGGAATAAATTCTCTTTTAGCATGGCTCTTTAATATGTTCAGACTCTAGTTGTTGCCCTTAGTATGCTATATTGTAATTATTGGTCTTAGGCTGTCTCTTAATATGCTATGTGGTCTTACATGCTAAGATCCATGTTCATAATATGCTGCCTTCCAAATTCCTGTATTCACAGTACATAACAATTATTCAAATGTAGTTAAACTTATTATTTATAAAAAGATAGAGTGTAGAAACTTTCCAAGAGCTTTAGTATATGGCAAAATTGACAATAGTAGATATTAATTATCTAACTATGCAAAATAGTTATGAAATACTGTGCCCCAAACACTGCCTTATGAGATGCTGAGCCTCCCATCAACGTGGAGTGTAAGGAGAGCTTGAATGGCCAGTGCTCAGGGATCTGGGTAAAAGACTCTCAGATCACAAAGGGAGTTATACTGGGAAAGCCCTCCTGCAGGATCTGTAGAATTCTAGTACCTCATTCTCCAATTTTTCTGTTTTTAAATTTATGG
The DNA here is from genome assembly GCF_052094955.1 of Ictidomys tridecemlineatus. Taxonomy (NCBI): domain Eukaryota; kingdom Metazoa; phylum Chordata; class Mammalia; order Rodentia; family Sciuridae; genus Ictidomys; species Ictidomys tridecemlineatus. The sequence continues at coordinate 443,345 of NW_027526077.1, read as the reverse complement.
TACTCTGAGGTTTTTAGCATTCTATACTATCCTGATTTAGTACAATTTGGATTCAACTTAAGGATTAAACACAAAGTTAAATGTAAATCTATACTGAATACATTTGCTCAAATAGCCTAAATGACTTTATAGTAAAAATATTGTTTCTTTGTTTATTTATTTATTTAAGTACCAGGTATTGAATTCAGGTGTACTCAACCACTGAGCCACTCCTGTATCCCTATTTTGTATTTTATTTAGAGACAGGGTCTCACTGAGTTGCTTACACCTCACCTTTGCTGATGCTGGCTTTGAATTCCAGATTCTCCTGTATCAGCTTCCTGATCCACTGGGAATACAGCATGTGATACCATGCCAGGCAGGCTATAATTTAAATTTAAAGTTCTCAATCTATTTTCATGTCACATGTTACTTTTTACATTATTAAGTTTAGCTTTCAAACAATATTTTGCATTTCTAAAAGACGCTGCTGTCTTCATTCTATGCTGTGTATTCTAGCATGCAAAGGATTAAATGTCTTCTCCAAGATCATATAGAATGTCAGGGAAAATTTCAAAGTAGAATTTTTTTCCCATTTTAACCATTAATTGATGGATGGGTAAGATTTTTTATTTTTCCCCCAAGACTTTCCTCAACTTATTTAAGAAAGAAAACTTCCATTTTATTTTTTCTTAAACTAAATAATGAAAATATACTATATATTTTAACTAAAAAATTTTCAATTTACTAGTTACCCAAAAGCTCAGACCAGACTCCTAGAATTAATATAATAATCTGTCCTTGAATCACAGTACTCCACTAATATATTTTTTCCATCAGTCTGTCTCACTTTCTACTCATCTCCAATAGGATGCCTTCAAATATAAATTCCCTCTGTCAGAAGATCAGTATATTCTTGATTTTAAAGGAATCTGACATAACTTAAAATCATTTAAAGCCAAAATAGTGCACTTCATTTATTGGCTAGTTATTTTATGCTTTTTATTATGCAAAACTATAATGACATTTCTTCTAATGTAAAATAAGACAAGTTACTACATATATTTCAGTAATTATTAGCAAAAACTGCAAAAATAAAAGAAAGCCATAACTATAAGTTGCTAACACAATAAGTTTACTCTGAGGACTAATTTCTGAAGTTCAGGAAATTTTAGAAACTGTGAAAATATTCCATATATGTCTCATGATTTCAAATTCCATTTGCTTTGCTTATTATAAATTCATACATTTTTCTACTAAGATATCTGTATCACAATAGCAACGTATTTTTTTAACCTCATAATATGAAAGGAATGGAAATATAAATTTTGAACCTGATAACTATATACATTATCATGCATTAAATCCAAATCTCCCAAGAATATAGATAATTATTTGAGGAAATTAGTAGAGAAAATTTGAATTGGACACAATAACTTTGTAAGGACATGTGGAATTTGAGTAGAAAACACATTTTACTACAAGGTATCCTCAGTGATTGCCTGATATATATATATATATATAATGTCTCTCAGATTTTCCTCCTCTGTTTTGGGTCTACATAAAATCCAAGTAAAGGAAAATCAATCTGTAGAAGGTAGATATCAGTCTGTCCATAAACAAAACTGCTAACCATTTGTTAGGTATCTTAACTTTGCTATGTCAGCCTTCAGCCCCTAATAGAAATTAAAGAAATGGATGTAAGTTAAAAATTTGCCTCAGGATGAGCAACTTTTTACTATGATATTTAATAGCTATAATAAGCACTTAACTTTTTTTTTTTAGAAAGAGAGAGAGAGTGAGAGAGAGAGAAAGAGAATTTTTTAAATATTTATTTTCCATTTCTCGGCGGACACAACATCGTTGTTTGTATGTGGTGCTGAGGATCGAACCCGGGCCACATGCATGCCAGGTGAGCATGCTACCGCTTGAGCCACATCCCCAGCCCAGCACTTAACTATTTAAAATAATTTTTTACTTGTTGATAGATATTTATTTAATCTATTCAATGGGCAATAAATCCAACTAAACCTATGCCAGTCATTTTAGAGTCCCTTATACATCCAGAAAGAAGGAAGAAGGAAGGAAACGACAACAGTCTTCCAATACTTCTGTATGTCAAGAAAGAAGACACTTATGACCAGAATCAACCTCTGATTCCTTAGCAGAAATGTAATCAACAAAATAGGGAGCATAATCATCTAAATAAGGTTTTCATAAAGAAAGTGGAATTCAAAGTTTTCTTCATTAAACCTGTATAATATGTAATGTGTATGTGTGTGTATTTTTTTCCAGTGCTAGAGATTGAACCTAGCACTCACATATACTAGAAAAATACAATACCATTAAACAACATACTAACCCTATACGTGTATATGTTGCATTTGTCAGTAAATGAATGGAGTTGGAGAATATCATGTGAAATAAGCCAATCCCACAAAACTAAAAGCCATATGTTTTCTCTAATATGTGGATGCTAATACACAGTAAGGTGAGGGGGAGTACTAGAGAAGAATGACATTACCTTAGATTAGGTAGAGGGCAATGATAGGAGAAGAGGGGAGGGAATGTGGGGATAGGAAAGATAGTAGAAATAAACAGACATTATTACTGTATGTGTATATGTGACTACATGACCAAAATAATTCTGCAACATGTACACTCAGAAAAATGAGAAGTTATATCCAACTTTGTATGATATATCAAAGTGCATAAATGCATTCTATCATCATGCATAACTGACTAAAACAAATTTAAAAATTAAGTTAAAAAAGGAAAAATACCCAAACTAAGAAAATATATGACCCACAATACTTTCAAAACCTTTGGAGGAATTTAACATGCTTGCCTATATAAAAAGTGATTGTGTTCAAAATTCTTAGAGCCTAAAAACCTCAAAATTTCATTGAGTACAAAACACAGGTCAGACAAAATACACAAAACAAATCTTATGCAAGTAGGTCTATGGCATTTTTATGTAATTCCTGAACATAGTATACACCTTTCAATTCCTTATATAACCACCAAAAAGAAAAAAAATATAATCTAGATTAACAAAGTGACACTCTCTGTTGTTTGTGTCTTAATGATAATGATAGAAAACAGGGAAGAAATTATTCATTCCTTGGATTTTTAAATCATCCAAAAGATCCTGTTCTCATGGTGCACTGTGACTCCAGTATAGATGTATCCTTAGATTCAAGTGGTGTTTTGCTAATTTCCCTAGGTCCTTTGCTTTCTGATTTTTGTTTTATTTTCTTTCTTGACATTTTCTCTGCACTTGCTCCTGCTCCCTCTCCCTCTTTTCCTGCCTCTCCTTCTCCCTCTCCCTCTGTCAGTGTCTCTGTCCCCCTCCCTTTCTTTTTCTTTCCCTCTCTTCTAATTAGGCCACTTCTTTCTTTCTATCATTCTTGTTCTAAATATACTTGCTAAGTCCATCACTGCTACTGCCTCTGTTCCACATTATCTTGTTTTAGGAACAATGCCAGTGCCATTTTTCTTGTGATTCGTGAAAGTCTTTCTTTCTGGTCCCTGCCCAGGCCTCCTACCCCCTGCCTAAGCTTTATCTTTTTTCTCTATTATCTAGTACATGCACTGTTATATTTCTAGCCCTTAAAATTCACAGAGCTCATAAAAAAAGAAAACTACAGTTATGGTGAAACAACAGAGGTTTGTCCAAAAACTACCCATGGTTATTTGGATCTAGTTTCCTATGTTGTTTTTAAACAACAGCTTTATTGCTCAGATGTGAGAGGGGAAAGAAATGCAAAAATCAAGTAAAAGCCCTGGAAAAAGCATTAGTAATCTGTTTCTTCTTAAGTCTTAGGGTCACTCAATTGCCCCATGCCGGCATTCATATGATAAAACAAGACATATTTACATTTTTCCTTTTGCTTACTGGGCAGTTGAATTAAAATATTTCTGTTCACCCAATTACAATTAACTCTTAGTAGCATTAGGACAAAACACATGCCATCTTAAACAGTTAGTACTAAGTATAAAGAAAATACATTTAATTTTAAATTAATGGGATGTTCACAGTTTTCTTCAAAACACTGAGAAAAGAAATGAAGTTCCTGATGCCTGAACTCCTAGTGACACGTGCAGAATCTTATGGGGTAAAGAAACTCCTAGTGGACAATAATAGCCAGTTTAACATTTTTATCTTTGATGCAATTTTTTGCTTAGATATGGATTGATGAAAGACTTTAATTGTATTTTGTTTTGTATTTTGTTTTTCTATAACATCCTTTTTATGGCTGGATTAGTTACCTAAAAACATTTTCCTTACTCTGTAAGCACAAGGTACCATGTGAATTGCCTCAGTACTGATCAGAATTTTTATTTTCCTTTCACAGATGAACAGGATTTTTACATGATTTGAAAAAAGAATTAATATATTTAAAGTCTTAATAGGGAAATTGATCATTACAAACATAATTGGATCCCTTGCCTTCCTCATTTTTTTACTCTACATGCATCTGCAGTAGTCTATTCACCTGCTGACCCACAGAGGAAAACAAAAATCTTTCTGATTATAACTGGCAACATTTTTTAAAATTCTATATTTGCAAATATAAAATATTTTTTATTTATATATATTATATTTATAATATAATAAATCAAAATAACCAAAAGTGATAGCACTGGGAATGTCAAATTAATTTCTCTGTATGCTATAACCAGAAGATATCAGTGCAGACACAGTAAATTGAGCTGAACTTACAAAAAATCTTTTATACAACTGAATTAGCCTCATCGGAAAGAAGATAAGCAGAAAATATATGGATGCTAAATAGATCATTAGAAAATTAAAGATGAGCAGAATAGACAATAAAGAAGAAAAAACAAAAAGCAGAAGTACAGCTATTCAATTAACACTGATGTATAACTGCAGATATAATATAGATAGAAATTCATATTCTAAGAATCTTCTAAAAAGAAATACTGCTGTGATAAGAGAAAAGGGAACATTAACACTGACCAGCTTTTGAACAGTTATATTTTGCCCTTTGAAGTTCTGTAAAAATTTCACTGTACCAGTAATATTTAATTTTAGCATAAAAATAAATACCATTTACTTGATATAAAATAGGGGTAGTATGTAAATTAGGTAAGTTTCAATTCATGTCTTCTTACTCGTATCTGTTGGCAGTTTAAATATTTTTAGTGTTATTAATTGTTATAAAAGTGCAAGAGTTGCTGTATGCTTGCCACTTAGGAACAAAGGCACAAAAGTCTAATTGAACTAAGTAATTAGTAATTTGTCATTTCTTATTGTCAGCAATTACTTTGCATTAGAAATCCTCACTGAAAATTCTAATTTGAAGTGAGGTTTGCATTTTATTGCTGTCCATCCAAATCAGTTTAAAATTGACAGCTACATTTTCATTTAAAAATGTAAAGATATTAAATATGCTTGAAGAAAGTGGAGCATACTCAGCTTCACAGAAAGGCACATGCACATGTATGAGCATGTGCGCATGCACACACACACACACACACACACACACACACACACACACATGCACACACACTGAGCCAACACCAAAGAAGGTGCTTTTATTTCCCCAAAAGGTAGCTGAAGTGGAAATATCACATCATTGTTCATTGTTGCTTCTGTAACACTACAGGCTTTTGGTTTTTAAATTTACACACTGACCCCTGCTGTGGCACTCTCACCTGCACACAGATGGACAAGGAAACAGCACACTATTAGACTTCTTTCTGGAGTTTCAGCTCCCCTGGAATATATGGATGTTGGACAGTTTTCCATTTGTTCTTTCTTCTCGCTTCACTAGCCATTCAACACTCCCTTTCCTAAGTTCTAAGCACCATATAAAGCAAAGGGGAAACTTTTATCAGCCCTCAAAAATAATACTAAGGAGGCAACTTATAATTAGCATGTGTCCACTGATGTACATTAAATTAAGGGCAATTCAGTGAGTCAAGGTTATGCTTAGTTTCTTTCCTAAATGTTGCAGACATGTATATTTTCACTAGATATTCTTCCTTTATTAAAGCATAACATGTGTTTCCTTTAGAGTGCAGCCAGATTTCTTAAACAAAGACTAGCTTTTCAATGGTCAAAATTTGAAATTTAGAAATGAATTTCGCATATTTCTCTCTGCCCCATAGTTAAAATCCCAAAGCGTACAGCATATCTTCAACTAAAAGCCTTGAGTTAATATGTACATACACAAAGGCCCAGTATCTTAGATGAGACAAACAAAAATTATTTGGGGAAAAGTATTTTAATATACTTATTATGTTAAAGCTGTCAATGGTCATAAAGAACAGACTTGATTTATTAACCTAGAGTTACAATTGCATTAGAGGGCAAAAGACAATTAAATTTTACAATTATGTCTCTAATAATTCAATAACTAATAAGACTGGTGTTGAATGCATCTCAGTATTAATTTAAATAATAAGGTTACTAATTTCTTTTTCCCTAAAATATGTACATGTTAAAATTGACTTGCAACACTGGAAATGATAATGAATTTATCTTATTTTTAAAAATGACACTCTAATAATTAATCTAAATTCATATAATTTCACAGAACAAATTTTCTACAGTTACTCATTTGGTAACTAACTAGATATATCACACATCTGTAACACATAAGTGAACATTAATTAGTGCTAATTTACAATCAAATTCCAATGGAGAAGCAAATTATTAAGCTTTTTGGAACATCAAAAGTCTTTATGACTATTATTATGAAGAATTCCAGAACAAATTAATTATTTCTGCTTATAAATAATGTTTCCCATATATCTTCAAAATGCATAGAATACTCTAGAATGAAAAGGATGCTAGTCTCATTGTAATTTGGTTTTATGTAGTAATAATCCAGTTTACTTCATCAACTGTCTTTTTTTTTTCTTTTTTCATTGCAGTAGAGAAAAAATTACCTGAAAATACAATGTAGAATTTTTACATTGGGCTTATTATTAGAGATGTTCTGAAATAGATTTAAGAAATTTTACTATACTTCTGTAAGAATTCACTACATGAATCTGATATTGTGCATAATATTCCAGTATATATGAACCAAATATTAAATTATACATTTTCTTCCTCCCATGATTTATATTTCACATATTTCTAAAACAGTATGCTTACATAAGCCACAGACACAAACTCCTATTCAGTTCATTCTAAAATTGTCTATAATTGCCAATATGGCACTGAAGAGGAGAGAGAATTAACTTAAAATTTCAATAAACAGTGATCAATATGCTTGTAAATACCAAGTCCATAAAATGATCTTCCCTTTAATTGTAGTTATGCCACAGGTACATGTTCTGTATTTTGGAAGTTGACTGATCATTTTTAAATTTAGTTAAATCTGTCTCTAATAGAAACACACAAGAAATCTAGGAAGTCTACCAGAGAGGATTTATTAAAAAAGAAAAATAAAAAAAGCAACACCAGTCTGGATTTTCAAACTGTCGCTGTCTCCTGGTTTAGCATTAGCTCACAATCAGCTGAATAAAGAGGTCATCTCTGTCTAAGATGTAAAAAAACATCACAAGCCTCAGTTACTTTACCACTAGCTGTTTGTAATTCAGGAAAATAATGGTTAATCAATGTCTAATCACTGAAGATGTGTAACATATTAGTTTGCAGTCCTTCATCATTCTATTTTCTTGAATTGACTGGGGGTTTGTGTTCAGTACTTACAGAATCTATTACAATTGAGAGTGATCATTCTGCTCATATTGAGAGCTGTCAGCTGTGCTTTCCATGAGGCCACATTACTCTTGTTTCATATGAGATGCTAATATTTTGCTGCATCTGACAAACTAGGTTCTACGGTGGGACATTTTATGAGAAGTGCTTAAGTAAATAATTGTATCACTACATGTCACTTGATGAAACTAAACTTTTCCTGACTTCACAATAATCATAAGCATTACTGGCTTGCTGTGGAAAATTAAAGGAAAATAGCTACCTGCTTAAATCTGATCATGCCTGCAGGGAAGGTCTAAGAAAGGCAACTACCACTGACGCCTTTATAAATAACCACAGGAGGTCAGGGGAAGGGAGAGGATTCTTAAATTTTCATTTAAAACAATATTTTTCAACGGAAGCATGGTGTATACTCATGTGCAAGCATACAAGCATGCCTCCCAGTGTCTCACAAACACTAGGGAAAAGGTGAACCACAGTCTCTAGACACATTTGTTTTAAGAAACAACATTTTGTGGCTGTTTGCCTTTAAATTGCATTGAAAACGTTAATTGCCTGACAAGCTCCTTTTCCTTACCATTAACAACAATGTATCACCAATCTGTATCTCCAGAAGAAAGAGAGGGAAAGTACTGAAAAGGGTAGAGGAGGAGGAGAATCTTGATTTCAATAACAAATAATAGTTCAGTGTGGAGCTCTCTGCTTGAATTACTGTTTTTGTGATTTATTTTGGAAGTTATACAAAAGACAATCATGGAGCCCAATGTCAAAAACTAATAATAATATAGTATTTCATTCTAAACACATTTGGATCTTGATAGTATTGATTTAAAAGAACAAGTTTAGTTTTCTCCTAGTTAGTATCAGTTCCAAGAGCACCCTCTAGTGCCCATAGATTAGAAATATCCTGTAGAAAGTGGGAAAAAGTCATTTGCATGCAGTTCAAGCTCATTGACACTTGCTTTATGGCCAATATTAAGAAACTTTAAAAAGCTTATCTATCATCACAAGTGACCTAAAAGGTGCTCTTAAACTTTAAAATGTTTTAATATAATTCTGTGATCAAGCATACTGGAGAAATTTAAAATGATTCAAGGTTTTTTTTTTTTTTAGTTCTAATAGTGCATTAACACTATTAGGGTATTGCTTTAGTTTTACATTGTCAAATTTTATGGATATTTTGGGATATATTTTAATTGTCTAAATTTCTTGAATAACTGAGCAAAGTTTAACTATTGACAACACCTTAAAGATAAAGGTTATTTCACACTTGATGCCAAAATGTACAATGAAATATTGAATTTACATTGTTTCCAGTAACAGGGGAAAAGAACTTTATCTTTGAATCACAACTTTTAATGAATCTTATATGTTATAATAAGAAAATGTATAAAGATGAGTAAAAAATTATTAAATCAAATTATTAAATAAGTTTTTCTTGTTTTAACTACCTCCATTTCACAAATAAATCCCATTACAGTCTTGAGTATATCAGACTAAAATGGTCCCCCTAGAGAAAAATTAAAGGAGATGTGCAAAACACTGGGTATGGAGGCATTTTAAAATAGGATTTCATTGTCCAAAAGAACAGATGCAAGGAAGATGTATATTCAATATTAAAGGATGTATATGTATTTTTGAATTGATGGGCTAATTGTATAAAAAATGAAGGAATAAGAGAGCATGAATTTATAATAATATTTTGATGCACGAGCATACTGTATTCAGATAAAAAGCGATTTAACTAACCTGATCTAAAAAAAAAAAAAAAACAATAGAAATCTCAGCTTTTAACTGAATCAAAAGTGTCAAACCAAAATAGTTTTGTGCTTGGAGAGAAAATAAGGAAAGACTGAGGATAAAATTGCTGGAAGTATCCAATTCCACAGAGATTTCCAATCCACAAAAATGCTAGAAATTCATCAAAATATACTTGATGGTGTTTTTCTCCTTTATACCCCAATTTCTTAAGGAGAAATAGTTCATACATTTATATCCTGAGGAGTTTCAGCAAATTTCACTAGATTATTTCTAATACATATTTCTAGTAACAATTAGAGTATTTCAAATGATAAGAAAGCATTATGCATTTATAAAGGATCAGTCTCCAGGAGAGGCAAAAATGCAAGTGCTAGCTCATGTAGAATAAGATCATGATCAAGAAAATACTTGGTCAACATTTCCTAGAAGTTTCTTTTTTGCTTTTTAATTTCCATCACTCACTTTACTCAGACTGTGGAAAAGGCTGTTAGCTGGATGTCTTATAAGTTGGGCTCACCTATCTGTGCGCAAATATTTATAGTCTTCATAAATGACACTTTTACCATCTGTGGTACCAAAATCAAGCACATACTCTAAAAAAGGCAAACAAACAAAGAGGTATGTAAAAGATTGTCATCTACCTCTGCACAGTGACCAGGGCAGGTGAGCTCGCCCCACGAACATTTTTACTTTGATATGACAGCTGTGATAATGATGAAAAGTTAATGGATTTTTATCGACATCAACTTGATGATCATAGACGTTGTTATTTTTATTATTTTTAAGGAGATTGGTGCTGCATAAACATGAAGGCATATATTCACAGAATTTCTTAGATTTATAGGTTACGGGAGCTACAAAGACTTCTCTCCTTTCTGAGGTAGATAAATTGAGTTCGGGGCTGGGGATGTGGCTCAAGCGGTAGCGTGCTCGCCTGGCATGCGTGCGGCCTGGGTTCGATCCTCAGCACCACATACCAACAAAGATGTTGTGTCCACCAAAAACCAAAAAATAAATATTAAAAATTCTCTCTCTCTCTCTCTCTCTCTCTCTCTCTCTCTCTCTCTCTCTCTAAAAAAAAAATTAAATTGAGTTCTATGCAGTTTACTATGTAGGGGTCTTTCAAATGAGACCACAAAATCACAAATCCTTCCTCTCCTGTGTGGACATTAAAGATCCCATAGCAGTTTTCATAAGAGTAGGGGCTAGTCACCATGCCACTGTGCAAATTCCTAGGAACTACCTTAAAGTTCAACAGCTAGCTTTTCTCCACAGGATATTAGTGTATTAAATACCCTGAAATGTTCAGTATATTTACTCAATTTATTAAAAATGTTCTCCAAATGGTTCTGATATATCTTTTTCCAAAGCAAAAAATGAACCAAAGTTCTCCTTAGGTAAAGTGACAGTAATGTTTGTTACATGAAATCAAACTTCCTTCCAAAATATTTGATTAGTCTCCTTGAACACAAATGCCTATGGTATTAATTTAATTAAAAAAATAAAAACTACCAGTATGTAATAAAAAAATCTTATAATGCATAATCCATGCTTTCTGATACAGGTAATGTAAAATAAATGATATAATCTACAAAACAATGACAAATGAAAGACTTGGAAAAGGTTATGGTTTGAAAAGGTAACATTTTTGAAATCTGGACACCAATCAAATTGATGTAGCTATTGGTGATGCAACACTTTCTGACACTAAAGTCTTTACCACTGTCCAAAACATATAGAAGAGCCCATTGTGATTGCTTAATGTCAGCTTTTGTTCATAAGCTCTTTCATAAAACTGAAACCAGGAAAATGATTTAAAGCAGTTCAATTTGTCTATTTACCTTAATCTTTAACTATTCCCATATGTCTGGCTACATGATGTATGACTCTTCAAAAATCAATTTTTCAAAGATATACACAACAGAAAAAAGTCAGGCTCCTAACCTTTTATGTGTTGAACTTTTATAGAGCTCTGGAAAACAAAATGCTTTTAGGTTTCATAAAAGGGGAACAAAAACAAAGAAAGGGTATTTTATTTTCCATTCTTTTTAGTAAATATTTGCATCAGTGAAGATAGAGCATGCACTAATTTCTAGGCATATGAAAAGTCCTTTCACAGGTTCCTCCCAAACATCATGATAAAAGTTTTTGCTTAGAAATATACAAAGTTATTTTTTTTAAAAATGAAGATTCTAAATTTACATCATTGAGCTCCCACAGATTCTACAGTTGAGGAAGGAATATTGTGCTAGGTGTAATACCACTCAGCAAGGATATATAGAGAATAAGAAATAAAGATTAGGGATTCCTTGACATGAGGAGTCTGGATATTTAGAATATTTAGCTTCAATCACAGAAAAAAAAAACAGTACTCAGAAAATTTATTCAAATATTTATATTTGAAATAGAAAGTTCTATGTTTTTAATCACAAGATCATTAAATCAAGTTTCAAATAAATTAGAAGATGGAAATAAAATAAAATTATATCTCTTTGTCCATTTATGTAGCCAATATTTACAAGGCAACTGTTATGTACTTGGAGCTATAAAAACAACTATGAGCAAGACAAAGTCACAACTATGTCCTCTTGAAACCTATGTAGTTTCAAACTAAAAACCCAGCTTCAAGACCATTACTATCTATACACAATGGAGTATTACTCTGCATTAAGGAACGACAAAATCATAGAATTTGGAGGGAAATGGATGGCATTAGAGCAGATTATGCTAAGTGAAGCTAGTCAATCGTTAAAAAACAAATACCAAATGACCCCTTTGATATAAGGGGAGTAAACAAGGACAGGGTAAGGACGAAGAGCTTGAGAAGAAGATTTACATTACACAGGGATGAGAAAAGGGGAGGGGAGGGGAGGGGAGGGGGGATAGTAGAGAATAGGACAGACAGCAGAATACATCAGACACTAGAAAGGCAATATGTCAATCAATGGAAGGGTAACTGATGTGAAACAGCAATCTGTATACGGGGTAAAGTTGGGAGTTCATAACCCACTTGAATCAAACTGTGAAAGATGATGTATTAAGAACTGTGTAATGTTTTGGACGACCAACAATAAAAAAAAAAAGACCATTACTATCAGGTTATGATTGTGAGCCAGTCTAGAAGTGAAATTTTTCTTGTACCCTTAGTCCTTAAATACTCTTGAGCTCAGTTCTTATGCAAATTTTCTTTCTATAGCCTGTGTTATTTTCAAGGTACACTGTAATTCCCCAGCTGGTTTGCCTAAATTAGAAAACGTAGTCTTCTCTCATAGAAAGGCACAAAATCTTAGAATCTTTACAATGAATATAGTATGTGGAATAGAAAGAAAGAGTTAGCATTTGTTACCCATCTAATGATCCCACTTCCAGGCACTTTGCATATGTTCCACACAGACATGTTCACAATATGCAAGCATTAACATTTTCACTGCAAACATTCACATCTTTCATAAGCAGATTGAATCAACTAAGTTGTTTTATAGAAAAGTATAGTCTTTATCTTAACATTGAAGAAAGTCCAATAGAACAACCAATGAATCTTTAAAATTAATTCAGTGTGGATTAATTAACTGTGTAAAACCACTATTTCTACACTTATAGTTAGATAGACAGCATTTTTATGCAGATTTTGTGAGGGTCTTAATAAATTATTAAATAATAAATCATGAGATTTAATACAACTTCCCAAAAGTAGTAGCCTTTATCTTTAAAAAGTAAGCATATCAACCAATATGGAAAGAAAATTAACATTCACATTATCATCAAGTATTGTTTAAATATAAAAAACAAATTTCATCAAAATATCAACCAGATGCTGTGCAAGGCTTATCAGAGCATTTTATTGTCAACATCATAGTATATCGTGTTTGTTATATATATATTCATCCATATAATTTGACCAAATTAGCATAAATACAAACTTAAATTTTAGAATCAGCTTTTAACATTCAATGAATTTGTCTCATATATACATCTACCTATGAAACATTGAAAGTATCTTTATACATATGTATGTATAATATTTACTATAGTATTTTTAGTATACTTGTAGTTCTTAAAATATCAATGATTCTACCCTTAAAATTTTGAAAATTAGAAACCTAAAACATGCAAATTAGGTGCTAAAATTTATCTAATAAGGTGCCATTTAAATGCACATATTTTAATGCATTAAAATTGTGATTAAAAAACTCTGTGAATGAGGATGACAAGAAATTTTTATATTGCCACATTAAGAATATTTCATTTTGTGTTTTTTTTCTGTTGGTAGGAAATCTAATTTCTAATCTCATTCCAATTTTAGGCTACAAAATTGTCATCTTCAAGCAATCTGGAATAACTAAACAAATAAAACCACCTAATAATTAAAAAGTATAATGTTGATATGTGTTTAGATGAAAATATACTGGCAATTCTCATAATGCAGTAAAAATCAAACATACTTGTGTAACATTTGGTAAATGGCTTTAATCTGTTTACTTAGAAATCTTGCCACTTAACTTGCTCTTAATCCAATAATACAATAAAGAATAAAAACAATGTAATAGAAATAAGAGAGACATCACAAATTGTGTGTTTATGGATGGTTACTTGTTGTTCATTAACCAGATTTTAGGAGAGTGAAGTAGATGAGCACTTAACTATGCATACACAAATAGAAATATTATGCAACTTTAAATATTAGAAATTATTTTTTAAATACAGTAATTTTAAATGCATTTAACCTCCAACAAACATGATTAGATTTTGCTGTTCAATCATTTGAACTAATACATTAAAAATTATTTCACACAACAAAAAAATCTTATTTAAAAATAGATTTTAAAATAATTCCTGGCTTTTTTTAATTGCTCTTTTTTAAAACTTCAAGTATGCTTGAGAAACTGACTGTGGATCATGTACACAATGTAGGGTCAATGCTGTATTGAATTTCTAGACCATTTTCAGACTACCTTCTGGCAATGAAAGCATTTTGACCACTGAAACTCCCTATGGGTATATCTAACTATCCTGGTACAATGCACCATTCCCCATTATCTATTCTACAACAAACTGCTGTAGATTATTCATTGATTGAGTGTTTAAATATATTCTTTAGGAGCAAATAGAGGACTAATCTGTAAGCAGTCACATAAAATAAAAAGATCAGCAGAATCTTTACTTCAAAGATGCTTTGAGCTACAGCACTTAATTATGTGCATTATTTGATTATATTGTGTCATATCCAATAAAAATATGTAGAAATTCTATTTCTTTATATCAATTGATTCTTGTCAGCACTTCATTTTACCATGTAAGGAAATTAAGATAGCACCTGGCAAACCAACCCTACCCAGTTAAAGCACCCCCATTCGTTTTGGGGGGCATGAATCAATCACAATACTCACCAGAATGTTTATTTAACCAACAAAGATGCCAACAGTGATTCTATATTTTCTAATACACATAAAACTATCAGGAAATACCTGTATGTGCATGAATCTGCATTCATCTTAACTACATGGTATTTCAAGAATAAGATTAAGGGCCTCTTGCACAGTATTCTTAAACAATGCAGAACCTAAGCGAGCATGTGGTGGCATGTGTGAGAGAGCAGACAGCTCTGCATCCCTTCACAAGGTCCTTTTGTCAGTGTGTATTTAGGACAGCTTTCTGACATGAAATCCCCTCAGCTGCAGTGTTGATTTCAGGGGGTTCTGAGAAAGAGAGAGCAAGAGGCAGAATACTTTAGCTCCTTAAAATGCTTTTTCTACTTTTCTGAAAACTAAAATGTGTTTCTGATTCTCAAATAGTGACTTTGTGAGCATATATCTGCTGTACCAAACAGATTTCTTTTTATTTGAATCAGGTTAGTAGGCTTTGAATATTGTAACACATAAGCATTTAGAAATGTTTCAGAGGAGAATAAAATCTTTAAAATATCTGTGCTTTCAAAAAATAATATAGAAACATGTATACCACAACACCTGCATTTTAAAGGAAGTAAGAAGAAAGTGCCGTGAAAATATTTTAAAAATCATATATTATTCACATTTTTAAATTTTATTTTTTTGTAAAGCATACTTTTAGTTGGTTAGGTTCTATGTAGGTTCTCAATGAAGCCCCCTTTTGTGTAACAAGGAACAAAAGAGGACAGAATGAGACAGTGTTAATATCAATAAACATTAAAAGCCACAATTTTGTCTAAATTCTTTTTCTAGAATGCAACCAAAGCACTTTTTGAATGTTGATTCTTTTTATTTACTTCATTATTTTTAATATAATAGTAGCATAGGAGGCATGTGAAGAAAGCTATTCATTTGTTGCTTTTCTAATACAAAGTTCAGAAAAATGTAGAGATCATTCTAACTAATGAAATGCTTTGTTATTTTTAGAGATTACTAAATATGGAGGTAATTTATTGCTACTGAAAGTTTTCAGTAATATTGTTATTCAAGTGAAAAATAATCAGGTAATAGAAAACAATTTTAAAATGCAAGCACACAACAGAAATAAATAAATAAACAAATAACACCATGGTTGATGCCACATTGCAACTCACCTCTCTGATAGTTTATAGAGTTCTTTAAGTGTAGCAATCTAGTATAGGTAGGCACACTTTGATTGTCTGTTCAGTCCCACAAATGGATGGCAGGACCGTGTTGTAGTACTCATGGGTACTTTCATCAAAGAAGACTCATCAAAATGACTAAAACAAGGACAGAGGCACAACATGGAAAGTACAGTGTATTGCTCCTGTAGGAAGGGTAGATGAGAGGTAGCATAAAAACTGCACTGCATGGAAAAAAAATATTGCAAGGTGGAGGACCTAAACATACAATGACTAATGCAATAATAATATACATTAGAATTCTAGACAATGTGCTCAGTGTTTTATTTGAATGATTTCATTTAATTTCCAAGACAACTTCAAAAGTAGTGGTGATGATGAAAATAGTAATGCTTAGTGGTGTGGGTAGTCCCCTCTAGGGGAAAAAAACCCAAAACACTCCTCAACTAAACTATGAAGCTACTCAGAATGGGCTAGAATTCAAATCTATAAAGTGTGACAGCAGAGCTATCATCTCAACCTGGTTCCTGGTACCTTGTGTATTGTGTGGCTCTGAATTAGAAGGAGGTAAATTATTTATACTTACAAAGGATATTGGCATGGGAAAAAATTAAACACTTGATACTCCAACTGAGAAACAAATATTCATGACAGTGAGAAATTCATTTGGGGGATTTCTGCTATGAGCTTTTAGGTCATTATTGTGATTGTGCTCCTCCAAAAGGTTGGACTTTCTTTAGTCCATCACTAAAATCCTTTTTAATAATGTATTAAAAAATCCCTCTAATTTGTGACCCGAGGAATATGCAGTTAGTGACATTCTAAGCAGTACCCCAATTATGAGCATTCCTAAAGGTCCCAGGAGGTCTAAGTGTGAGATCCAAGACTGGCACAAGGTAACACACTCTACAAGAGGTAAACATGGAGGTTTGGCTGAGGGAATGTTCAGTGAATGTTACAATAACCCTACATTTCAAAAACTACTCTGTGCCCCATTAGTATTATGAGTAACACTGTGAATCACCCACCTATTCCCAAATTAATATAGGACAGAAAATTGTAAGACATATATGGACAAGAGTCAATACAACCAGAAGTAGACACAGCAAGGCACAGCACAGCAGGGTCTCCACCACATTGATAGTTATGTCTCTATATAGTTCATGTGCTTTGAAATTCTATCTACTTTACATATTTAAAAATATTCAATCGCAGGGGTCCATAGGCTTTACTAGACCACCAAATGGAACCAAGGCACCACAAAGCATGAGAACTCCTGGCAATGGAACAGCTTTAAATCAGTAAAGCCAGCTTGGAATGCCAAGCTGTAACGTTTGCCAATGACAATCATTCCCCCTCAGGGTAATTAGGATCCAGGGAACAGTGTGATCTGCCGACCAGAATACAACCACCACGAGTAGAGTTATCCTTGTTGGTATTCAAAAGACAGAGACCACATGAATTAATTGATGCTGAACACACTGAAACAGAGTGAAATAAAAGTCTACTCATATAAATCAGGACTTTCCTAATATAGGTGAAACAAGTAATTATTCCAAATTAAAGCACCCTAATTATTTTAGTCTTGTTTTATTAGTTCTTCCAAATGTTTCAAAATAATTACCTATTCCTTCAATATATGGAAATTAAAAAGAACATCAAGGATTGGATGGCTGCGGCACTCTCTTCTTTCTGAGAGAGTGAGGCATGCCAACACTCACATATGAACAGAAATAGAAGAAAACCGAGCTAATCTGTCATCATTCCCATCCAGACTGGGGCAAAATAATATAACATGGCTAAATCACAATGGAAAGGATTCCAAAGGTAATTTACATGTTCTGGGGAATGCATTTCAACACTGGAGTGCCTGTGAATTTGTCTGACATTCTCAGATTTAACGTCATAATAAATTTACACACACATACACACATACACAGCCACACAGAGGCAAGTACCCCTTTTTAAAAGAAATTTAAAAAACAATACTTTCCCTCCCTCTGTGTTATGTTTTAGATATTAGGTGTCTCCCAAAGGCTCATGTGTGAAACAATGCAAGAAATTTAGAGTGAAATGATTGGGTTATGAGAGTCTTCAACTAATCTACTGCAACAATCCACTGACAGGGATTATCCATGGTCAGGTAAGGTGTGGTTGGAGGAGGTGGGTACCTGGGGATGTGCCTTTGGGGTTTATATTTTATCCCTGGTGAGGAGAGCTTGCTCTCTCTCCGCTTCCTGGTGGCCATGGCTTTCCTAAACCACACACTTCTGCCATGGTGTTGTGCCTCATCTCAGACACCAAAGAATGGAGTCAGCTGTCTATGGACTGAGACCTCTGAAACTGTGAGCCCCCAGATACACTTTTCCTCCTCTAATTGTTCTTGTCAGGTCTTTTGGTTTCAGCAGTAAAAAAGCTGACTAAAACACTCCATGACTCTTTCCTCAGTAATTTTGACTTTTGATTTAAAATTAAAGTAAGCAATTTCATATAAAATCTGAGTTTCCCAATAGTAACTTTAGATTAGCAATGAAGTTAGAAACACAAATAACAAATACAAACACAAATTAATCAAATTATAAGCATTTAATATATAAAGTATTACATTTTATATTTGTTTGAAATGGAGATATCACGAGAAAGTGCATTCCAATTCATAACATAGTGTGTTTCTATAAATTGGAAATAAATCAGAAATACCCAGGCCCATGATGAAAGTTTGAAAGGGGCAAGTGTGATTACCTCCCACTATTCCACCAGCAAGTCCTGTGTCTTTCAGGGTTTGTGGACACCTGACCAGTAATTTATGTATTTATTTTTAATTTTTTATTAGTTATTGGTGGACTTTTAAAAATTTTTTTATATGTGATGCTGAGAATCAAACCCAGTGCCTTACACATGCTAGGCAAGCACTTTACCACTGAGCCACAACCCCATCCCCATGACCAGTAATTTATAATAGTAGACTACTGTTCTAAGTTTTATTGTTTTAGGAGTTAGATTTGCACTGAGAAGTAAAGTGAATATTAAAAATCCAATAAGTAATTATTTTTCAGTGATATTGATTTTATTCACATTTCATGAATGTGTTCTATGCTTTGTTAACAAAAATGTATAGTTTTAAATCTAAAAGTGAATTATGCAGTTTTGAAATATTGATTAAAAAATTATCTTTCCCACAAGCTTGTTACAAGGCTCAGTTAGAGGGGATGGGCAATATTTTGTATAACATTGAGGTTTACTTGATGTTTTGCTTCCCCTCTTTTTTTAAAGAACAATGATTATTCTTCCCACCAAACTGGGAACAAGAATCATAGAACAACAACAACAAAAACAACAACGTCAAAACCCAGTCAAACAAACAAAACTAAAAAGTAAAAACATCCCAGATTGTCTTGAAGTTGTAACAGGAAGGTTACTGTCTCACGTTTTCAAAATCTTTGGATTCCATATTGATGTTACCATGCTAAAAAAACTAAAAGGGGCACAAAGAGAAGAACAAAGATTTACCTATTAGGATCCTCATAGGTCTTGAATCTTTCTTTCTACCTATTTTAATTGGTTTACTGACTTATTATTGAAAGGATCTAACGAATGTTCTGAAAAAGCATGAGTTAAACATGAAATATTAAGGTGACAGTGTTATGTTATCATAGTTTATATATCATAAAGTATGTGCAAATTATCAAAAATTTTTAATAATTTGATCATTTTCTTAAAAATAGATAATCTCAGCCAATTATTAAGAAATGAAAAAAGTGCAATTAACAATGTGCCACTAATATGTTCAATACTAGTATAGATTTTATGGTACAATTAGTAATTCAATGACTTTAATGAAAGTTTTCTAGACAAAAAATCAATTTACTTCAAAACAATTTTAAGCTGCTACCACAAAGTATGATTTGATCCTTTGGCTATAATAAAACCAGAGAACATTCAATTGAAAAATATTTTTAGTTTTATTAACAAGTCATGTATAGTTTCTTTTAATTAATAGCTAAAGATTTTGTCACGCTTCTTAATATTAAAAAAGTAGTATAACTGGAATTCAGTTTGCAAAAAGGTCATTCTGAAACCTGATTTCTTCTTCATATTTGGTGTTTGAGAATTCTAGGGCTGTCATATTTTAAAAAGGAGCAGATATATGTTTGAAGTATTCATATTTGAAGAAAATACAGTAATATGTGAAACTACAAAAGAACACTCCAAATCATTTTTTCCTAAGGTTTAATTACAAATTTTAAATGACGATTGTAATGCCAATCCAAGTTTTTGCTTATTTGCAATGCACGAAATATTTCTTATAACTTGCAGGTGAAATATTCCTTTCACCACAGTGTTTTTTACCCTTATTTATTCTCTCTTTTTAATATTTTTCCCCCTTGAGTCTTTTTTCTTCAACAGTTTAACACGTCACTTCTGGTTCAGCTATAGAGCAATCCTAGAACAATAATGTTTCAATTTGCAAGGAAATTCACCCTTCTTGAGTTGGTACAACTCCACTAGCTGGATTATATTCATAAATCTAGTGTGGCCATCATCTAGCATGTGGAACATTTCACCATCATCTTCCACCTGCAATAGGAAAATCAACAAGCTGGTAAAGAGGGTAAAGAATCCAGAAGGATGATGGTTGTTCCACTGCAAGCTATGTCTTCATGCCAAAATTGACAAGTTTATTAAACTAAGTACAGTGCAGAGAACAGCATGGCATGCCCACTTTTTTAATTTCACTTACATTTAAAAGAAGTATCATATGATCCTTGGATAAGAAACATGCCTCCACTTTCTCTGCATCTAATTCTCCCAGAGTTCTGTTTAGTTAGGATAGTTTAACAATTTTGAGTCAATGAACAGAGAGAAATCTGTACTATTCAGTGCAAAAGTAGACAGGAGATTTTAATGCTTCCATGTACAGAAATTAATTTCTATTTCTAAACATTGTCTACTTAATGCCTCAGTATATTAAAAATGAGTAGTCATATATTTTTTTTCAGCAAATTCATTCTGAAGCAATAAAATATTATGCTAATGGAATGTCAGTTGACTTTTTTGTTTGGTGGTGAAGTCTTCTAGCATTAAAAGCTCATACTTGCTGGGGACACTGATCAAATAATCAAAGAAGCAGGGTTGGTACTCTATATGGCCTCTGGATGATTTAAAAAAGAGGCAATTCAAAGGAAAGCATTAGTAATTTAAATAAGACCTTCCTGAAAGTAGATTCAATCTGTTTTACTCTGCCTGATTCCAATGTGCACGTCACATATGTATGTACCTATGTGCACATGCTGACACACAACAGCAGAAGCAAAAAAACAAAAACAAAAACAAAAACCCAAAGCAAGTTTTGTCAGCCAAAATCAGAGTCACAGATATTTTAAACATTTTCCCAGGATTATTTAAAGTCCACCAATTTCACAGTTCCTGTGTTTCTATACAAATGAACTACTAACAATAATAGCAAAAAATGTCTTTGAGAGAAGAGAAAAGGTTTTAAAATAATGTTTTTTAAAGGAGTGGTTAGAACTCAGAAAAAAAGAATCTTTTTTTTTTTTTGAGAGAGAGAGAGAGAGAGAGAGAGAGAGAGAGAATTTTTAATATTTATTTTTTAGTTCTCGGGACACAACATCTTTGTTGGTATGTGGTGCTGAGGATCAAACTGGGCCGCACGCATGCCAGGCGAGCGCACTACCACTTGAGCCATATCCTCAGCCCCAAGAAAAAAAGAATCTTTAGTGGCCTTTTAACAATAGGTGTCATGGGGTCTATACAATATTGCTTAATCTTATTTCGTGGAAAAAAAGATAAATTTAATTTTTACAATTCCTGTATTTCTTATATTAATTCAGACTCATAAAACCATTTCTGCCAAAGTTAACTCTGGTCAAAGCACAAGCACCTAACATTATATTTAATAAAAGGAACAATAGAAAAACAAAGTTTCCAAAAGCTTATGCATTAAGATCATATCTAAAATACGAATGTGAAATCACAAATTACTTAGTGGTATAATTTGAAAGTCTTTTATTTTTTGTCCATGACTCATTGACAGGACGAAAGTTTTGGGGTTACCCTGACTACCCCTTACCAAGAAAACTATAAAAAGAGAGAGGAAGAATTTCAATATGTTTCTACATTTACTCACAGATTTCATAGAAATGTAGCATGTAACAAACCCAGGATGTGTACTCATAAAAGCTGTAGCTGGGATCTCCTTAACTGTGTATTCAGTGGGTATGATTATTCAACGTGGTGAATGATATGTTACAACATAATCTCATACTACAAAACTGTCATCAGTGCTAATGTAATTTTAATATGATAAATACTCGGTCTATTTGTGACATTGTTTGCTTACAATACCCAGCAAAACATTTCGTTGGCATCAACAATTCATGTTGTCCTTTTTCCACTGGGAAATTGGGTATTCCCATGTACCTACCAGAAAGAATAAGGGATGAGAACAAATAACGGATGAGTGTGTGTGTGTGTGTGTGTGTGTGTGTGTGTGTGTAAGACATAATGACTTAGAGTAAAATCATTTTTACCCTCTTTTCTACACTTGGTCTGCTTTCTTCTTTTGATTCTGGCTTCTACTGTTATACAACAGAAAATAAGAAATGCTATATCCTTAAAATCCATCTTTAAAATTGTTTATTAAATGTTTAAGTAAAAATGTTTCAAGTTAAAAAAAAATGTACCCAACGTGCACTTTAACCTTGAAGAATGCAGTGGGAAAACCTCTATTAATGTCAGGTTACAAAAAGAAGACGTGGTCTAATGGTCTCAGAGAAAAAGGCTGTCGGGTATGGATTCTTATTTACTGTCAATTCAGTGAAAAGCCAGTTTTGTATTAATTACTGGCAAAACACTGTGTAAGTGGTCCCCACTGGTGACTTCAATACTAATCTCACTGTGCCAGGGCAAAGAGGCAGCCAAATCTGAGGCATCACAGATGTCTGATGAAATTATCCATTTTATTTGTGAGACTCTGACATTACATCATTGGGAGACAGGACAAAGGGTATTTCACGGAAAAATTAAGCAGTAAGTCTTCCTCCTCTCAAGCAGATCACCACTACCACCTGATGGACCACCTGACACCTTCACAAATTTCCAAAGGAATACCAAAATAATAGAAACAGGCATGATTACTCTGTACAACTATTTTCTCCGGGTTACAAATTCATAAATAAAGGGAATTATAATCTTCTAAAACATTTAAATCATTATTTCTTTTTTTTTCTTTTCCTGACATCACTAGATTGTAACTCTGATCACTGTTCAAATTTATATCCAAAAATTGACCATGCTCCAAGCAGAGAAGTATATTAAAATCCTTTCTTATTTAGACTCTGATGAAATGTTGACTTGTTATTAATAATCTTCCATGTGAAGATTCATTTTTACCCAAATGTCAGTATTAAATCTCCTCAAACCCTTGTCACCTTCTTAAGTCAACCTTTGAAGATAAAATATTCTTTCTCCAGTTGTTTAAACTGACAATGGTTTCATTTCTCATCCAATCCCCAATAAAATGTTCTCATTGTACTGCATTTGGAAAGGAACTTAGCAGTGTTAAAGTACCTGAAACTGAGTAATGTGAGAAGAAAATCCTTCAGATTATAAATCTCTCATAAAATATTTTATGCTTCTTTTGTTTACTCCATGGTATCCCATTAAAAGATAACACAAAAAAATCATCAAAAAGTACTCTTTTAATAGATTCATATTTTTAAGCTGTAAATGTTTAGAGAAAAAGCAATAGGGATGTAAACAGAAATAAAAGCAAACATTGAAAACATCAGAAAAAATTCTACTTAATATACCCTGAATTATACCTAAAAAGAATTACAATGTATAGGATAACATCATAATGTAAATCATATTTTAGAATCATATTAATTACTTGTTCAAATTGAAACATTGATACCCAAAAACAAGGTTAGTTTTTTCCTCTCATGAATTAATATCTAAAATGCTAGAATTGGCACAGAATGGATAACATTAGTGCTCCTAGTCAAGAACAAAGAATACTATTCTCTTCTCTGTTAATTTATACACAAATACTAAACACACTCTGTGTACTGGGTATTATACAGATATTGCTAGAATTCAGTGATAGCCACTCTTACAGAACAAAGTCATTTCTGTGTTATGATAAGCAAAATTAAAAACACTTGGTGTCCACTGAATATATGATTATTATTTACTGGCAAAATCCAAACCAAATCCAATATTAGGCAATATAATTACATGGCAACTAGCCATTCTTTCTCTGTCACTCTATTTTAAGGATCTTGATAAACCTGCAGCTCATAATGACTGAACAAGAGGACAAAGAATTCCTCCAGGTATCGTTCTCTCATCTGCTTCATACAGAGCCAAAGGCCACCCCAGATGTAAGAGTCAGGAGATATGCAACTACCCCCTTCTTTTACACTGCAGGACACCAGAGATCCAACCAAGATCACACACCTTATGGTAAAAATAGCAACCAATATGTCCCATCTAGGGTTATTTCTAGTGCCACATAGTGGGAGGTAAAGGAAAGAAATTGCACCTTAGCATGTCTATCCCAGGGTCAAAAATAAAGACTTAAAAGAACTGAGCAGACATTTTCTCTGGATCTCCTCACTCCAGCCAGAAACATATTAACAGACAGTCCTTTAAATGAATTCCTCCTTTACCCTAAAATGAACCAAATCTATCTGGCTTCCTAAAATATCTGCTGATGATTCTCATTTCAAAAATTGATATGAGTGGCTGTCACATGATATTATGGCTAGGTGCTCCCTTTGGTATGAGAACTGTTGTTTTGTTTCTCTTCTCAAAATATGGACAAGTTTAAAAGAGAATACTGTTACTTGAGAAAGGTAACTAAATTATTCTAACTTTTCTATGTAACTCACTGAAAATAGTTCCTGAGTAGAAAGCAGCAGAGACAGATGAGGTGCACCAGCACCATTCAAGTCACTGATCCCTCTGTAATCATCTAGAAAAGTGGGTCTCTCCATACACACAAAAGTAAACACAAATACCTCCCCAAACATCTAGGTCTCCTTCACAGACATTAAGAATAGCATAGATATAGTTCTCAGGTGCTACTTTCTATGATCACAACTCCTGTGTAGAACAAGCCCTTACCACGAGGCATTGGAACTTCTTTCCCCTATCACACCTGATTCCAGTCAGATTCACTTAAGGAGCAGTTCCTTTTACAGATGGGGTTGAATAAGCAAAAACCGGCTAAGCAAACTCAGATATGCCATGATCAACGGCAGAATGACTTTCAGTGGGAAAAAGTAAGAATAATATCACACTTGTATGCTAACAAAAGTAATGAAAATAGAAAGGATTTTATTTATAACAATTTTTTTCCTATGATTAAAAGGACACTAAATAATAATTGCTTCCAAACATTTGGCTGCTATTAACACATCCATGCTAATAACTCAAGATTCTAAAAGAAAATTTGGAGGAATTTAGGAAAGGATTAAGATAATAAAATTCATTATTTTTTTATATACAGATGGGTTGAAAGATAAGAGTAAGCTGACAAACTGCAGAAAATATTCACCTTAAAGTGATTTCTATTATAAAAATTCATTACATTCTTTAGTTTCTTATTTGGGGCTTAAAAGTAATATGATACAAAGATGAAAAGTTATTCTTCCAGAATTTAAAGCAACATAACTACAAAATAGGGGCTCTTTTTCTATATCATCTATTGGGCTTCATAATCAACATTATTTCATGCCACATTCCTGGAACTGAGCATTTCATCTGGCACATTACGTGTGGGTAAATGCACCTCCCTTGGTCACAGTCAGGAAGAACACATTTTTAGCCTAAGTGGAAACACAGTTTTCAGAAATGTGCATTAACTGATCTGTAATACAGGCACATACATCTGAATTTCTAATATACTCAATATTAAGGAGTGCACCAAGAATTGCAGAACATAAACTTTAAGTTCAGAAATAAATTTCTGTGTTAATGCACAGGAAATTAAAATTAAGTGCTAAAGAAGGTAAAAGATGTGCCTGTGTGTGTCTGTAAATAAATATCCAAGTTACATTTGGTAAAACTCTGAGCAGCACTGCATTGTTAATGTAATACACGACCTATATTTTGACTTGTAGTTTTTGCATTTCCTGGAAAGCAGTCTGCTTTTTAAGGACCTGGAACTTAAAAAAAAAATTACTGCTAGAAAGCCAGAAAGTAAAAACATACACATGGGTATATTACAGTTTTTAAAATTTGAAATCATTGGCGTCTCTATAATAGGCTACAACAATCTCAGAATCAGTATTAAAATAAATAAGCAAACCCACAATCAAAGAAAATTAATTAAAAAACACAATGCCAATGAAATTATCTTATTAAGAATCTAATCCTCAAATGATGTAATGACATAGAATATACATTCCTTCAAATATTTAAAATATTTTACTAACATATAAAATTATGTATTATAATTGAATATTTCATATATGTCCTATGATTTTTATCATAGACCATACACATATGCTATCCAAGTATAAAAAATTCAATATAACATCATACATACAAAGTATAACTTTACTTAACAAAAGGAAATGGTAAATATATTGTAGTATATAATTGTAATGTAATAGCAAAATAAAATAGTATAAATATAAAATAAAATGTAGGTTCCAAAAATCGATCCTTACTATGGGTAATATACTCTGAGAACTGCAGCCACTTCTGCCTTGATATGGAGGCATATAATTCTGGTACAGCTGCATGCCATACTGCAAAATAAATAAACAAAAACACAATGTTACAATTTATACTTTACTACACTGGTAATTCAATTAAAATATTCTTTCATTAATCATTTGTTATCAGTATAAAAAATAATTTTGTGATTTTCCTTCAAACAGACAAGCAACCAAAATTTTGACAGAAAATCTTTTAATGACCTTAAACAATACATTTATTTTTTTATTATTTATTTATTTATTTATTTATTTTTATTGTTGGTTGTTCAAAACATTACATAGTTCTTGATATATCATATTTCACACTTTGATTCAAGTGGGTTATGAACTCCCATTTTTACCCCGTATACAGATTGCAGAATCACATCAGTTACACTTCCATTGATTTACATATTGCCATACTTGTGTCTGTTGTATTCTGCTGCCTTTCCTATCCTCTACTCTCCCCCTCCCCTCCCCTTCCCTTTTCTCTCTCTACCCCCTCTACTGTAATTCATTTCTCCCCCTTGTATTATTTTTCCCTTTCCCCTCACTTCCTCTTGTATGTAATGTTTTTTACTTTGTTTGTTTTACTGAGGCTCCCAAATTAAGGTCTTGCTCACTAGTATTACTTTATACTGGTATTACTTTATACTGATACTTACATTTCTACTTACATATTTACATAGTTTAAAGCAAAATCATTTGGACTGGTACCTTGTCTCATGAAAAGAAAGCTCACCTTGGAAAGGTGTCATGCTGTACATTCCAAAGATTTAAAAAACCTCACATATGTCCTAAGCAACACTGTAAAATTCACTGTCATTCTGATGATTGATGAATTAATTTGTCTCTTTGGTAAAACTATAAATTGGGCCCTATCTGGAAAATTCTTGGCTCTATATCATTATTGGTTAAATATTCTTATAACCAAAAATAATTATTCTCATAATACTTTTGGGCTTCACATTCAGAAAAACAAAACACTGAGGAGTCCAGCTGATTTCAGAGTTTCAAAATACAATGTAGCAGATTAAAAATGTGGGGTCTTCACTTGTAGGAAGAAGAATATGACAGACTGAGCCAGCTGGCCATAATGGGAAAGTAGGAGGTCTGGATTCTAATGGGATTATTAGTTTGAGAAAAATTAAGACTGCTAACTGTCATGAGCAAACTTGTCCTGAAGGAATCCTCATCTGAATCTGGAAAGTACTTCTTTAGATTTAAGCTATTTTGTTGAGGGGGGAGCAATTATATTGGCAGCTTTTAAATTTTTATGATTTTAAATTATTTATATTTATACATATTTATTTACATTTTGGCTACACTCCACAATTCTTTCCATTTCATGAAGATATAATGAACTTCATGTTAGGTCTCAGCAGCCCTGTTCCGTCTACTGCTTCCACCTGCATGATGTTGGCATTTGGCAGGGTGGTCATTGTGTTCTATCACCTCGTGGCCCCAGCGGCACCTGAGTCAGCAGGTGCTGGGTCTCAAATGGGCCTGACAGTGGGAGTGTATATGGAAGGGGTGGAGGATGACTTTGAAGAAGAATGTGCTGCTGTTGATTCCATGTTGGCCCTCATGAACTAACCTTATCACCTGAAGGAGAATGACCATCTCCATGCCTGCCTCCAGGGGCTACCAGAGTCCAAATGATAGGTAAGATGGCAATTCAGTGGCAGGTCTAAAAGGCCCCCCTAAAGGTGCCAGCCCTTAGGTTCTTCAAAACCCCAATCAGGCCACAACACTGCTTCCTGGGTCAAGCTCTAGCCTAAGCACCACCAACTAGCTCAAGGTTTCCTGGTGGGTTTGCCTGCCCATGCCACCCTTCTGGCACCTCCCTTTGTCCCACCTGGGACAGCCCCTATTGACCTGCATCCCCTCTGGCAACAGGTATGGGACTGTGACCCACATATCTGTCTACACAACTTCTGAGCAATACCTACTCTGCCCAGTACTTGAGTGTCCACCTTAAATGGGCTTCCTTCATGTACCCACACAGGTGCACAGACACACACACTCACAGACATGAATGAGCACACACACACACACACACACACACACACAGAGTACTGTATAGAAAATATTGAATGACACCATGAAATCAAATCTTACCCATAGGATAAATTTTATATAAATAGTTCAACAGTGCTATTTCTCTACTAGTTCCTTGAAACTAATTCTAACAAAGTGGATATATTTGGTAATTAGACAAACAAACAAAAATAATGGAGGGAGGGGATTGAGAGAGTCATTGTTTCAAGATTATGCTTCTAACATGAATACAAACCCACACTCATTTTAAATTCTCTGTGCTGACTTCTTTATCCAATTGTTTCCCAACTTTTAAAAATTATTTAATTTAAGGTTTGAAGGACATTAATGGGACCTAATGAAATTCACTTTAAATCAACTCTAAGCCTACAACAACTTTAAAAAGAAGAAAGAAGAGCTTAATTCCTAGTCAAGTTCATTATGAAGTATAGATAATAATCTCAAACCAACACTTTCACAAGGAACATGAGGATTGGCTACCTTCTTCATTGAAAAACCTGCTACCTACAAATAAGATGGTTATCTTCCTAGATGTATTGTTCCTGACACCTGCAGTGTTAGGTGGGTATCTAGGTGCCATTGAAGACCTTTAGTAGGCATTTAACTCATGTCAAGGGTAGTCATGGGCCAACTTTAACATTTCTCTGTCCTATGGAGGGGCAGATAAAAGAATGAAATACCATAACAGAGAAGCTGTCAGAGTTCTAACTGAAGAGAGAGAAAGAGAGAATATGTAACTGGGACATTCTATGTGAGCAATCCACTTTTCTAAGTCTTTGATGTTCTACAATTCTATATGTAACTAGAATTTCTCCAAAGAGAGGCCAGATCTGTTAATATTCAAATGTAAGACAGACTGTGTCACTTTCATGTCTGCTTTCTCATTGGCTACAGGTTAAAGGTACTCCTGGATGTTCGCCTCCTTTTCTGGCATCATCTGGAAAAGTTTTGTCATTGAAATAAAAGGGAACACTGATGATAGGTAGAATAACCATCCCAGAAAGATGTCCACATCCTAATCCCTGGAACCTGTGAATATGTTAGGCTACATGGCAAAAGGAAACTGAGGTTGCTAGCCAGCTGACTGTGGGATGAGGATTATCCTGGCTTCTCCACGTGCACCCAATGCAATCACCAGGAGCTTATAAGTGGAAGGAAAAGGCACAAGGGACAGAGCTAGAGAGTTGGTAGCAAGAGAAGGACTTGGTGTAATACTACTGTCTTTGAAAGTGGAGGAATAGCCACCAGCCAAGGTATATGTGTGGCCTCACAAGGCTGGAAAGGACAAGGGAAGTGGTTTCTCCCCTGAAGACTCCAAAGGGCAAGCAGCCCTGCCAAGTCTTGACTGTGAACCAGTAAGACTCATTCTGGACTTGAACTAAAAGAGTACAGGATAGCTGAGAGGAATGTCACATGCCTACAATCCCAGTAACTAGGAAGGCTGAGACAGGAGGATCACAAGTTTGAGGCCAGCCTGAGCAACTTAGCAAAATGCTTGACCAAAATAAAACATAAAAATGTGGGGGTATAGCTTAGTGGTAGATTCTCAAGTTCATTCCCCAATACTGTCAAAAAGAAAAAAAGAATATAGGATACTAAGTTTGTGTTATTTTAAGTCTCTAAATTGGGGATAATTTACTATACCAGCTATAAAAATCTAACACAATGAACCATCTTTGAACTGGAAATCTGACTTGAAAGGGTCTTAGAGAATAATCAGATGAGGGGAGAAAGCAAGAAGGGAACAATCTTCCAGAAACGAAGCATCGCCAAGATGGAAGAATTAAAGGAAATTTTTGGCATATTTCATTGATTCTTGCAATTGCATTTCAAAATACAACATTTGTCTCTTCAAAGATGGCACAAAGCCAGACATTTTGTGGAAAGTAACAGGTATCCATGACTCTGAGATGAAAATGATTCAGGAAAGCCAGACTTGGAACAGGAAGAAGTTTTACAGATATCTTGACTAATTTATTTCATTTATAATTTCATATATACATATACACATATACATATATCAATGTCTACATATATAGACATATGTACATGTATATATAAGTAATCTATGCATGCAAAGGTGAAATATGGCAAATTTCTAGCTAAGTCCAAATAAGTCTATAATAACTATTTAAATAAAAGTAAAACAAATGGCAAAAGTGATGTGAAAGTCACCTGTCATAATTATATTGGCATCTTTTTTTAAAATTTTTTTTGTAATATCACAAAGTGTATCCTTGTAAAATCAATGGCACCTGAGATTCTCTGAGATACTGCTTAATGGGTACATTTTGTGGTGATGAAATGTTTTGGAATTAGATGGAAGGTGATGGTTGCACACTTTGAATGCACTAAATGTCAATGAAATGTTCACATTAAAATAGTTTGATTAATTATTAATATCAGAATTTTACCTCAACTTAATTTTTTAAATAAAAATAAAAATTTTGTCCAAAGCTAGTCTGATCACTTATCTGATTATGATTGTTCTATCCTTCTTTACCCTGATCTCTCTCTTACCCAGGATGCTAGTAATGTTTTGAAGAGCTACTGAGTGGCAAATATGAAAATGGCAGCAGAAAAACTTCTAGGTCCAAAGTGGACCCAGAAAATACATAAGCTGAGAACTTGATTATGTTAAGTGAAGTGTACACTCTTCAGCCTAACGAAAGGGCAGAACCCAGGGATTCTACAAGACTCCATTTCTCTGATGTTAACATCTAAATATATCAAAAAGCTAGTTTTAGGACACACACACTGTTAATAATCTAAATCTTTATGTAGTAATAAGTGAATCATATATGCTATGCATAGAATATGAAATCTATAAGTTAATAAATTATATTAGTGATCAGGCATAAATTATAAAGAATATCTGGGTAAATGCTGAAACTTCTAATTTACACAAAGGATTAAGAAAAATAGTAATTTGTATATTTTGTCAACTTTGGCAGTAAATGATACTAAATAAAGTGCCCAGACATACTCTTTGTATTTTACTTTTTCAGAAACAAAAACAAAAAACATTCAACAAATTATGCTTATGGAAGTTGTAATTTCCATTTAACACCCAAGTGGATGATTTAAATATATGCTAATAGGAAAATCATACAATTTTTTTGATGTTCTACTAGAAGTAAGTTGTAATTCTTAAGCTAGAATGTAATTTATAAAACACTTTAATGGGTCATATTAATCATCTTCACTAGCTTAAGAATTACAACTTACTTCTAGTAGTAGTAGTAAGAATGGGTCATCTTAAGCCAGTGATTTCTCATTGTTCCATTTAATGGAACAATCACATGAAACATATCCAGGCAGACACATTTTAAATACACTTCACACTGAATTGTAAGCAATGTTGTATAAACGTAGACTAAGTTGTATATGAGAGAAATCCATTCAGTTATACTGGCTATGGATATAATACTCTTGCAAAAATAAAAAATAAAAATCAGAGAATTTCTAGAAACGGAATATTACTTCATAAACAAAAGATAAAGTATTAGCCCATTCCACTTTACTCCGCAAATGTTTATCTTTTAGATTAAAAAATACATGCATTTGGTGGTGGCTATTTTTCTTCTTTCTCATTCAGCCACAAAGATTCATATTAGGATTCACTCTTCCTTGCATTTTCAACTACAGATATTTTCAAACTTTTATGGTACTCACAGAATTTAATAGAAATTCATGCCTCCAGTGAGTTACCTTAAACAATCTAATCATGATCACCCAGCACATCCTACTCTGCTCTTCTTCTGCACAGAGCATTTTCAGGTCTCGGGGCCCTCCTGCTTTGTTAGGCTAGAAGGGCCACAGCACACTGTTTATCCTTAATGCATATCTTGAAGGTAACACCTGTTGAAATAAAAGCCACTAAAATTCTCCTATATATATTAGAAAACTGTCTCTTTAAACTCAAGCTTACCTAAAAGGCTGAGGCTTGCTTTATTGAGCTATCAAAATATTAAGCCTGTACCTTAAAGCAGAATCCATAGTTAGTTTGTGCTCCGTGTTTTTTTTTTCCCACCAGTGACACATAAATATCACTAGTGCCAAATTCGCTGAAAAACTGCAAAGGTCATGGTTCCTAAAAAATATATATAGGAGTGTTGAAATGGATAAATGTTTTGCAATATTTCTTTTTGTATGTTTATAATGTTACATAATGTATTCCTTGGGCAAACATTACCTATATACAATTTCAATACACACACACACACACATTCTATTTTAAACTCTCTATTCTCTTTATTCATCATTTCCAAGATTCAGAGAGAGAAGATAGAAAACAATGTCTTTTGAACATGTTTTCCTAATCCAGGTTTCAAAGTATGGTATCTCCATAAAGGGAAGTAGGTTGGTTTGAGCTTCTGGAGCAGTTAGGAAAAAGGTAAAGGGGACCATGTGTCCTGCTTCATTAGACTATAACAATGCCTCATAGTTGTGTACTATGTAATACACTGCAGGAAACAACCAGAAGGGCTGTGTGACTATCTTGCTTTACAAAAAGGAAGCTCCTATGGCTGAGCTCAGGGAAATTATCTGGCAGTGGACTGTGTCTGATTTTCAAGGCAAAGTGGTAACATGAACAGCTATTTCTTTTCTGGGAAATCTCTGAGAGTTAAAGCTAGTCATGGGAAATCACTGGGTCATATTATTCTGTGATAGGTTAATAACTTGGAGAAGTACTTAATTCTGAGGTTCAATGTATAATCAAAATTGGACAAAATGCATCTGTTCTCTAAAACTTTGCCATAGCAGTATGGTCTCAGATCAGGAAAATCTTTATCCTCTAGGATCTTTTTGAAAATGCATATCAGGCCCCACCCCAGACCTAGTGAATCAATATCTGCATTTTAACAAGATCTCACTGATCCCATATGCACTAAATTTTTGTAGCAGTGTGTGTGTGGGCGTGCGCACACACGCACACAGAATGAGAGAGAAAATATTCAGCAATATTAGCAACCTTATCCAAAGACAAAGAAATTTCATTGTAATTTATAAATAGGCTTTCACAGCTATGACAACTAGTATAGAGCAAAAATTTATCTGTATGTCTCTGTTCTTAAGCATTTTAATCTAATCAATGACCATAGTTCTTAAGACCATTGATGAATAAGGCAGAAAAGAAAATAACAAAGATCTAGCATAGGGCCAATGGAAAAATGGGGAAGGAAGGAAAAATGTACTCTTACTGTTATGTTTTTTTAAAAATGTATTCCTTGATAGACACTGATTTGATAATTAAATGTCTGATTTATATGAACATGGGATAAAACCATCCCTGTCCAGTGATGCTGTAGAAGTCAATATAACTCCATCATTCAAATGAAAGGAAAACAAAGCTTGAGAAACACTGGAAGGCAGTAAGAAGCATGATGAGTCTTTTGTCTTGACCAATTTTTGTTCTTCTATTTAAGGCATAACACTACAAGCCTGGGTTGGCATGGTTAGCAGAACCTAAACATGTATGTGAGGGTATAAGGGAAGAGATGGAAAGATAGGTAGAGATTTCTCTGCAAATCTAAGTTACAGACACATCTCCAACACTTACAGTAGAGGTATTTAACTCCCAAACAGCTGTTACATCTTTACAAAGTGAAATCAATCAAACCTCCTCCTCGAGAAGGACAGGACACAGCCTCCATGCCAGGTAAAAATGTTATATTTGACTTTAGATAATCTGCACATTTTGTATCACAGTCACTGAAGAGATCTAACATCCTCACATTTTTCCTTTGGCAGAAAACATAACATCATTTCCATATATCAACTGAAACATGAGCTAATTAAAAGAATATTATGCACTGATGGATAGCAAAGTCAGACCCTGAATCTTGTAGAAAGAACACGGCCTGTTCTGTTATATAATTAATGAGTGGGAGGGAAAGGAAATGAAGACTAAAGTGAAAATATAATGGGCTGTGGGTTTTAATGAGAGACCTGTTGAAGAAGTAAGAATATAGGAATTAAAGAGACATTATCACATCTTCCAGTCAAGAATCACTGGGGTAAGAATGAGATAAACATGATTGACTGGATTGAGAAGCCATTTCTCTCAGTCTTCCCTTCTTCCTCTTTTGCAATACAGTAGATTGAACCCAGTGCCTCATGCATGTTGAGCAAGTGCTCTTCCCCTGAGCTACAGGTCCAGCTCTAGAAGCCATTTTTTTTCTCATAAGTTTAAAGTAAAATGTTAATCCCAGCAAACATTTGTTTAAAATATACCTATTATGTTACTGTATATAATAGAAACATTTAGGAAAAGAGCAGCCTCATTGAAATGGTTAAGATAGAGCTTAAAACCTTAATAATAAAAGTAGACAGTTATTCATCCTAACATTTTAATGTAAAAATTTGTAAACTAGTTTAAAATGTCCAAGAAAAGATAATCAGAGAATAATGGCTTCATCCTTCTTGAACTAAGATTACTGTTTCTTAGAGAGTGACTTCTAATGATTTTTTAATTGATTTTATTTCTTTCTTTATTTCTTTCTCCAGGAATATTTCTCTAAGAACATTATTAACTGCTTCCTCTTCTTTTATATCAGCCTGGCCATGTGCCATTTAATATGGTAGCCATTTCTCTCTTCTCCCCAATGCTGTCCATTCCAGGTCAGATTCCACTACCTCCACTCTGGATTACTGAAATGATCTTCTAATTAGTATCCATACCTCTGGTCAATTTCTCTCTTCCTCTTTCCTCCAGTATTTCCTCATTGCCTCCCCTATTTCTGACCCCTGTTTTTCTCTCTCCCTCTATCACTTTCTCTTCTTGATATCTTAAACTCCTCTCTGTGCCTATCTTAATTTTCTTAAAATACTCATTTGACCATTTCTCTCCCTTGTTAATGTTATTTCAATGGCTTTCTGTGGTGGGTTGAATGGTGGCTCTCCTGCCCCAAAAGAAATGTCCATATCCTAACCCTGGAAACTTTGAATGGGACCTTATTTGGGGAAAAAATAAAAAATAAATAGTCTTTGGAGATGGGGTTAAGATAAGGATCTCGAGATAAGATCATTCTAGATGATTCAGGTGGGCTTTAAACATAACTAGTATCCTTATAAGAGATACAAAAAATTAAAGAGAAGTCCAAGTAAAGATAAAGGCAGAGATTAGAGTTAGCCACAAGCCAAGGTATACCTGGAGTTACAACTGGTCAAGACTAAGAATTTAAAAGGTCAAATGATGAGAATGGGGAAAAATTGTCAAATAAACAATAAATGAACATCTCCAGCACAAAAGAAGAATATGAGTTTGCAGATTGCATGTATATGCAGGCAATCAGGCAAGATTTAACAGACTTATTTCAACATACCTAGAAATGCAACAGGGGAAATTGCCAAACACAAATAATTATAAGTATAATTATTTCAGAGAAATGAAAGTTCATTCATAAAGAAGGAACAGTGTTGTCACTGACAATAACAAATTCATGAATACAAAATTAAAATACCCTCTTATGAAAATCTTCAAAGGAATATTACTTGAAAAATCTCAATGGATTGCACAAAATATCAACACTTATAAACCACAGACTATTAGTGGTCATAGACTATACATAGAAACATAGAATAGACAGTGCTAAAAGCTATGGAATATACACATGTCTAAGAGACCATATGTATGGGTGTGACTATCTTCACATGTATACCTATGTAATGGTGTGTATAGGTTTAACATACCAACAAACCAACACATCCATTATTCCCTGATCATAACATCATAAATTCTTCTAGGAATTTATCATCTCCGTAAGGAAAGACAACAGCACACATAAAATAACTAAATAGTAATAAAGGACTCAGATGGGTGTACTAACTGTTTTGTTGATGTTGATGAAGAGAAGGTCAGAAGTGAGCAAGACCAGTCTTATGACTGGGATATGTGGAAAAGTTGTAGCTGGGCACAATGTCACACTCCTGGAATCCCAGCAATTTGGGAGGCTGAGGCAGGAAAATTCCAAATTCAAGA
This sequence comes from Ictidomys tridecemlineatus, assembly GCF_052094955.1. Classification (NCBI taxonomy): domain Eukaryota; kingdom Metazoa; phylum Chordata; class Mammalia; order Rodentia; family Sciuridae; genus Ictidomys; species Ictidomys tridecemlineatus. Next base: position 406,578 of record NW_027526077.1, on the reverse strand, counting down.
CCACCTTCAACAACTTAGCAAGACCCTATCCCCCACAACAAAATATGAAACTGACTGTGGATATAGCTCAGTGGTACTGAACATTGAACATCCAATCTTTAGTTCCAAAAAGAAAGAAAAAAAGGTGGAGGTGCAGGGAGAAAATTAAAGGTATAATCTATGTTGGACCTCAAAACCTTCAGTCTTGGATAGAGAGAAAGGAGTAAATTCAGGGTGGGGAAAAATCAACAACATACGTGATACAGAAATAAAAGCATCCAGATATCCTCAAAGATGTATAGAAACTAGTTTGAAATAAAACTGAACAATTTTTAAACATATCATGATAAATCTTTAGAATACAAAAAATGTCACCACCTCCTGATATCAGGTAATAAAATCATAAATATAACAAAGTAAAAAGTCTGTTTTAATTTACAGCTAATAATCTTACATAACATGTTACAGATACTTAATTTACCTTTGATGTTCCTTTAGTAGAAAAATATAAACCATATCTTCATAGAAGGATGTAAATTTTTTCCAGGATTTCTTTCCCTGTTCTTCTGCATGTAAGAAGCCATGGATTTCAGTGTATGTGCTTGAACTTAGAAATATCTGGAAGAAAAAATTAGACTCTCCCCTAATATTATGGAAACAATTATTTTGTAGCCTTTTAGCAATCAAATGTAAGTATGAAAAACTAAACAATATCAATATCAAACATCAAAATTATAAACTAGTTGATTGTCTATTTGTAAAGCTGGATATCATCTATAGAGTGAAGTCCTATACTTCTCATCCTTTCCCATGTTTTTTTTTTTTGTGTGTGTGTGTGTGAGTTGACAGGTTTACCTATTGATTTCCTTGTGTTATACCATAGAAGATTACAATCCTGATTCTATTATTAAAGACAAGAATTTGAGCCAACTTCACTTTGCTGATGAGAATACACAACCTCTTATCTTCCATAGTTCTCTCATGGGGCAGTATGGCATGCTGGGTTTTTTCCAAAGAGGACTGCAACCATATTTCCCATTCCATGTGTCCTTCTGCAATTGCATCTTGGCTTTAAACCATGAAAAGGCGGATTTTGTTTCTCCTTTCACCCTGAATCAGTGTAAGCCTATCACTGCTTGGACCAAAATAAAATTGTAGAAGTAACCCTTTGCCAGTTCTAGATATATCCTAGCCTGATGGCTTTCAAACCAACTTGACTTCTGCAAGTCAGATTCCACACAGGAAATGTGATTATCTGGAAATTCCCATGGGTGAAAAGCCCAGTGAAACTGGAAAAACTCTGGAAGATGAAACGCCTCACAGAAGGAGAAAGAGAGGACAGGAGTTGAGTGTCACAGAATGTGTGGTAAAAGGGACAGCTTAGAAGGGGACCTTGAATCTTCTCTAACCACTGAGTCAAAGAGATGAAGCAAACTCTTCTTAAATCCCTGCCCTTCAAAATGGTTGGCAAAATGCAGGTGGGTCCTTTAAACCATTAAGGTTTGGAAGACTGGGTTATACAGCAGTAATTAACTGAGATAGGGGCACACATTGGTCATGGAAAGGAGAATGGAAGGGAGTCACTCTGTGTGTGTGGCCATGCTCAGTGTCCTTAATAAGACACTGGAAGTGCATTAGTGTCTCATTAAAAGAAGAAAATAGAAATCCCTATGAATAAACAAATGGAAGAACTGAAAGTAAGAGAAATTATTAACTACAAAAATGTACTTTATTTTTAAAGTCTATTCAGGGAAAGACCAATAGTACATATTTACATTTTTAAAGTAATTTACTAAATGTTTTTTTTTTAATTTAATCAGCTACAGATATTAATTAATTGACATGTAAAACAGGCAAGTAGTTTTTTTAGTTTGAGTGCTTTCCAAGTTATTAAACCAAACCAATTAATTTTTTTTATTGTTGGTCATTCAAAACATTACATAGTTCTTAATATATCATATTTCACAGTTTGATTCAAGTGGGTTATGAACTCCCAATTTTACCCCATATACAGATTGCTGTATCACATCAGTTACCCTTCCATTGATTTACATATTGCCATTTAAATTTTAAAAAGAGAGTCATGGAGGTCACACTAGACAAAGAAGAAACCTTTTAAAAAGGGAAGACATTGCCTCAGTGGAGAGAAGAGGTCAGGGGCATATGCAGGACTATCTAATTCCAAAGCCTACAATTTTTCTTGTTTTTATAATTTAGCATCAAAGCAATATAACTATGTTAGAGGAGAATTTGGGAAAGGAGATAGAAGAAAACCTCCACCCCACCACCGAATCACAATACAATGGTGAAGCCTACAGGGAGCTGAGAGTTGGGAGTCCTGAGGTTGTCATTTACTCTAACATTCAGATGCAGGGGGGCTCTGTGTAACCCAGTGGCATAGAAGAAGCCTTCAGAAAAACATCTGGGGATTAATCATATTTCTAAAATATTCTGAAGTATGAAAATAAAGCATGCTCATATTGAAAAGCCCACAGGAAACAAATCTATGGTAGATATGCCTGACTAATAGATTAAAATCATATTGTATTGGAAATACTAAAAGTTATCTTTATGAAATACCAGAGAATACTGAGTGAGTTCAGGAATGCCTAGAGCTTAACTTCAATCCTTATGAAGACATAGCTCAACATTAACCTGTGAAAAACAACTGCAGAGCTTCTGATACCAAATCTACCAATCTATCAAAATTAAAATAAACTGTTCATTTATTTTAATGACAATATATTAGGAAAATGCCCCCCCCAAATAACTGCTAGTTTGGAAGAAATGAATCTAACAGACACAAAAGTAAGGAGATTTTTAATTAGATAATCAACATTCATGATTCAGCTAAGAATATCTTACAATTCTATGCCAGTATTTCTGTCACAGGTATTACAGATGTTGGTATATGAAACAAATATATCTGAATATCCCTCCATTCATTTAATTGCTAAGTATTTTATCACAAATAGAATTGAAGGTGTTTATTATGAATGCTAATACTATGTATCTATTGATAAAATGTCTTCAATTTACTGAGAATTTTGATTTTTCAAAAGAATAACATAACCTATACACACATCAAAAAGCAAAACTCTAAAGTTTTCTTTCATAACGTACATTTTTAAATGTTTAAAATCATTTGACCACTGGCCAGAAGTGGGAAGAAAAATATTTTTAGGAGGATGTATTGATTTAGGGCATTCTTTACCCCGCTTTTTGTTTGGTTGGTTCTTTGTTTGTTTCTTTGTTTGGTTGGTTGGTTAGCTTTTTGCACCCTCCTCAAAAAAATTAAACATTCAACATGTCAAAATATGAGCAGGCCTAATAAGGACCTAAAATTTTCCCATTATTATGTGATTTCTTACATATTTTAATGAAAATATATATTTACTTGTAAAATTTGTGTTGGTGATATTTCACCATTGGTTTCAGTTGCAAAAGACACCATATGCTCTGGAAAAAAAATACTGGCAAAAAATAAAGGATAAATTATCACTAAACCTATGCTAGAAAAGTTTGAATTATGACCAGTATAGAATCTAAAGCAGAAGATCCTTAAGCCAATGTATCTAAAATCCACATTAAGTGCTTCTGAAAATGCTGGTCCTTGGACTGTACCCTCAGGCATCTTCCCAGGTAGAGTTGGGCCCAGATGACAATGATGCAGAGAGATGCTCCGACCTGGAGTCATAGGACACTGCCCTCAAGTTGACAATGAGCTTGTTCCCACATCTTTTCCCCAAACCCTCCAACTACTCTACCAGGTACGAAAAGACTACTGACCCATTTTACAAAATCAAGGCTCACAAAAGTCAAGGGCAAAAGCTGTACCCAGGTTCACAGTCAAGAACATAGGGAAACCAGGACTCAGTGTGGGAACTAAAAGTCCAATTCTTTCCACCTACTGTTTTTCCAAACTTGTTTAATCATAAAATTCACCCACAGCAGTTGTTTAAAATAGAAATTCCCAGACGTCATTCCTGGAGTTTCTGATTCCATAGGTCTGGCCAGGTCTTGGAGTCTGTGTTTTTAATAAGTACTGGAACTCCTTTAGGTAAATTTTATGAACAGAAAAGTTTGAAAAAATATATTCTACTATATTTCCTCTAGGACAGGGGTTTTCAACAGCAGTTCTATTAACATTTTATCTAATAATCCTGTGTTGTGGGGCTGTCCTGAGCCTTAGAGGATGTTCAGCAGAATTCAAACTTTGCCCACTTTGGCACTGCTCCTGCTGACCCCCACCCCACCCCCAGTCCTACAACCAAAACTGTATCCAGATATTGTCAGATCACCCAGTTGAACCATTGGCTCCAACTATACAAAGTGAATGTCTCATCTTATTTAAATTACAAATAATAATAATAATAATAATAATAATAAAACAGAAATGAGCATCAAACCATATTTCTTTAAATACAACTTTTAAATTCTAGCTTTTAATAAAGATTTGCAACAAGAAAACACTTTTCCTTCAAATCTATTTAATTTTTGTTAGAACTCTTATTTTCTTTGTCAAAGATCATCCCATTATGTTTCTATTAATAGGTTAAAATAAAAGAGAATGTAAGAGATCTTTCAGGGTTTGAAAATATTCTATTATGGTGTGTATCATATATTTTTCATAAAGGATCATTTCAATCCAATTATCCAAAACTTCGTGTAAAAATATGCTACTGCTGCAGAGACAAAAACAATTTAAACTAATGAGCCTAGAGGCTATTCTGACTTCTCTAGATCCCTAGTCTTCATTAGAATGTGACATACATTTATTTTCTTTTAAAGAGAATTACAATGAAAGTAGTATTTGCTATATAATATGCTACTCTTTATCTCATTTCTATTTAGGTCAAAAATTATTTCACTAAAAACAAAATAATTTGAAGCATCAAGATTTATGTCAAACTTAAATTTCTGGCTAAGCTATACATTCCCAATAATTACCAATCTATTTTTGTTTTAGAAAATTTCTTACTTAAGTTTCCTAAATATTGTGAAAAGAACTTAAAACTACATTTTGGAATACATTTGAGGACATATAATAATTTATCTCAAAGTCAAATGTACAGTTGCTTTGTCTAGTTTTCCTCTAAGGCAAGGAAAAAGCAATAATGCCTCCAAAGTAGGTTTACCTATATTTTTTAAGTTAAATGACTAAATGCATCTCAATTGAGATTCTGCAAGTAAGGCTAAAGAAATGTTTTATATGTGTCTGAAATTCTTGTATCATGGTGACTAATCATTTTTAGAATAAGAAATGTGAGTATAATTTTAAAGGGCCAGAATCACTAAATGGAACTGTATTTTATTGATAGTGACCATATTCTTCATGTAAAATTTAACTGATTCATTTGATTTTCACTGACTGTTAATGGAGATTTCACTTTCCATTGGCTTTTTAAAGAATTCATAATTTTTTCCTAAAGTACAGCTTATTTTCTTCTTCCATTCCCCAGTTAGACAGAACTTCAGTCACCCACTCATGGTCTTCTAGTGTTCTTTCTGTGAAGAATGCTTCAGTGAATATGTTAACAGATAAACAGACACACACACAAATAACTATACAAACATTTAGAATAGATTTTGTATACATGTCTCATATGCATAGAAAATTTCAACTCAATTCCTAAATATCCAGATTGATAAAAATTCCTCATCAATTTTGAATTAGTAATTCAATTTTTATACCAAAGCAGTCATCTGAAAAGAAAAATTTCATATCACAATGTACATTTTGCTAATTCTCAATTTCCTTTTATTGCTATGCAAATTATGATATAAATTTAATAACAAACTGCATTAAGATACAAGAGCTATTCTTCCTCCAACTCATCATGGTGCCAAAATTAAAATATTTGTTTCAGGGTTGAACAATTCACCTCATTAAGGGATGAAGAATTTTGACAGATTCAACACACATTTAAGAGGCATAATCTGGATAGATGAGAAAAAAATTAAAATAGATGCTTTAAAAATAAAATGTTAATGAAAGTAAATACAGATTTTTTAAAGAACCTCAATTCCTTATGGTACTTTGTACTTTCAAAACTAATATTAAGGAAAACATATCTTGTATTAACAATAAAGATAATTAGGTAAGGGGGGAAAGCACTGGGTAGAAAAGACACTTGAATTATTGAAGCAATGGCAACTTAAATAGGTAAAACATAATACCAAATTCCTATTTCAATAAGAAATTGTAATGGTGTTCATATATTATTATTTATAATAGCCTCAAACTGGAAGTTACCTGAAAGTCTAGTTATTTGCATATGAATATGACGTGAAAATAAATAAGTTGTATAAAAGCATTCCCAGAAACGTGGATTAATTTTAGAAACATTAAGTGAAAGAAGTCAGGCCCAAATAGTATATGCTGCATGATTCCACTTACATAGATTCAAAACAGGAAAAATTATTCTATGGTGCCAGAAATGTGAACAATGCCAATACAGGATAAATGAGGCATGCAGGGAACCACTGGGGTAAGGTCAGTGCTGTATTTCTTGATCTGGGTGTTGATTACCTAGCTACATGGCACTCTCTGAGAAGTCACAGAGTTATCCACGTTGGCTTGCTCACTTTTCTTTATGTGGGTCATAATTCCATAAAACATTGGGGGAAAAATGTAACTGTAAAATTATTAATGCAAAAGAGGAAACGGAGAACAGCCAACAAAAGAATAAGAGATTCTCTGCTTTTTTAGTATTTCTAGGACCTTTTTGAAAAGTATCTATGCCTCAGAAATTCAACACTCAGTAGTGATCTGTGACCTACTGGACCTAAACCCTTGAAAGTAATGCCATCCTTAAATAGAAGCTTATTCATCTGAAAAGAAATTCTTGACAGAGTACTCAATGAATATGGATGAGTTTGAGTTAAGTGTATATCAACATTCTTGGTTCTGTTCTTAACACTGATTGCTCCTTTTCTGTCTCATTGACTGGCTCCCTTCACTGCTTCTCTTTCCTATGACTTGACTTAGTCCTTCACTCAATACCTTCCTTTGTCCTTCCTCAAACTAATTCACCACCTCCCCTTTTTCATCACATCCGGGAGGCTCCTTCAACTGGAATCTCTGCCTAGAAGTACCTTCATCTAAGGTCCAGTCCTACCTTCTGACACTCTCCACTAACTCAAGCACAATTCACCTGAAATGAAAGTCAGTATAGTGGTTCTTCAAAATAGTAAACATGGAATTACCATAGGATACAGCAATTCCAGTCCTGGGTGAGTACCCCAAAGAAGTAAAAGCAGAGATTTAAAGATATTCATACAACAATGTTCACAGAAACACAATCTATAAGAGCCAAAAGGCTAAAGCAACCCAATGTTCATCAAGGGATAAATGCATAAACACAATGGAATAGTCACTTTAAAAAAAGGGGTGAAGTTCTGACATATGCTACACCATGAATGAACCTCAAAGTTACTATGATAAGTGAAAAACTACAATCAGAAATGGTCAAATACTGTAATGCTATCATTTATACAAGACGCCTAGAACAGCCAAAGTCACAGGGACAGAAAGTAAAATGGAAGTTGCCAGGAACTGGGGGTGAGGGGGCCAAGGAGTTATTGTTGACTTGGTATAGAGTTTCATTATGGGAAGATAAAATGTTCTAAAGATAATAGTGGTGATCATTGCATGACAACACAAATGAATTTAATGGTGCTGAACTGCACATTTAAAAATAGTTAAAATGGTAAATTTTATGTGATAAACATTCCATAATTTTTAAAAACACCTTAAAGCAAAATAAATTCATCTTTCTTTTTATATTTTAGATTTTTCTCCACTATGATAAGTGTTATTTTTACCACATTCTCTCAAAGAAATGTAGAATTAAGTCACACTTTCATTTTTCTCAACCTCCTCTCCAATAATCCTTTACTCCTGATATTGCAAGCTATCAGGTGTTCTTACTCCAAGTGTCACTCATAACCAACAACTCCTACACACACAAACACACACACACACACACACACACACACACACACAAGCTTTTCCATCACTACTATTGTTGGACCATCATTTTTTTCTTGTAAAGCCTCTTATCTCCAAATTTCTTCCAATCCAACCTGAACACTGTTATCACAGCAACTTCCTGTCTCTCCAGATAGTTGTTTGAATGTGAATCCTGCTTAAAAAATTTGTCTACTTCTACTTGTTACAAGATAAACCAACGTAGTTTGGCAACTGTAAGTTATTCATCCATTCAATGAACAAAGATTTACTAAAGGCCTGCAATTTATCTGGAACTCCTCTTAGAGCTGAGAGTATTTTAGTGGATAAATCAGTAAGAAATAACTGCCTTCATGAGGCTTTGGGGAAGATACTGATGATAAATAAAAGGTAAATCTTAAAAGGTGGCAATAAACCCTACCAAAAAAATGGAGCATGGAAGAAAGAAAGTACTAGTGCTAACTAGAAAATGGTGAAAGGAATCCATTCCCAATACTCACAACAGAAGGGCTTATTGAGAAGGGGGTCTTTAAACAAGACCCAAGGAGAAGAGAGCATGAGCCCAGGGGATACTTAGAGGAAGAAGAACAAAGCCACTGAGATGAAACCAAGGCTGGTATTTCTGGAGCTTGACAAGGAGGTTAATGCTGAATAAGCACATGAGACATTACCAGGAAGAGAGGCCAGAGAAATAATGGAGATGAGATGGGAGGCTGTATAGGGCCCTGCAGACCTTAGTAAGGACTCAGCTTTTCCTCTGAATTATGTGAAAATCATGCTGAACTCAGGGAAAACCTGAGCTGACATGTTTTAACTGGATTATACTCGCTACTGAGTGAAGAAGTGAATTTAAAAGTTGTAAGGGTTGAAAACTAAAGTCTATTTCATAGGCTACTTCAATGAACCCAGAGTGAGGGTGTGGCTTAGATGAACATAACAACAGTCAATTTTGTAAAAATCAAACAAATAACAACAACAAAAAAATAGGCAGACTCTGGATTTTGAAGATGGAGCCAACAGAATTTGCTGGAAAATAAAATAGGAGTGAAAAATGTGTACTTAAAGAAGACACCAGGTTCTGGGTATAAGCACTCTGAAGGGCTGTATTAAGGAGATATCAAATGGGAAGTTGCATCCTTAACAATCTTCCAATCCCCACTTGACTCTATTTCTTATGCAAACCCTGCTGGGATTTTAAAGTTTATGAAACAGGTATGCACTAGTAAGTTCTGTAAGTGCTGGAAACTGTATCTATGATCCTTGCAACTACACTGAGAGAATGTTCAGGAAGGAATCAACATGCTGGCTTGTTTGCTTTGCAAACCTGTTTCTTTGCATCCATTTCTCTCCCACCAAGGTAATAGCTATGTTCTGTCTTCAACATACACTTTAAAGAAAGAAAAAAATGACAAAAAGGAATTTTATTGGTTTTTGAGCTTCAAAGTAGACTTTATTGATATTTGGCAAATGCAACTGCTTAGGGAGAATCAGAGCAATTCCAGTCCTCTGTTTTCTCTTACAGAGATGCACCCTCTGCTTCCTGGGAAAGAAACTAGGATAAAGGAATTGACAGGGGATGGAGTGAAAGAAAAAAATAGAGAGAGACAGGACCTGTATGGTGCTGGTCTCAAGTGACTCTATATCCTGCCCCTTTCCAGCACTAGAATGATTTTTTGTTGTTAAAAGTCCAATAGATTTAAACATGTGATGTGGCTCAAACCATAGTCTAAAGAATATATTCTCAAAGGGTTGGGGATGTAGCTCAGTGGTAGAGGGTTTACCTAGCACATGTGAAGCCTGGTGGGTTCAATGTACACCAGCACAGAACAAAACAAAACAACTCTCCTCAAGAAGCCCTGCATCTAGCACAGCGAGAAGCAATTGCTGAGTCAATGTTAAGTCTAATCAAAAAGTATGGACATCTCAAATGCCCAAGAGAGGAGGAACACAGAGAACGAAGAAAAGGCCATGAATATAAGGGTCTTTATGCTTCAGGAAGTAATCTTGGAAGGAGCAAGAGTTTCCAGAACAAAAAAGAATTGGATAACAATCAGACAAGTACCTCCTTCGGGACTTACATGCCCCACCACAATGTCATAAATGTGAAGGTGGGTCTCAATGTTCAGCTCAGAACATTTTAGACCTGTATACAACTCACTGATATTTATTATTTATCCCAACAAGTCTAGAGAGTAAGCAAACAATAGAAAACTAAATTGTCTGCAAGGGCAGAAGAATCAGAGTGCAAAATTAGTTCCATTTTGTGAAATAAAAGTTGCATTTTGGCATGTCTCACTCTGAGAGCTGTTTTACTGCTATATTTGATTCTTCTAACACCTTTAAGTAGATGAATAGTGGCCCTAAAGATATCACATCCTAATTCATGGAACCTGTAATTGTTACCCTACATGGCAAAGCTTTTGCAGATGTTATTCAGGGCTTTGAATTAGGGAGAATATTCTAGATCAATCAAGTGGGCCCTAAATTGAACCAGAAGCATCCTTTTAAGGTACGGGCAGAGGAGAATAAATACAGACAAAAAAGAAAATGCAATGGGATCACAGAAGCAGACATTCAAGAGGTGTGACCACAAGCCAAAGAATGCAAACAGCCACCAGAGTCTGGATGGAGCAAGGAACAGATTCCCCTTAGAATTCCCAGCAGGAAATAACCCTCCAGATTTGTGAAACTAAACATCCCTATTGTTTATGTCACCAAGTTTGTGGTAATTAGTTATAGCACTCTTAGGAAATTAATACAATAATCTAATGAGCAAGCTGTATTTCCATTTTACTGATAATAACTGAGGTTTAGAATAGCCAATTTTCCTCAAGGTTGAAAAGTAGCAACATATCTGATCCCACATGATGCTCTCTCCCCTGCACAGAATTACTGCTACCCGCCTAGAGTTTCCCAACCAAGAGACATTCTCTGCCACCTACACTGTGTCTATTTATATCACAGGCATTCTTTCTGTATCAGCTGCAGTTTTCATGTTTCCATTACCTCAATTTTTTTATTTTGAAACAAATTCAAAAAATATTTGCTAATTAATTAAAAATAAACAAACATATTTAAATTGTAAGGTAAAAATAATGGGCAACATTTCAAATTACATCAATCTTCATCTTCCATGAAAGTAATTATAAATCCTTTCAATTTGGACTGCATTAAAAGGTAAATACAACTACACTTTCATCTCCCTCCAGTCAGCATGACAATTTTCATGAACAGAAACAATAATAAATGCTGGCAAGAATGTGGAGAATGTACACTCATACATTGTAAATTGTGATGCATATTAGTATAATCACTCTGGAAAGCAGTATACAGTAACCTCAAAATATTAGGAGTGGAACTCCTACATGACCCAAATATTCCCCTCCTTGAGAATTATCAAAAAAAAAAAAAAAACCTAAAAGCAGCATACGTCTATATTTATTCACAATAGCCAAATTCTAGATTCACCTCGGTGTCCATTGATAGACAAATGGATCAAGAAAATGTGGTAAATATATACAATGGGGTTTTACTCAGCTATAAAGAAAAATAAAATCATGAGGTTTCCCAGTAAATGGACAGAAATGAAAAAAAAATCATGCTAAGTGAAAAATGCCAAACTCAGAAAATCAGTGTTGAATGTTTTCTCTCATATATTGAAGCTGTAGCAAAATAAGGGAAAAAATAAGGAGGATCAGTGGAGTACAAGAATAACATTGAGAGGGAGGGAGGAGGAATGAGAAAGGGGAGAAGGATGAAATGAATTTAATAAATTCATATTATATCCACATATGACTATACCACAGGGAATTTCACCTTTTTAAAAACACCAATCAAATATAAATAAATAAATAAATGTGCAAAATGAAGGTAAGTGTAATAGAGGAAAGAGCAAAAGGGGAGTGAAGAGAGGAGTGTAAGGAAAGGGAGCAGGGATTGAAGTCAAATTTCATGCACCATGCAACTTGTCAAAATGTCTCCAACTACCATGTAGAACTATAATCCTCTAGTTTAAAAAAAGATAAAAAAGTAAATACAAAAAGGATTCAAAAATCAAGCTATAACAGATGTGTGAACAGCTATAACAGATGTGTAACTAAAATACTACTACTACTACTACTACTACTACTACTACTAATAATAATAATAATAATAATAATAGTAAAATGCCCATGGACACCAAAAAGTGAAATCTAATAACCAGGGTTTTTTTTTGTTGTTGCTGTTGACCACATGGAAATAAAGGTCAGAATTCTAGTCTAGAAAGGAAAAATAAGGAATAAAATCTTTAAGAAAACTTCATTGAATGTTTAATGCCATTACTAGCATCAAGAAAATATTCTCATAATATTAAGAAGAAAAAAATGTCTTCAAAAATGTCATAAACTAGAATACATGTAAAAAAGTAAAAGATGTACTTTCCATTCCTTCAAAGAAAATTTCTGGTACCGTCCTACTGAAAATTCAGATAACAGATAGAGGAATTGTTCAACAGAGGGTTGAACGCAATTAGGACTTTTGCCTCATATATCAGCCTGGTATTGAAAATAAAATTTTCCTGCTACAGAATCTGGCTTTTAAAGTCACATTACATTAAATATTCTTTTTAAATGTATACATTATTATCTCAATTTGGATGCATTGTCACATATTGTCCCCCAAGCAATCTCATGACATTAAGTCTTAAGAGTATAATAACCCAATAAATCCAGGTGGCATAATTGATTATCAGTAAATCACATTCTACATTAAAAATAGTATTTGTTATTTAACAAAGACAGTTATCTAAATACAGGCCTTTATAGGCAGAAAGTTCAATAGGAATGTACAAGATGATGAGGTGGATTGCTTTACTAGAAAAGGAAAACACTTAAAGGGAAAGTGAAAAGTCGCTAGTCACCAGCTTTATCTTGCCTAAGCCTGGCTATAAAATATCATTACCAAGAACTAAGGAAAGTGCTGGACCAGCCAGCTTCTAATCAATAAGCTTTCTCTTGACCATCCTTTAGTATAATCATAAATGCAAACAAATTTTAACCTATCAAGTAATCCTACTAAGAAAATTACAATGTATTTTTCTAAATACCAAAAAGAAACAAATTAATCCTACAACCAGAGGCTCTTTACTGCAAATTTCAAAACCAAGATGAACTCAAACATGGAGTTATTAGCATTTGAGAAAAGGTAAGTTTCACACAAATTCAACATAATTGTTTTAAATACTTTATTTTTTGAAAACTTCATGAAGTTCACTTAAAATACCATATGAAAACATTATTAAAACTTTAAAGCCACATTTTTAATCATTTAAATCCTAACCTCATATTTCCTACCCCCAACTACCTGATCAATAATTAATTAATTCTATTTTTAAACATTTTTCTGAAATTATTTTCCAGACATTGTAAAGTGAATTATAATTATCAAATATTACATATATGTAGACAGAAAAATAGGAAGAAAGTCTTCTTAAAATACGTAAAAATATCAACTATAGTGGCAGAAAAGGAAAGAAAAGCTTCAAACAGCTTCTTTAAAACAAAAACAAAAGCTTCATACTGTTTTTAAATTTTAGTTTTGTTTCAAATATATCAGTGAGGTCTAATGGCAATTGAAAAAAAACTGTACCAAATAATAATAATTATGTGTAATTCTGTTTAATTTTCAGGAGCTTTATTTCTAAAATAGAAAAGAAGATAAAGAAGGATAAAGAAAAGTTTTTCTAAAACTGTTGATTTAACTTTAAAGTCTTTTAAAAAAACTTCCATCCTCCAAGAATGGAAAGTGCTCACTTGTGACCTTCTTCCTGGATTGGTTTGCTGAATCTACTGAAAGTACAGCATGGGGCTCAAATAGAAACCTGAGTCCCTAGTCTTCTCATCACTTGATAAGAGAAGAAAAAAAGTGTCTTTTGCCTCTAATTTTCCCAGAAAACAATTCTTTTGTAACTCTTGGAAACTCCAGGAGACAAATGGTCCTTGTACTTCTCTGCACTGGGTAGAAACTACAAACGTTTTTGTCAATCTTATTTTCAGATAAAAATGAACAGCCTCTGACGAAGCAAAACAAAAACTGAAGAAGCAAAGAATAAAACAGGGCTCAATTTCTAAAAGGTTCTTTAACCTAAGAATACTACTTAATACCACCTGGATCTCCCAGAAAATTGCCACTGCCAGATTCATCTCACCAAGTGTGATAATAGGAAAATTGTGACACTTTGGCTTGATGACTATAAAAGCCCTGTAGTTGGTTCTCCAGTGAATTGAAATGCACTTTGTGTTAACTCAGACCCCAAAGTCACCACTTATATTCATAGAAAGCCTTATTCTCCACAAAATGTTTGCATATATGTTATCTGAAGATGACTGGGTAAATATCAGAAGCTCTATAAAGAGCTTGCATATATTCCAAGCTATCCAGTGCATCCTTAAAGGATTCAGAGTAAATTTCCAGCAGGGCATGCTATGTGGTTTCTTTGGCCTCCTTTCTAAGCCTCTTCCATTTCTGTATTTTTGCAATCTATTCTTTAAATAATAACAATAATTACTATTATTATTATTGATACCAGGGATTTAACTCAGGGGCACTCAACCACAGAGTCACATCCCCAGTCCTATCTTCTATTTTATTTAGGGACATGGTCTCACTGAGTTGCTTTGCTGAGACTGGCTTTGAATTTGTGATTCTCTTTCTTAGTCTCCTGAGCCTCTGGGATTACAGGTGTGTGCCACTGCACCTGACTCTTTAAATTATTTGATATAAATATTTTACAGTTTAATACAACTTAGTTCAAAACAAACTTATTTGTTTTGACCATGAATTTCAAAGATGTATGTAATGCAGAGTCCTTGTTCCCATGGAATTACTATCTAATTTTAATAATATGATTATTATTAAGATCATTGTAGGAAATGGTATAGAATTTGGCCCAATTTGGGGCTTCAGGAAGATAACTTAGCTAAGTCTTTTTAAATTTCTTTATTTTAAAATTGTCTCTGTTTTTTATTTTTCTTATTTTTTATTACTAAAAGGATACATTTTTATTAGAGAAAAGAAAAGTGGTAGTCACAATTCATGTTTAAATATATCAATCAGGAATAACCGCCTCTTGTCTTTTTCTCTGGTTCTACAAGAGGGTATGTGTGTACATTTTTCATAAAATTTAGAAAACGTTATACACTTTATATGATATTTTTATTTAATCATCATTACAAATTGTATATTTTCCCACATCAGTGTTTAAATAATAACTTCAAAAAAATAACCAAAAGCTATATGATAAAAAATGTTGAAGCTCATGAATATACAATAATTTATAACATTCTTCTGTTATATATACCATTAAGCTTCACTTTCCTGGTTAATTGATATTGTAAATAATTTGCTTTGAATAGCCTAATGTCTAATTCCTATCCAAAGTACTTGTTTCCCACTCCTGCAGACAGCATGTACTTGTGGGAGCAGCACCTCCCAGGACACAAAATATTGCCAATACTCCTAATGCCTCCTATACCTCTTTCTGCTTTTCAGGATTTGCAATTTCCCAAGTGATGTATGAGAAAAAGTGGTTCCAGCAAATGTGCTGATCATCTCAAAAAATAGCTTCAGAGCATCTGTAGTGTGCATCTAGGGGGAGACACATCTGTGAATGAGGTAGATGTGTCTCCCTACTTGCTCTCAGATGGAAAAGTTGACTATGATAGGTTGAGTGTAAGAGGCTCCCAACTGCTTTTTTTTTTTTTAACCTCCTCAGACTGTCGTGCTATGTTAGCTGTCACTCACCCCGAACAGCTGAAGGTTTCATTTTTACTTTGTTTTCATAGGTATTTTAAAGAAAGGGCTAGCTAAAATAACTAAGCCATGGAAAATGCATAGCAGTAAGTCAGATAAACTTGGGCAGAAAAGGGATTCCTGGGAATCACAACAGCAGGAGCAAGGACACTGAGAAGAAACTGCAATGCATCAGAAATTTGTAGGCAGTTCTTGAACTACAAACAGTGAGGCTAGATGTGACATGGGCTGCAGTTACAAGGGGCAGGCAGGTCACAAGGTACTATAAGGCCCACAGAGGAACTTGGTTCCATATGGCATGAGAATCAGATCTGCATTCAGAGAGATAACCTTGATACTACTAGAAGCATGAGAACCAGGAAAAGAATCCTGAGGAGAGAACTGGTGGGATCTGAACTCAAGCAGCAGAAGCTATGAGAACACGTAGAAGGAAAATTGGCTGAATCAGGAGGTGCATGCAGGCAGAGCACTTCAAATTCTTCTTTCTTAAGAATTTTTTTCATTTCCAGCCTTACATGTGCTACCAGGACACCATGGTCTTTTAAAAGCTGAAAGATAAGGGCACATAGTTCACTATACAGGAGCCATATGCCACATGTCCCAAAGGCTTCAGGACGTTTTTTTGCTGGTGATAACGGTGATCACAAATCTGAGAGTTGGTAAGTTATACACAACACAGAAAGCACAGTAACCTATCAGCCCCAGAAAACACTGCCTATTTTGTTAAGAAGAAAAAAAATGTGAAGAATCAACTTGAAAGCAGGCAGCAGTGAACTGTCCCCTCCCTGCACTGTACATTGCTTTTGTCTTAAACAGATCATGTGGACATGGCTGCACACATAAAAACAGTTTCATTAAAAGCCTCCAGTCATTCATTTTGCTTATTAAAGCCACTCCACAATGATATCCACAATGGAAATCTCAGCTGTTCTAGCAATAATACTAAAATGCAATTAATTCCTTTTCCCAAAGAGTCTACAGGTATGTGCTGGAGGTATGTACTAATTGCCACTGCTTCGTACCATGGCTTCAATTAGGAATCAAAATGGGAGCAAGACAAACATGGATCCCATTAAGTTTCATAGGACTTGAAGCTGAAGTCGACTCCCCCACCAAGTTCCTCTTACAGTGATTATATAAGAAAAAAAAAAAGAGTACTCCATCTGAGGAGCTATAGTGACGTCCAGTGGTTATTGAGCAAAGCACACCAGTTACAAAATCTGGTATATTACAATATAAAAGAAGGCAAAATATTTGCTGATACAGTGACATTAAAAATTTGATGGCTATTTTTGACTGGAGAGAACTGTGGATGTGGAATATTTGTCATAAACAAATAGTGAGAAGCCAACAAATTCAATGTCTATAAAATACTGTGTACATCTAGAGTCACAGTATAACATACACTCAAATTAGGCAATTCAGAGAACAAAATCAGGGTATTTAGTTGATTTCAATGATTTATTCTGCCTATTAAAATTCTAAAGATCAGAATGGGGGATACTCAATGGCACAGTGTGAGTTTAGCATACATGAGGCTCTGGGTTCTGAGCACTAGCACCAAAAAAAAAATTCTCAGAAGCATATATTAATAATTATGACCAGAAGATATGACAGGTCGCTATTACATTCAAAGTTCCAAACATAATATTTCTACTAAGTTATACAAATTCAAGAGCAGGCGCTTTCCAACATGATTTCTTGGGTTGTTCAGATAAAATAAGTTATTAGCCTTTTTTTAAGTGAACCAGATTGGCTCAGTTTGATCTTAGGAACTTCAGTACCACCTTGGAAATAAAGGCTATATGAAAATGTTCTTGGAATTCAAGATTTAAATTACAGTATGCCTGAGTTCAGAGATGTAGAATGATACAGAAACAAACCCACCACATAATCCTAGGAACATGAGCTTTGACCAACTGGAGTGAGAGAAAAACTCTCAACTCTCTTCTATTCTGAAAATCTAAATGTTCTTCCTTATAAGGTCTCAAGATCTCTCAAAATCACTAAATTTCATAAATATGCAGAATACATGTAAATGGAGCAGAATGGGTCATGCACAACTAGCACAAATAATAAAGAGAGGCAGGGATAATTTCCATTAGCCATAGGCAGTTTGCTGTAAAAGCAAAGATAAGTTGCTTATCCACCAAGGGTCAAAACTTTAATTCTGGCCTCTTTTGTGGATCCAGCCCAGAATCTCACACATGCTAGGCAAGTGTTCTGTCACTAAGCTACATTTCCAGCTCAGAAGTATATATTAAATTAAATCAGATCATATTGCTCTCTGGGCTCACACACCCCTAATTGCTTTCTCTCTCAGGATAAAATCCAGGCCACTCCATGCCTATGAGATCCTATAGGATCTGGTCCTCTGGTGGCCATAACATTCCACTTTAGTGACACTACTCAAGGCACACTGGTCTCTGGGCTGCTTCCTGCATACAAGCACATTGCCACTTTGGGCCCTTTCCATTTCCCGTATCCTAGATCCACAACAATCTCCCTCTGGCCTGCTTGATGTGTGCTTCAGGTCTGCACTCAAGCACCACCTTCTCAGGGAGGTCTTCTCATGCCTCTATTTAAAGCACGTCTCTCCCACTCACCTCCACTTGATGTTCTTTACCCAATCTATCTTCCCTGGAGTTTACTGACACCTAAGAGATAACAAATATTAATGTTCTTATCTTTCTTTCCCTATGACATACTGTCTCCAGGATCTACAAAATTATACAAAAGTCAGTATAAACCTGTCTGTAAATATTTGCTAACCTGTTTATGGAGGACAGCCAAGGGAAGCTGGGGAAGTTCCTATGTTCCTACATTATGTGGAATCTATAAAGTAAAATGGGGTGGGGGGGAGAACACTCAAGGTTTTTTTTATGCACACATACACAAAAAAGAAAGCAGTCTACGAAAGTGAGAACAAAAAGAGAGTTTGTTAAAATAGGAAAACTATTTAAAGACATTTTTAATGCTAACAGAAGTTATTTCAGTGTTGTGAAATTATGGATAATTATGTTTAATTATTGTTTATTTCTCAGTTATTTATAGTGAACTGATTTATTTTTGTATTTGAAAATATTTTTTAGGGTTGAGGATGTAGCCAGAGGTAGAGTACTTCTCTGTTTTGCACAAGGCCTTGAGTTTGGTCTCCAGCGTCATAAATTTTATCAATGGAAAACTTATCACTCTGGTCCAAAAGAGGTCAAGGATGTCTCCAGAATAACATGCAGAGCTAACTAGCTAGTCAAAAAACTTTTGGCAAAGAGTTTGTCCTTTGGTTTTTTATATCAAGGGCACTCATTAAAGACTTATAGGGAGGTATCAGGAGACATTCTATTGACAAAGGATATCTGTCACTGCATATCATATTTAAGGAAGAAAAAATAACCTCATTCTACTTCTTTTTATTCATTTTAATATGAAGATGCAAAAAAAGTTTCTTAATTCCATTACTTGATTAAATATATATTGTAAGAGTATTTATAGGTTTGTCAAAAGCACAAACATAACAACAACAAAAACATTTCAAAGTCATATTTGTTTATATTTGTTGTTCAGGAAAACCGCAGCACCTCCATAATGGTTATTTTCCTATTACACTGTTAGACAAAGAACTGGAGGCTGTGTAATATTATATATGTTAGCATTTGGGTAGAATTTATGTTTGCAACTGTTTTGCTTACATATATTATATGAATGCAAAAAAAGAAGAAAATGCCAGAACTAAAATTCCTTCTCATTGTTTGGTCTAAAGCATTGTTAATGAAACCAGGAGATATTATGCTCAAATCTTTGATTTTATTTCAGCAACTTCTAGAAAACATAGTAATGGAAAAATACATTGATATTATTATATGTTTAAATTAGGTATGTAGCTTAAATTAATTTTGCAATGTTCCATTTTAAGTTTTTCCAATAAAAGACTTGTATATTTCATTCTTTAGTATAAATAATTTTCAGTGTTCTCAGTGAAAACTGCTACTCGATTTGCAGAGCAGATCTATGTTATTGAACTCCAAGGCTATTTGCTAGGGATAAATTGTAGTGATTATAACAAAAAAGGATAATTTTAAAGTTCCCCTCCAAAGAAAAGAGGATGAGATACTATGGCTATATGTGATGCTAAATAAAAGCTATATTCTTGTCAGTATAAGTAAATTAAATAATTTGGGATATGGCAGATATCTTTTGAGAGCATCATAGTTTGTGAGACTGATTATCACAAAGAGAAGTTAAATTAGTCAGAAAGGACAATGAGGAAAATACACAGTGAGCTTTCTCTGTCCTAGGATACAGGGAGCAGAGCTGGCCACTGCAGACTGCTTCAGAACGCAGGCTCCCTGGCAGGTACATAACCATCCTCACTCAGCTGTCACGATCAGCTGGCCCTGCTGCAACTCATCAGCTATCAACTGCAGAGGTGCTCAGGTTCCAAATCCCCATGGAGACTGTGGAACTATTTTAACTTCTTTTCCACAGGTTTCACTCTTTCCTTTCCTGGGGTTTCTGACATGTCCCAGGACAGCCGTCATAAAACCCGAAGTCTATCAACACTTTTTAAGGGTTCAGGGAATGCAGGCATCGTGAGGTACATCCACTTCACAAGGGTCTCTTCAATATGAATCCTCCTAAGAGCACACTTCTGCCAATATTATTTTTTTAAATTCTGTTTTATCAGAGAATGGCAAATCTCACATCTGACTAGAACCTTTCTTTGGAAATACTTCTCTGGGGTGTAAACTCTGGAACCTATCAAACAAAGGGACAATTTTGTATACTGGCAGTCAGATGAGAAAGCGAATGACTCTAATGACTAGTTATAAAATTCTTTCACAATTCTTCAAAAAAATTGAAGGAAGTAATTGAGCTGTAAATGATAAGTTATTTAAAATGACTTTGATGATGTATTACTAAAAGTTTTTAATGTATAATTAGAAGGAATTTGCAATAGGCTGAATAATAGACCCCCAAAATAACTCCATCTGAATTCCTGTGAATGTCATCTTCTATGAAGAAGAGGAAAAAAAAAGACTGCAGATGTGATCAAATTAAAGATCTTCAAAATGAGATTTTCATGGACTATCTAGGAGGGACCTTATAAGAAAGAGGGATTATATTTGGTGCAGACAGAAGAGGAGGAGGCACACAGACAGAGATTAGTGTAAGGCAGCCATGAGCCAAGGAATGCTGACAGCCTCCAGAATCTGTAAGAGTCAAGGAATATATCTTCCCCAGAGTACATACCTGCTGACACCTTGATTTCAACCCACTATTACTGATTTCAGATCTCTAGAGGTCTAAAAGAAAATTTTCTGTTATTTTAAGCAACAAAGTTTGTGATAATTTGTTATAGCAACCACAGGAAACTAATATAGAGTTCAAAGAGTTGAATGGAATTGGCATAACAAACTCCTTTCATTCTCATCTACTTATCTATAAACATTTTTTTAAATCAATGCCATTTCAGAGAATTTGTCGCTGATATACAGGAATGCCTTTGATTTATGTGTGTTGATTTTATATCCTGCCACTTTGCTGAATTCATTTATTAGCTCTAATAGTTTCTTTGTAGACCCTTTTGGGTCTGCTAGGTATAGAATCATGTCATCTGCAAATAATGATAATTTAAGTTCTTCTTTTCCAATTTTTATGCCTTTAATTTCTTTCGTCTGTC
This sequence comes from Ictidomys tridecemlineatus, assembly GCF_052094955.1. Taxonomy (NCBI): domain Eukaryota; kingdom Metazoa; phylum Chordata; class Mammalia; order Rodentia; family Sciuridae; genus Ictidomys; species Ictidomys tridecemlineatus. The sequence goes on along the minus strand of NW_027526077.1, from coordinate 385,156 downwards.
TAATTGCTCTGGCCAGTGTTTCAAGAACTATGTTGAACAGAAGTGGTGAGAGAGGGCATCCCTGTCTTGTTCCAGATTTTAGAGGGAATGCCTTCAATTTTTCTCCATTCAGAATAATGCTAGCCTGAGGCTTAGCATAGATTGCTTTTAGAATGTTGAGGTATGTTCCTGTTATCCCTAGTTTTTCTAGAGTTTTGAACATAAAGGGATGCTGTACTTTGTCGAATGCTTTTTCCACATCTATCAAGATGATCATACTACAGAGCAATAGTAACAAAACAGCATGGTACTGGTACCAAAACAGGTGGGTGGACCAATGGTACAGGATAGAGGACACAAAAACCAATCCAAAAAACTACAACCATCTTATATTTGATAAAAGGGCTAAAAGAATGCAATGGAGGAAGGATAGAATCTTCAATAAATGGTGTTGGGAAAACTTGAAATCCATATGCAACAAAATGAAACTGAATCCCTTTCTCTCGCCATGCACAAAAGTTAACTCAAAATGGATCAAGGAGCTTGATATCAAATCAGAGACCCGGTGTTTGTTAGAAGAAAAAGTTGGCTACGATCTACATACTGTGGGGTCAGGCTCCAAATTCCTCAATAGGACACCCATAGCACAAGAATTAATAACTAGAATCAACAAATGGGACTTACTCAAACTAAAAAGTTTTTTCTCAGCAAAAGAAACAATAAGAGAAGTAAATAGGGAGCCTATATCCTGGGAACAAACTTTTACTCCTCACACTTCAGATAGAGCCCTAATATCCAGAGTATACAAAGAACTCAAAAAATTAGACAATAAGATAACAAATAACCCAATCAACAAATGGCCAAGGACCTGAACAGACACTTCTCAGAAGAGGACATACAATCAATCAACAAGTACATGAAAAAATGCTCACCATTGCTAACAGAGAAATGCAAATAAAAACCACCCTAAGATACCATCTCACTCCAGTAAGATTGGCAGCCATTATGAAGTCAAAAAACAACAAGTGGTGGCGAGGATGTGGGGAAAAGGGTACACTTGTTTATTGTTGGTGGGACTGCAAATTGGTGCATCCAATTTGGAAAGCAGTATGGAGATTTCTTGGAAACCTGGGAATGGAACCACCATTTGACCCAGTTATTGCCCTTCTCGGACTATTCCCTAAAGACCTAAAAAGAGCATGCTACAGGGACACTGCTACATCGATGTTCATAGCAGCACAATTCACAATAGCAAGACTGTGGAACCAACCTAGATGCTCTTCAATAGACGAATGGATAAAAAAATGTGACATTTATACACAATGGAGTATTACTCTGCATTAAAAAATGACAAAATCATAGAATTTGGAAGGAAATGGATGGCATTAGAGCAGATTATGCTAAGTGAAGCTAGCCAATCCCTAAAAAACAAATGCCAAATATCTTCTTTGATATAAGGAGAGTATCTAAGAACAGACTAGGGAAGAAGAGCATGAGAAGAAGACCAACATTAAACAAGGATGAGAGGTGGGAGGGAAAGGGAGAGAGAAGGGAAATTGCATGGAAATGGAAGGAGACCCTCAGGGTTATACAAAATTACATACAAGAGGAAGTGAGGGGAAAGGAAAAAATAACACAAGGGGAGAAATGAATTACAGTACAGGGGAGAGAGAGAGAGAAGAGGGGAAGGGAGGGGAGGGGAGGGGGTATAGCAGAGGATAGGAAAGGCAGCAGAATACAACAGACACTAGTATGTCAATATGTAAACCAATGGAAGAGTAACTGATGTGATTCTGCAATCTGTATATGGGGTAAAAATGGGAGTTCATAACTCACTTGAATCAAAGTGTGAAATATGATATATCAAGAACTACATAATGTTTTGAATGACCAAAAATAAAAATAAAATAAAATAAAATAAATGCCATTAAAAATAAACAGGGAATAAAACTATTGTCGAACCCTGTATCCCTTGAGTAATGAATTCTTTATAACTTATTAAAAGAAGCTTTAAAAACTCTCCAGAGTTCATAATACAAAACCTCATTTCCAATTAAAAAACAGAAGTTCATTGGATTAGACAAAGGGGAATGAAGGAAAGGGAAAGAGGATAGAAATAGGAAAGACAAGTGGTTTAAATCTGACGAAACTTTCCTATGTACATATATGAATAGAACACAGTGAAACTCAACATTGTGTACATTCACAAGACTAGCAACTGAAGCAGAATAAGACATACTCCATGTTGGTATAAATATGGCAAAATAGACTCTACTGTCATGTACAATTTAAAAGAACAAATAATTTTTTAAAAAAATTGAAAAGGTTAATCTTTATATCTTCAAAATATAAAGGAGTTCTTTATAACTTTCAAGTAAAATCTACGGTGCACAACACTATTAAGAGAATGACAAGCTGGGACAGTGGTGCACGCCTATAATCCAACTGGCTGGGGAGGCTGAGGGAGGATCATGAGTTAAAAAGTCAGCCTCATCAAAAGCAAGGGACTAAGTGACTCAGTGAGATGTTGTCTCTAAAAAAATACAAAATAGGGCTCGGGTATGCGGATCAGTGGTTAAGTGCTCCTGAGTTCTATCCCCAGTACCCTCCACTCCCCCCCAAAAAGAGAATGACCATTGGGAATTGAGGGTGTAGCTCATTGGTAGACAGCATGCAAGGCCCTAAGTTTGATCCCCAGCACCACAAAAAGAGTAAAACAAAAAAGAAAGGGGGGATGATGGGGTGGACAGAGAGAACTACTATGGATACTTATAATTGCCCATACTGCCATCAACATAAAAAATAGTCCAAATAACATTATGCTTTGTCAACTTCTCAAAAAAAGTTTAATTGTGTTTCCAAAGATTATTATGAAATTTATCTTTCCTTCAATTTGAACTCAGAGCTGATATGGCTCTTTGAACCTATACTCTTGAAGTTGAGGCAGGAGAATCCCTTGAGCTCAGGAAATCAAGATCAGCCTGAGCAACATAGTGCAATCCCACTTCCAAAAAAAAGAAGAAGAAGAAAAAGAAGAAGAAGAAGAAGAAGAAGAAGAAGAAGAAGAAGAAGAAGAAGAAGAAGAAGAAGAAGAAGAAGAAGAAGACAATTTAAACTCTATATTTTAGTTCTAAAATTCTGATGTCATTATTTAAACAAGGAACAATGCTAAATTTATAATATTTCTATTCTTGTTTCCATTTGGTGCTATATTCTTGACTAATCACCAGCAATGAAAAATAAAAAGTAAAGAAAAGATCTGATCATATTCCTTTTGTTTATTTTTATATATCTGAAGAAAATCTTTGTCACATGACCTACAGGGCACAAAAAATGATGCAACATTATGATTCTATATCCTTACCTAGCCTTATATGAGGCAGGTGTTCAAAAAGGGTCCAACTGTGGTCATCAATGAAATGATTCTTCAGGATCAACAGCTGGCAAACATCTCGGGCTGTTATGTCACTGGGTACCTCTAAAGCCCTGCTGGTTTCATCTTCACTGTACACTTTAATCACCTGTGTAAGGAGAAAAAAGAGAGCTAAAATATTCTTGTTTGTTTTTTTAAAATAAATTTTATTGCATACATTAAAGGTATACAACATGATGTTTTAAGATAAAATATAGCTAATTAATTAGTTATTATAGTGAAGTGAATTGACATATCCATCATCTCACATGGTTATCTATTTCTTGTGTATGGCAAGAACAATTTAAATCTACTCATTTGGTAAAAATTCCAAAAACAATGACTAACTTAGTCCTCATTATATACATTAGACCTTTGGAAATGTCAGTCCTATATATCTGTTAGTTTGTATCTTTGATCTATGTCTCCCATTCCCCTTATCCTCACTCTGTCCCTATTTCTGTATTTTAATTTCTTAATAAACGAAGATACCACATGCAACTGAAATCATGCAATATTTTTCTTTCTATGTCTGGCTATTACACTTAACATAATTTCCACCAGGCTAGACATGTTGTAGTGAATGACAGGATCTCCCTTTTTTTAAAGCTTACTAAATATTCCATTGTGTATTTTTATGTGTATATACAACTGAGTATATTCACACATCCACGGTTCTTTTTATCTATTCGCCCATTGTTTTTTCTGCTATCAGGTTGTAAGGATTTTTCTTTTATATATTAACCTTCATCAGATATGTGATTTGCAAAGATTTTCTTCAATCCATAAACAACTTTTTCACTAAAATATTTAATTAAAATGACATTATAATAAGCCAGTTTACTAGTTGAGCTGATTATACTAATTTTCTTATACATTGAATGATACCTAACCAAAAGTTATTTGTCAAGGTCACTTTGTCCAACAAACTCCATTTTTTTTACATTGTCTAAACTAAAAGCCATTCAATGAGTATTCAAAAAATTTTCCCCACCACTTTGCTCTATTTAAAAATCTATATATCTCTTATCAATACTTTAAGTTTCACATTCCATATTTAAATCTTGTACATAATCCCAGCAATGTTAGTGATTTATTCCCAGGTACACTTATGTAGCATGGAACAAAATCAGACTGTTTGAAAACATTTTTCCATTTCAGATATAGAAGTTTGGGCAAATACTGGATAGATGCTCACCACATCCTTTTTTTTTTACTCCCTTGCAATTAATGTTGCCAGCTGATTGAGTTTGAGTCAGTGGAATGTGTGTGTAAGGACTGCTGCACTTGCAGGATGCCATAAAATTCTCCCAAACTTCATCCCTTTTTCATCCCCCCTCCCACTGAATGGAAACAGCTGTGTGGATTGCCCAAGGGAAAAGGAAAATCATGGGACAGAATGAGGTTTTGTCCTTAAATGATTTCGAGGAAGATGTTTAACTGAGAAAAGTCATTATGAAACACTAACATGAGCAAGAGATAAATTTCTATTGTGCTGACTCACTGTATGTGAGGATTTATCTATTAGATAAGCCAGTGTTATCTTCAATCATATAGAATCAGAGTTTTATATAAAATACCCCATCAACATTTATCAAGCTGTGCTTTGGACTAGAATTTCCAGTATTATCTACTTGATGTGTTAATTAAGTAAAAGAAGATAAATTCCTATGACAATAGTATGGTAAGATCACATATAAACACACAACTGGGAAATGAGAGGAAAATTCAATATAAGAAGTATGCCTATTGTAAGAACATCATTGAAATGTCTGCATTTTTAGAAATTTGAACAAATGCTAAACAAAATGATATTCAATTTTGTCCTATCAATTATTTTTTAATTATACTTAATGACAACATAATGAAATAATTACTTTCCTACAATGATGGGAGTGATATAAAATGGTAAAACTATTTTGTACATCTATTAGAGAATATTTATTAAAAGCATTAAAAGATCTATTCCTTGAACATAGTAATTGCACATAAGCAAACTATCTCAACAAACTTGTGTTAAGGGTACAAAATGGCTTTGGGCATTGACATGTCCAATGAAGTATTATTTAGAATTCTACCAACTTAAACATTCAACAGTAAAAAAAAGGTAAACTTTCATTGAATGGAATATTATATGGTCCTTAAAACTGTTATCCAAATAAATTACCTAAGAATGTGTACAAATTCTTAAATAGAATAGTACATATTTACTTGTTGGCTTTGGATACCTGGCACCACTCCTCTTTATGGCACCATTTTGATTTTCTTTTAAAGTACCATGCTCTCCCTCACTTGCAATCCTTGTGATTCTGGCAGCTCTTTCTTCAGCCCAAAGATGGTGTGCTGGAGCTGCTGCAACTTGCCTACAGGAGCTGACTGTTAAACATTCAGAAGTCATGCAAGTCAGGCATCTTCAAATTAGCCATGATGGAAGTATTTATACTAAAGAAACTAATAAATGCCATAAATACTAAGGCTTTTTAAAAGCCTTTTTTTTTCTTTCTAATTTTTAAAGCCAATTTATAAGTGCATAATGGCCTCCACTCCAACCTCTGTTCCAAGGTGGAAGGTATTTCCTAGTTTGACCAATCAGTATCCAGATGCCCCTGACAGCAGTCATTATTTAACAGAGGCAAATGACCTACTCAGAGCCAGAGCCAATGCAAATTACTATTCCATAACCATAGAAGACACCGTCTTTTCTACTGGGCTTAAACCTGGAAAGACAGTAGGCTGAAGCTGTGACTGTTAATCATTGTTGGTATATAAATCATACTGAAAAAATTTAAATGCTTGTTTCAACCCAAATTCTTATGTTGAAACTCTAATCCCAAAGTGAAGGTATTTGCAGGTGGGACCTTTGGGAGTGATGAAGTCAGGAGGGCAGAGCCCTCCTCTATGGGATTAGTGTCTTATGGAATTGGTCACTCTGTGATAAACACTTGCAATCCATTCTTTCTTGATTGCACATGTGATATCCTCCACCTGGAATATATTTTAAAGTTCAAATCACCAATAACATATTTTCTTTGGCCAATTCCTACATAAATTTGACCACAGTTCCAATAGAACTGTCTCCAGAAAGTCTACCCTAACTACCCAAGGCTTTGTAATATGCCCTTTCACGTGATTTTTAAAATTATCTGTCTATGTGTATTTCTCCTCAGGCATGCTAACAAGCTCTTTTAAGGAAAATCTCCATTTATTCACCATGTATGACTGTATTAGGAGGAACTAGCCCGGGCGATGCTGGCTTAATAAAAGTCTTCAAAGTTAGTGAACTTTGGACTCACTGTAAACCTGTCAGCATTTTGCTCATAACAAGTACTCAAAACCTATTTATAACATTTACTTTAGAAATATTTTCTGTCATGAAGTATGCGATTTTTACTTGAAATTTCTATGCTTAGAAAATTAAAATTCTTTTCAGTAGAAACAGGCAATTTTTCATCATAAAAAATTTTAGGTAAGAATTGACTCCAGGTTGCAAATCTGAGTTTTAATCTTTGAGATGGCCATAAAGTCATCTGAATAAGATCATGGAAATATGTTTTGAAGCCAGTTATGATTGTCTACAAATCTACATTTACTTTGTTACCTAACACATGCAGGTCACTAAGATGCTGGGATCTTTCTGTAGTCTCAGCATAGCCCAGGTTTGCACCTGGGTAGACTATATGTGCAAGTATTGCATCTGTGCTAAAAAACTGGTGGCATTCTAAAGGATGCTCCCACTATACATTCACGCTGTTGTAGTCAAACTGATTGGACCAAGCATGGTGGGTGCTTCTGGCAAAAGCAATGTAAAAATGCCCACTTCTGAGAGGACAATAGGCTGCCACTCTGGACTGCTCCTTTAGGTGGAACAATGGTGAGTCACTGCTGCAGCTCCTTGTTACACATATCAGGCCAGAAATGGGGAGAATGAGCAGTGGCTACTGCAAAGGTTCCCTTCACTTCCTCACCATTCCCATGTATTTTCTTGCAGGAAACACTCATCACCTGTGATAATAGAAGCTTGCCTCTTATTTTACATGCTCTGTCTTCTACATTAAAGAGGCTAAGAAAATGTAAAATTAGGGCATTCTGAAGCCTCAGCCAGAATAGAAAAGAGGGAAAGAGCAGGAGGTAAAATTGGGGAAAGTGAGAAATTTAACTAACAAATCGGGAAATGCCATTGTTTTGTTCAGATTATGTTACTGAAAATATGCAAAAAAAATTGCTGAGAATTGAAAGACACAAATTTAGAGGGTGTAGGCCAACTTAAACTTCTGGCATAAGCACACATATTCATTTTTAAAATAAATAAAGTCTACTGAGAGAAAAACTTAAGACTTTTGTTTGAACTCCATTTCAAACCCTTATTTTTTAAAATTCTATTTAATGCAGATATTTATCCAAAATACACATTTGTCTATTAATGGTATAATTATACCTAGGTTAATGTGTCGTTCACATAGTAGGAGTTTGATCTACACTGGAGCATTTAAGCTCCCTACATCACTGTGAGTTTGCTATTTGAAATGTGTTTCCCTTTTTGACAGGAAGTGAAGCTAGGACTTCCATAGATTGATGGACCAAGGTAATACCATGAGAAAGTGCAGAGCGGGGACTCACGTCTGGGTCATTCTGACTTCTGAGTATGCACCCCAGATTCTGAATTACTGTGCTTTCCTGCCTGCACCCAACCCCCTGGGGACAAACAGAGCAGCATGTCATGCACACTGTTGTCCACATGTAACATATACTCTACACACACTCCATGCCCAAGGTGCAGCCATTTCACACACACACACACACACACACACACACACACACACACACACACGTGCACATGTAGAAATGCACAGAGGACACTTTTAGAAAGAACACACTTCGTCAATCTAGTCATTTAATAAATGTCTACTGTGTGCTGATCTGACTAGTTCTGCTGAACCTTAGGCACAATTGTCACCAAAGAGAGGCAGGAAATGCCACATCCTGAGTGTTTAGCATATGCCAGACTATGCCAAAGGAAGTTTGTGGTCATGGGGACGTGTGCAAGACTGCACATATATGCATGCGTACATACACACACACACACACACACACACAGCACAGTCTAGGTAGAATTTGTCCTGGGCTATCACTGCTGGGTCCATGAGACTTAGGGACACTGGGACAGGTATCTGAGAGTGCATTATTTGATATAGGTGGCTGGGGGAGGTGGAAACTTTGGAGGTTATTGATCCTACTAGTTCAAAAGAACCTAGACTGCCCAAGTGGGAGGAAGGCCCCAGAAACCCAGCGCTGCTGTCTGCACATGATTTCTGGTTTGGAGCAGAGAGGGTCCAGCCTGGGGGTGGTGTATCCTGCCAACCTCCACAGGCTCCAGGGCCCAAGCTACCTCTCTGGGCTCCAGGGACCCAGGGTGAGCATTTCTGAGCTTTCCCATGCTACTCCATCACTGCGGGCCTGACTCAGCTCCACTTAACTTCCCGGTATGAGAAATGGACAGGAAATTAAAGATAACTAGGTAGTTTGAGAGGATTAAGGATAAGGGAGAACAACATAATCATGTCATAGTTGCTATGGGACAGGAGAACACACCAAAGGAAATGGAAATGGCCTCAGACCAGTCCATTACAAGGACAAGGGCAAGGCCAATAAGCAGACCACAGAGTCCTGAGGGGGGAACAGAAACGTCAATCACCAGGGAGTTGTCCAATGCAGTCCAGCCTAGCAAGGCCATGGGCCCAAGGAGAGGAAGGCAGACAAGGCTGTTGAAAGGCCTAAATGGGGCAACAAAGCTGTTCTGTTCCTGCTGGCTGGGGAGAGCCTTGGTCAGAGAGAGGGAGGATGTGTTCCTGGGCTTGGAGTGGGCCATCCTTGCCTAGGGAGCTAAGCCAGTTCCTCCTAAGTACTAATTTGGGAAGAACTCAAAGCCCAAAGACTCCAAGCATGGGAGAATCCCTGGTCAGTTGTTGAGAGCCACAGCCCAGTGAGAATGACTCCTGGCATTTGCCAGAGGGAATGTTTGAAAGGTGACATCGAACCATTGAGATGATGATTTGAGTTAAGCTGTATATAATTGCTGTGATGCTGGATTGATTGAATTGTATATTTGACCTTTACTGTGGGCAATAGGGTGGCTCTTGCTGCCTCAGGCGCCCACTACTTTGGAGTTTCTGTGAGTCCCCAACCCCCCCACCCCCCCACCTTGGGGGTTCAGGGAGATTGGACAGAGCCAAGTGTAGGGAGTGTGTTCCTGGGTGGTGTGTGCAGTGCCGGTGAGAGTTGGGGAATAAAGACTTGCTATTTGAATCTATAAGGCTTTGTGGCAGCTCAGTTATTATGCCCAGCCAGACTGCAGCAGTCAGTATCACATTCTAGAAAGTTCTTGGAGGTGAAAGTTCAACTCCCAGTCCTGAACCATCCTAGCTGTGTGGCCTTGGACAAGTCACTTCCCCTCTCTGGAGTTGGATCCTCATGTTCACAATGAATGAGCTTTTGGAAGAATTAAATGAAGTGAAGTAACAGCAGCTAATATTTACTGGGTAATTCACCTATGAACTAGCACAAGGGTTGGCAAACTTTCCTGCCTGGGACCAGAGAATGAACATCTTATGCTTCACAGGCTATGGAGTTAATGTTGCAACCACTCATCTCTCTTTTTGTAGCACAAACCAGCCATGGATGATGGGTAAACTAATCAATAATGGCTGTGTCAAGTAAAACTTTATTTATAAACACAGGCAGCAAAACAGACTTGCCCGGCAGTTGTAGTTTGTGGACCATTGAACTAGCCACTGTCCTAAGCACTTTTAACTTATCTCATTTGATTCTCACACAACCCTGGCAAGTGGATACTATTATTATTCCCATTTAGCAGGTGGAAAAACTGAGGTCGCAAGCTAACAAGTAACTGGCCTGCTGTTATACAGCCAGGAAGTGGCTGAGCCAGCATTTTAACCCAAGTGGTTTGGCTTCTGAGCCTCTGGTGTTAATCTTTACAGGATACCCTCCCTCCCAGGATAAGAACAATGCTAATCATAAGAACAATGCTAGTCATTGCTCCCATTTGCATGGGACTTTACACATTCCCGAAAGAGCAATCAGAAACACCAGCAGTTCTCCCTCAGGAGCTGCAGTGCACTGGGGCATCCTCATTGGTTGTACTGTGTCACAAGTCATTTGTTGCTAATAGTTTTTAAAATGATTTACTGCTGTTTTAATAAACAACAGTTGACCCAATGTTATCCCTCTAATAATGTCCCTCTCACTCCCTTGCTTTCAGATATATTTCCTGGAAAGGGCACAAAAGCATGGGGGTTTCAGCTACCTCCCCAAGAATGCCTGGAGGATGGCAGTCCAAGGCACGCAGTCTAGGAGTCACTCAGAGGGATGGCAACCAGTGGTCAATCCAATCTGGTTGTCATCAAGGGTGGGGCATGTGGGATAATTGTTCCCATGAGATAACTGAAGAAAGCAAGGCCTTTAGAAATATAGAGAAGAGCCTGACATCCCAAGGCTAGAGTCAGACAGAAGCTATCATCTGTGGGAAGGGACAAGTATCACATCAGAGAAAAACACGAGGAACCAGACAGAATGCTGTTCAGACCCTGACCCGCCCATTCTGTGTGACCACAATGGCTCTCATCTGGCCTCAGTTTCAACATCTATAAAATGAGGATTTTGCCAACACCACGTCTGATAGTGCTTGTTGTGAGGATTACAGGAAATAATAAGAAATTTCTAAGGCTGATGGAACAGAAGACTCAGAGAGAAGAAAGGGGAAAGAACAATATTTAAACTATGCACCAGGACACCTCCCAAATGTACCTCAAGAAAATGACTCTCAACAACTTAGAGATGGAAACAACCATCTCCATTTTGTAAAGAAAGAAACCAAGTCCTGACGTCCTTTAGCTAAAAAGCAATGTGGCTAGAGTAATGTGGCTAGTCGGACATAGTGACATTGTAAAGGTAAAATTTCCAAGCTGATTCTAAGCCGCAGAGCCTGAGTTAAAGTGTAAAGGACCAGGCTTGTAAACCTGCTTCTAAAACTGCAAAGCATGGGTTAAATTCCTGAGGCAGTTAGGACAAGGCCCTACTGGCCATTTAGTGATTTATGGACTGGGCTCCTGTGCAACTCCTCACATAAGCATTCAAGACCCTGTGCAGTTTGTCACGTAGATATTCAGGGTCCAAACCAATCAGTTTGAATGTGTACCCCACCTAGGAGCACCAATCATTCCTGCCCTGATTGTTCCCGCCAATATATGTACTAATCATGTGTCAGAATTGTTGTTCAATTGTCCCGCGCCTCATGATGATTTGTTCTGATGTATGCAAAGCCCCCCACCCTCTCCGAAAAGTGTACTTAAACTCCACTTGAACTCTGCTCTGGGCTCTGAGCCGCTCTCCCTTCTTGAGTGGGCACAGAGTCCCAGCGTGCTGGAACAAGATCCTCAATAAACTTCCCCCCCTGCGATTGCATGAAGTGAGTCTCTTGTGTGGTTTCTCCCCTCTGACGCTCCGCTGCACCCCAACAACGTAGGCATGTGACAGGGGAGACTGAGGCACCAGGATTGCAAGTTGAAGAACAGCCTCAGACACTTTTTTGAGACCCTGTCTCAAAATAAAAAATAAAGAGTGTTGGGGATGTGGCTCAGTGGAAGAGCACCCCTGGGCTCAATCCCCAGTGCTGAAAGAAAAAAAGAGCAAGAAACAGAAAAGAAAAAAGAAAAGAGGGAGGGAAGGAGGGGAAGAAGGAAGGAAGGAAGGGCAGAAGGAGGGAGGGAGGGATATAACAGAACTCCCAGTCCAGAGCACCAGGAGAATTGTCAGCTTTTGGTAATGTGAGTGGAAAACCAGATTGGAACGCAGAGAGAGTCACACACCCAACAGATATTTATTGAACACTTACTTTGTGCCAGGCATGGATCTCATTTTTGAGGACACAACCCTGATCAAGACAAACCCATTCCCTAAAATTCAAGAGGGTAACTAAATCAACTCTAGGGTCCCTTCTATGTTATGGTGCCATTCTAACTCTGCCATGATCCTGAGCCAAGTAGCTGCTCCTTACCTCAGTCTCCTCTCATTCAAAACCCTTCCCATGGGAAATCAAAAGGGAAACTGTCTACCCAATGCTTGCCTTTCACCCAGCCCTGGTGTCTTTGTGGCTTCATGCCCAGCAAAGAACAAAGGCTGGAAGGACTGTTTCTCTAGGACAGCATGTGCCTCCCTATAGGGTGTGGGGGCTGAGGACCCTAGCCTGTCCTAGGCCTGACCCGAGTGAGCCGTCTCTGGAAACAATGGTCAGAGGCATCTCCCCCAAGATCTCCACCAAGGATGGGAAGTGGGGCATAGGGTGGGCTGGCCTGGGCATTGTTTGGAAGGCACATTTACTGGTCGAGTTGGCAGATAAGATCCTGGGATACTGGAGTGAACCCAGGAGAGACAGCATCTTTATTCCTCTTCTCTAAAACAAAGCGACTGTTTCTGTTCCCATCTTACCTTGCAGGAGGCCTTAGAGCTGCAGAGCTGAGCCCTTCTTCTCCAGCCATCCCAAGCCAGGGCACAGCCCTCCTGCCACACAGGAGTCCCTGTCCTGGTCCAGGAGGACAACACCCCTGCTCCATAGCACAGGCCACTTTTTATGCACGCAAGGGGCGGGCAAAACCCAGGCATGGGACACGTCAGACACTTGGGCCATCAGGGCAAGCAGAAGACTTCTCCAATTGTCGGCCCAGGAATTGAGGGGCCCCGTGGGTGCACATCCCACTGAGAGGCAAGGGGACACTCGGGAGGCGGAGTGTTGCCAGCTGCTCAGGTGGGTGGCCTGCTAATGCACTCTGTGGCCACCCAGGTAGGTGGCCTGCTCTTCTTTCCTACTGGGCCTGAGTGGGGGCCACGGGCACAGCTCTGCAGGGAGCACAGGGGAGGGGGTGAAGACCAAGGCCTCCCAGCAACTGAGAGAAAAGAGCAAACCCTCAGCAACCAAGGAACTCACTCTAGCACCTTCCCACCCAGCCCTGTTCTCCATCACACACGCACCAGCCCTCCTCGTGGCCACATTTGTTCTGCAACCCCCTCCCCATGCCACATGTGGGAAGGGCCTTGCTGGGCCTTTGGGCCTCACCTTTGTGTGAACCTCTGCTTTGATCATGTCAGCCACAAGGAGGGAGAGCAGTTTGGAAGGGAAGTGGAGGAGCAAGATTGCCCTTTCTCTGCCCCTCCTTGTACACCTCTCTGGGGCACCAAAGAGTCCAGCTGCTTGCAGAAAATCCTCCAGCCACACAGGAACCCAGCGTTCTGAGTCCTGACCCTCCATGGGCCAAGGCTTCAAGAAATCCCACTGTATCAAGTGGAAGAAACTGGGGAATGGGCCCTCAGATGACAGAGAAGCAAAAAGCCACCTGTTTCTTCTCCACCCAAGCTATGTAGATAAATACAACACCCCTCCTATGACAGCCCCTGACTGTTCCCAAAGCACTCCCAATGTGCTTATTCTTGTCCCCATTGTACAGATGAGCAAACTGAGGTTTCCACTAGCAAAGTGACTTCCTTGCTCCAAGTTGTCCAGCAAGGAAGAGGTGACACCAGGACTTGATGTTAGGCCCATGGATCTCAAATATTTCCTTCCTTTGTAGTGGAGAACTCAGAGTCTGCACAGGAGAAGACTTGGCCTGCTGCAAAATGAGCTTGACCTTGCAACATAATCCATACTTATGGACTCCTTGGTTTCTGAGGTGTGGTCATATTGTGCTGATGTTAGCCTGCCAGGCTTCTGAGCAGTCCCCAGTCCTGACAGTTTGTCCGCAGCACTTCTAGCTCTGACGCTGCTCCTTGCCCCTCTCACTGGAATGCCACCTGGCTGGCATCAGGAGTCGGGGACTGGGCCTGCCTCCATGGCTCTCCGGCTCAAGGGTCTTCATGGCCCTCAGTTCCTCTGTTGCTCAGCGTATGGCGTGACTCTGGGGTAAGGGCGGGGAATCTGGGGAGGGAAGCCAGATTCATCCCCAAACCAGGAAGCACAACGCTTGGGACGGTTCCTGGCCCGCCTGAGGAAAGAGAAGGTGCATTGGTTACTGAGGCTGGCCTAGGGCAGGGGAGAGGCAGGAGGGAAAGGGGGTGTTAGGAGCCCGTGGAGATGGGGGAACACACCACCAACCAGGTTCCATGGGCTCCAGCCAGGGGAAGGCCCCAGGGAGAAATGGGAGCACCTGGAGGGGTGGGGACTACAGAGAGAGGCCAGCAGGACCTCTAATCTGTCCAGCCTTCCTTCCCAAGCCAACTCCCCAGCCGGGCCCTCTCTCCCTGCAGAGGTGTGTGACAGCTGGGGCAGTTCCAGAGGAGGGATCCCCCTGAACCCCACAGGGGGAGGGCGCCACCTCCCACCGCCTCCTTCCATCTCTTCCTGTCACATCCTTAGCCACCAGTGTTTCATAATAAACTGGTTTCTGGCTGGCTGTTGACTTAGGAATCCAAAACATCAGGTTTCAAATCCATTCCTAAAGTTTTAGCTCTCACCTCTCGGCAGACCATTCCAGTCCAAACTGCTCCTTTTGAGCTCCTGCCCCACAGAGTGGACAGCCTCCTGCACGTGTCCTCCAGGGTGACCCTCAGACACCTCCAGCTCAACTGGTTCTAAAGCAAAGCTCTTCTTTCCCCTCCCCCACAGCCCCACTCCTAAAACACAATTCATCCTTGAACCCTAGGAATAATGTCACCACCCATCAGCTGGACATCATTTTTTATATTCCTCGCCTTACTTTGTCCCTTCAACATATAGGAACAGGTCGTACCAGGTACTGCCTGAGGAGATGGGGGACAGCAGTGAGCAAGTGACAATCCCTGCACCCACTTCAGTTTATAGTCTCATCCAATAAGTAACCAGAAAATCACTCACCAGTTGACAAGAAGTTGAGATGGGTGTAATCCCAGGGGCTGAGGGAACCCAGAAGAGGAGTATTGGGCCAGGCACAAGGGTTCATGTATGTAATCTCAGTGACTCAGGAGGCTGAGGCAGGAGGATTGCAAGTTTGAGACCAGCCTCAGCAACTTAGTGAGACTCTTGTCTTAAAATACAAAATACAAAAAACTGGGGATGTAGCTTAGTGGTAGAGTATCCCTGAATTCAATTCCCATTACCAAAGAAGGAAAGAGGAAAGGAAGGAAGGAAGGAAGGAAGAAAAAAGGAGGAGAAAGGGAAGGAAGGAAGCAATTAATCAAATCCTGTATGTGGATCATTGAAGTCCTCTCACAGAGCTAAGAGTATGTACAAAGGCCAGAAGTAAAAGAGAATGTTCATCAATTGAGAAACTTGATCACATGATGCTGTGGATATAGAGAGGCAAAGCTATAAATTGGGGGATAGGGTCTTACCTGGTAGGAGATGAGCCTGCAGAAATCGCTAGGCACTTGAGCATAAAGAAAAATTTGGGATAGAAAGATGATATCTAAGGATAAACTAAAGGATGTAGTAGCCTTTGGGGAGTGCCCTCAAAGCAGGGTCCTCGGACTGGGGTTGTGGCTCAGTGGTAGAATGATTGCCTAACATGTGTGAGGCACTGGGTTCGATCCTCAGCACTATATAAAAATAAATAAATAAAATAAAGGGATTGTGTCCATCTACAACTAAAAAAAAAAAAAAAAAAAAAAAAAGCAGTGTCCTCATGTTCTCAGGCCTATTCGCATTCACAGAGTGCTAATGGTCTATGTTGAGATAAACTTTTACACCAGTTTCACTTTGCTTTGACATCCAGAAGCATTATCTATGGGCTTGTATTCCATGTGTTCTGTTTTTAAAAATACCTTTATTTTGTTTATTTATTTATTTTTATGTGGTGCTGGAGATGGAACCTAGTGCTTCACACATGCTAGACAAGTGCTCTGCCACTGAGCTACAACCCCAGCATTTTTATAGTATAAAATTTTGAGAAGCACTGCTCTTTGGCCATGAGAACAAGGAAAGGAGAAATATTGGAGAAAATAAATTAAAGAGGAGTATATTGAATTTGCTTTTGCTTTGTTGAAGAAACTTGGGCAGGGAATACTGTATAAATACAGAATTTAAGTGTTGATAGTATGGAGGCTACAAATAAAGCTAAGGCCAGGGAAGGTCAGATGAAAGAAGGAATTTAGAGCTAGACTAGACATGTGCTTTGCTGTGATATGATGGAATTTTTCATTTTTTTAAGAAAATATTTTTTTAGTTGTTGATGAACCTTTATTTTATTCATTTATTTATATGTGATACTGAGAGTTGAACTCAGTGCCTCACACATATGAGGCAAGTGCTCTACCACTGAGCCACAACCCCAGCTCTGGAATTTCATTTTTAAAAAATACAAAAAATATTAATGTCCAGCATTAACATAAGGAGTTTTTAACTGTAAGATACCTAGTATTGTGCACGTGCATCCTGTGAGTGTCTAGTGGTGATGATAGTAATGCATAGTTTCTAAAGAAACCAAGGCTCTCCTTCTGGGCACCAAAGATCTTGGAGAAATTTCAGACACCAGCACCTGTATTCTCTTTGGGTTGGATGAACTTCACCTGAAAACCGTATTCTGGTAGCTTCATTTATCGAAAGCTGGGTACTGCAGGAGACACAAAGAGAAAAATGGATTTGTAATTAAAATACATGGTTCAAGTGGGTTATTGGTTAAAAATTTGCATCAGCATACCAGTCTATGATTCTGTGTTTGGTATGGGAAAGAAAACACTGAATTGTTTTTATTGCTTGCATGAGCACTCCATAGCTATTTTACATCTTTCAAATAAAAGTGAAGGGTAATTTTTATTTTTTTACTCCCCCCCCTTTATTCCTAAGCCATTTCTGACACCCTAAATTAATTTTATTTTTTCAAAATCATAATGAACCTCAAGAATTCAGTATTTTATGTATGTATTCTTTATAATACTACTACAAAAACTTCATAGAGAAATATGTATTAAGATGAGTTTACTAAAGTGAACTAATAAAAACCTTATGGTGATTCTTCAAGGTTAACTGCTAAAAAATAGAGTAAAAAATCGTGTTCTGTGGGCTCTCAACAATGTTAACATTGCTTCTGGCTAGTGTTGGAACTTCATCTGTGTGATTAGATTTAAAATGTGGATGATACTGGACTTTGGGCTCTAGAATTCCATTTGTGATTTACAGAAATGAATTGCTATGTATTAAATTCTGAGGAATCCTATTTCTATGTTTTGTCCTAAAGCATTTAGAGAGATGACCAGTGGTAAATATTACTTTTTCCAAATGTAATGGACAGAATTTAGAAATATGGGACAATGGACTTTACTGTGATTGCAAATCATGCATAAATGTACTTTTTATAAACCTGTGTTAGATTTTTCACTCACCCAACTCAGCAACATCATAATCATCATGTCATGTTCAATAGATTTAAATTTTTTTATTTTATTAGGGACAGCATGAAGCTTTTTACATAAAGATTTGAATAAGAAATGTAATTATTTTCAAAAATACCAATATTGGCATGCTATATTAGAAATTTTTTTTCAAAGTGTTCACATTGGCAGTCTATGATTCAAATTATTCATATTCCTTTAATATTTCACATTTTTTTCATTGTAGAGTCAATAAATTTGGGTGATCCATATATATCATGTATCATTTATTGACTAAGCTATTTTTCTGTATTTTGTTTTCTATTATTTTATGTACCTCTTAGTTGCCATTTATCTTTATAAAAAGAATCTTGGTTTGAGGAATAAGTGAATAAAACATTTTTGTTTTATTTTCTTTATCTGTATTAGGCTAGGTCTAGACACTATTTGATAGATCTTTTGCCTGAAGCTTGAAATGTGTTGTCCACTTTGGGTGGACTTCGTGAATTTTATATCAAGATGACTTTCAAGTAATGTGGTCAGACTTTGATAGTTGAGGGTGTTCCTCCAACTTTCATTTTTGGGAAAAACCAGAAGGCAGTATACCACTTAGGAAAATGTTTCTTATGGGATAACTTGAACATACACTCTCAAGAATTTTCCTACTGTCTTTCATCTTAGATTTTGAAGACTAAGCACTTGTTTCTGAGTCTTCCTGTTTTCACTTAACTTTGTTGGTCAACTCTGTGTTTTGGTAGAAGGTGACCCTGTGGTATATCCACTGCTTTTTTCTCAGATGCGTTTTAAATAGGCCTAGCTTCTAGGTGTCTGTGTTAGGAAGAAGAATCAATTTCAACATTTTATGGTTTAGAAAAATTTGCACACTATTCTTACTTTTGGCATGATAAATTAGCAATAGGTTTATAAGATTATGTGTTTAAGAAATACTTTGTTTACTTTTCACTTATCTGGATGTGTGTGTATGTGTGTGTGCCCCATTGTACCCATACTTCGAATTTTGTTTCTTGCAATGATTTCTTGAAAGTTATTTTTATGGCAACTTGTTAAATTTTCAGAAGTGAAATTTTTAAAGTAGTGTTATACTGCATATTTTCCACATAGTAAGTTTGTGGGAATACTTTTTTTTCTTCTCTTCAACATTTCACTTTTATTTTAACCTCAGAATGGAATATTGATTCCCAAATCTTCATATACAAATTTCAGCCATAATTTTTTTATTATTTTAAGTCCCCCTTCAACATGGATCTTTATTGACCCACATTTTATTTTCTTGCTATTCGTGGGGGTTTTTTTTGCCTTTTTTGCATTTAATCAAACTATCATAATTTTATTTTTGAACTATTATCAGACTTTCAATTCATAAATATTTGAAAACTATGACTTTAGGACCTTTTTATTTGTGTAAGCAGACAATATTGCAGGTGACACATCTTAACTTCAAGGATTTTCCTATACTTTTCAGTAACAAACTTATTTTTCAACACTAAGTTGCTCTATAAGAAATTTGTACAATAGAGAAACTCCAGAGTTTGATAGTACTGTCTGTCTATCTTTTATTCAAATGAGTTATACAAATAAAAAAATTAAATAGTATGCTGGCAATTATGGCTGATTGTACATTTTTTCTGTTATACTAATATTTTAGAGAATTTGATTCTTCACTTGCAGTATTTATGTGCTAAGAAAAAAAAAGAAAAGAAAAGGAAAAGCCAATACTTAGAATACTAATGTTTGTATTGAAATAGTTAAAATGAAACAAAAATGAAACATTTTTTTAATGCATTTATCTTTTTTTATATGTATTCTCTACTCTCCAAAAATGATTAATTACATTAAATTTATGTGTTAAAATTTAGTATGAAAAATTATTTTGTTTTTAGCAATTAATATAATATTTTCTAAATTAATAAATCAATGATTTTATTTAAGAAATTTCTATTAGAAATATGTATTCATTTTATTATCTTTAGAAATATAAACTGTAGTAGTTTGATAAAATATTACATTTTATTGTTTTGTCTTTACTCCCTTGTTTTAAAAATGTTGGAGTTCTTGCTAAAGCTATTTGGATAACTGAGTAAAAGTGACGTTTTAAATGCATAGTTGTGGATTTCAATTATATGTCTGTGTTATAAAATTTGAATAAGGATGTGTTCTTTTAAACCTTTTAAGCATTGTTCTGTTTATCTTTCTATAATAGTATTCTTTATTTTTCATTAGAATACATTCACATGTATTCATCATCATATAAAACGAGAGAATTGAGTATTTTTTCAGCAAGTCACATAGTCATCAGCTTATTTTTCTTAGCAATTTTCTTCCCACTTCTAGCAATATGAAAAAGAAATTCTTATGGTTTTCTCCTATTTGATAAAATGATACATAGAGATAAAAACCAAGAATGAGAAGTATCTAAAATACTTGTTATCTAGGCCAAATGACTGTGACTTTGATGAAGTTACAGACATTGATATATATATTTGACACCTTTCCTTTGTATTTCTTTCTATAAAACAAAATCATTGATGGTATATGTAAGTTACAATCTAAAGAAATGTGATTTTCAGGTATTTGCAAGCATTTTTATGCATGCATTGTGTAAAATCACATTGCATATAGGTGTAAGAAATTTGTTTCCTTTTGAAAAGTGAAGAAAGAATTTGCTCATGTTATAGTTTTGATCATGAGGACTTTATTATTTTCTTTGACTTGCAGAACATTCATGTTCTGGTGCATGTTTTGGAGTGTATACTAGTTTGTGTTTCCCATTTTAGCATGTGCTCTTATAAATTTTATATACTGAATTTCCTGAATGAAAGTATTAAGAAGTGGAATTTCTGTGTTAATGAGCAATAAGCATGAATAAGGCTTCTAGAGAATATAAAACAGATCAGCTTTGTAATGTTCTTGGAAAAGTTGCTGCAGTAGCTGAATGCTTGAGATTTGGGTTTTGTTGAGTTCAAATGTAAATGCTCATTTTCCATTAAGTACTTATCAATGAGGACATTTCACTTGCAGGAGAAATGTTGCAATTCCATGTGATAAGAACACCTCCTGGTAGAGGAAATGTTACTGTTAACTGGAAAATTATTGGACAAATATAGAATTCAATATTGCTAACTTTACTGGACAACTCTTCTTTCCTGAGGTAATACCACAAAGAAAAGTTTCACCATAAATTTCTAGGAAAAAACAGTGTTAAGGAAAATGGGATAGAAATCAACATCACTGTATTGTAGTTATCATCATTCTCTCTTTTCACACATATTGGTATAAATTCTTCTTTGATGATGTATGCATTCTTTTTCTTTTCATTTTCACTTTCTGAGTATTAAGTCAAATAGTTATTACCTCTGCCTGTGCACTACAGTGAACTTTGTGTAACTGACATCTCTACAACATTGGTATCTTCTTTCCCTTTCTTCATTTTTTTTCCTATTCACCACTGTTGTAAAAATCTCCCCAACTTACTGCTTTGTGTGAAGGTTTTAATAAAGCTCATGAGATAATATTTACATTAATTAACTCAGCTTTCAGAATCTTCCACACTTAGCTCCTTTCTGCTTTAAGCCTTGTTTCTCATGTCAATATTTATTATTTAATTAATTTCATTAATTCAAAGACATGTTTGTTTAAATGAAAATATGTTTGGATGCATGATTTATAAGGTTAATACAATGAGGAGATCGTTTATGTTCAGTAACAAAACATAGATGGATTTCTTTCTTTTTGACATAGGGTACAATGAATCAAACAATATTGGTGCATTTGTTGGATGACAACATTCCTGAGGAAAAAGAGTGTATCAAGTCATTCTGTATGATGTCAGGACACAAGGTAGTTCAGAATTCAGTTTTGAACTTTTTCTTTTCAAAAAAGAAACGGTATTGCTTTCTGTATTTTTAACAATTAAATATCAATTTTAAAAATGTTACTTTATATATTGTTTGTTCCATAGAAATGTTAGATCCAAAAAACACTACCACAGGATTGGGAATACTTTGTGGACAAGTGAAAAAAGCTCTAAAATGTTTTGCTAAATAGTTATTTATGGAATGAAATACATTTCAAGGGTAGACAATTTTGAAATTAATTTTATGTCAACAAACTCATTTGGATTTTAGACCAAGTATAGTGTATAACAATTCAAATTTAGTCATTTTTGAGTAGACATCTAGGTACTTTTCTTAGATTTTACTTCATTTCTGAAATCAGATAACAAATACAATCAATAATGATAATAATATATGCCAAGTGAAAACTTCATGATTTACTCTCTGGAAGAGTGGATGGAATGCAGGATCTTTGTCACCTGGAGATTTCTATAGAGATGTGACAAAGGAGAATTCTTTCTGGTGACTTTAAAATGCTTTAGAGTGGGATATGTTTTACATATTTAGATGTTAATGCCAAATTTATGTTAGGTTTCCTAATGGGGTCCCTGATATTTTTAGGAGTTCCACCAACAGGAATTGCTCTGCTTGATCCTCAAGGATACTCAGCTGTCTTGACGGTGGAAGCCAGTGATGAACCACATGGAGTTTTAAATTTTGCTCTTTCATCAAGATTTGTCTTACTGCAGGAGGCTAACATAACAATTCAGCTTTTCATCAACAGAGAATTTGGATCTCTAGGTTTGTATTGCTCTAGAATGAATGGGGTTTCTGGCAAAGGCTTTCTAAGTATTCTACTTGTGTGGATAAAGCCATTACTAAACTAAATCAGCGAAGGAAAAATAATATTTATTAGTTTGGTTTAGTACTTTATAACTTCTTTAGTTTTAAAAAGATTCCAAGGGAATTATCTATTTGCACAGAAATGATGTGTAACAAATCTCAGTAGCATGTGGTAGGAGGTGGCATGTGGGTTCACTGATAACACTGGGCTTGGCTGGGCTGGCTGTTCTCCATGTTTTTTATTCTTCTCCTGGACAAGTAGAAGCACAAGAAAGCAAGTGAAAACCTTAGGTCTAGGCTCATGACTAGCACATCATCAATTTTATTACACAAACTCAGAGTCCCCAGGTGGGGTTTGTATGCCTTACCCAGAAAGGGCCATCGCTGATCCTCACATGGTAAAGTCTGTGGAAATAGGAAAGGCCAAGGAATTGAGGTCAACAGTAGAAGTTACTGCAGTCGCTAAAGGAAAAGCTGATGACACAGTGAGACTTATTTAGAAGTTTAAATAACTACAAAACCTTTTTGAACCAATTCAATTAGGAGCTATCAATGTTACCTATACCACCGTTCCTGGAATGTTGAGTCTGAAGAATCAAACTGAGGGAAATCTTGCAGAAGCAGAAGTTGATTTTGTCCCAGTAATTGGCTTTCTGATTTTAGAAGAAGGGGAAGTAGCAGCAGCCATCAACATCACTATACTTGAGGTAAAACTCTCTTGTTATTTTCCTGTTATTATAATAAACCTGAAGTAACCCCAAAGTAGAACCTGAGAGAATATCCTAAAACATATTAATATTCCAGGAAGAGATTTCTACCAAACAGTAGAAGTACAAGTCAGCAAGCAAAGCATGCAAGCCCTTTTTAAGTAATGAATTTCATGAAAGCTAAGATAATGTGATAATTTTTAATTCTCTCTATATTAAAACATTACTCTGCCTTTAATATAAAGTTGGTATAGTTTACAACTATAATCTCCAGAAACTCTTGAATTCATTTCTGTTTCATTCCCTCTTCTGGTTCCTTTAAATTGGCTTATTATTTTTCATGAATTTTTTTTTTCAAATCACACAGAAGTTTCTCCTCCTGTTTAGAGGGGCTATCCTGCTTTTGTGCTTTTGCTTATAGAAACATCTTGTGAAAAAGAGAATTTCTTCAGGGCAGTTCCCTATAGGAAGAAACTGGCCTAAGAGGCTCCAAAGGAGCATTTTGATTACTACAAACAATTTATTGGACCAGCATATTCATGTAGGTCACAGTCTTTGTGGGTAGAACCTGTTAAATTAGAGACAGCAGGAACCTCACTAGAGACTGATACCATAAAATGTGATTATGGTCAAGCTTAAAGTAATCATTGGTGGCTGAAATTGTACTTTAATTAATTTTTCATATTGTGAACTCCCATGTTGATTTAGGGCTTAGTGTTTCAGCTACTAAACTACATTTCCAAGAGGTTTATAAAAATAGTATTATAGTGAGGTTAGGGGATGGTATGTAGTGGAGTATGAATATTTCATTTGAAAAAATATTTTTCAATTTACTATGTATTTTGGGGATTCCATTTTTAATAGCTTCTATTCTCTCAGGGTCTTTTATTTTTATTAATTTAAAAGTAGGATAAGCCATCTGAAGTGAGTAGCTTTTATTGATTTCTGTGGCACTATGAGCTAAGGTAGCATTATGAGAATTCCAAATCTATAAAATAAAAGGTAATATTATATCAGTATGTAACAGGTAACACAGGATTTGACAAAAATCACAGGCAAGTCATCTTTCAAATGTATCATCTGTTAATGTAACTGAATTTAAGTAAGTGGATTATTCCTTAGTTATGTTAGTTTTAAAAACAGAAAATATATAGCCATTCTTTTCTTCCCCCTATAGCCTAAATTTTTAAACCTGGGTTTTCAGTTTCACTTTTCTTTCTCTCTAGCTCTTTACAACATTTTCTGCTCTTTGAGTAGCACTAGATTAAAACACTGCAGGTTTGATAAACAAAAGCAATAGTTAGACAGTGTGTAACTGTTAGTGGTTGGCTGGATCCTCCTGACATGGATTTTGCTTATCTTTACTTTTTGGGTACCAGCCTTGTTTTTCATTGGTATTATGTGGTCTAATGATTAATAATAATAACTATCACTTAAAAAGTATTGTCTGTAGATTATGTACTCCACAAACATTATTTTAAATTATTATTACAATCTCATCCCAAAGTAGCTATTATTTCTTCCATTATAAATATGATTGAATTGGAGCCTTAATATTTAAGCAACTTACCTAAAATTATAGAATTTTGAAGATCTCTTTCATTGCAAAGCATATATGTAATGTGTGTGTGTGTGTGTGTGTGTGTGTGTGTGTGTGTGTATTATAATGATATCATTCTATCCCTCATTCTAAACATTGGATATTATGGAATTTAAAATGCCTTGTTCATGTTACATTTAAAATAACCAGGTTTATATATTTATATAATTGGTTTGTGTATTATGTAGGTCTAGGATGAAAATATATTATTAAGTGGTTTCATACTGTTCAACCTGTACAGCTAGGTATAAGTTTAATACTTTTATTTTTTTTCCAATTTAGATATTTTCTGCTGCAATTTCATTTTGATACTTTCTGTATACTTTGATGCATATATATTTGTAAGACAACTTAAAAATAGCTTTTGATTTGTAATTCTTTTGAAAGCATAATTAAAGGAATTTAATGGATGTAATTTTTGTAGGATGATACACCTGAACTAGAAGAATATTTCCTGGTGAATTTAACCTATGTGGAACTTATCATGGCCCCTTTAACCTCTTTTCCTCCAAGACTAGGTATGATGGCTCTTTTGTTTGCTTGTTTCATTTTACTTATTTCCAGTGAAGTAAAGTAACTTCATTTTTAATCAGAAGTGTGTTTGTTCATTTCAACTATGTGAGCTTTTTACATTTATTTTAGAGAGCAGCATTATTGTGGTTTTGGGCGTTGGATAGTATAAACACATTAAGAATTATTATGTGGTGGTCTTTACATTTTACTACTATTTTATAAGCAAATTTGTAATCCTCAAAATAGAATTTGTTCTTGGGAAGGCATTTTATTTTCATGTTCTTTAAACATTTTAATTAGCTATTTTCATTAGTTCTCCAACTTTCAGGTGATTTTTTTTTTTTTTTGGTAAGAGATCTTTTGTTTGTTGAGATCTCTGATTCTTTTTTGACCTTTGATCTTTTACTTTTCATGCTTTAGAAAAGACTCAGTTAATTCATTACAGACTGAAAGGTAAAATTTGAACTTTGGTATAGATTTATGTAGATTCCTTTAAAAAGATGACTTCCCATGTTGGAGCAAAAACTCCTGTTTGCAGTTTGAATATTAAGGAATTTTGTCTGAAGCCTGTGTGTGTGTGTGATGGCCCACTAGGGGGTGGGGGTGAGTAGCATAGAGGGTGCCCAGCTCCATGGCCCCATCATGAGGGTAGAAAGAATATTGCACCCAGGGGACATTAACCTGGTGAAGAAGAAGCCTGGGCAAGCCCAGTGGCTTGAGGAACAGCATTCCTTATTCACATCAGAGACTCATTGTGACAAGTTTGAGAACACTGAAAGGAAGTAATTAGTTTCCTACATATTATTGTTTGACAAATTTCAGATCTTTTGCAAAAAAATAGAAAAGTGCAATGACTTGGTTGTTCCATAGAGTCTGATTACATGATAAACATTTTTCATACTAAGAAAACTAATAAAATACTTCCTGTTTCTGTGATATTCATATTAGAGGTGGGTTGAGTAGGTGAGTGATGTTCAATGTATTATGATGCTCCTATTTCATATGTTTTCAGTGACAAACTGCTGTTACTTACATCTTCTCATTTTATAGATGAGGGGGCTGAGGCTAGAGAAATTAAATAATATGACCAAAATTACACAGCTATGAAATGGCAGGGCTGGGATACTCTGATGGGCACAAATCCTAGTTTTATATTCTCTCTTGGTTTTATATTCTCTCAGTATTGCTCTCTTCAATCTAGAGAGAAATGCATAAACCCCTACTCTTTTCTCTACCTGTGCAGCTGTCACAGGCAACCTAGACTAAGGAAAAGAGCAAATATTAAAAAAAACAACAACAAACATAAGTAACAGGGTTAGTTAATATTTCAAGACTGAATAGCAGGTATTGGTAACATATTAAGCTTGATGGACAGAGTACAAAATAAAAATGATAAGAGAAATTCACTTCAATCTTAGTCTCTTTTTTCATTCTACAAAGTCTTCTTCTTCTTCTAATTCTCCTTCTCCTTAATAGAAACCTCATCTTTCTTGCTTTCTGGTTTGTGTATCCCTGTCCTTGTGTCTCTTTACCAGACCTGTCTCTGTCTCTGTGCCACTCCTGGCCTGCCCTTCTCTTCTCATTTCTTTTAACCTCTTTTTTCTGCCTCTCTACTCCTTCCCATCTGAAACAGTTCTATTACAGAACAGAGGTGCCAAATAAAAGGAAAAGCTCCATAACCTTAGTTGCTTATTATTTCATGCTGTTCGTAGTTGATTTAAGTTTTATAAGTCAGTGGCTCTTGTTAGCAAAGTGGTCTTTTTCAGATGTTATTAGCATTGGTGCCTTTGTAGTCTTAAAATCTTTTGAGTAATATCAGCAATATTCATATTAGGAATTATATAATCTCATAGGGACTATCTTTAAATTCTAGATCAAGCATAATAAAATTTTAAAGTTTAATAATAAAACTTTATAGAAAATTTATAGTAATAAATTTGTATTCATTTAAATACATCTGCATATTTTTCAGATTCAGAAGGCTTGACTGCACAAATCATTATTGATGCCAACAATGGTGCCCGAGGGATGATCCAATGGCAGCACAGCAGGTGATCCCAAGGCTCTGTGAGCCCTTCTCTAAGCTTCAGATCTTTTACCATCTACCAAATAGAAGTTCAAAATAGGAAAAAAATACTTTCTTTACTTTCTTTTTCTGTTCTTACAGATTTGAAGTAAATGAAACCCTTGAAAGTGTAATATTGGTAGCTCACGGGAGTGAAGGGGCTCTTGGCCATGTGTCCTTGTTTGTGTACGCCCAGAATTTGGAAGCACAACTGGGGCTGGATTACATCTTCACCCCAGTGGTAGGTCTTAACATCCATCCCAGACGACCTTTATGCATTATTTTAAAATTACTGTTCCCTGAGAATTATAGTGACTTATGTTCTACATAAATTAGTACACTATTATATAACCCAATTCACAGTAAATTAGAACAGATTTTCATGTGGCAAAATAATTTTAGTATTTTAGTAATATAAATTTAGTCTTATGGTAACAATTATTCTGTTCAGATTAATTTTTCTATTGTAACAATTGATATTGGAGAATACAGATCTTGTGTTAAGGAACTCATATCATTAGATGACCTTCTCAAAGTGTTTCTTATCTTGAAATTTTTGTCTTTTATTTCATTGTTTTTAACTTACTGAAACACTTTGTGTTTTAAAAACTTTTTACTTTGTTTCTTAGTAACATTTTCCCCTTAATCAGATGTTCAGCTTCTTCTTTTCCTCCATAAATTTTACTTTTAAAATAAAACACTGTCAATTCAAATAAATTAAGATAGCTAATTCTTTGTGTTCGCAACTATATTGTTTCATCCCAAACATTTTATTTAAAAAAAAAAATGTTTTTTTTTAAATGATATTACTCCTTTTAACTTTTAACCAGATTCTTCATTTTTCTGATGGAGAAAGACATACAAATATAGAAATCATAATTCTTGATGATTACATTCCAGAAGGAGATGAAAAATTTCAGCTCATTTTAACAAATCCTTCTCCTGGACTGGAACTGGGGCAACAGACAATAGGTATTTGACAATTTCTTCTCACCTCTGTCTCGTGCTGGTTTCCCTAATAGGGGGGAAAGGCAGATTAGAGAGACTTGATGATTTCTACTTAGAATAAAAAAACATTTTAAATTAGGCATCTTGGAATTCTATGTCAGTGTTTTTGAATGGGTATATTTATGTAAAGAACAAAAAAAAGAGTTAGTTGGTACTAAAGATACTATTGAGTCATTTCCTCAATTTAGAATGTTCAAAACATGAACAGGGAGAATGCAGAAAATATGTTTCAAGTGATGGCTATAAAGAAGGAGGAGAAAAAATAGATAAAACAAAATAAAGGGAAAGAAAGAGAATGAACAAGATAATTTGACTGTGAGAAGAAAAAAGGAGAGAAAGAGAAACAAGTAAAAAAAAAAGAAAACAAAACCAAAATTAACAAGACAAAAACACAGACCCTTAAGGCTCAACTCAAGGAAAAATAAACATGTTTAAAAAATGCTAAAACTGAGATTAAAAAAAAAACAAATGTATGTATGTATGTATGTATGAATGTATGTCTACCAACGAATCACTCCAGCAAGAATACATACACACATGCACACTTAAAGAATTATCTCCACTTAGGTGTTTCAAAGTGTTGATAAAGGTGGATGTCGGTGCCTATCCTCAACTGTCATTCTGTTTCTTCTTGGGCTATGTATTGAGAATAAGAGACACAACCTTGGTTGGGGGTTAACTCCTTCCTCTTTTTGTGTTGTTCACTAAACTGCCCACTGGATTGGCCTAACACTGAAGTTGTTTGAAATTGCTTTCAGCTTCGCTGCTTACCATTATAAGATAGGAAGGAATGGGAAGTACTATCAACTGCAGTTTTGTGCAGACAGATAACATTGATGCACTCCGAGTGTGGAGCTTCTCCACAGTTCTAGTAGTGATGTTCTGGTGGCTAGGGCTTAGGTCTAATCAGAGCTTAAGGACTTTGTTGAGTATTATCTTCCCTGGAGAACACACATTCCTAGTGCCAGGCTGATGGCAATCGCTGCCAGGATCTCAGGAATCTCCCTAGAATTCTATTTGTAGGACAGAAAAGCCACTCCTCTCCATGTGTTTCACGTCTCTATAAGTCTTACACACTCTGCTGCCCACAAACATGGCCTTCCCACACTTAGTCTCTAAGTGTATTCACACCCACATTTAACAAAAAAGGCTATAGTTGTTAGCAACAAGAGACATGTTAAAATACTGTATTGAGGAAAGAAAGCAATATTAAATTTTATATGAGTGTACTGAGTAGGCCCTTGGTGTTCAGTAGTCAAGATCACATGAAACTGTACTATCTTGTATGGATATACATATGTAAGTTTTTCTTTGGAAAATAACTTGATAACTTTGGATTAATGTCCCTTATTTATTTATTTGTTTGTTTGTTTATTTATTTATTTATTCATTTTTTGTGGCCCTGGGCCTTACACATTCAGATTAACTCTTTTTTTTCAATATTTTATTAGTTGTTGATGGATCTTTATTTATTTTCATGTGGTGCTGAAAATCAAACCCAGTTCCTCACACATGCTAGGCAAGCGCTCTACTGCTGAGCCACAACTCCAGCCCCAGGTTAACTCTTAAAAGAGCAGCCAAAGGAAAACAACCAAACTGAATTCTTAAATTAAAAAGTATTTTTCATAAGCAAACTAGAGACCAGAATATAATAATTACGATTATGATTAGTTCCTTTCTTAAGGTAACTAAGGCACATTTTAGAGGATCCCAGATTTTAAAATAGAGTATTTATGTAGTATACTTTGGCAGTAATAAACAAGTCTTTAAGGCCTAGTATAAGGCATTTCTTTTGTAACTAAAACAAACAAAAATCTTAGAGTGTCTCATGATATAGATTAAGGAAAGTGATGCCTTTTTTGTTTTGTTTCAAAGGAAGCCGTGATTCAACCAGGCCATATTAAATTGTTTGTGACAAGGATCATGCAGGAATTTGAAAGTGACACATTTTTTCCCAGAAATTGATTTGGAGAAATATAAACTTCTTCCAGAGTAAGTATAAAGTTCTTATTAAAGCGCTTTTGGACTTTCTATGTAAGAATTATAGAAAAGAACATTTTCTTCTTTCAAATTGAGTTCAGGGTAGGAATGTGTTATTGTATATAGATAAAGTTAGGAATCTTTAGACGTCTTCAGTATACTGGAAATGCTCAGGTTTTAATGATGTCAATGAAATCTAAAATTAATGTATTCAGTTCAACCTAGGAGAGTCAGACATGTCATAGGCACTGGGGAAATAGTGTTGACTAGGCCTGATGATATTGCTGACTCCCTGGAGATACACTTTCTAGTCAGGGGGAGTGACAAGTGACAGTCATCAAAAGAGGTGTTGGGTAGAGAACTAAAACATTGGGATGTGATAGACTTGGAGTAGTCTGAGAAGTCCTCTCAGAAGAATGACATCTATAGTGAGATCTAAATGTGAAGAAACCAGCCATGTAATAGCAAGAAGAGAATTCCAGGAACCAGAAATAGCTAGTTCAGAGGCTGAGGCAGAAATGAGGTTGGCCTCTTCCCTGAGTCTGAATGCTACTGTGGCCAGTGGGAGCAAGGGGGAAGCCAACAAGGGTCAAACTGGGTGCAGGTTTAGTGAGTCTGAAAGGAGAGTGACAATGTTCTAGCTGCTTCATGGGAATGGACTGCAGGGGGACAAGAGTGAAGCAAGGAGACCAGTTAGTAATTCAGATGAAGGTTGAGGGGACTCAGGTGGTAGCAATAGTGGAGGTGGAGAGAAGTTATACTTGCCTTCCTGTGCAGTTGTGACTCCAGCATGAGGCTGCTAAATCTTGAAAGCTCACAACATTTTTAGTTTAAAAGCACATTTCGCCATATTCTATAGAGAGAAAAAGATTAATTATATCAACCCTTTTAGACCAGCTTTTAGAGCATCCTTTCAGATATTCTCAGTTGTATCTAGTAATTATCCCTTGAGTGTGAGTTTGTTTTTGAAATTCTCCCTAAATGAATCTTCAGAGCAAAGTCAATAAATGGATGGCCAAGCTTTAGAATAATAGTCTATTACTCTACGGAGTAATAGCCTTGGATCAAATGAAGTGAATAATTTTTCTTCAGCTCTTAACTCTAAAGAAAACTGAAAAGTGTAAGAACTCTAAGCAGCTGAAATACAGGCTTTTGCTTAGGCTCCAAAGGTGACTACTTAGAAAAATCACATATGGAAATTTTATATAAATTTATGTAAATATCAATTGTTTAACTTTGTCATACCTTACGTATTTTCTCTTCTGCTTTAATTGCTGAGTGTCACATTATATGGACATTGAGCTCAACTTTTCTTCATTTCTTACCTTTCTCTTTGCTGCTAACAACTGTGTGAATCAGCTTCATTTAAATACATTTCCATCTTTCCAAGTCTTACTACTCTTAATCAGAACACTTTCCAAAACTGGAATCCTTGATAATTTAAAACAAATACCATTCTGCCTCTCCAGATTTAAAGAAAAAAATGTAGCATCTTTACTGAAATGTCCTGCATATATCATAGCATTTATTATACTAGTGTTTAATTCACTAGTGTTGGTATATTTACCATCAGCACAATCTCAAGTGGCTATAAGTGTGAGGGTTGGTATATTTACCATCAGCACAATCTCAAGTGGCTATAAGTATGAGGGTTTTTTCCTGAACTCCCAGTTTTGCTCCACTGATATGTATGTATATCTTCATGCCAGTACCACAAGGTCTTCATTACTAACTTGTGAAATCAGGAAGTATAGTTTTTCCAACTTTGCTTTTTTTTTCCAAGATTGGTTTAGCTCTTCTGGGCCCTTTGTATTTCCATATGAATTTTATGATCAGTTTGTCAGTTTCTGCCAGAAAGCAAGTTGTGATTTTGATAGGTGTCATCTGTAGGTTACTCTGGAGAGTATTGCCATTTCAATATTAAGTCTTCCAGACTTTGAGCCAGTGATGTCTTTCCACTTACTTAGGTCCTCTTTAATTTCTGTCAGTAAAATTTTGGTTGTATGTCTTGTACTTCTTTGTTAGTGTTTAATTCCTTTTATTTTTCCTTTTATTTCCTGTTTGTTCCTAGTGTTTAGAGACATGAGATGGGAGGGAAAGGGAGAGAAAAGGGAAATTGCATGGAAATGAAGGGAGACCCTCATTGCTATACAGAATTACATATAAGAGGTTGTGAGGGGAATGGGAAAATAAACAAGGAGAAAAATGAATTACAGTAGATGGGGTAGAGAGAGAAGATGTGAGGGAAGGGGAGAAGGGATAGTAGGGGATAGGAAAAGTAGTAGAATACAACAATTACTAATAGGGCATTATGTAAAATTGTGGATGTGTAACCTACGTGATTCTGCAATCTGCATTTGGGGTAAAAATTGGGAGTTCATAACCCAATTCAATCTAATGTATGAAATATGATATGTCAAGAGCTTTGTAATGTTGTGAACAACCAATAAAAAAATGAAAAAAATAGAAATACAAGTGATTTGGTTTTATTAATCTGATATCCTACAACCTTGCTGAATTCAATAGTTCTAATTGTTAGTAGATTTCTTAGGATTTTATTTATAAGGTATAATGTCATTTGCAAATAGAGATAGTTTAATTTCTAGTTTAGATGCTTTTTTAATTTCTTGATTAATTGCCTGACTAGAACTTCAGTATGATGTTGTCTGGAAGATGAAAAGATCAGATGTCTTAGAGAGTAATGATTTAGTCTTCCTCGATAAAGTATAGTAGCTTTGAGTTGTCACACATGTCCTTTATCAGACTGAGGAAGATTCCTTCTATTTCTAGTTCATCTAGTATTTTTTTCATGAAGGGGTGTTGGATTTTGCCACGTAACTTTCTAAGTCTATTAGGTAATCATGTGTTCTTTGTCTTTTGCTAATTAATAATTTAATATAGCATCAATATACTATATTACCGTCACTGATTTTCATGGTAATCTTGCATTTCTGGGATAAACTTCACTTGGTAATTGTGTATAAGCCTTTTTATATGTTGCTAGATTCAATTTGCTAGAATTTTGTTGAGAATTTTACATTTGTAATCAAAAGGGATATTGAGCTTCTTTGTTTGTTATGTCTTCACCTGGATTTGGTATCAGGATAACACTAACCTCACAAAATGAGCTGGAAAGTGTTCATTTTTCTGTTGTTTTTCAGAAGAGTCTTTGAAGGAAACTCTTCCACTGCAAGTTGTTATGGTCCTCTGTACTTTTGGGCCTGTACTAACATCACAACAGCCTCCTTAACATGGGGTAGAGGGAATTCCTAAAGGGGAAAACAAGCAGAAGAGAAAAAGGAAACCTGCAAAGTAAATGTACTTTGTCCCTAAAGTCTGTACCATGCTCAATTCTAGAGCTTTCTCTCCAAACCTGTCTACATTAGAGAACTTATCATTTCCTACTCTCCAAAAGTGAGCTTTGATCACTTTTTACCCCTTCCCCTTTTCCCCTTTTTTCCCACAGTAACCCCTTAGTTTGGACCCCCATTTTTTGTGTTTGTATAGGTTTCAGTTCAAACACAGTCTTTTATTAACACCATACTTTTTGGTTTAAAAAAAAAGAAAGCAATAGTATAATGAAATAAAAATGACAGTGAGAACTATTGTAGATGAAAAGAGAATAAAATTAGAAAATAGATAAAGCCACAAATGGTAGATACCGAAGAGCAGAAGTTAATATTAACAAAATAAGATGTGTTGGGGTTTAAGTGTGCAGAGTTTAGCTCCCTCAGGCCTGACATATTGCAAGAGCTGTGGCTATGATTTAGGTCAGCTGAGGCAAACCTCAGCTAGGAGGAGGAAAAGTTCTCTTCTCCTTATCGCAAGTCACAAGTTCTGCATGGTTTGGCCAAGAGGAAGAAGCTTCCTGCATACTGGACCTGGGAACAGTACATTCGGGGATTAGATAATGTCTACAAAGAACTTTGGGAGGGAGCAACAGTCTGAATTTAGCTCTGTGTACCCGCTGAGGCATGATATTTGGGCAATGTGGGTGAAGTGTTACTGAAGAATCGCTTGCTTTGTTAGAAGTAGAATATAAAAGGAACTTGCAAATGAACCTCACCATGCAGTTGCAATTTCTGCCTTGGCTCTGCATCCCCTGTGTCCCGGTTATTTTGCGACCCTTACCCAGGTACCCGAACGCTCACAAAGATGGTTTTACTTTGTGGCTGCCTTTTTTCCCATAGGTCATTTTCTGTGCAATTATTCTTTCAACCACACTATGCTAGCCTGTCCTCTCAAGCTCTGTCCTCATTCATCTTGGAAGAAATTTTTCTATCTCAGACTGTCACATGAAGGCCCAACCAAACCGGCAGGCCCAAGTGTTTTATATCAGCAGTTTTCTGTTTAATGAGCTCCAAACAGAATTTGCTGCCCACTTAAAAACCTTCCATGTGACCACCTAGTCAAAGATAAAGACCAAAATAGGCCTTTAGAGTCTATAATTGTCTGTTTTCATTACTATAATGAAATACCTGAGGCAGGCTAACTTTAGAAAAAAAGGTTTATTTGGCTCACAGTTATGGAGGTTCAAAGGCATGCTGCTGGCATCAGCTCGGTACTGGTGAGAACCTCAGGGCAGGGGCAGGCTTGGGAGGAAGAGATCACATCTCAAAATAAGAAGCCAGAGAGAGAGTATAATCCTACAGTCCCTTCCATGGGCATACTTCTAATTAATCTGAGTTCTTCCCACCAAGGGTCGTCATCGTTGTCATGTAGTCCCTGTCCCCCTGCCCCCAGTTAAAGGTCCATAAAGACACCTCCCAATATTACCTCACTAAGGACCAACACTTGAACCCTTCAGAGACAAACCATATCCAAACTATAACAGAAGTGGTAATTGGCTCCAGAGCTGACACAGGAAAACCTTATAGGTTGAAGTAGATTTCAGGTGAACTGATGTCTCCTCTTCTGACTCCACTACTTCCTGACTGTCTAAGTTCCTGGCATATTTGTCCACAGTATTTTTATATCCCTTCCCTCCAACACCTGTGCTTCCTGGTTTTATTTTAGCTGCAATTTGTTTTTTATGGGAAACTGTTTCAGGAACTCTGTTTACCTCTTAAACCTTCCATCAAATAGTCTCTGGGTTATTCTTGTGGCGCTTTGTCAGTTTAGATCTGATATTGATTCTTACTTATTGGCTTTCTCGGTGCCTGAAGGTGCTAAATGGGGAGTCTCTGGGTGGGTGGTTCCTAACAAATAGGTGGTGTTTCCAAATCCTGTCAGACTTGAACTCAGCATCCAAGTGTGGATCTCAGACAGTTTGCTCTTTAAAAAGTTTGGAATGATGATTAGGAAATGTAATTATAACTGTTATTAAAATAGACTGAATGTGTAGATATTAGAGAAAGAAAAATGAAACAAGCAGAAATAAATTTTATTTTCACAGAGAAGATTTACATTAATACCATGGCTACTGATCATCTTCAGCCAAAAGCACAGTCATTTTAAGTGTTATTATTCATGATTTTAGAAAGAACTTCTTACTGCTTTGTTTTTGTCTTATTAACTGACAGTCTTGACACTCCTGAGAATTTTACACATGAAAAATATATGTAAATGTTACTCTTCATGACTCATTTCAAAGAGACTAAAATTATGGTTTAAAATTGACCTAGTAAAAATCATTTGTTCAAAAAAAAGAGGCTACTACTAAAATAGTGGGACAACAATAGCTAAGGAAATGGTTGCAAAATAAAAACATAGCTAACAAAAATTAATGCTTATTTTTACTGAGCAATGTTCATGTATATTATGAGAGAAAAAAGTTTTCCTGTATCACCCTTGTCTAATAGTTAGGGGACAAAATAAACCAGTAGTAATGGGTAGCATTTGTGGAAAACTTACTGGGTCAGTCATAGTGCTGAATTCTTTACCATAATGAGAATTCTTTACCATAATGAAGCCTTTTTATACCAGTCAGGCCTGGAAATAGGGTCACACAGCAAATCCAGGGACACTCACAGAGTGAATGTTAAACAGCTGCTGCTGACCCCCACTGGAGCAAATGGGTGCAGCCTCCAGGACACTAAGAAAGCACACTAAGATCTAGAGTGACATGAAAATGTTGATAGGAGGCAGAATGGTCAGAGCAGTCTTCAGCTGACAACCTGGGGTTTTTGTTTTTGTTTTTGTTTTGCATTGTACTTTTTTACTTAATGAGTTATTAAGTTGTGAAAAAAGAAGTGTGTGTGTTGAGGGGGAGGGATAATAGGCTTTCCTTCCCCTCCAGCAAACAAAAGTGAATTATTATCATTAACAAAAGTGAATTATCATCATAAGTGTGGGTTGGGTTGGGTTACCCTCCAGATAAAGAATAATTAGAGTGAGGATTGTTAAGTATTGACTGGGAGATGCTTTTAGGAGACTTTTTTAAAAATTTGTTCAAATTAGTTATACATGACTGTACGATGCATTTTGACACATTGTACACAAATGGAGCACAACCTCTCCTTCCTCTGGCTGAATATGGTGTAGAGTCACACCAGTAGTGTAATCATACATGTATGTAGGGTAATAATGTCCATCTCATTCCACCATCCTTCCCATACCACACCTCCTCCCCTCTGCACAATCCAAATTTCCTTCATTCTCCCCGCCCCTCCATGCCATTGTGGATTGGCATCTGCTTATCAGAGAAGACATTCCATCTTTGGTTTTGAGGTTTTGGTTTATTTCACTTAACATGATATCATCTAGCTCCATCCATTTACCTGCAAATGCCATAATTGCATTCTTCTTTAAAGCTGACTAATAGTCCATTATGTGTATGTACCACATTTTCTTTATCTATTCATCTGTTGAAGGGTATTTAGGTTGGTTCCATAGTTTAGCTATTGTGAGTTGAGCTGCTGTAAACATTGATGTGGTTATGTCACTGTAGTATAAGCTGTTTTTATGTCCTTTGGGTATAAACCAAGGAGTGGGATAGCTGGGTCAGATAGTGGTTCCATTCTAAGTTTTCTGAGGAATCTTCAGACTGCTTTCCATAGTGGTTGCACCAATTTGCAATCCCACCAGCAATGAGTGTGCCTTTTTCTCACATCGTCACCAACACTTACTGTTGCTTGTATTCTTGATGATTGTGCCTTTTTCTCACATTGTCACTAACACTTACTGTTGCTTGTATTCTTGATGATTGCCATTCTGACTGGAGTGAGAAGAAATCTTAGAGTAGTTTTGATTTGCATTTCTGTAATTACTAGAGATGTTGAACATCTTTCCATGTTTGATCAGTTGTAGTTCTTCTGTGAAGTATCTCTTCAGTTGCTTAGCCCATTTATTGATTGGGTTACAACCTGGGTTTTGAATGGGAAACTAAAGGGAGTAAAGAGTCAAGTAAGAGGGAAGAGGAAAGATTGAATTCATCCTAATTCTAGCCAAGAAATTGCAGTGTGCCATACATTGCAGAATTAGAGCCTTATGATGCACGTCTCTTGAGTAAACAGGAATTGAGAATCTGTCACCATGCCAGACACATGACTTCGGTTTTTGCTTTAAACAACTATAGATTATATTTTATTTTCTTTTGCTTACGTAAGAAATTTTTATCAGCTATAAAACTTACAAAGAATTCTTAGGAATTTTCATATTCCCTTGATGACAGAATAGAAATATACTAGGGAACTGCTATTATGGTTAGTTTTTGAGGAAAGAATTAGGAATCAGAAGAAAAGGAGGAGAAATCACAACTTTCATTTTCTAAATTTATATACATAGTTTTGTAGGGTTTTTTCTTATTATTTGCATATGTATTATATTTGCCTGATATTTGTCTACCTTAACAGTGGCTTACCTACAAGAAGAAAAATCTTACCTTGCTTTATCACTGTTGATGCCTTTTGGTTGAGATTCAGGGAAGCTATGTTTTTGAGATATTAATTATACATCTTTTTCTTTTACAGATACCCAGGTGTTCTTTCTGAGGTCCAGGAGGAGAAAGGCATTAAGTACAAATTTGAAGTATATGAAAAGACTGATTAATGTGAAGATGTTTTCTGATTTATTTCATGTTATCCCTCCTTCCAAAAAATTCTGTATTTTTACATTAGAATAAAAAGACTTGTGTGGACTTTAGATCTATGGTTAATGATTTCTAAGCAGCATGTTTTATTCTCCATCAGTCATACTAGGTCATATAAAATATCATTTAGGAAGCATTTCTTGCTCTTTCTTGCTATAAATTTCCTTCATTGGCTCTCCCCCAAAGTCTGGACTGAGTACCTAACACCTGCCTACCTATCTGCAAGACAGCTGCAGTCAACTTATAGAATGAGTTGGCACCAGGGTCCTTAGAGATAGGAGCTAGATAGATTAGTCCAAAGGGCAGAAATGGAGTATAAACAGAAGTGCTAGAACTCATTTTTTTAAGAAAATTAGATCAAGGTAAAAACTGTGAATTTTCCTTTTTTTTTCTTTTTCAGATCCTACTTCTAAATAAACATTGTTTTCACTCAGGGAATGAATAAATTAAGAACTCAAATATGGACAATAAAGAAGCAAGTAGGAGATTGCCAAAAGGAAAACTCTGAGACCTTTAAAATTTGCTTTTGATCTTCATTGAGATTCCAGGAGATACTACATTGATGGGCTGCTCTTTGCAAAAGAAAATGTAATAACAAGTATATTAGCAGCAATTAAAAATTCTAAGAGATAATTGAGAATGGAAATTGCTAGATACCAAAATCAGTAAGTTAGAAACTAAACCTTACAAAATGCACTGTAAAACCTGTCTGAGCTATCATGTTAGCAAAGATTTAGAAAACTAGGTATGCAAAAGAAATGGCATTTTCTGCCTTGTAAGCTTATACCACCTTTTAAAGTGCAAGTTAGCAATATCAATTCAAATTCAGAAGATTCTGGATTTGGACCCAGATCTTCCACATCTAGAACTCAATCCTGAGCAAAGAGATGGACTCCAGAATATTTGTTGTAGCATTCTCTTATAAACTTGGAAAGAGACCAAACATCAATAAATAAAGAAATGAATAACTAATGTGTCTATAAATTTTATTTATTTTTAATTTTGCAACAGTTAAAAGAATGAGATACTATCAGAATAATGTCAGAGGTTGTTTAGTGAATGAAATAATTTTGTGTAATAACAGATTTTCTAATTTTAATATTTCTAAGAAGAAAGTACACTTCAAATAGTTGACAGAATGAGAGTTTGACAAGTGTTATTTTCTGGCTTAGGTGCATCTACTGTGATTAGGATTGTGGGCAACGGTGCATATTTTCATGAAGACTTATTTAAGATAACAAACTGGGCCCTTTATGTTCATCAATAAAATAAATTTCAAATAAATAATAAATACTTATTAGCCATAAATATAATCCAACACAGGAAATTTTACAACTGTGTAGCTTGCTTAGAAAACAAACAGTAAAAATAATAGCTTATTGACAAATCTGGGACATTTAGAAAGAAGTAAGTTCATTGAAGATAAAGCAAATGTAAACATGAGGTTGATGAGGGGAGGTGATTAGGCAATCATTAATAAGTTTCAAAAGGATTTAATACTTACATGTATGAATACATGCATTTGCTTCAAAACAGGGAGAAATTTTAATTTGAAAAAAAAAATGAAGGTACTTACCAGAAAGCCAAGAGAATGAAGAGCACCCCTGGATAGAGCAACTAAGGGTAAAAAAAAGACAGAACCTGGCTGCAATGTGGCTCAGTGGTAGAGCGCCGGCCTCACATATGATTTGATCCTCAGCACCACATAAAAATAAGTAAATAAAGACTGTATCCATCTACAACTAAAAAATATTTTAAAAAAAAACAAGGGACTGTTTTCATTTTAAGACTTTAGAACCCTTTGATTTTACTAATCCATGTTCATGTATTTCTTTAGTAAAAACAAATTTTCCTAATAAAAATGCACTAATTCATGAAAGCTGGCCTTCTGTTATTTCTTGTACACCTCACTTAAAATTTCAAGGAAACTTTGACTGCAATATATCTCCATGGTCAGCTTAAAAATGTAGAAAGGAACACATAAGGAATTAGCCGTGGGTCACACAGAAACCCAGAGAACAGTTTTAGGTGTCAGGATTTCTGCATGGTGCCTGCTTTGTTCATCTTTCATAGAGAATCAAGTCTCACTTTTTCCTGGTTGATTTATGGAGTAGCACTATACTAAAATATAAAAAATATGGCAAAAATGTAAATAATAAGACATATATTCTAACACTCA
This sequence comes from Ictidomys tridecemlineatus, assembly GCF_052094955.1. NCBI lineage: Eukaryota > Metazoa > Chordata > Mammalia > Rodentia > Sciuridae > Ictidomys > Ictidomys tridecemlineatus. Next base: position 344,641 of record NW_027526077.1, on the reverse strand, counting down.
GATTAGAACGTTTTGTTTCTATGAACTCATAATTGTTAACACCTACTTTCTTACAAGCACTGTTTCTCAAAATTTTCCCCACATCACCTGCATTAAGGACAGGACCCAAAATCTGCCTTTCAAACAATTACCCCTGATTCAGAATCCTGCTCAAATTTATGAAGCACTGATTTAGAACTTTTGCACCCTGCCTAAGGGAAGAAAAAAAAATGATGTTTTCTATCCCTAGTTCTAAGAGAAGGAAAACATGCAAAGTGTAATAAGTTAACATGTAGAGATGGGAGAAGATAAAAGTAAAATAATGATTAGATTTACATGTTTCTGATCTATTAAAAACTAAAGACTTTTTAAATATATAGTAAAAAAATGCATATGGAAGTATTTCGTATTAGCAAGTCAGAGACATAGTAAGCAACCTCAGTGATAGATGTCTCAACAAAATATATTTGTTAATTGTTAATAAACAAAAAATTGCAAAGCACATGACCTAATTAGCTAAGATAACTTTGTGAGGGAAATGTTGGCCAACTGCTGAAAGGATTTAGAAAAATAATTACCTCTGAAAGATTGAACCCTGTGATTAAGGATGTTCTGGCTATGGAGAAGAAGAAATGCATAATTAAATGAGTACCTGGAATAGAATTAGAAATTCTAGTGAAAGCATATTAGTACTCACAGAGGAGATAAAGGCTATAACCAATCTATATGAAGTTGGGCTATTTATGTGGAAAGGAAAATTACATTAGTGATCATTTTTAATGATATGTCCCAGCCTTTTCTGTCCCTCAGGAGACCTCATGTGTACCAAAATGTTCTCAGACAATACATTGACATTTCTCTTAAACCACGTTCTTTCTGGAGCTAAACAGAAAATCACATCAATATGGGATACTTGGAATAATTTTATAGTCAATAATCAAGGTACATAAAAACTAAATTATTGGAAGGTAAATTTGAGGTGCTTTCTAATTCTGTGCCCCATGAGTCACAGGACACACACTCAGGAAAAGCCCTAACAGAATGGAATTTAGTTTATTAGACCTGACAGTGCTGTAACTCGGGAAAAACTAGAGGAAAACCAAATTGGGATTCTGAATAAAACTACCCCTTTTCAGCCACTGGTCATGGTCTTCTTCTAAGGGAAGAAGACTTGGTTTCATGGCAAGACAAAGGCTTAGAGCTGCCTAGCACTGCCCAAAGCTGCCAGCTGTCTTTACTCTTGACAGGTGAATTAGCAAAACCTGAACTACATACTATTTTTCCACCAACATTTTGTTATGAACTGTTTTAATTACACAGAAAAGTTGAAAGAATGGTACAGTAAGCACCCATCTATCTACTACCTAGATTCTATTTTTAATACTTGCTATCTCTGCTCCCACATATTTAGCCAGCTGCCCATCTTGCATTTTGCTGTATTTCAAAGTAATACTTCATGTTTCATTCTTTAGTTTGCACATCATTAACTACACCTCAGTATTTGTTTATTTGTTTGGTAAAATTTGTTTAGTGAAATACAGATCTTAAGCATAGCATTCTACTTGGGTTTTTTTGTGTGGAGGAGGGGGGGAGGGGAGGATTGAACTCAGTGGCACTCAACCACTGAGCCATATCCCCAACCCTATATTATATTTTACTTTGAAACAGGGTCTAACTGAGTTGCTTAGTGCCTCACTGTTGCTGATAGTGGCTTTGAACCTGGAATCCTCCTGCTTCAGCTTCCCAAACTGCTGGGATTACAAGTGTGTGCTGCCACACTGGTGCATTCTATATTTGACCACTGTAACCCAAACTTCTCTCTGTCACTCCAAAAAACTCCTTCATATCCTTTCCCAGTCAATCGCCATCCCCGACACCAGAGTCAATCACTATTCTGGCTTTTGTGTCATTATAGATTAGTTTTGTGTATTCCTGAACTTCACATGAATAGAATCATACAGTATGTACTCTTTTGATCTATCTCATTTCACTCACCATAATTTATTTGTTTTAGCCAGGTAGTATGTATCAGTAATTAGTTCCTTTTTATTACTGAGTAGTATTAAAAGATAAACTAAGGCATATTAAATATCATAGAGTTTGAACAAACAGCAATTCATGAATCAGGCATCTCCAAACCAAAAGTGGTTCAGGACTCTGCCACCAGGGAAATGCAAGGCTTTCTATAGGATGAACTCAGAAGCAAGGCAAAGAAAATAATTGCTGGGTTGCAAGTATATCATCATCTTATTTAGTCTATCCCATTTGGAAATCCATGCTTATAGAACAATAATTCAGTTGGCAGCTTTTGGTTGGTTGAACTTAATTTCACTTTTTAAATTAAAAATAGAAAGATTTATAATAAATAGCCCAAGTTATGTTTACTTTATGTTTGCAAATCAAGCAATCAAGGTTGTCTCCATGGTTTAACTGGTTTTGTACGCTTAGAGAATTCAGAGACTTGGTCTCCATTTTACTGAGTTTTAATATGGTGCTCCATTGAATGAATGCACCAGTTTGTTTATCCATTCTCTTCTAGATGAACACAGGGATTCTTGTAAGAGGGGATTTGAGCGTGGCCTTGACAGGTCTAAAGAGGTGGTAATTGAAAATCAGGATGAAGGTAAACATATGCTTCAGGCAAAGGGAGAGCCATGGAGAAACCTCATCTCTAGATTCCAAGACAGCAAAGTCCCTTAACAAGGCAGGAGAAAGGTGTCTTCAGGCCCTCTCCCACAAGTCTCAAGTCCCTGCTCTGTTCTTTCACTTTTTCAAAACCACATCTAGTTCAGGTGTGTATTTTCTCACTTGGGACTGTTGGAGTAACCTACATTGGTGATTTTTCAATGTCTGATCTCCCTCCCTATCAATCTATCATAAACGTGGTCACAAATGCTGTCTGAACTGTACCTTGATGATATCAATGTCTCACCCAAATGGTCCTCACCTCACTAAGGCCAAACTCCACCTTGACCTTAAGGACATTCTGCAGATGACATTGACCAAACTTTGTGCACTTACTGCTTACCATTTGCCCTTCCTACCTATTATATATTACCTCAGCTCTTCAAAATTCCCCAGATAGACCCAAACTTTGCCACTCTTGTGCCCTTCCTAATGCTATTCTTCCTGTCTATAATTCCTCCTTTATGTCCTCCAGTCTAAATCCTACCAATTCCTCAAAATCTGACCCAAATTCCAAATTGTACCTCTTTCACCAAGTCTTCCTTCTTATCTCCCAGTACTGTTATGGCTTACAACTGTTATTCTCATTTCCTCTCCTTTAGTAATTAGGAACTTTGCACCTGAAGGTCCCAGAAAACTCAACTGATAGTAAAACAAATTGAGATTTTTCTTACTCTATGCTTCTTTTTTACTCTATGCTTCTTTTCTTACTCTAGGTTTCCTTCAAGGGGGTTATTACTGGTCCAGAGATCAAATCCATGTTCACAGGGAGAAGAAGAGAGAAAGGGAACAATGTCAGGCATATGTTTCCGTTTTATTCAGAAATCAAAACTTGCCCCAAATCTTACTTCTCCCAGCAGACTCTCCTCCTACATTTCAGTGGCCAGACTGGGGAGCATGGCCACTCCTAGCTGCAAAGCAAGCTAAGAATGTGGGACACAGGGTTGCAGTGACTGACTCAGAGTCAGTCTAAACTCTAGATGCACATTTGGGATTCTTTAATTTCAGGCCTTACCCGCTACCCAGAGTCTAAATTAGCCAGTCCTGATGCAGCATCTGGGAGTGATACAGCCTCCCCACACTACAAAATCAGTAATCTCTCTTAGCAAGGAGGATGGAATGAGAATACAACTAACAGTATTTACTGTATCCTACATAGCTGCCCTGCCAGCTATGTAGGAAACAGTAAATACTGTTTATATATGCCATATATATTATATATATATAATATATATATTATTTTTAGTTATAGATGGACAAGAATGCCTCTATTTTATTTATTTATTTTTTATGCAGTGCTGAGGATTGAATCCACTGCCTCACATGTGCTAGGCAAGCTCTCTACCACTGAGCTAAAGCCCCAGCCCAAACTTCAAGTTTTAAACAATCAATTTACAAATGAACTATTTTTTTGGCAGGGGACTTCAGTAGGAAACAATGCTCAGCTCTTTTTTTTTATTAAATTACATATTTATTGTAATCTGTTTTATATGACAGCAGAATATTACACATATAGAGCACAATTTTTCAAGTCATTGGTTGTGCACAAAGTATTTTCACACCATTTTATTAGGGTAATGATGTCTAACTCATTCCACTGTCTTTCCTATCCACGTGTCCCCTCCCTTCCCCTCCCTCCCCTTTGCCCTATCTAAAGTTCCTCCATTCCTCCCATGCTCCCCCTCTTCCATTGTCATTATGAGTCAGCATCCTCATATCAAAGAAAACATTCGGCCTTTGGTTTTGGGGGATTGGCTTACTTCACTTAGCATGATATTATCCAACAAATGCCATGATTTTATTCTCTTTTAATGCTGAGTAATATTCCATTGTGTATATATACCAAAGTTTCCCTATTCATTCATCTACTGAAGGGCATCTAGGTTGGTTCCACAGTTTAGCTATTGTGAATTGTGCTGCTATAAACATTGATGTAGCTGTGTCCCTGTAGTATGCTGTTTTTAAGTCCTTTGGGTATAGACTGAGGAGTAGGATAGCTGGTGAAATGGTGATTCCATACCAAGTTTTCCATACTGCTTTCCAGATTGGCTGCACCAATTTGCAGTTCCACCAGCAGTGTATGAGTGTGTTCGTGTGTTGGTTATATTCTATGAGCAGGAGACCATACTAACTTATCCATTATTCACTGTGTACTGGGTGGCTATGTGCCCTTAGTGTAGGCCAAATACCTATAGGGTAAATACCTTCCCATACCTCTAGCCATCCTGTATCTTCCTAGGTTACCACTGAGTCCACTTTCTACTCTGATAAAAAAAAATCAGACCTTCTGACACATGAATACTCATAACATACTAATCCGGTGCTTGAGAAAAAATTCCTGGTCAAAATCTAGAGCTGAAATGTCATATTTAATGTCTATCATATATCCAAGCTCCTGATAATAAATTCTATATGGCACCCACATTTGGAGTTGATTTGGCATTTCATTAATTAGTTACATTGCTATAAATTGCATTCCCAATCAATAAATTAAGCAAACTCGATGTACACCTTCTCTGCTGTATGTTAAAAGTGAAAAACTGTGCTATCCCCCCATTGTGTTGGTTAAGGACTCAGTAGCTGTCTTAGAAAATGGACCCCTAATCTCAATGACTTAACACAATAGCCATTTATTTATTACTCACATGAACTTCAATACAGGTGTCTCTGATCAATAAGTATCTCCTCAGCTGGTGATTCAGGGATCCAGGCTCCCTCCAGCTGTGGCTTCTTTCTTCACCAATGGTTTCCAGGGTTGTTGCCAAATTGAAAGGAGAATGGAGGACCCTGTGTGGAAAGTTGGGCAGGGAGAACTGGCTGAGAAATGGCACGCACCACTTTTGCTTACATTCCATTAGTCCAAACTTTGTCACATAACCTCACCAGTTGCAAGGAAACTGGGAAATAAAGCCTAGCTATGGGCCAGGAGAAAGAGGAAACAGGTTTGGTGAACAGGTAGCCAAGTTCTGCCACACATAAACAAAAATAGAAATCTACCATGCTTACAGCTTGACTCCTGCTTCCTTCATTTTTCAATTTTTGAGACTTTGTTCTGGGATTAAGAGATTTAGATGGGTGGATTAGAAATGCATCTTGCTTCTAACGAAGGTCCTCCAGGTGTTTGAAAACAGAAGTCTCAAACAAGTTAACGTTAACTGTTCTTTAATGGTTGTGAGAAACATAAGCAGAATTCAGGCTTTAGGGAAGAACTGTGTATTTTAGGAAAGTGATTCACTCATGGGCAGAGACTAGATATTGAATTATTTCTCTTATAAAAAATGAAACAAGTATTCCATTCTTGATACTTGAAAATAATTTTATCATAGGGACCCTTTATTTTTAAAAGACATAAATTGGGCTTGGATTCTAGTTCTGTGTTACCTATATTTCCTTTGTCTATGTCATTATATTTAGTAAAATATAAATATATTTCTTCATGTGTGAGGTATATTCTTGTTTTACTTTTTGTCTAGAATACGAAGCCTCTCCTTGTCCAAGAGTCCATTAGTAATAGAGATTTCTCCACCTTCTGTCCCCAAAACTTACTCAAATAAATAGAGCTATTAACTGTCAAAAAATAATGTCTAAACTGGATCTGGTGTCGCACTCCTATAATCCCTGCTACTCAGTAGAGTGAAGCAGGAAGATGGAAAGTTTGAGGCCATCCTGGGCAATTTAGTGAGACTTTGTCTCAGAATGAAAAATAAAAAAGGCTATATCTGTAGCTCAGTAGTTGAGCTCCCCTTGGGTTCCATCCCCAGTACATCCCCCACCCCACAAATGTCTAGATTCAATTAAAATCCCCAGAGGTATTTTTGTGGGAACTGACAAAATAATTTAAATTTATGTGGCACTGCAAAGAACCTAGAATAGGCAAGACAATGTGAAGAAGAACAAATTTTGAGAACACATACCATAAGATTTCAAGATTTACTATAAAGTTAGAATCATCAAGGCCATGTTGTTTCAAGGACAAAGTGATCAGTGTAACCAGAGTCTATGTACAGGTCCAAACATATACAGTTACTTGACATGAGACAAAACACCACTGCAATCCAAAGGCAGAAACATGGACTTTTCAATAGTCCTGGTGCAGGGAGATATTTCTATTTAAAAAAGAAAAATACTTGAGTGGTTGGGATTGTGGCTCAGCGGTAGAGTGCTTTCTTGCCTAGCACATGTGAGGTACTGGGTTTGATTATCAGCACCACATATTAATAAAAAATTAAATAAAATAAAGGTATTGAGCCCATCTACAACTAAAATAAATTTTTAAAAACTTGACCCCTATGTCACACTACATACAAAAATTAATTTAAGGTAGATCACAGGCCTACATATATAAGGTAGAATAATAAAATTTCTAAAAGAAAGTGTTGGAACAAGTCTTCCTGATTTAGGGAAGTATTTTGTGTATGTGTGTGTGTGTGTGTGTGTGTGTGTGGTGCTGGGAATTGAACTCAGGACCTTATAATTCTAGGCAAGTGCTCTATCATTGGGCCACACCCTTAGCTCAGAATCAAATATTTATAAACAGGAAACAAAAAACATAGCAACTAAAGAAAGAAAAAAGACAAATTATATTTCACTAAAATATAAAATATTTGTTCATCAGAAGATCAGAGATACAATTAAGATCGTAAAAAGAAAGTTCTAGATTGAGACAATAGCTTCAGTGCTTATATTTGATAAAGTTCACAGATATCCAGAAAACATACAGAATTACTCACAAATCCATTTTTAAAAAGATAACCCAAGTTTAAAAAAAATATGAGCAAAAAATTAACAGGCACCTCACAAAAAAGATATCCAATTGGCTAATAAACTTATGAGAAGATGTTCTGCATCATTAATTATAAGAGAAATACAAATTAAAACCACAATGACATATACACCCATCGAAAGGGCTAGAATTTAAAAGATGACAAATCCAAGAATTTTGAGGTTATAGAAATATTAAAACTCTCATTTTTTTGTGGTTGGTACAACCATTTTAGAAAACTATTTGACATTAACTACTAAAGTTACCATCTGCTTCCCAATGACTCAGCAACTTATCTTACCTTGTCCTCCTCTGAGGTTTATCACCAAAGAGAAAAGAGTGTCTACTGAATGAATCACGTGTGCAGGGAGTGTCCCTAATTCAAAACTGAAAAGAGACCAACTAGCCAGATACACATAATATGCTCTATTCCTACAATGGACTAACAGACCACTAGAAATTAATCCAGTGTGATAGAAGTCAGAATAATGATTATATGTATGTGTAGTGGTGGGGGGTTTGTGTTGACTGGGAAGGGGTATCATAGAAACTTTTGGAGTGCTGTTTTATGTCTTCATCGGAGTAGTGGTTACAGGGTGCATATATAAGATCTTTGGACTCAGGCTAGAACAGATCTTTCGACTCAGGCTAGAACTAAGTCATAGGTCCTCCTGGATCTCAGCACTTGCCGGACTCCATGACTGTATGAGCCAATTAAAGTCAATCAATCAATCCATCCTATTGGTTCTGTTCCTTTGGAGAATCCTAGATCATACATGAGGTCATCAAATGTCATTACAACATTCTGAAAGCTTTTCTTTATGTTTGAAAATTAAAAAAAAAAAATTGGGGAAAACGTTCTGAACTCAGCAAGTGATGAGAAAGCTCCTAAGAATATTCAATGGGCTTTTTTTCTGCCTTAATTTTCAGCCTCCCTCCCTTCCTTTCCTTCATCCCTGAATCTATTTAATATTGGATTTTAAATATACAATAGACATTGTGGTTAAACATAAATAATAAATCTACCCATTTTAGTGCAGATTTATGCTCTATAAACAGCACATTGATAAAGCTTGGCCTTAACCTTTGTTCAGTAAATATTTCAGAATTTTTTCTACTGCCATATTATAAGATAAATGTCAGTCTAAATGTAGGCTTTTTGTAAAACTCGGGAGCTCTACAGATGGCATCTAATCCATAGTTACAAAAGACAGGAATGCATTTTTTTGGTTGAAAATAATTTCAAGAAGCTCTTCTTAAGTTCCCACCAGAACATAATGCTGCTCTTGACTCTGCAGAAAGTCATTTAAATACACTCAGACACTGTCCACCCCTTGATGTCAACCAAACAGTAAATTATATAAAAGCAGTTTTTAGCTAAGTACCAATATAACCACTTTTTTCAAAAACTCTGATATTATCTATGACCAAATAGCTTTTTTATTCCCAGATTGCTTTACCTTATTTGAGTTGATGAATAATTATATAAGAAAATATACATGGTTAGCTAGAGGCAAATGATAGAGATAAGCCTCATACTTATTTTCTGAAATATCTACCTTTAGGAAGCCTGTTACCATTGACTTTAGATTCTTAGGAAGTCCTGCTATACAGCAGAGTGATGACTCTTCACTTTGGCTGTACAATAGAATCCCAGTTCTAGAAGGCTTAAGAAATACTGGTGTCTGAGCTCGCATCTTCCCATCCCAGACAATCCAGTTTTGGTCAGGGGTGTGGTATGTGCATTAGGATTTGTGTTTCTCTAGTGATATTGATGTGCAATGACAGTTTAAGAATTGCTGTGATAAAGGTTCAATACTTATTATTGGAGAAACTAAATGAACTCTTCACATAGTCTCAGATCATACTCAGAACTAATTTTGAGCAAAGTGCTGTGAATCAACTGTGAAAGTGGAAATGAGGGTGCCAGGTGATCGGGACTGCTCATGCTGTACCAAACGGCATAAACCTTGAGGTAAAAACAGAGCATGAAAGGAAAGGACTCAACACTTTGCAAGATTGGAACAGCTATAGCAAAAGAGGGTATTAAGTCTGAAAAGAAAGAACCTGAAAGCATGAGATCTGCCTTCATATCTCTGAAGGGTGCACCAAAGGCCCTCTAGGTCATGGATGATAGCTACAGGAAGCCAGACTTTGACATAATATGAAGACTTGTCTAAGAAGCAATGCTATCAGGAGACAGACTGAGATGCCATGACATTCTGAGTAACTGGTCTCCATAGGAATTCAGACATTGGCTTTTGATGTCTAGGTCAGGTAGGTTGCTGCAGAAGAAACCTCTGCACCTGGTGCCTAAAGATCAAGTTCTTTTTTGTCTGTCCAGCTTTCTTTGGCTCTTTCCTTAGTAATGCCTTCTAGTTTTCTTTGAAGGGCTACTCTTCCCTCAATCTCAATTCTGGTAGAGCCAACATCCTGTCTAATTGAGAGAGGAACGCTGATTCACTCCCAACCATTTGGAAAACTGTGGTCTCCCTATATAGTACCTGATTCAAGAATGAGCAAATAACTGAGTTAGGCCAATCAGCCAATGAAATTAAACTCTTAGATTTTCGCTCAAAATTTGAAGACTCTTTCTTCTACTATATACAAAGTTTTGAAAATTTGATGCAGATAATATGAACTCAGACATTATAAAAAGAAGAGATGAAAAATTCAATATGATTTTTCTAATAATCTAAAGGAGATTTAAAAAGATTTATCTGTGAAAGAAGAATACGGCGCTTTAGAAAAAGAACGTTCAGGTACCAAGAAAGAGTTCTTAGAAACATGCTTTTAGTAATTAAAAAAATCACCTATGAAGTTGAAAAACAAATTGGAGGAGATCTTACCAAAAGTAGAATTAAAAAACAAAAACAGATGAATAACAAAGAGCTCTCTCTCTTTCTCTCTCTCCTCTCTCTCTCCCTCTCTCTCTCTCTCTCTCTCTCTCTCTCTCTCACACACACACACACACACACACACACACACACACACACTCACATGCATGCACACACAGATACACAGACACATGATCAGTCTAAGAGGATTAATGTGCTAAAAATAGAGACCCCAAAAATTAAAAAAAAATGAAAACAAACTATCAAAAAAATAACACAAGAAAAAAAATCCTAAAATTGAAAAACAGGAATGTTTATAATGAAAGGTCCTACCACTAAAAGCACAAAAAAATATATTTAAAAGACACTTCATGCTAGGATTGTGGTTCAGTGGTAGAGCGCTCACCTCGAATAGGTGGGACCTGGGTTCAATCCTCAGCACCACATAAAAATAAAAGGCATTGTGTTATGTCCATCTATACCTAAAAAATAAATTAAAAAAGGCTTCATGATTGTCTCTGAAGATAAATGCATATTGTCATAGGGCTTGGAAGAAAGTAAAAATAAAAATGTTGCACTAAACAAGGTTCTTATCAAGATTCTAAAACACAAATACCAACCAACTATGCCCCTTTGTAATAAATGCTACACTTCAACAATTAAATATGTTAAAAAAATCATTAAAATGTTAAAAGCACTTGATATTTTAAGGAATTCTATTATGATACAATATGGCAACTAAAAGATTGCCTATGTGTTAGTCTTTGTGTCACTGTGACTAAAATACCTGACAAAAACAACTTAGAGATGAAAAAGTCTATTTGGATTCATGGTTTCAGAGGTTCAGTCCAACTCTATTGCTCGGGGCCTAAATTGAGGTAGAAACATCACAGCAGAAGGGCAGGGAAAAGGAAAACTTCTCACCCCATAACAGCCAGAAAGCAGAAATGGAAGGAAGAGTGTTCAAAGAAGATAAAACCTTCCAGAGCATGCCCCCAGAAACCTACCTCCTAAAGCCACATACCAGTAACTGCCTGCAGTGACTACTCAGTATAGAAGTACTTTCAAATTATTAATCCATAAAATGGATTAATCCATTGATTGGGTTACAGCTTCCATGATTTAATTGTTTTACTTCTGAACGTTCCTGCATCAACACAAGAGCTCTGGGGGGGGGGGGAATCCACCTTGTCTCCAAACTATAGCACCTAGTTTGTGCAGGTCTAGAAGACAAGCTAGGGGACTAAGAAAGGGAACTGGGAAAATAGCCTCCGTTACACTTTTCCTAAGGATGTTAAATCCCATTTGTCTTAGTCCATTTTGTGCTTGAGATTAAAATTTATAAGTAACAAAAATTTATTTCTACAGTTTTAAGACTGAGAAGTTTAAGTCAAGGCACATGGTTTGATCTGATGAGGGCCTTCTTGCCATGTCCTTTCATGGCAGAAGGCAGAAGGGCAAGCTCATCTGTCACTGGGTGAAGCCTCCATTGTATAAACCTCAATAAGGAAAAAGCTGTCTTGGCTTAACCATCTCTTAAGGGCCCTGCCTCTTGATACCATCACATGGGCAACACTGAATTCTGGAGTGGACACTTTCAAGTCACAGCACCAACAGACTGCATATAATTTTGAAATATTACACAGGACTAGCGAACCTCTCAAGATGCTTTTCTGAGGTTCAAAAATTATCTTGGTAAAGAAATGAACACAAAATTTTGCCAATACTACAATTGCATAAAAATTCATTTATAAAAGAACCAACCATAATAATCATAAAATTAAAATGTTTTGAAAGTATGTTTCTATTAATAATACTTTTATTCACTCTAATTTTTCTTAATATTATTATGTTACTTTTGCAATTGAAAATTAAACTTTTCCTTTAATAACTGACCCCAAGTTAAAAAATGATGGTTTTAGTTCATTTTGTTTACTCTCATGACATGTTCCTAGACGATTTTATGAAGACCTACGTGTTTCATTTAGTATTAGGAAGAAGTAAAATGTTAAGGGGTATTTAAGCTCTGTAAAGTTGAATAGAAAAGCATTTGAATGACAGGATATAATTACAGATCACTAAGGATATGGTACAAAATGTACCCAATCCCACCTCTTCATACTTAGCTGAGAACAGAGTGTCTCAGTGAGATATGAGATTAATAGAATATTGAAAGAAATAATGATTTGAGAAGAACCAAATTTTCCTGGTTGAAGCTATTAGAACTGGAAGAATTATTACTAAAATTAAATAAAATCCACATCAACCATAATGGACTAAAGTCTGTACTTCTCACATGTTATTTAATTGAAATCTACCCTTTTATTTTCATTTTATTGTTTTCCAAAAATATTTGTTCAAATACTCTAAATGCTGAAGTTCCTTATGGGAAAATATTGTACTGAATACAAAATATCTCTCTGTTTTGGTAGAACTTCCCTAAAAGCAGACTCTAGGTCTGAGAACAGGTTGTTTCTTAGGGATGCAACCAAGGAAGCAGAATTAGGGAGTGGAAAGAGGGAAGAGGTGGAAAAGGTCTTTTAAAAGGATACATTCTCAAGGTCACTTAGGTAATAGAAGCCTGGTTAAAATCAGAGATGGTCCAGGTGATGTGGCCTGAGGCACCCAAAGCATCTTGCTAAACTCACATACCTAAAATTTTGGCCCATGGTCAAAAGATTCTCAGTTAAAGCTTTATGAGTAATGCAGTCCACCCAGTGACCCCCCAAGCTTCCTGCTCCCATCAGTAATATCATCAAAGACCATCTGAGGAAGAGTTGCATGTTTCCTTTTATATTTATATTCCAAGATCTCAGTTTATTTTGTCATGTGTTTTGTAGCCAACAACAACAGAAGCTTTCCCATGCTAGTATGATCTAAGCATGGCAATATTGTTTATGAGGATATGAAAGTATCTCAGGAATCCCCAAAGGAGCTTCAGACTGAGTCTGCATTCAGAAATCTCAAGATAGCCCCCTTCTCCGCATGCTGCTTTTTTCTTCTCTCTGCAGGATTTAAAATGAGCCATCATGTCATGGGAAACGAGGATGAGAAATGGAGCGGGGAAGTTGCTGACTATAGATTGCATTGCTGGCTATAGATTCCACAGAGGGCTAGTTGCATTCTGTCCTTCCAAACATTTTGTAGACTATTAACCTCTTTTTTTTCTGCCAGAGCTACTTTGGGTTGAGCTGCTGTCACTAGAAACCTAAGTCATCATTTCTAACACTGCATTCAGAGGTTGTGGTGTTCACACTGGGTTTTGAAGGACAGTAGCTTTTGCTAACCAGAGGAGAAGAGGTGGAGAAGAGAAAGTCCAGAAGAAGAGTTTATGCAGAGCATGAAAGTGGAGAGCCACTTGTAAAGGAGCAAGTATAATGGCCTTGTGCTCCATCCCCAGAAAAACACACATGCAAGTTAAGTATCTAGTCAATTAAGGAAGTCCACAAAGACATTAAGGCTGGCCAAACACCTTCTTTGCCTTCACTCGCCAGCAGTGATTGAGTGTGTGTTGTGATTCTATGACATGTTACACATCATTACTACAAATGCTACATCACAGATCAGCTGGCTTCTCCTTGAATTATTTTAGGATGCTGTCATGTTCCTGATCCTATCCACATCTACCTTCCTCTCCTGTCCTAATCTTCATAACCCTCTCCCCAACTCTAGCTTTTGTGGGGACTGTCAATCAGTCACCCAATGCTCTTTGCCCATACTGAAGATGGGTACTCTCTCAGAGAGCTGAGAATTTCACTACAATAAGGCAGATAAAGAAGATAAAGAAGTCTAAAGACATCTAAGGACTACATAAGAACTACAGGAGCTTGCATAAAGCATATGCCCTCGTGCTTGGAATGGTCAGTGAATGCTGCACAGAGGAGTTAAGCTGGTCTTCTAAGGAGGTGTCAGAGTTAGAAAAATAGGGAAGAAAGGGCAGGAAATAGAACAGGGTCAGCACAAACCAAGAATCAGAGGAAAGAATGTGTCCAGTCCAATTCCAGGACTAGAAATGACTTGACCCGTGGCTCCAGTCACACTGGTTAACTCCCTTAGTGAATGTTGGTCAGAATGGTAAACCATTAGGATGTAGAGAACATCTTCCTGTTCATTGAGAAGTAAGTTCAGCTGCTGACTTAATCTTGCATAAGATATTAAAATCTGCACAGAATATCTTTGGTGACCATAAACAATCTTCGCTAGGATCAAAAGAACATTTAGATGTCAGTCAACAGAAAGAGGTTCTAATGGGAAAAAAGGTGTTTTTTCACCCAAAGTCTTGACACGTACATATTTTTCCACAGAACCTACAGACACGGATTATATTATATTAGTATGAAGACCTCATAATCCATTTTAATATTTCAAGCTTAAAATGATTTTCTTTGAGTTGGAGGCAAAACTAAAAGTTATGTTATTAATTTTCTATTTCTTAACTTTTCCAATCTACAAGAAATAACATCCCCAACTTAAACCCACAAATCATCAAATTCTCCTATTATACAGTGAACAGTTATCATCACCTAAACGTTACTTCCATGCAGATTAAAACAATTTCACCTTTTCACAGTGACTGAATGCGTCTTGTGATTCTATGATATGTTACACATCGTTACTACAAATGCTGCACCACTATGATGTAAAAACACCAATGACTTTCAAAGTTTCAAAATTATTTTTTTTAATATCGTATCTCAATCAGGTACTCACTTCTTCATTTTTTTCTCCTACCATGTTTTAGTAGGTGTGACAACCTCAATCTTATAGAAGCAGTTCCTTTTTGAACCCTTCTTCTTTCCTAGAATGAGAGCTGAACTTTCTCCATGAAGTCTTGTCTCAGTTTGGGCAGGATTTCATCTCATCTTCTCTGTCCTGTGAAACCTCCATTCCCTATATAGTCATCACCCTGTTTTGTAGACAATTTCCTTTTCCCTGAAGATCCATACTCATCCAACAACATAAGTTAAAAAAAATTGAAAAAGACGATCTCTATTGGGTATGCTATGATTTGGATAAGTGTTTCCCCCAAGACCCATTTGTTTATAAACTCTTGTTCCCCAGAATGATGCTAGTGGGAGGTGGTATAACCTTTAAGAGATGGGACCTGGTGGGAGGTCTTCAAGTCAGTAGGGCATTCCCTTAAAGAGGATTGTGAAACCCTGGCCCCCTTCTCGCTCTCTACTATGTCCTATCCATAAAGTGAGTGATTTTGCTCTGCCAACCACCTCCACCATGATGCACCACCTCCCCACAGGCCCAAAGTGACAGGGCCCTAGACTGTGGACCGAAACCTCTGAAACTGTGAGCCAAAATAATTTTTTATCTTTATAAGTTGATAATTTATAAGTGATCTGAGATATTTGTTGCTGTAATCGTGAGCTGACTAACAAAGGCATAAATCAAATGAGAAACCAAAATCAACTCTAAATGGCAATAGCATACAGAAGGGATGAGTTATCCCAAGGCATATCAGTGCTTTCAATATGTCCCATTTGTCAATAATGTAACATTAACTCATGGTGATGCCCAAGAAAGCAATTTATTTTAAAATCTCTATTTTAAAGCCTAAATGAATCAAATTCCCTCCTTCCAAATAATTTATTAGTTCTCTTGAGGAGTCCATGTAGCTACCATCTGTACAACACATAAAGTAAAAGCCTTAAACTGAAGGACTGATTCGACCTAATGACCAGACAGTGGAACTTACTGGTGGCATGTCCATTGGCAACCTGATCCTACTTGGCATGTCAACACCCAGATCAAAGATAGAGTGGGCCTAAGTTCCAGAAGTTACAGCTGGATTCATGAGAGTTTTTGAAAGGTGAGAAGTTTCAACAAACTTCAGGGGGCATAAAAAAACAACAACTAGGAAGTAGAGAAGGATATTCAAATTCTTAGGCTATTTGTCCCTAGGGACAAGAAGAGAAGGTCAAGTTTGGCTCTGGCTTGGAGACTCTCCTGTTCTTGTCCAACCCCTTTGTCCAGTAGCTTCTCAACACCTTCTCACACTTCATGTGTGGCCATTCTCTGACCTGATTCTGCGACACCCCGGTCTCTTAACTTTATACTGCATAATCTCAGCTCTTAAAACTAAGCACCTGTCTTTGCCTCTATCCTCCCTACCCTGCCTATCTTTCCTGCCAAATGACATGGTTCCCCACCATCAAGTCCAATGGACATCCCTATTCTCAGTAATTACAAATAGCTACACAATTTAGAGTAAATCATATTTTAGCTAGTCTGAACCTCAGATCTCCTATTTGTAAAATGAGATGTTTGGATGAAACCGTTTGTATGGTCTCTTTGAATTCCAAAATATTACTGCCTTGTCAGACTCTTGGAGATGGTGACCTGCCCCTGATTAGTCTTTCGGCCACAGAAGAGGTGAGTAGCAATTTAATGCACTGAACAGACATGTTAAAGAACAATATTCTTTGTAAAACATATGTTTTCAAGTCAGCTGGGCCCTTAAAGTAATTGTAGTTTTAAGATGAATCATTTCTGGCCTCTAATTGAACCAGGTCTAGAATAAAGTTTTCTTCTTGTATAATACCCTGTGCCTTATCCTCACAAAGAGCATGAAACAGCCAAAGTTTCTGCAGATAATGAAACCAAAACTGGTGAGCTGATGTAGAAAAAGAAGTTACTGAAACAATTCAAGGGTGTTTCAAAACATTTCAGAAAGCCTGGAGAATTAGCCTTGGAAATAGGAAATCAGGTGTGCATAGTACAGCCAGGCTCTTACCAGAGGCTCAGTCAGCAGAGAGTGTTGTCCCCAACATCATTAGCCCTGGACACTTGTCATCATCCATGAAGTCTCAATTCCATCCAGCCATCTCTGGCTTTCTTATCATTCCTGAAGATCCAGAGTCCCAGGAAAGAGTATCTGATTGACAGAGCTCCTCAGATGTCCTCACAAAAGATTCATGGATCTGTAGAGGGATTATCTGTTCCTCTCCAGCTTCCAGAGACAAGAAGTGAAGGCAGAAAGGTGTGAACTCTTCCTCACTCATCATTACTTAATCAAAGTTTTGCATGACATGGGAGCCTTCAGAAATAAACACCCATGGTAAAAGGCCTGTTTTGTGCCTAATTTTGATGAAGAATGGACCAGCCACATAAAAAATGTAATTAGATAAGAGAAAAGATCTACTAGGGATTCACTGAAGAAAAACTAAGAGGGGCTGTATGTTTAGATTCTTCCTGGCCTTTCTTTGTAGCTTTCCTGCCTCCCAGGTATGAGGAAAGACTACTCTGAAATGAGAGTCTTCAAGGGAGAAAGGAGAGAGAAGACTTTCTGGATTTTATGGCTTGATTTTTTGGAAGAGGGTTCTAGTCTCTATGATATTCTTTAGAGAAGAAGAATCCTGTTTTCTATGAGTTTGAGGGAGAGAGAGGGCTGGAGAAGGTCAGAGAGACATTCACCACTGAGGCCTTCCAATCTCCTTTAGTTCAAAGTACTCAGCATGCCAAGTTGCTGTACTTTGAAATACATTCTTCTGATCTCCTACAGAAGAAAGATTCTGGATCAGTGAAAAACAATCTTGGATTTGCCAGAATAGAAAGGGTATTTGGATGCTGGACACACAAAACAACAACAAC
The DNA here is from genome assembly GCF_052094955.1 of Ictidomys tridecemlineatus. Lineage (NCBI taxonomy): Eukaryota > Metazoa > Chordata > Mammalia > Rodentia > Sciuridae > Ictidomys > Ictidomys tridecemlineatus. Next base: position 326,776 of record NW_027526077.1, on the reverse strand, counting down.
AACAAATATTCACCTCACTGTTTTCTCACTTAGGATTACAAATTGCACACATCATGAAGGCATGTGTACAGGGTTTGATTATGCTATGATCAACTTTAAATCTTATTAATTATTGCAGTATTACCTCATCTCTTCAGTGTTTTATATGAATCAGTAGTTGCCTCTGTTAATGAAAACATATTCATCAAAGTAGTGACTAATTTATTAGGCTGGCTTTTCATATTTGCATGGCACCTTTGCATGGCAAAAATGAGTATCTAGAGTGAATAATGAATCACCAGAAGAAGAAAAAAAACCACATCTTTGTTCTGAGTACAGGCTGTCACTGATTTTTAAAGTGAATATAATACCTGGTATTTAGTCCTGTTTCAAAGTTCTTCACAAAACTGATGTGATGTTTTTCCGAGATGTTCCATTGCAGTTTTATAGGTCAGAGAGGTGTGTCTGAGTTACCTGGAATTCAACTTATAAAGAAAAGAGCTTCTGGTCTAAGGCTGAAGGGTTGCATCTGGTAATGGCAGAGTCTGGAGGGCAGGGCATCATGTGGCAAGAGACAGGGAAGCTAACTTACCTCGAAGTTAGAGGACATGCTTGAAGAGACACAAGAGCCAAGACTTCTCAGTCTCTCCCTAGAATCTACCTGCTACCTCTCACAAGCTGTTCTTCCACCCAGAAACAAAAGCGGCAACTTATGGCACTCAAGGCCCAGGTATTAGTAGAGTTTTGTCGAGGAGCTCAGGAGTCAAGATAGACCTTCTGAGAGAATATTCAGCTCAGAAGGGGGATTGGCTGATGAACTGCAGGGGCATAACTGCATAAAAGACTCCCCATTTTTTTAAAGACAGCCAGGGACCAACCAAAGAAAACCTTCTCAAAGAGAAATAATCATCCTGCAACCCAGAGTCATCTGTCCTGGACCCCACATTCCTCCTCACCTCAGTGTACCCAGTGGCTTTGACTCCTAGCTCCATAGGCAGAACAAAAACAACAACAGACAATGTGTAAACTAATGATGTGGCCATGTTTCAATAAAATTTTATTAATGGCCACTGAGATTTGAATTTTGTATAATTTTCATGTGTTATCTTCTGATTTTTCAAATCATTTAAAAACGTAAATGCATTCTGAGTGCATGGGCCATTCAAAAGCACACCAGAGCTGAACTTGGCCCATGGACTATGTTTGTCCATCTCTGCCAAAGAGCACAGTTCTGGCAGAGAAGAATTGAATTTGGTGCATTTTTTTTAAAAAAAATCCCTGTACACAGTGTATTTTGCATTCATAAGCACCTACTGTGTGCCCAGTGCTGGGCCTGATGGCAAAGACAAATATGAATTGTCTGGTTTTGGGGATGTGGATGTACATAACTATAATACTGGACTGGCAGTGATAAATACCCTAGGAAAGCTACAAACTGAAATTGCAGCTCCTGGTTGAGGGGACGGAGAATGCTTCATGACAAGGTGGCATCTGGAAAGTGAGAAATGGGTCAATTGCCTTATGCACCTAGAAATTATGAGCATCCAATCTGGCTGTGGTCCAGGATGAATTCCCCAGGGAGTCATGGACAGGCTGGGATGTCCTGGTTAGGCTGCGCAAGGGCCCTCCAGAGCTAGCATGGCTGGGTGACCAAGAATTAATAAGAATAATTCAAATGGATACTATCAAAAATATATCAGTTTTTTAAGATTCTAAATTTCAAGCCAGTAAAAAGCAATTTTTGAAGTTATTTGAATCTTTTTATGTTTCTAATTTACCAAAGAATCCACCTGGCTAACAGTTCTGGAAATGAATTGAGTTCAAGGAATCCTAGGAGGGGAAAGTGCCACCGTGTACTCCAGCAAACAGTGTGTCCCCAGGGGCCCTAGTTTTCAAACGGAGCCATTGTATGAAAGCAAGCATAAAACAATCATTTCAAATATGCACTAGAACTCTGAGCTTCTATCAATCACACTATGCCCTTCCTGAATCCTTATTAAACAAGAAACCCCCATTTTGTGCTTCAGGAGAAAATTACTAAACATTACACTGCCCTTTCCTTTTGGCTTTGAAATGGAAGTCTTTTTGGAAATCATGAATAGGAAAATAATAAATTACTTATCCCAACATAAAATAGGCAGAAAAAAAATGAACTCGTACTGCAAGGATGAGAACTGAATTCTCCTTCAGTTGGTTAGAAAAATGCCACGTTGCTCACCCAATAAAAAATACAGAATGAATCTCTCTGAGTGCCTCATATGAAAAAGATACCATCCTGGGACCTAGGATGCTCAGAAATGGAAGTGACATTAATCTGCATGCAGTGATCACCTCCCTCAAGCTGACGCACAGGCTGTCTGATGGGAGATGAGCAGTCCAGTTGCTGGCACCCAGATGAGCTGCACTGGGAGGAGGCTCAGGCAGAGCGCTGCAGTCCTGCCTTCCCACTCAGGCATTCACCGGCTGCTCCTCTCTCTGCCAGCTTCATCCATCACCTTTCTCCTTTGCCTGGTCATTGGATTAGTAGATAAGAAACCCAAATGCAGGCTGACTGCTAATCAGTAATGAACGTGTACAAACTACAATGCACAAGATCAACACTTCAAATTAAATTTATCATTATTTTTTTCTTTCTTTCTTTTTTATCTATCTATCTATTTATTTGTTTGTTTATGTGTGTGTGTGTGTGTGTGTGTGTGTGTGTGTGTGTGATACTGGGGATTGAACCAGCACCCCACAAACACACACAAATAGGCAAGCACTCTACCAACTGAGCTGTATCCCCAGCCCTTATCATTAGTTTTTGAAAAATATTACATTTATATGGTTCAAATTTCAACTATTCTAAGTAGATATCAATTAAAAACAAAATAAGACTTCCTCCTGTGCCCCAGCCTCTCAGTTCCCCTCTTTCAACATAGCCAATGTTACTAAAATTTCTAAATCTCTTTTCAGAAATATTCCATGCATATTATAGATTTCTAAAGATACTATTTTAAATTATGAAAACAGTTACATTAGTTGAAGTAAAGAGCTAGGAAGAAGAGATCCAAAATGCAAAAAGCTCAAATAAAAATATAAGTTTCTTCTAGCATACATGAGGCCTTGTGTTTATCCCTAACACTACAAATAAAAGAAAATAAATAGGAATTTCTTTCTCATTTAACAATCCAGAGTAGGTGTTCCAGGTCATTGGGTGGTTCTGTACTACAAAGTCGTTCAGGAATCTAATATTCCTGACAACTGTGCCATCGTCATCTACCAGGTAGTTCCCATCACTGCCACTCCTGCAGGGGAAGAGCAAGTAGTCAGGGACCTTCTCTTGTGCACTTCACTTCCACTCTCTGATGACAGAAGCTTAGTCATCTGACCACAGCAGTTTCAAGGGAAGCTGGGAAATACAGCCATATCCCAGCTATAACTCTGCTACAACTCTTGTGGGTGTGCCTTGTCACTCTAAGGAGCTGGGTTGCTTAGTCCCTGGCCCCTTCTCTACAGGTCACCCACAATACTTTTCCAGGCTGCTGTCATGTGTCTCTGCCGAATGAAGGCATCTGACCTTCCCTAAATCCTCTAAGTACAGCTAATATCAGATTGCAATGCTTAACTGTAATGTTTACCTCAAAAGAGGATTACTATGCAGAATAACCATGCATAATGGTAGGCCATACTAAATGCCTATCCAGTGGATATTCTGCCCTTTATTGATTTATCTAAAAATACTTTCATAGTGCTATGTTCTGTGTGCTTTATAAACATGAGCTCATTATATTCATGATAACCCTCTGATGTAGGCACTATTATGGTCCAATGTTCATATTGCAAATGAGGAAAACAGAGCCAAGACAGGTTAAATTGTCCAGGGACACTGGTAGAAACATGCAATCCTGACTTTTTGTACTCATAGAATCCTGATTTCACTGAGCTCAGTAAATGACTCTTGCTTCCTTTAAAGGCAGAGATAGTCACATGACCCAGTTCAGGCCAGTGACTGTGAGTAGAAGTCAGAGGTCAGGAAGGAACCAAAGAAATCTTTTTTTTTCCTGATCAAATAAGAGAAATATGGGACTGAGGCTATGGCCCAGTGGTAGAGTACTCGCCTAGAATGCATGAGGCACTGGGGGGTTCAATCCTCAGCACCATGTAAATGTAAAATAAAGATATTATGTCCACCTAAAACTAAAAAATAAATATGTTTTTAAAAATAAGAGAAAAACAGTTGTTACACATTGTTTGCCTTTTGACCCTTACCCTTCAGGCCTATAATATGGATATGATGTCTAGAAGATAGACAGCTATTTTGTGATCATGAGAACAAAACTATGAACTAAGAATGACTGAAAGGGAGAGAAAGAGAAAGAATTAGCCTTAGATTCTTTGTTATGTAATGTGTGTGTGTGTATGTGTGTGTGTGTGTGTGTGTGTGTGTGTGTTTAGTCCCATTTGGTTAAAAGACTGAAATTTGTCCAAAGCTACCTTAACTGATATTTAAATATGGACTCTGGTCTTGATCATCCTGAAGTCCATAGGTCAATTGTCCTTTTTTAGGAGTACCCCTACTGGCCTCTCCTTCATTAGACCTGCCTTGTCCTCTTGTCCAAGACTTATTCTCTCTGTATCAGGCCCAATGCCAACTTTTCCTAATGCATAGCAGACTAGCTTTTCATGACCTTGAACATCTGCATTCCAGAAAAGAAGTTTGGATATAGCCATGTAAATCTCAGGATGCAATCCCGAAACTGGATAACCCCATCTCACAACTGCTTCTGAAGTTACATTTACTAAACCCTTTATAAAGACCAAGAAAAGAATCAGAGACATCTTCTAAACTTTGAGAAATTATAGCCTTATTATAAAGTCAAACAGGACAATTTGTTGAGAGACCAAAGAATGAGACTCTCATCTCTGAAGGACAGTTTTCAATTAAAAAAAGAGCCAAATTAGAGCTGGGGTTGTGGCTCAGTGGGAGAGTGCTCACCTAGCATGCATGAGGCACTGGGTTCGATCTTCAGCACCACATAAAAATAAAATAAAGAGACTGTGTCCACCTAAAACTGAAAAATAAAAAAGAGCCAAATTAATACACATGCTGTGCAATATTGACAGACAAAATCCCAGTTCCTTTCGCAGAGAAGATGGTCTAGCATAGTGATTATGGACTAAGAACCAAGAATCGAACAAAAAATTTATATTCCATTGCTATTTGGGAGACTCCCAAAGACTATTCTGAAGCCAATCTTTTTTGTCACTTTTCCTTTGTTCTCATAGTGAGGGTTCTCTGGGCAGCACAGGAGAGAGGTGCATGCAGCTGGGATTCCCTGTGACTGAGCACAGCCAAGTTTAAGGGTTGTGGATTTTAAGCATAGAACTCTTGAAAGGAAACATTAGCCCTCACTACTGATCTTTCTAGCACATTAGAAGCATTTCTTTTCTTCTCAGAGCAGGGAAGCAATTATCTCACAAAGATGAATCAGAAAAAAGAAAACTATATATATATAAATCCCCACTTTAAGCTGTTAGGATTCAGAGAACATCAGGGAAAGGTTGAACTAGAATGTTGAACAGTGAGGGGAAAGGGGGACCTAAAGAGAAGCATGAAAAAAAAAAACCAGAGGAAGAAAATTATTAATATAAGAAGCAAAACATGCTCTGCATTGCTCAGTGTGACTAAAGCTCAGTGTTCAACACTTACCTGCAGCGTTTCTTGTCCTAAGGAGAACTCCCTCCAAAAATAGATCATAGTCACTGTACCGCAATCTTTTCTTCAGTGAAAAAGGCCTTCAAAAGTGTATTTGCATCTCCAGAGCCAAAGCAAAATACTTTCCTGTATTTTAAAGCTAAGAGGATCAGGGGCCAGGGCATGATGATCAGGGGCCAGGCTCCACTGGGATGGAGCTCCACATTGCCTGCCACAGATCCAGGTGGAGCCACCTCCACAATACCCTGTGGTCCCAAAGCAGGAGAGGCCAGAGCTTTGGAGGCCAAGCCAAAGTCGAGGCCCACCACAAGCAAAGTCCTGTAGCCTGAGTGATCCATTCAATTCTCTAGGACAGATCTAGAAATACTGAGGAAAAGCTGAGAACCTGTCATTAGAGATGGGAAGAATAAGGGTTGCTTTTCTGAATTTGGGTCACTAAGGCTTTTTTTTTTTTAAATCATTTTATTTATCTCCTGAAAGAAAGAAAAAGCTTTCTAAATAAAAATAAGTTTCTCACGAGACCAAAACAGGAGGACCAAAAGTTCAAAGCCAGCCTCAACAACATAGCAAGGCTGTAAGCAACTTAGTGAGACCTGTCTCAATATAAAAAATAAAATAAAAAGAGCTGGGAATGTGGTTTAGTGATTAAGCACCCCTGGATTCAATCTCTGGTACAACAAACAAACAAGCAAACAAAAAAAATGTAAAAAAATGTTTCTTAACTATTTGGAGTGGGGTTGGAGGTGGGTGACAGGGAAATGTATTGGGGTGGACCCCCCCACACACACACACACACTAAACCAGTTAGAATGTGTGTTTCTATATTCCAGATGTTTATTATTGAAAAATGAAGGAAGGAAGTTTGGTTTCTTTACCTGTAAGGTGAGGATAATAAGAGTTGTGAGGACTAAAAGGAATAGTGCTTGTCAAATGCTTACCTGTACTAAATACATGGTGAGCACTGAATATCATTAGTTTTTCTTACTTTTTATTTTGAAATAATTTGAGGCTTAATAAAGGATCTAAGAATAGTAAGAATTCTTACATGCTTGATCCAGATTCTCCCATCATACCCATCTTACCTCTCTCTCTCTAGCTATCACTAATTTTAAAATTAAGTTGTTATTGACGAAACACCTGTGCATGTCTTGTGCAGTCAAACAATTGCTGTATGTCAGGGCTTGGACAGAAAACCAGTAGCCTTTGACTGACATTCCCACCATGGTGCCACTCCCCAAATGAAGGCACTTAAACTCCATGATTATGCCTATACTCAATTCTTCCTGTGAAGATTCCATATTCTTGATAGTGTGCTTATACTAGTTATTGTTTTAGGTGTTACCCATTTGGGGCTTTAGAGAGCACATTCTTCCAGATGTTCCCTTTTCCACAGTTATTTTTATGGAAAGATTTAGGCACTTAAGCAAGCCCTTCACATCTGGAAACATGTTGTTCATCTTGGAGAAATTTTTTTGGATTCTTTTTTTCCCTATTTTTTCTGATTTGGGGGATTGAACTCAGGGGGTACTCTACTGCTGAGACCCAGTCCTTTGTATTTTTTATTTTGAAACAGGTTCTTACTAAATTCTGGCCCTGAATTTGCAATTCTCCAGAAGAAGAAAATTATTAATATAAGAAGCAAAACATGCTCTGCATTGCTCAGTGTGACTAAAGCTCAGTGTTCAACACTTACCTATAGAGCTTCTTGTCCTAAGGAGAACCCCCTTAGGGGTGAGATTACAGGCCTGTGCCACTGCACCCAACTTTGGATTGGCTTCTTGATAATTTCTTCCTATGTTTTCCCCTGTCCTTTCTTTCTGAAACTCCTACTGGTCAGATGTTGGACATTTTAGATTCATCCTCCATGCCTTTTTATTTTCCTCCATGCCTTTTTATTTTCCTCTCTCCCTTTCTCTGACTGTCCTCTCCCTCCCCATTTTTTTCTTCAGAGATGACTTTATTTTTATTATGTAACCTTTCTCTTGAGATTATCAACTTCATATTTTCATATCTGCTCTTTAAGAAAATTTCAAAAGCCTTTTGTTATTTCTGATTGTTTCTTTTACATAATACCTTTTCTTGTCTTATATTGCATCTATTATATTAGTGACGGGTTTTATGTTTTCTTCTTCCTACATTGTCTATTTCCCCCAAATTTTGATATTTCTGTTTATTTATTTGGTTTAATTTTTTTACATTTGAAACTTTTTCAAGTCAGAAAATCCTAGATGGTCAGCTCATGTTTAAGAGAATTAGAAAATGTAAAGATGTTTGGGAAACTCTGAATATGTATGAGAGATTTCTGGACCATGAACTTTATTGGTGGTTAATCTGAGGGCCATTTGGAGGGAGCATCTGGCAGAGAGGTCTGTCTTCAAACTCTCTGGGAATGCAGCAAGAGGGTAGATAAATAATTCTCCTAACATTTATATTACTCCTGTTTCCATCAGGATGATACCTCCACCCCAGCTTAGAAGGACAGGTTTTGGCATCCCATCCACCCTACCTTACCTCTCTTGCTATAGGAAGTCAGTCCTCACAATCCCATCATCAATCCTGAAGTAGATTCATCCCCAGAAATGGAGGATGGAAAGGGACATGATGGTATGTGGGGGACATTCCACACCACAAAGCCTTGCCCACAATGAAGCATATGTTGTGTTGAACACTGCCTTCCTGCTGTTAACAACTAACAAGTCTTAGTCTATTAGTGTTGCTACAGCAAAATACCATAGACTGGGTAATTTACAAATAGTAGGACTTTATTTCTCATAGTTCTGGAGGCTGGGAAGACTAAGAGGTTCAATGTCTATCAAGAGCTACTCTCTGTTTCAAGATGATGATGCCTTGTTGCAATATCCTGGAGGGGGCTGCCGGGATAGTGAACACTGTTTCCTCACGTGGCAAAAGGACAGACAAGCATGAACTGACTACTTCAAGCCCTTTTAAAGGGCCCTAATCTCATTCTTTTTTTAATATTTATTTTTTAGTTTTAGTTAGACACAATACCTTTATTTCACTTATTTATTTTTATGTGGTGCTGAGGATTGAACCCAGGGTCTGGAACATGTGAGGCTGCTCTACTGCTGAGGCACAACCCCAGACTCCTAATCTTATTTTTAAGGGCTCCATCCACATGAATTAACTCTTAAACACACTGTCTCTTAATATTATTACTTAGCAATTAAGTTTCAGTATATGAATTTGGCAGATGTATTCAGATGTATTCATACCACTCCACAAAGCAGAGTCTGCTTTCCCTAATGTTTCCCTCAGCATTGGTTCCCAGCCCAAGCAACCCAGACACTCATTCTCTACATGAAAGCCCTTGTCTCAGACATGGTAGTGGTGGCAGGTTGGTGGTGGCCAGACATGATGTTCCAACATCAGCTCCCTCTCCTACCAGCCTTAACACAGACCAGGTCACCAGGGAAAATACTCTTATGGATTTTATCTCAGGGCTTTATTTTTGTAGACATGATTAAATTAAGACTCTTGGGGCTGGGGTTATAATTCAGTGGTGAAATACTTTTCTAGCATGTGTGAGACACTGGGTTTGATTCTCAGCACTGCATATAAATAAATAAAACAAAGGTCCATTGACAACTAAAAATTTTTGAAAAAAATAATCTTGAGATGGCAGATTATTCAAGTGAACCTAGTATAATCACAAAGTTCCCTATAAGTAAGGCAGGGGAATCAGATGCTTCCATGTGACAATGGAAACAGAGATGGGGGGAGAAAAAGGAGAGAGATTTGAGCTTGGAGGAAGGAGCCACCAGCCAAGGAATGCAGGGAAGCTTCTAAAAGCTAGAAAAGTCAAGGAAACAGATTGTCCCCTAGAGCACACAAAAGTAAGGTACCCTGCAGGCAACTTGATTTTAGCCACATAAAACCCAGTTTGAACTGTTAAAAAAAAAGAATTGTATTATATTAGGCCACTACATTTGCAGTGATTTGTTTGTGGTAAAAAATAACAAAAGGAAGGCTGGGGCTGTTGCAGAGCACTTGACTAGCACATGTGAGGCACTGGATTCAATCCTCAGCACCACAGAAAAAAATATAAACAAAATAAAAGCATGCCATCCATTTACAACTGCAATTTTTTTAAAAAAAATAAATAGCAATAGGAAACTAATAACATAGGAAGAAAAATTGGATTACTTTAAAAAGTTGTTTGGCAATATCTACAGAGCTGAACATATGCCTACTTCGTGACTCACAATTCCAGTACTAGGTATGTACCCAACAGAAATAGGTACATATGTTCACCCAAGGATATCTAGTATCATGTTTATAGCCATATTGTAATGTCTCAAACCTGAATATTACCCAAATGTCTATCAGGAGTAAAATAGTTGAACTGTATACACATCATGGAATACTAAATAGCAAAAAGAATGAACAAACCACAACCACACACAGTATTCATCTCTAAAATTTAATATTGTGGTAAATTAGTCAAACAACAGTGTGACAGGGTGACAAGGTGATTCAAGTGCCAAACAAGCAAAACTAATGTATGCTGTTTGAAACCACTACTCCCCACAAGGGGGAGATATAAAGAGATCTTCTGGGGAGCTGGCGGTGTTGTTTCTTAATCTGGATTATTCAATTTGTGCAAAATCACTGAATTTGGGAAATGTGCACCTTTAAATATGTACACTACATATACATAGATAAAAAGCTTTAAAAATAGACAATGGGAAGAGACCCAAGACTTCCAGCAAATTTGCCCAGTCCTTTCTGGGAACCTCCAAACAAACCATGGCAAAGGGCAACCCAGATCCAGGACTTCCAACTCCCACCTCTAGGGTAAAATGTCCCATGAACTTGCTTCTAAAGACTCCGAATGATAGAAAACAGTGAATCTTTTCTCTGTCAGACTCTCCAAGATAAGCACAGAGTTAAAACCATTTCCTTAGTATGGGGATACAGCTCAATGAGGGGTAGATCACTTGGCTCATGTGCAAAAGGCCCTGTGTTTGATCCCCAGCACCACCACCACCACCACCACCACAACAACAACAAAAACTGTTGTTTTAATTTCATCTTTCTTGATCTTTCAGCGGAGTTTAATATATGAACTGTATTTTTGTTGAATGTCATATTAAGCCTTAATAGCAGTGTAATATAGTTATGAATTCATAAAAATAAAAGCAAGAATGATTGTTCCCACTAACACTCCAACCAGAAGTGAGGCTCTGGCATTGCCTAAGTGACCAGGATAGAGCAGAGTCCCGCGAGGGCAGATTCACTGACCAGCCGCATGGATACGAGCTGGGCAGAAAAAGGGGCGCAGAAGCCGACCAAAGATCCTAGGGGCCTTGGGGACCCTACCACCCTAGCTCTAGGACGAGTCAAGTCTTTGGGGCCAAAGCGCAGTGGCCAGAGGAGGGGCGGGGCCCAGCTTATGAGAACAGAAGGCGGAGCTTCGGAGAAAAACCTCTGGCCCCCGGGACTGGACTGGCACGCCGCCCCCACCTGCAGCGCATCCCCAAGTCCGCCCGTCACTCCCAGTGGAATCGCCGCACAGCCCCAGCGTCTGGCGAAGTGCGGGCCTCCCGGCTCCCACTGCAAGCTTCTCAGCCCGCCGCCTGCCTCTCTCTGCCAACCAGGGGCGGGGACGGGGAGGCACTGACTAGCATCTGAGATTGGCGCCGCCAAAGACCAAAAACCATTACCCAGTTCCGACGGCAGACTGGGGTGGGCAGCTCGGTCCGGCTTTGCGCCCTGGGGCCACCAGTTCGGAGGGTCAGAGCTGCCTGAGGGAAGCGACGGGCGCCGCTGCCAACTCGACAGAGAGTCTCAGGTCAGTGTGCGGCGCCTTCTCTGCCGGCTGCACTTGGGGAAACTTTGGGTTGCCGTGGCAGCTGCTGGGAGGAGGGCACCGAGGGCGCAGCCCGAGACCCCGAGGCCGCGTGGCCTTCGTGCGCCCCGCCCTCGAGCTCAGGCTCTGGATCTCGCACCTCACGCGCATCCTGACACTGCAGTGCCCCTAGCCAAGAATGAGACCCGGCCCACCGAGAGGCAACGGGCTTCACGGGCCTCCCCAGCGCCTCTGCCCCGCCACCCCGGGGTGCGCTCAGCCCTAGCATACCCTCTCGCCTCCTGCAATCCTCGCCGGTTCTCGGCTCCCGCTTTGTGGCGGGCGGCTGGGGCTTGGACCCCGCGGGATGCGGGTTCCGCCTCCTTCTTTGCCTCACAGCGCTGGGGGAATGTACCCGAGCCGCGGAACTGCTGGGTGTCAGCGGCGCGGGCTCGGCCGCAGGAGCGCGCGGGTCGGAGGGTCCAGCTCGAGCGCGTCTCCGCAGGTGCCTGGGGACACTGGGCAGCAGGAGGTGCAGGCTGGGCGCAGATGGTGGGTTGTGGCTTGAGGAGTCCTTTGCAGCCTCTGGCTCGAGCAACCGGAGTCAGACAGAGGTGGGCAGCTGGGTCCCTTGGCTCTCCAGCGCACACATCCTTGGCACCAAGGATGTGCGCGCTGGAGACCCCCTTCACGCAGAGCCGGGGTGCAGAGGTGCGCCTTCCCTGGGATAAGGGCAATGGCTGTCCTCTCTGGCTCGCCATTCCCCAAGGGTGGGCTGCATCCTCCCAGAGGGCTGGAGGTGAGGAAACCACTCTTCAGGGGCCCTGGTCAGAATCCCCTTTCGTGGATGGCAATAGCTTCAGCCCTCCAGCCGCTGCCCTGGCTCACAGAGGAGGTGAAGAAACATGCGCCCCGCCCCCATCCGTGCCCCAACGCTGTCGCCCCAGTCACCTTCCTTTGCCCTTCTCTGACAGCACTTTGGGCTTGCTCCCTCCCGTTCTTGGAAAAGCCTGATGAGACGCCATGGGGGATCCAGAGACGCTGCCAGCATCCTCAATAGCTCGGAAATCTAGTCATCTTGGTTCCCTAAGATTGGAGGTGCAGGTTTGTCCTCCACCCACCCCTCTGTTACCTGTGTGTGTGTGTGTGTGTGTGTGTGTGTGTGTGTGTGTATGTGTGTGTATTGAGGGGGAATCTATTCAGAGATGTAGGGGTGTATATATCCCAAGGATTTTTCCTAAAGGTCCTGGGGACAGCCCCAAGGTAATAGAAGATAACCTAGCCCTTTGTGGGTATGTGTAGGGAACAGTACTAGCTACTCCTTCCCTTAGGCATTTTGTCAATAATTCTTAGAAACTGGTGCTGGGGAAGAGCACTCTTCTTGGCCAGTCCCTTACATTTCCTGGGACAATCTCAGATGCATCTTGCTGGGTAGGAGAGGCATGCTTTAATTGTGGCTGGCAGGCTTTCCTTACTCCAAGTTGGCCTGGGCATCCTGGCCTTAGGCTCCCCAAAGGACCAGGTTTTTTCAGACTTGTTTGGGAAGAGCAAGGCAGCAAACCTCCAACCCCTATGGCCTGTTCTAACTCAAGGCTGTACTCTGAAACCGAAAAAGGCTCCCTTAACTCCTTTCTGGGCTAACCATCTCTACCCTTCACTCCCGCAGAGGAGTTGAGCATCAAACCACTTGAAGACCTGTAAGAGTTAGAGGTAGGGGTTGATAGCATATAGGAATGAAGAGACTGCCCCACATTTTCTCGAAGTGGGCAGCAAGCACCTGGTATTGAATATCTAGGAATAGAGCCTGGAATCTTATTTTTAACAGATTCTCCCTGTGATGTTTATGCCCACAAAAGGTGAGAACCCATTGGTAGAGGAAATTTGGCCTCATTGTCCAACCCCACCAGCACAGAGGATTCACATGCAGAGGACCTGTATTTGCTGATGCATGTTTAGAAACTGTCATATGTTGAATTCTTCAGCAATAAGTATATTTGAGTATTTTTAAATTCTTAGAACTGTCTACTGTGACATAGATATTATCCTCATTTTAGGGGTGAGAAATTACTTCCCAAAGGTTGGTAACTTGAAGAGAGACAGCCCAGGTTCTTGACACACACACCTTGCTGCTTCTTCTGCATAAAGGCAGGACTCGGGTTAGTGGGAAGGACTGAATTTGAGCTTCAAACCTATTTGTGATGTTTCACTCCCTCTCTCCTCCACCATAGCCAGACAACTAACTTTATGGTTGGATAATGGATCCAATTAGAAAGTATAGTAAAAGGAACAAAGGAACACAACTTTTTTGACCTAATGAAAGGAAAACTGAGGGAAATATTGGGAGAGAAAGCCATAGGAAAGGCCTAGCCCGTCACCTCCAAGACAGCTTTTAAAGTACCTCAGCCAAAATGGCACTGTCACGTTAGACACTGCATGAGTCAAGTTCTCCAGACAGAACCATGCTCTGCAGCAAACTGGTCATCCAAGAGACAAAGAGATGTTAAGAAAGGACAGAGAAACGTGTACTTAACCTCTGACAGGCAGGTGGATGAGACGAAGGACCTTGGGAGAATTCCCTTTTCTTTTCTTTTCTTCCTTAGCCTTCTCGCCTGGCTGAACCAGGTAAGGGCCTGCAGGGCAGGCTCCATCCTACAAACAGACACCCACCAGTTTGCTATGCATAAAATCTACTCCAGGCGCTTTTACAAACTCGTAATTGGTGAAATATGATAAACTGAACAAACACTGTAGAGATTTCTTAACAAGGAATTAAAAAACTAGACTCTAAATGAGAAAGATGCTTGCAGCAAATCATTGGTGTTTATGTGCCTCTGAATAGCTTTGATTTCCTTTGGTAGGAACTGAATAGCTTTGATTTCCTTTGGCTGCCAGGAGACTCATCCAGGGACAGAAGAGAAAAAGTGAAGTATGAAATTTGGAATAATGTTTTCAGGTAACTTTCTATTTCCATTTGGAGTGGGTGTGTAGAAGGGTGAGTATAGTTATGGTTTGAACTGCTTCATTTATCCACAGATATTTTTAATAGGACTCATAATTTTAAAATGCAACGATTTTCTTTCTTCCTGGCTTCCAGTCTTCTGGTAGCAGGGCAGGCAGAGAACTGGGGATCTCAACTTTCAGCCTACAGATTCTCACTTTATCCACATTTTCAGCTTGCTGCCTTCAAGTTCAGAGCCTTTCTGATCAGTTTGCTCAGGTTATCAATCTTTCTTTTCTTGCAGTTAGTTGTCTGCTACTTGGGACAGGGTGAAATAGCTGGAGGCCCAGGTACTCTGTCTGCAGATTTTCAACTGTCCTCTCATCTTAAGTCCTGTGCCTCCCTGCCACTTTCTGCAATGCTTGGAATCTCTGAGTGCTCAACTTTATGGGCCCTGTTAATGGGTGGGCTCCCTTCTCTTTGGGCCTCCTCCCCTGGCTCTTTATTTTGCAGCTATCTACCATTCCACCAGCTCAACTCTCTTCCAGGGCTTATTTGAAATTACTTATCTGATGATTCGTCCCCTCTAATTTTCTTTGTTCTTGAGAATATATATATCTCTTTTTAAAAAATTAACCAAGTAGTTCTAATTTTGATGGGGTCTTGGTTGTAGAGAGAGATACTGAAAGATTGTGATAAAATGCCATGATGAATTGTAATTGATGTTAAAGACATTCTAACTTTAAAATAAAAATGTTTGTGCAACTGTTTAATCATTAAGGTCTTATAAAAACATAGGATTTAGAAATTATAAAGAAAATGTACTTAAAGGATATGTTCCTTCCATTTCTCACTGATTATATTCCACTTATGTTTACAAAATATTATTTATAGATTCTGAAAAAGCATTTTTAGTATTTTATCTGTTACTTAAATAGGCTTCAGGTTAGAGATGTGATAAAAATAAAAGGAGTCAGAATTATGAGACAATGTTTGTGTATGTGATGCTGAAGATTGAACCCAGGACCTCGCCTGTGCTAGAAAAGTTTTCTATCACTGAGCTACATCTCCAGATCCCTGAAATAAAAAAAAAATTTAAGAAGGATGTAGTGAGTAGGAAGGCACAAGAAAGTCTTCTAGCATTGTTTAATTTCATGTTTCATCCACATGGAATATTATGATTGTCATTCCATAGGGGAATGTCATGAGCAGCGCTAGTAATAATTATTCAGAGGTGGATTATCTTTAAATACAAGCATATATTCGGTCACACCAATCACCAAAAACAAACAGTTAATGCAAAGCTCATTGGGTGTGCTGGAGTACCCCAACTAGCATTCAAAGCACATTAATTAAACACTATAAACAAATCACACAATCCTAGGGCAACCATGAGCCCCCAAATACCTCCAATGCCACGCGACTTCTCTTAGTCAAAGAGCAGACGTTGTCCTTGTCTGGTGGTTCTCTCCAGCCGATGGCTAGACGTCAGGAAATAGTGGAGTCAGTCCAGGGATGGACGGCAAGGTGGCCATTCTCACTGATTTCTTAGAGCAAAACACTTCAATGTGGCAGGACCAGCAATTTAAATATAGTTTCATGTTGGTGGTGTACCTTGATGATTGGTTATGCCCAGTGAAAGTCAACGTCCATTGGTTATATCCAGTGAGGTAATATATTTGCAACTGGGCATGTTCTTTGCACATGCTTATGGAGCTGCACTCCCTATCATATGTAACCAGTCATTGCTAAGAATGCCTATGGCTAGTGCCCCTTATAGCTCTTTATCAATTGCAAGCAGACATGTCTAAGCAGTTCAATGGCTGCTGTTCCTTATGGCCAACAACTTAGTTAGTCCCAGCATGTCCCAGCATGTCTATGGCAGATGCACCTTACAAGGAAGAACCCAACACTCTGATAGACTGAGCCTTTACCAGGACATATAGCTCATTAGTAGGTGTGTCGGGATTGAAACCTGGGCCTGCGAGTCTGAACTTCTTCCAGTTGGAGTGTTTTCTGTGTGGAAAGTAAAACTGAACTTGGGGGTTGCTTAAACACTACATATAATGAAGAAGTTGACTGAATTTTAATATCTCAGCTCTGGGTGCTCAGTCAGGATGTTTCTCTCAGACAGGAGAAAAGAACATTCTAGGCAAGAGAAATGGTCTTAATTAAAAAGTAAATTTAGCTCTATGAAAAATAAGTCAGACTTAATATCAGAATATCAGCACTTTGGATGTACAAATAGATAAGGAAAGGTTAAAAAAAAAACACTTGAAAGAGGATGAAGTCCTAATGATAGGAGATTATTCCAGTAAGATACTGATTACAAAATGTGACCTTAGGGACTCAAATATGTACTATACATTTAAAGAATAAAATATCTATGGCTTTTTTTTCTCTGAAAAATTTAATGTTCAGAATTGTCCTACTAAATGTTAAAAAGTAAGCAAACCAAGTGACTTTAAAAGTCATTATAGCCAGCTGCAGTGATATGGATCTATAGTCCAAATTACATGGGAGATTGAGGCAGAAGGATCGCTTGAGCCCAGGAGTTCAGGGCCAGCCTGGACAATATAGCGAGGCCTGTCTCTTAGAAAGAAAAACAAAAGTCGTCATAATGAAGAAAGAGTAAACCTCATGGAGTTGTTTTTGCTAGCCAGCCCTCCAGCCCTTGAGAGAGAGGATCTACCATTGTATTTATGACAGATAACTTAGGCAGCCAGTTGATACCATTGATTTGCTTCTTTAAGATCTGCAGCCCACAGCATCCCGCTTTCCACAGGACTGAGGTGGACACTGTGCCACTCAGGGATCCAGGTTGCCCCTATTGCCAGCTCCCTTTCTCCTGGAACCTCTTGACACCAATCTTAGTGAAAGAAAAGTTTTGACGGGAAGTGTTCAGATTTAGTGTTGTGGACAAAGGCCTTTACTTGAAAAGTCCAGAGACTTCCCAAATAGGTTCTTATGAGAGTTTAAAACAACAAAAATCCAAAGCAAGATTTCCCAAATAGAAAGCATATTTCCCTATATGAAAGTATAATATTAAAATATGGTACCTGGCAACTTGTTCATATTTCAGTGTTTCTTAAATGCTACTTTTTTCCCAAAGATTTTTAAAAATGACCATTTACTGTATCTATTATTTCTAGGTGATTTATTACTAGTTACTAGTTACTAGGTGATTTCTATTTTCGATGTTATGTTCCAAATCACTTCTCTAAATTTCTTTGCTGTATTAAATGCATTTATAAATGAAAAATACTAAAAGAAGTATATTTTATGATGGCTCTCTCACTGTGGCTCTTTTCAAATGTTTTGCTTTAGAATAGATCTTTTGAGTTGGAACCCAAGCTACTAGTAGATTCTAAATTCCTATGTTCCTGAGTCACAGGTATGTTTATCTCTGGAATAGTTCTTACAGAATGTGACAATGAGGACGTAAAATCAAAATGTTTACTTTTGTTGTGTTTACATATATATTTATTGAGTATTGTTCTTTGTTTGCATCACGAATGATACCAAAGTGGAGAGGAACAAGTTTATTCTTCAGAATGCTTCCTTTCATGGCAACTGCAATGGAAAGTTTGTGCAAAAATACTATTGATAACACCATGAATTATGTTGCAAAAAGAAGACCTCGTATGACTCTGTAAATTTTGCATGTATGCTATGCTTTTTTTTCTGAATGCATGTTTTATTTTACAATAAATAGATAAGAGTGGCATTATATGGAAGAGTATATGAAATAGGTACCGTTTAAACAATAATAATAAAATGACACCCCTATACATAGCACCAAGATTCAGAAATAGAACATGATCATTTTCTCTTAACTTTTATGTTTATCATTCCTTTTTGCTTTCATTTTTATTTCCTACTTATAAATGATCTGTAAGTAAAATAATTGTATCTTTAAAAAAACTGGGCAACAAGCACACAATTATACACATCAGGAAAGAGCAATATTTGCCAATATATGATGGCAGCTCTCAGAAGATAAATTGGACTGTCTCTGCATCTTGGTCTGGCTCAACGTCCAGGTGTGCTTACAAGAGCTTCTGTAGGCAAGGTCAAGAGTGAGTGGGTCCTGGGAAGCGTGGGGCTCACCATTACAGAGCTGCTGGCAGTGCACAGTGAGACCAGTACTGGTATCTAAAGGGAATGAATGGGCTGTTCAGTCTTTCTCCTCTGAAGCCCACTAGAGATGAAATGAGGACCATGATTGCCACAGAAGACAAGTATAGAAGAGAGAGGAGCGACGTGGTTGGGACACAGCAAGCAAAGACAAGAACTGAGAGCAGGCTCCCCCTGGGATGTGGTCCTCTGCTAACAGATGGAGAAATGACCAAGTGATCTTAGAGAGGGTATCTTTGGTACTCATTATCCCAACATTTCCCTTCAGCATTTTCCTGGGGGGTGGGTGCCTTTTCTCCCTGAAGATGTCTAGCCCTTGGTGTCTCATGCTCTCCTTTTTCCTTGTTTCACTATTTCATCTTTGTCAATTACCTCCTCCAGTAAATTTTTGAGAGTTTGTCCTAGTTCTTGTCCAATGGCTTAGCTAAATATAGAATTTGAAACAGGTTCATTTTCCTTCAGAATTTTAAAGCTATTCCTCCAATGTTTTTCACCATTATTATTGGTAGATCTGAAACTATAGTAATTCTGGATCCTTAAGTATGAAACTTATCACCACATTCCCTGAACCCTACCTCTAAACCTGTGGAATCTTCTCTGTTTTAGAAATTTACAACCAGGTGTTATAAGTATGGTTGGCTTTCATTTATTGTGGGATGCTCTAATTGGGCCCTTTTAATTTGGTTATTCATGTTCCTTGGACCTAGAAATTCTTCTTGATCTCGTTGATTTCTCCCCTGTGCTCCTACCTCTGCCCTCCAGTATTTTTTCCTTTATGCAGCTTCCATTATTTGAATGTTGAAGTTCCTGGTCTGGTCCTCTAATTGTCTTCCCCACTCTATTCATTTTGTTTGACTACTTTAAAGATTTTTTTTTTCTCTTCGACTTTTTTTTATCTTAAATTTACACAGAGCTTTCATGCAATCAACTATCAATAATTTAAAAAAAATTCCAATTAAAAAAAATTACTTAACATTAAAAAAATTTTTCTAATCAGTTATATATGACAGCAGAATGCATTTCATTTCATTGTGCACAAATGGAGCACAACTTTTCATTTCTCTGGTTGTATATGATGTAGAGTTGCACCATTTGTGCAGTCATACATGTACCTAGTGTAATGATGTCCTTTGCATTTTACCATTTTTCCTACCCCCATGCCCCCTCCCTCCATTATGGATCAGAATCCACTTATCAGAGAGAAAATTCAGCCTTTGATTTTTGGTAATTGGCTTACTTAGCATGATGTTCTCCAACTCCATCCATTTACCTGAAAATGCCATAATTTTATTCTCTTTTAATGCCAAGTAATATCCCATTGTGTATATATACCAGAATTTCTTTATCCATTCATCTATCGAAGGGCATCTAAGTTGCTTCCACAGTTTAGCCATTGTGAATTGTGCTGCTATAAACACTGAAGTGGCCGTGTTACTATAGTACACAGTTTTTAAGTCTTTAGGGTGTAGACTGAGGAGAGGGATAGCTGGGTGAAATAGTGGTTTCATTCCAAGTTTTCTAAGGAATCTCTGTACAGCTTTCCAGATTGGTTGCTACCAGCAATGAATGAATGTGCCTTTTCCCCCATATCCTCGTCAACACTTATTGTTGCTTGTATTCTTGAAAACTGTCATTCTAAATTAAATCTTAGAGTAGTTTTGATTTGCATTTCTCTAATTGCTAGAGATGATGAACACTTTTTCATATATTTGTTGATTGATTGTGTTTCTTCTTTGGAGAAGTGTCTGTTCAGCTTCTTAGTGCATTTATTGATTGCGTTGTCTGTATTTTTTGGTATTTTTTTGAGTTCTTTATAAATCCTGGAGATCAGTGCTCTCTATCTGATGTATGTGTGGTAAAAATTTGCTCTCTCATTCTGTAGGCTCTCTCTTCACCTCATTGATTGTTTCTTTTGCTGAGAAGCTTTTTAGTTTGAATTCATCCCATTTATTGATTCTTGATTTTATTTCTTGTGCTTTAGGAATCTGATTAAGGAAGTCAGGACCTAATCTGACATGATGAAGATTTGAGCCTACTTTTTCCTCTGTTAGGTGCAGGATCTCTGGTCTAATTCCTAGGTCCTTGATCCACTTTGAGTTTTGTGCATGGTGAGAGATAGGGGTTTAATTTCATCCAGTTTTCCCAGCACCATTTGTTGAATAAGCTATCTTTTCTCCAATGTATATTTATGGTGCCTTTGTCTAGTAAGAGATACTTTAGAGATCTTATCAGCCTTCTCATCCAGCTTTTCTGTTGAATTTCCCAGATCTGTATCATGTTTTTGCCTTTTGAGAACTTTTTTTATGGAATCTCAATATTCTTTTTTTTTCATATGATATTATTCTTATAATGCAGTTACAATATCTTGTTCATGTGAGGATAATGAGTTTTGAAATTTTCATTTTCCTAACATCTGTTTCCTCCAAGTTGCTTATTTCTTTTACTATGATGTCTGTCTTCAATGTAGGAGGCACTTTGGTTTGTTTTCGAGCACACAGGTGAGGCTTGTCACGTGTAAGCTTCACTGTGGGATTATCTGGTGGCATGTAGGGGAACCTGCCTAGATGTTTTCTCTTAGCAGATCCAGCTCTTGAGAGGAGAGTATAGCAGGGGTAAGGGATGGCTTCCAGCCTTCTTGGAACTGAGCTGGGGAGTCTCCCAGGCAGTGGTCAAAAAGTGAAACACTTATTCTCGGTTTTCTGTTGTTCTCAAATATGCCTAGTGTCTCCAACCCAGAAACCTGTTTCACCATTTCAGCACACCTCTGTGTAAGGAAAGAACCAAATGAAGGAAAGAGAGGGGAGAGATGTCCCAATAGTAACAGGTTTATTAGGGACAAACCTGCGGAGGGGATCCAGTGCAGACTGAGACCTGTATTCCAACTTCTGCTTATAGCCTGGGGTCATTATAGGGACTTGAGAGAGTGGGAGAAATTTTGCATTTAGACTGTTGGTAGGGGGTTGTCAGGAAAGGATGCTTGTGGTCTCACCTCCATTGTTGAAGTGGTCATTGTTTCAGGCCAAACCAAGATGACAGAGTATTGTCTGGGGGTTTAGTCGAAGTAACTGGGAGGTGACTCTTGTTCGAAGATGAAGGATATGTTTCAAAATGGCAATTCCTGTGTCAAGTTCTCCCTAACATTCTGGACATCCAGAATGAGAGAGCTGCACTGGTCTACTGCCAGTGACTTGGAGTTGTGGGAACCACCTAAGGCAGTGCTTCCTGTGCACACAAATCACATGGGATCTAGTGAAGAGGTAGGTGCTGATGCAGTAGCTCTGGGCTTGAGTCTGAGATCTGCTGTCTAGTAAGCTTTTTGCTGCTGGTCTGAGGTGAGATCACACTTCCAGCAGCAAAGACCCAAGACTTCTCTAACAGCTTTTCACCTGGCCCTCCTTACTTTCCATGAATTCTTCATCACTATCGTCACCCAGTTCTAAAGCTTCTGGCTACTGCCTTCAGGATTCTGCGGTGTGTGTGGAGTTGGTTCTCAGCTTTATCTTTATCGTTGCTGACTCAAGGCCCAGCTTTCTCAGGTTGATAGAGTCAGTTGCTACTGGCTTACCAGCTTACTAGTTTCCAAAATGTCACTGTCCCCTTCTTTCATTTTCCCTCTATCTTTTGGGGGTGGGGGCGTAATTCTTTCATTTTGTGGTGCGGTGGGGGTTGGTCAGGAAGAAGCAAAATTGTGTGTGTTCTGCCATATTAACCCTAACTCTCACCATCTGCTAAAGCATTTCCCTCAATTTGGTTATATCTGTGTAAACAGAGTTTATTTTGTAATTCATAACTACTGTGGTATGCCTCTGGGTCTTTGCATACAGTGTTCTCTAATTCTCTCTTTCTCTTTTGTCTGCCTGCCAAATTCTTTGTTTTTTTTTTAATTTTTATTTTCTTTGTAGTGTTGGGGATTGCTAGGCAAGCACTCTACTACCTGGCTGCACTAACAGCCCTATCTGACACAGTCTTCAAGACCCAGATCCAGGGCTGGCTTCTGTGAAGCCCCCTTTGTTTCAGAGTTGTTGAAGCTGTTGTGTTGTCATGATTCTTCCCGTAGCCAGCTGATTGATTATACAATAATCCAGCTATGCAGTATTTTCCAAAGATTGTGAACTCCTCAGGGTAGGCTTGTGTCTTTGCATCTCAGTACCCAGTACATTTAAGAGCTTATGGATACCTAACAATTGAATTAATTTTTGTGCATGTCTATATTTTTCTTTTTTTAAATTTTCTGCTCTCTCTGTGTTTTCTTTCTATTAAGAGGTTATTATATCACATGTTCAAGGCCAACCTGGGCAACTGAGCAAGACTCCATCTCAAAACAAAATAAAAAGTTTGGGGATGTAGGTCAGTAATGAGGCACTTGCCAACTTGTGCAAGGGTCTCAGTTCAATCCTTCAATCCCCAGTCCTGGGCGGGGAGAAAAGTCAATGATTAGCATAAATATAAGTTCTCAATTTCTAAAAACTACCCTATTAAATTAGATTTAAATATTATATAGACATCCATTTTACATCTAAATATCAATAAAAGACAAAATTTCCCTTAGCCTTAATGAAGGCATAATTATTACCCCTGACTAAAGTGATCTATTGAAGGAGTTTGAATTTAAAATATTTAAATAAATTAAATGTAAATCTTTTTCAGTTTCAATGTTTTTTTTTTAAGTCTACCAAGCTTCCAGGGCTCCTTTCAGATTTCTTGCCTATAAGACCTTTTTAGAGCAAATGAAGTACCATTAAAATTTAACCCAAACTTTGGATTGTGCAGAGGGGAGTGAGGGGAGGGACAGGGGAATGGGGATGGGAAAGATGGTGGAATGAGGTGGACATTATTACCCTATATACATGTAATGGTTACACTTCTGGTCTGATTCTGCATCATGTTCAGCCACAGGAAGGAGAAGTTGTGCTCCATTTGTGTACAATGTGTCAAAATGCCTTCTACTGTCATGAATAACTAACTAGAACAAAAAAAATTAACCCAGAAATTGTTAATAACACCATAGTCTAGTCAGCATGTAATTTAAATAATGGAATTAATAAAAATGTACAATTATGCTCACTATTGCTATCTTAGTGTGAATTTCAGACATCATGTCAGCTCTCTTAAAGTTTTGTAGACCAAATAATTTTTCATCACCTAACAAAACATAAAAATGCCTTTCAAATTGAAAATCTAGTATCGCTTGCATAATTTAAGGGCATGCTTAAGTAATTTAATATTAGAGCTTTTACATTAAGCTACTACAAACATGCTATATTTTAGTTGATTCAATTGCAATTATACAGAACATTGGCATTTTTACTTAAATTTACTTTTTACTATTATTCATTTAAAAATACTTTTCACTGCCAGGCACTGTGGCACATGCTTGTAATTCTAGTCCCTCATGAGGCAAAGGCAGAAGGATTGCGAGTTCAAAGCCAGCCTTAGCAACAGTGAGGCACTAAGCAACTCAGTGAGATCCTGTTTCTAAATAAAACACAAAATAAGGACTGGGGTTGTGGCTCAGTGGTAGAGTGCTTGCCTAGCATGCACGAGGCACTGGGTTTGATTCTCAGCACCACATAAATGTAAAATAAAAATATTATGAGTACCAAAAAATTATATATATATATATATATATATATATATATATATATATATATTTTTTTTTTTTTTTCCTTCCACAGGCCTGGGCTGTAGCTTAGTGGTAGAGCACTTGCCTAGCATGTGTGAGACTCTGGGTTTGATCCTCAGCACCACAGAAATAAAGCTATTGTGTCCATGTGTCCATTTACAACTAAAAATAATTTAAAAAATGTGTTTTAACAGGTAAAAAAAAATAAGTGGATTATTATTTAAAAATGAGCTTTAGGGAATAACATGTTGGCATTCCATCATAAATATTCAAGGATGATTTCAAAAATACATTTTAGTTTGTAATTCCCTAAAGATCATTTCTTTTCTAAAATTTACTTTTTAATTCATGATTTTTCTCTGCATTTGTTAATAACATAATCCAATGTATGTCCCCTTTATACCTATTTCAGAAATTGTGAGTGACAAAATGAATGTAAATTGGGACGTTGATTCCCGCTAATCTTTTGGTCTTCATCTTCTTTGATAACCAGCTATTGATTTCTGACTTTTGAAGATGGATGAAGTTACAAAAATTTCAAGTGATGGAAATTCCTTGATCAAAGCAGTCCATCAGAGCCGACTTCGCTTCACAAGACTTTTGCTAGAAGGTGGTGCCTACATCAATGAGAGCAATGACCTGGGGAAACGCCTTTAATGATTGCTTGTAAGACCAAACATGTGGATCCCCAGAGTGTCAGTAAAGCCAAATGGTGACGTACCTGTTAGAAAACAGTGCCGATCCCAATATACAGGACAAATCTGGGAAAACTGCCTTCATGCACGCTTGCTTAGAAAAAGCTGGTCCAGAAGTTGTTTC
Organism: Ictidomys tridecemlineatus; assembly: GCF_052094955.1. NCBI lineage: Eukaryota > Metazoa > Chordata > Mammalia > Rodentia > Sciuridae > Ictidomys > Ictidomys tridecemlineatus. The sequence continues at coordinate 301,773 of NW_027526077.1, read as the reverse complement.
TTTGCTCCTAAAGAGCAGAGCTGACCTCAGCTTGCAAGACCAATCTGGTTACTCAGCTCTTGTTTATGCAATAAATGCAGAAGACAAGGAGACCCTGAAAGTTCTCCTTAGTGCTTGCAAGGCAAAGGGGAAAGAGGTCATCATTATAACCACTGCAAAATCATCCTCTGGGGGGCACACTACCAAACAGTACCTAAACATGCCTCCTGCAGACATCGATGGGTGTCACTCCCCAGCCACCTGCACCACTCCTTCTGAGATAGACATCAAAACAGCCTCATCGCAACTTTCACATTTTTCTGAAACTGAACTGACGCTTTTTGGCTTTAAAGACCGGGAGGCCTGTGGAAGCAGTGATGATACCTGGGAACCAGGCTCTCCCGTGAGGAAGCCTGCAGTGTTCCCTAATGGGCCCAAGCTATCCCAGGGTCCAGCCTGGATCAAAAGTACCCCATTATTAAAGCACCAGAACCGAGTGGCCTCCTTGCAAGAGGAGCTCCTGGATATTACACCAGAGGAAGAATTCTCCAAAACCAATGGGCTGGCACTTTCTAAGCGATTCATCACAAGGCACCAAAGCATTGATGTAAAAGATACTGCGCATTTGCTCAGAACCTTTGATCAGGCTGGTTTAAGGAATATGTCATATGATGAAATAAATTATCAATTTCTGTTTCCAGATGGAAATCAGCCATGTGCTGAAATTCCTGTTGATCAGGACCCAGACTCTAACCAGACGATATTTACCTCCACCTTGAGAAGCATAGTTCAAAAAAGAAACTCAGGGGCAAATCACTACAGCTCTGATTCCCAGCTCTCCGAAGGCCTTATTCCACCAACTTTAGAAGATGGCAAAGCATTTACAGTAAAAAAGAAGATCCTCTTGCCATCTTCTTCACTGTTGTCAGGCTCCAAATAATTGTCAGAGACCATCCCCCCAGGGCCCCTGAGCAGGAGAAATCCTGCAGTTTTAGAAAGGCGGGGTTCTGGAGCTTTCCCTTTAGATCACAATATTATGCAGACCAGGCCTGGGTTTCTGCCACCCTTAAATGTAAATCCTCACCCTCCCATCTCAGATATCAATGTCAACAATAGGATTTGCAGCCTTCTTTCTTGTGGTCAAAAAGTGCTTATGCCAACAGTTCCTATTTTCCCTAAAGAATTAAAAAGTTAAAAAAATGTTGTTAAGGAGACAGTCTTTGCAAACAGAACAAATTAAGCAATTGGTAAATTTTTAAGAGAAGGCTACAAAACACATTGTCTTCAGATGTCTGTGTCAGAGAAATACACACCTAGAAAAGAAAGCTTAAATGTCCATCCTTTTATGTCTTGTAATTGGTTAGCCCATTGTGGTTAGATAGACTAAAATATTATGTTTTGAATTAAGCACTGTGAACATATGCATATTGTACAGCTTCTGCTGAGGGAATTCTCTCAAACAAAATGAAAGCTATTTTTCTCAAAGCTTCCAAAATTTATCAGCCTTCATGTGGTCCAGGTTTTCCATTTAAACAAAAATGAGCAAAGAAAAATCACAATATTTTGAAGATTTAAAAAAATTTTTTCAGAATGTTTTTATTAGGAAACAATGTTTTCAAGTCATAATTATTTACCATTTCATGTCAACAAATAAGGTGATTTTCCACAATGCAAAAAGCATAAAAGAAAATGACAGCTCTAAAATGTTCTAACTTCAATCAACTCAAGGTACAAAGAAAGAAAGATCAAATTCTGAAAAAAAATGTTGACTGCAGGTAAGTTAAGAGTTAATTTAAAAATTTAAAAGGTCAAAACACTATAGTTAAAATAGGCCACTCGTATTCCTGGTGTCAGCTAAATCAGTATCAATCTGGCAGAGTCAGGGATTTTACAAGCTACTAATATCCTATGCCAAGTTTTTTGTGTGCTTTTTATTTTGCTTTGGTTGTTTTTAAACAACCTTATATACAACTGCTGTCTTATGGTATCATTCTTGTACCACATCTTTTAATTCCTGTTATTTTTGGAAGTAGCATCTACAGGTTTCCAATAACAAGGTAATACAAAATTCAAAAAGCATTCTTCCTAAATTACATCAATATATACTTGTCTTCCAAAAAGAAAAAAAAAAAAACAACCAACAAGGAAAAAAAAGGTTGAAATTTATCACAAACAGAAAATCATGCTTGCTTCATTTTAAAAAAGAAAGGCCAATTATTAGATTAGTTTAGGTAAACTTAAAATTAAGAAAGCCAGTAAAAACTTAATGGCAAAATGTATTAAATATTTGGTCAATATTAAGCAATATCTTTTAATTTCAACATGCAGTTATTAGACATTCATATAATAAAGATACATAAGGATAACCTCAGTGTGACATTCTAATCACGTAGTATTTTAGGACCTATGCATAACTTCTAAAAAGATAAATGCTACTATTATAAAATATTTAAAAATGATTACATTATCTACATAACTTTAAAGTATGGTGTTTATACAAAGATTACTTACTTTTTTCTAGCAATTCTAAAACAGAATAAACCAAACTATACAAAACCTGAGTGTACTAACCAAAATATTGTCATATACAATATTATTGCTTTGCATTCTGTAATGGGGGAGATCTTAACAATAGGCATGATGCTCTTCTTGGTAATTTGACAAAAGCAAGTTGTAATGTATATAGTGATTATTTATGTCTCGTGGCTTTTATTTTAAAAAGTAATGGGAGGTTTTTCATTTAATGTTTTGAAAAATTTAATATTCATCACACTAGAAATATTTTTTATTCAGAACTTAAAATTGCACCAGAAGTTCTTAAGTAGGTAAATGTTTTTTGTGAGTTAATGTCAAGAAAAATGCTTGTGTTCAAGTTGTAAGGATACAGTTTAAATGAATATGTAAATAGATTAGTTCATAAACAAAATGGTATCAATAAAAATTTAAAATATCATTTTGATTATTGCTGATGTTTACTTCTTAAATACTAATAATAAATATTTCTACAAATTTCAATGGAAACAGCCATATATGTTACTTTGAAGAAATACAAAATCAAGAAAAATCTGATATTCTCATTCCAACATGACAAAATTTTTATGGGATTAAAAATTTGGGGCCATATTTGGAAGAATTTTTCACCTGCTAGCCATCTTCAGAACATTGTAGGTGCTGAGATTTTTGGAGTCCAATTGTAAAGTGATCCCATGGGACTTTTTCACTCCATTAAGTGGAATATATACTGTGGGTACCAATGTGCAGATATTTGCAGTGTGTACGTGTGTGTGTGTTATGTGTGTGTGTAAGATCTATTTTAAATTATATTTTTAACTTTATGTAAGTATGATTTCATGTGAAATTCTGATGGTACTTCTTTAACTAGTTTTACAGGTACCATTTTCAATCTCTTGGGACTGGTACTTCCAAGAATGTAGCTGACACTAATGGTAAGAATTGTTCAGTAGAGGGCATCAGGCAGTGTCAGTTACTGAGACAAGTGTTGACAATGTGCATCCAATTTGATTCTCATATGGCTTACTTGAGAGAGAGAGAATGAACTAGTGAGGGTGATGAGAAGAATATTCCTCAGGTTTTTTAATTTTTTTTTATTTCCTGATGCTTTAACATCCTAGGGTCTTGTTGATACTCTTACCTGAATAATGATAAAACTTTTTTTTAAATGGGTCTTGCTGTGTGTTACCCAGGCTGACTTCAAACTCCTGGGCTCAAGCAATACTCCTACCTCAGCCTCCCAAATAGCTGGAACTATAGGCACATCACTGTGCCCAACTCAAAACCTACATTATTAAAACAAGAAGGGTCTAGCCCAATGAGAAGTCATAATTCTTAATAGATTAACATTTGAGTTTATATAGCCTCCTTTGGTGCCAGAACTCCTTATATTGTATACCTTCTTTGAATGTGTCTATAGTATCTTTCTTTCTTTCTTTCTTTTTTTTAGTTGTAGATGGATACAATACCTTTATTTATTTATTTCTATGTGGTGCTAAGGATTGAACCCAGTGCCTCCCATGTGCTGAGCAAGCACTCACTGGAGCTACAACCCCAGCCCATTTCTACAGTTTGTTTGGTTGTTTTGTTGTTTTTTGCAGTACTAGAAATAGAACCCAAAGGTGTTCTACCACTCAGCTATATTCTAAATCTTTGTTTTTCAAGTTTTGAGACAGGGTCTCACTAAATTGCCAAGGCTAGCTTATGATCTCCTGCCTCAGCCTCCCGAGTTGCTAGGATTACAAACATGTGCCTCAGATACAGAATGTCTTCAATTCTTAAAAGGTAGGAAACAAACAAACAAACTGGAAAGAATAGTTAATGTTGCAATTAACAACATTAACAAAAAAAATTTAAAGAACCTTAATTGGCTAGAACACTGGAACAAAACCAATAGCCTAAAAGCTTAATAGTCATGGATCTCATATGTTTAGGTTTTGAAAATCAGTTGCATAAGATTAAGATGATTGACAATTAATGAGGGAAAAATATGACACTTATTTAACTCCTAGCTTAATATAATTCAAGTATGTTTGGGATTGCCAACAGGGATAAGACTATGTTATTAAAAGATTAATCAGTGCCTTCTACTGATTCTGCACTCATAGGTCATATCTGAAACAGTGGTTTTAATTCAAGATATCAAATCTTAAACCAAAGTATATACACAAGAAAATGAAAAAGATGGTAAAGGAACTTTTTTGTTTTGTTTTTGTTTTTTGTTTAGTACTAGAGATTTAATCCAGGGCTCTTTTCAACTGAGGTTACTACAGAGCCACCTCCCCAGACATATATATATATATATATATATATATATATATATATATATATATATATATATATATATAGAGAGAGAGAGAGAGAGAGAGAGAGAGAGAATTAGTTATTTAGGGACACCTTAAATTGCTGAGGCTGACCTTGAGCTTCTGATCCTCCTGTCTCAGCCTCTGAAGTTGCTGGGATCATAGGTGTGCACCATCACCTACCCTGAAGTGTTTTAAATAGGTTGAATAATTAGTGTTGTTTAGCCTATAGATAAAAGGACTCAGCTGAAATGAGCGAGTTGGCCTACAATACTCTAAGGACTGATGATTGACTTAGTCCAGAATCCTCCAGATAAAAACAAACTAGGACCAGAAAATGAAGTTACAGAAACATTTCAGTTCCCTTGTTTTGCTACTCAAAACTCTCTTTCTATGGAAAAGCCTGTTCTAGAAAGATGTGAACTGCCATTTCTAGAAATAAGCAGAGAGGATGTTGATCAGACATTTGACAAAAGAGATTCTATAAAGTCCTTTCAACCAGAAGGTTCTTTGAGATAGCCTTTTCTTATTAATAGCATTATGTAAAGTTGGGACAAGTTGAAAACTAATTGTCAAAAATAGATTTGGGGATTTCAATCACCACAAGACTTTTTAGCCATATTTTTGTGTTTATCAAGCGTTGATTATAATGGCACAAATTTTGATTGCCAGGCAAAATATTTCAATTCAAAGGGGCTTCCTGTCAATTTGAAAAGAAATTTCCTTTGGCATCCAAGGGAAAAACACTTCTACCAAAGGACATAATGATACTTCTTCCACTACTCACTCTGGATTCCTTTCCAAAAGGGGTCATAGTGTTAGTTGGAGTGATTCTCAGAACTACAAAATCAGAGATAGAAGGAATGTGGATGGAATCTGAGGCACACACAGGGGCTTCTTCTGTTATCATGTCCTGTGGTAAACATGAACTATCACAACCCCATTAACACCATCCTCAAGTCCTCAGAACCCGCAGGGTTGGGGCACACCACCACACACTTTTTCAACTATCAGTCCCTACACAAAACTGTCAGCAGCAGCAGAAGTCCACCTCTGTCTGGGGAAGTCATGGAAGAATCCTTGAAGGAGCCCCAGCTTGGAAGCAGAGCTCAACAGGTTCTGTGAAGAGCACAAGCCCTCTACTCTAACACAGAGGTTGCTTGGTTTGCTGTTTCTTTTTTATTTTTTACTATATGGGGACTGTATGGGCATCATGCATGCTAGGCAAGTCTACCACTGAGCTACACCTACACATTGAAAGCATTTGTTGTTGTTGTTTTAATTGGCCCTTGAATTGACAAAAGTAGCAACAGACTTTTACAAACAAAATTTCAATTAAATTTCCAAAACTGTTCTTCTTTCATTCCACAGAAGGGATTAAGAAGAAAGGGACAATGACTAGCCTTATTGAAGCTTTTGCAGCACCAGCAAGACGGATCCAGGACAGTTCAGTCACCAGGTGAGTCCGATTGGTACTTGTAGCAAGACAGGAACATAAGCAACCTCCTTAAGAGGACAGGAGGCTAGGAGCCCTTCTAGCCTGCCTGCTTTCTTTCCCTCCAATCATGGGACCATGTGGGTAGCTTTATTAAGATTACTATGTTAATCAACTTTTCAGTGCTATGACCAAAAGACCTGACAAGAACAACTTAGAAGATGAAAAACTTATTTTGGTTCATGGTTTAGAGGTTTAGTCCATGGTCAGATGATTCCATTGCTCTGGGCCCAAGATGAGGCAGAACATCAAGATGAAAGGGCATGGTGCAGGAAGCTGCCCAGTTGATGACAGCCAGGAAGCGGAGACAGCTTTAAAGTAAAAGAAGCCAGACATAATATAGTCCCCAAGTCCATGCCCCCATGACCTACTTCCTCAGCCATGCCCTATCAGCCTACAGTATCACCTATTAATCCATTCAAATCATTAATTCATCAAATGGATCAATCACTAAATTAATCTAATAATGTCCCCTCTGAATGTCCCTGCATCTACTCATCCATGAGCTTTGGGGGATACCTCATGTCCAAACCGCAATAATTAGGAAATAATTTAAATATGTAGTAAAGTAAAAATTACTTAGGTGGGGAGAAGTATATACACAGTGGGGAGAGCAGGGAAGATGGTATTTAAAAAAACTGATAGGATTAATTTTTTTAGAAAAATCTTTCTTAAAATGGAAGATAAGTTCAGAATCAGGCAGATGGAGTTTTCATTCCCCCTCTTCCCAAAGTTGGTATGAAGTAGAAAAATCAGTGAGCTACTGAGAAATAAAGCTACACCCTGGCCTCTTTTCTATTTGGGTTCAGTGGCATCACCTGATCTTCTGACATACAACCTAAAAACGCTAGACCCCTCCCTCTCCCCCATACTCATTTGACTAGTTTTAAGCTTTGTAGAATTCTTCCTTTTTAGCTTTTCCTCTATCTGTTGAGCTTCTCCATCCCCCTCTGCTTCCATCATAATTCTGTCCTTCATCTTCTCTCACTTTTGAGAATCCTGAGTCTCCTAATTTGTCTCTCTCCTCCTCTGTCACTCTGATCACTTTTCTAACACTCAAAATTGATTATAACCTTTCTCTACTTAAAAGGTGCAGGGCTGGGCTTGGGGGGAATGGGGGGGATGGGGTTGTGGCTCAGCAGAACGGTCACCTAGCATGTGTGGTGTGAGGCCCTGGGTTCGATTCTCAGCACCACATAAAAATAAATAAAGGTATTGTGTCCAACTACAACTGAAAAATAAATATTAAAAAGAAAGGTGCAATGCCTCCCACTGTTTAAGACAAAAGATACAAAGTTTAGTACAGAAAAGGAATGCAGGCCCTGCCTCAGAGTCTAGTATGCCACAGGTAATTTTTAAAAATGTCTATGTCAGATCAGTATCTTCCCCACTGGCTGGTGTGCCCCCTCCGACTGCAAGGCCCTTCCTATGAGTGAACCCAATTCATCTTTCAACACACAGCCCAAGTGTGCCCTCCCTGCTGTCTCCTTCAGGCTCTCACCACACCCAGATCTGAGGAGTTTTAGCAAGTGTGCAACTCATCATTCCCATCTCTCTCTCTCTCTCTCTCTCCCTATTAGAACATAAGCTCCTTAGGTTAGGAACCTTAGCACATCAGACAGAGAGATTTGATGCCTGTTTCTTTCCTTCCTCAGAATTCCTACTGAGCTGGGAGGATTCATGGGATTCTCATTAAAAAAATAAAACAGGTGACTGGTGCCCAGACTAAAGGATGGTGGGTATAAAGAGGGGAGGGAAGTAATTACAGCAAGTAGAAGGCTGACATTGATTGGGCTACTCAAACACTATACCCTGAACTCCTGCTGCTGAGGTCCCCAGAGCTTCCTAGGATCCCTCCCTACTACTTGAAGACCTCATTATCAGCTGTTCTTGGCTCCACTTATTCATTATCCTCTCATTTTCTATAGAAAAAATTTCTTTACACTACTGTCATTTTTCTTGCATTGATTCATGACTGTATGACTATAAGTAGGTTATAAGCTCCTACTAGGTAGACTTACATCTTAGTTAATGAAGTTAGAGAGCATTTTTCTATATATTCACTAGATATCCAATTAAATATGGGTGTGTGTGTGTGTGTGTGTGTGTGTGTGTGTGTGTGTGTGTGTGTAAAGAACCAAAATCTTAGCAAATAAGCAAACGGTTCCAAATTACTTTTAATAATTTCCCACTGGATAAATTAGTACATATTTGAATAATTAGCAATTCTATCACTCTTACAGGGCCAAAATCAACTGTGCTTCTCTTTAATTTTTTATTAGTTCATTATATTCATACATAACAGTGGAATTCATTTTGACATATTCATAAATGCATATAACATCATTTGTTCTATTTTAATACCTTGCTCACTTACCCCCTCCCCTGATTCCCTTCCTCTGCTCTATTGGTCTTCCTTCTATTATTCATTATTTTTAAATTGGTGTGTAATAGTTCTACAAAATTAATTGTGATATACTCATATATGCTCTTATGGTTTAGATATTTTAGATGTTCCCCAAAAGCTCACATATGAGACAATGCAAAATGATTCAGTTATGAGAGTCTTATCCTAATTAGTGCATTAGTACCTAGTAGGGATTAACTGGGTGGTGAATGTCGGCAAGTAGGGTATGGTTGGAGGAGGCGGGTCATTGAGGGCGTGACTTTGGGGTATATATTCTGTCCCTGAAGAGTGGAGCTTGCTCTGTTTCCTGATGTCATGTTCCTAGCTGCTTTCCTCCCCTATACTCTTCCACCATGATATTCTGCCTCACCTGGGGTTCCAAATAAAAAAAGTCGGCAGGAGATGGTCTAAGACTTCTGAAACTGTGAGTCCTAAAGTAGACTTTTTCTCCTCTAATTATTCTTGTCAGGTCTTTTGGTCACATCAGGGAAATAACTGACTAAAATCATGCACATAGCATAAGTTAGTCATTCTGAATTTTTGAACAACTGAATGAATATCTTATCAGAGTTAGGGTTAGGGTTGCTCTGCCAGTCTTGGGCAATAGCATTTGGAGGCTTTGGGATTTCAATACGTTAGACTGGAGAACTAGAGAAGGGACAAATAGTTAATACTTAACCATTTACCTATTTTCGTGTTTGAACTTCTTTCCAAAATTTTTCTATAAATATAAATACATACAATTTTACATAAATAGTATGATACCATAATGTTATTTTACAACCTGCCAAGATAGATTGTAACATCTTTCCACATGAAATTCATATATATAATTTACATACAGTAAAATGTACAGTTCAATAATTTTTTGACTACATAAACATTGAAATAACCACAAGAACAAGATACAGAACATTTTCATCAACCCCCAAACATTCCCATATGCCTCATCTTAGAAAATAACCTACCCATGCCCATGGGTAACCACTGTTCTGACTTCTATCCCAATATACTGGTCTGGGCTCTTTTTGAACTTCATATAAATGGATGCTTATACTATGTGGCTCATGTAAACTGTTCCTTTTGCATGTTTTTAATATTTACTCTTTTTGTTTTACGTATCAGTAGTTCAAACATTTTTAGTGATTTTGCCATTTAGCAATCTTCTAATTGATGGAAAGTTGGTTGTTTCTAGTTTATTTTTGGCTAAAAATATAGTTGTTATGAACATTCATTTTTAAAATTTTTTTTAGTTGTAGATTGACACAATATTTTTATGTGGTGCTGAGGACAGAACCCAATGTCTCACATGTGCAAGGCAAGCACTGTACCATTGAGGTAGAGCCCCAACCCCATGAAAATTCTTGTAGAGATCTTTTTATGCACACATATTAGCTCTTTCCTCTTGAATTTATGCTACAGTGAGAATGGCTGGGCCCTGGGTATAGATACTGTCTTTATAAGAAGCTGCCAAACTGCTTTCCTTTCTTTCCTACAATGCACCATTGGTCCTCATTAACATTCTTAGCCTTTCTGCAAGGCAGGGTGTCACACGCCTATAATCCCAGCAGCTCCCTAGGCTGAGGCGGGAGGATAGCAAGTTCAAAGCCAGCCTCAGCAATGTGGTGAGTCCATCAGCAAATTTGAGAGACCCCATCACAAAATAAAATAATAATAAAAGGTGGCTGGGGATGTGGCTCAGTGGTTAATGCCCTGGGTTCAATCTCTGGTACAAAAAAATATTAGCCCTTCTCAATGGTATATATTGGTATTCCATTGTGGTTTAAATTTGCCTTTACTGGATGAATAATTCGATTGTGAACCTTTTCATATTCTTTTGGCCATTTGACTATATTCTTTTGTGAAGCATCTTTTCAAGTCTTTTCTGATTTCTAATTAGTTTTTTGGCTTTTTCTTATGAGTTTACAGGAATTTTTCATATATTTTAAATATAAGCCCTGTCAGGTATGTGTCAATGGTGGTTTTTTTGATGAGAAGTTTTAAAATTTGATAAAGTTCATTTATCATTTTTTTCTTTTCTGGTTAGTGCTTTCTGGTTATTAAAAAGCAAAAAAAAAAAATCTTTTGCCTACTCCAAAGTCACAAAAATATTCTTATTCTCTTTTAAATGCTTTATAGTTTTAGCTTTCACATTTAGGCCTAAGATCTCAAATTACTCATGTATGGTGTGAAGTAGGGATTCAAGGTTATTTTTCCCATATGGATAGTCATTCAAAATTTACTTTAACAGAATACATTTTATAACTCCCTTGGGTGTTTTTGTTCCTAAGAACACCTTTACATCTTAATCTAAGTGCTATTCTGCTTATAGATTTCTCAATATAAAGAAATTATAATATTAATATTTAAAAATATTATCAAGGATAAGATAATCAAATAGCAATTCCTTCTAGACAAATAAATTTTATTTCAAATTTCATCAAAATGCAGTTTATTTATTAAGTCTTTGTACAAAAGTAATTAATGTATGACATTGTAGAAAACAAAATTTTTACTGTAATTAAAAAATTTTTATTACAATTGTAAAAATTTTAATATGAAATTGCACCTTTCATTTTGGCAAACAACCACAGAAAATGAAATTTTAGGTGTTATATGACAAATAGCACTGTGCTCAACTAGAGATGAATATTAAAGTAGAAATATTATAACTATTTAAGTATATGTCTACAGTGTTTTGTGTTGTATCTTTTAGAACCATCTATCTATAATGCACATAATCATAAGTTGTCTTTTTTGTTTAAAGAAACTATCTGTAGGGCATTAACTGTGTGATAGGCATTGAGTTAGATGTCTGTGTAATGTGAGGCTCACTTAATCCTCACAACTTTCTGAGAGAATGCTCAATTTACTCCCCACTTTATGGATGAGGAAAGTGAGAGTTGATGTCATTAAAATTGCCCAAAGTCTGTGGCTAGTAAAGGACAAAAATGGGGCTGTAAAGAAAATCTGTCTGCATTCAAAACCAAAACTCTTTTTTTCTCTATAGAAAACCAATTGATTTTCTGGGAGAAAAAAATAATTGATTAACAAAAGGCAAATTATACCTTAGGGCATTCTCTGGTAAATCAAATTTTACTAAATCAAAGAAACAACATATTTTTCTGAATGCCTTGCTCAGGACCATGCCAGGCAGAGCAAAGGATACAGATGTATGTACCCTTACTGTGAAGAAATTTACAATCAAGCTTGGAAAACATTTGGTAAATTATTATTATACACTGAAGTCTCCTTATCAAATCTTTTATATAAATGAAGCATTACAAGGACATATGTCTAACAGAGTAAGCATATAATAAGCACTTTTTGATTAGAAAAACTGAGCATAAGCCTATAATCATGATATGGCAATTAATTCAGACCAAAGCAGAGGATTACGAAACAAAAACAGAAAATAATTTAGAAGATGTTCTTCTTAGAGAGTAAATTTGATTCCAATGGCCTGTTTAAATTCATGGTTTTGTGGTTCCAAAATGTCATAGAAAACTTGACTTTTATTAAAACGGTATCGAATATAAAGCAAATCTTCAATGGAATAGTTATCATTTTTTCCAGCCCAAATTGTCAGACTGTACCTGTATTAAAATAAAACAGAACTATATTGTTAAAATGAAAATAAGAAACATAAATGAACAATTCCCATAAGCCTAAAAATATTCCCATTTGTCTCTGAATCAAAAACACACAGATGAAAAAATTAATTAGCAATCAATGGTGTAATTAATATTTTTCTATTTCATTCCTTCATCAACATCAAAGAGACTAAAGACAAAAAAATTCACACTGATGTTGTCTAAATTATATCACCTCTCTATGTGAATTAAATGGCTTTGGAAACTCACACTGATGGTAATGAAAATAGGTCTAATTTGGGGAAAAGGAACTGAAGAGACTGTGTTGCTAATCAAGGAATTCATCCCCCCACATACAAATACCAGATATAACCTGGTCAGAGTACAAAGCACAACTGGAAAAGAGCATAAATGTTACTGACATTCCCAACACTCATAGTCACCATAGTCAACTCATTCATTCACTATCCCTTTTGGGGGTTTGTATGAGATGTGAGAATGCCAAGAAATGTCATTAAGAATAACAGAACACTGGGCTGGGGTTGTGGCTCAGCAGTAGAGCGCTAGTCTAGCACAGGCAGGACCCAAGTTCAAACCTCAGCACCACATAAAAATAAAGGCATTGTGTTGTGTCCATCTACACCTAAAAAATAAATGTTTTTTTTTTTTTTAAAGAATAACAGTACAGTGGCTGGGGTCCTGGCTCAGTGGTAAAGCACTCGCCTAGTACATAAGGGGCCTTGGGTTTGATCCTCAACACCACATATAAATAATAAAATAAAGGTTTTGTGTCCAACTACAAGTAAAAACATATTTTAAAAAACAATAACAGAATAAGTTTATATCACCTTCTGAGGAGTTAAAAAACAACATATGCAAATTTGTATGGATATATGAATATGCTCAGAATCTAAATGTTATTTACACTCAACATTTTCATTTCTTCCAGTGATAATACCACTATTGCATTAGAGTCTAGGGAAATGCAAAGCTGTTAAGCTCATATTTATTTTCTCATAAACATGTCAGAATTAAGGGAAAAATCTTTAAAGCATTTCTTCTACTAATGATAAGAAATAACTGCCTGAGGCATCTGGTCTTAAATTCCAGCCCTTAAAAATAGTAACATCATTTTGGAAATATAATAACAAAAGAAAGTACTTTGGATTTTGTTGCATAGCAGCATCATATAACAAATCAAAAAGAATTTTGAACTACATCAAAGAACTCAAAATAGAAAAAATGAAAATTAGTTTTGAAACCTGTATTATTATTATTATTTTGGCTAAAATGGAATCTACTAATTTATGGGCACCATGTGACAAACCTTATAAAAAGACACATATATGATCATTTAGGTTAAAAGAATAGCTTTCCAGTGTTATTTTTCATCATTTAATATTCCTCTATTGTATTTAAACTGAAATGGGAGAAATAAAATTGCTGAATATTAAATTGAACTCATTTGAATCAAGTCATAGGCTTCATTTATTAAACTTTTTTTATTGTGAAAAAACATGCATGGTACATAAAACATAAATGTAGATTTTAACAAATCATTATAAAATGATTGCCATTGTAGCCAAAATATAAAGCAAAAAATAGCACATCACCTAAGAAGGCACCTGTGCATCCCTGCTCTATCTCAGCCTCCTCTCCCTGCATGGCTCCTCTTCTACCTTTCCTCCTTCTCCCACTTTGAGAAGCAAAGTGTATAAAGTAGGTCTCTTGTTTTAAAAGGAGAGGGAAATAAGAATAAATTCATATTTTACTCTGATGTGCATGAAGAGAATAATAACTGTGGTTAACAAGAAGCTAACAATGATGGTTAGCAAGATTGGGCAGGAGGATTAGGTAGATGGAGAGAGGATTTTCATAGTGTAACCAATTGTTTATTTGGTTTTTGAACCCATGCATTACATATTTAAATAATTATATTAAAAATAATTCTGAAAGACAACAAAAAGGCACAAAAGAAACAGCATGTAATTGTGTGAAAGAAGCTAGTAGTTTTACTCAATATCAATTTTCCTTTTTATATCCACCATACTAGATGACTTAACTAGTGAATTCTACCAGATGTTTTAGGAAGAATTAACATCAATTCTTCTCAAATCCTTACCAGAAAATTAAAGAGGAAAGAATATTTCCAAATTCATTTTAGGAGGCCAACATTACCCTAATATCAAAGCTAGAAAATGATACTAAAAGAAAAGAATAATTCAGGCTGATAACCTAAAGAATATGAATGAAAAATTCTCAAAAAAATATAGGCAGACTGAATCCAACAGCACTTTCAAACCATCATATATCACAATCATCTTTATCCCTGTGATGCAAGACAGTTTAAAACATTCCACTCAATAAATGTGGCATGGCACATTAATAGAATGGATGATAATAATCATATAATTGTTCCAATAGGTGTAGAAAAAATATCTAACAAAATTTAAAATCCTTTCATGATTAAAACTTAACAAGTTAGGTGCACAGAAGGAAAATTCCTAAACATAATAAAGCCCATATATGATATGCACATAACTAACATCATACTCAATAGTGAAAAGCTAAAAGTATTTCCTCTAAGAACAAGAACAAGACAAGGATGCCCATTTTCACCAGTTCTCAACATACTACTGGAAGTCCTAATCAAATCTATTATGGAAAAAAGAAGAAGGAGAAGGAGAAAGAGAAGGAGAAGGATAAGGAGAAGAAGAGGAGGAGGAGGGGAAGGGGAAGGGGGAGGGGAGGGAGGAGGGGGAGGGGAGGGAGAGTGGTAGGGGGAGGGGGAGAGGAGGGGGGGAGGAAATTAAAAATTCACCAAATTGGAAAAGAAGAAATAAAATTGTCTGTGTTTTCAGATTAAATTATCTTATACATATAAAATGTTAAAAAATGCTGGGAACAGTGGCACAAGCCTGTAATCCCAGCAGCTCAGGAGGCTGAAGCAGGAAGACGGTGAGTTCAAACCCAGCCCCAGCAAAAGCAAGGCGCTAAGCAACTCAGTGAGACACTGTCTCTAAATAAAATACAAAATACAGCTGGGATGTGGCTCAGTGGTCGAGTGCCCCTGAGTTCAATCCCCAGTACCCACCTCAAATTCCTAAAAGACTCCCCAAAAAAGCTGTTAGAAGTAATAAATAAAGTTATAGGATATAAAAATCAACATATAAAAATCAGTTGCATTTATTTACTTATTATTATTATTATTTTAGTTGTAGTTGGACACAATACCTTTATTTCATTTATTTATTTTTATGTGGTGCTGAGGATCAAACCCAGGGTCTCACATGCATGAGAGAAGCACTCGACAGCTCCGCTGAGCCACAACCCCAGCCCTCACTTGCATTTCTATATACCAACAACACACTGGCCAAAAAAGAAATTAAAAGAGACATTCTGATTACAAGAGTATCAACAAGAATAAATTACTTAAGAATAAATTTAACAAAGGAGGTGAAATATCTATAGACCAAAACCTACAAAGCATTAATGAATGATATTAAAGATGGCACAAATAAGTAGAAAGATAACTTGTGTTCAGGGATTGGAAGAATTAATATCGTTAAAATGTCTATACTACTCAAAGCAGCCAATAAAATCCCTATCAAAATACCAATGGTATTTTTCATAAGAACAGATCAATCCTAAAATTCATGTGGAACCATGGAAGATTCAAATAGCCAAAGCAATCTTCAGCAAAAAGAATAAAATTGGAGGCACCTGACTCTTAATTTAAAATGACATTAAAATTACTTGAATATGAATTAAAAATCCTCAAAAATACAGGCAGACTCCTAAAATTACATTATAAAAATTACAAAAAAATTTTAAATTACATTACAAAAAAATCTACAGTAATCAAAATAGTACGGCATTAGCATAAAAACAGACACACACACATCAATGGAACAGAACCAAGCCCAGAAATAAATCCACAGATTTACAGTAAACTGATCTTCAACAAAGTCTATAAAGTATGAATATAGACATTATCAGGTTACAAGACAATGAAGCTGGAAATTAACAAAATGAAAAAAATTCTACCACTGAGGTGCCTAAAAAATTTCCTTCTAAATACCTTTGAGACAAAAGAGAAAAAGTTACAACTAAAGATTATTTATAAATGAATAAGATGAAAAGCTACGTAACAGTGATAGGATACAGCTAAAGAAATGGAGAGAGGGAAAAAAACAGTCTTAAATGCTTACGTTGATAAATATAAATAATGACTATAAATATATTATCAAATATAAAAATGAATATAAGTAAGCTAAGAATCCAAAGGAAGAAAAGAAACTACAGAAAGTACAATCTCTATTAATAAAGATAAAAAGCAGAAAATAATAAGTCAGAAGCCATAAAAATAAATAAATCCAAAAGTTGATTCTTAAAAACAAAATAAACTGGGGCTGGGGTTGTGGCTCAGAGGTAGAGCTTTTGCATACCATGCGTGAGGCACCAGGTTCAATCCTCAGCATTACATAAAAATAAAATAAATATATTGTGTCCACCTATAACTAAAAAATAAATATTAAAAAAATAAAAATAAACTAAAAAAGAAAAAAATTTACATAATCCAATCAAGACACTAGTGGAAAAGCTCAAATAAACAAATTAAGGGAATTATCTTAAAGACTTAGAAGTGGAGAGTAATAAACTGTACTTCAGTCAACCATATCTAAACAAATTTAAAAACCTGGATGAAACAAACAATTTTCTAGGAAAATATAATTTGTAAAAATTGGTTTCCAAAGAGACAGAAAACATAAAAAAATCATTTACCAAGAAGAAAATAGACTCGGGCCTGGTGGAACATGCCTGTAATCCCAGTGACTTAGAAGACTGAGGTATGAGGATTACAAATATAAGGCTAGACTAGGTAATTCAGTAAGAACCTGTTTCAAAATGTTAGAAAGGGCTGGGGATACATCTCAGTGTTTAGCATGCCCAAGGCCCTGGGTTCAATCTCCAGTACCACAAAGGGGGTTAAAATAGAAAAATCATTTAGTTAAGCTTTCCCCAAACCATTTTACTATTGAATTTACCAAAACAAAGGTTCAGGCCATTTCATTATTATTTTAATACATCTAAAAGGAAAGATCCCTCGTTTATTTATGAAATGTGCATGACACTCATGCCTAAAACTGAGAAAGGAAAAAAAAATTACAGACTAAGCTCACTTCCTAATGCAGAAATTCTAATTACAATATTAGCAATTAAATTGAGTAGCAAGTTAAAAGACTGATATATCATAATAAAGTGTTGAATGCAAGGATGGTTAAATACTATGAAATATCAAGATAATTTATCTTATTAATAGATACAGAGAAAACATTAGTATTTTTATACAAGTTGGAAAGGTATTTAGTAAAATTCAATTATCCATAAGAATACAGATATTTCTTTAGACTGTTATCACTAGAAACTACTAAAAACTTTTACATTAAAGGTAGAGAGATGTATATGTTTACTAGCAATACTGTTATTTAATACTTTTCTAGAATTCTCAATCTTGACACTATTGCCTTCTGTGTGGGGCTGTCCTGTGTAATACAGGGTATTTAGAGAAGTGTGGCTGGCCTCTGTCACTAAAAGACAAAGGAATCCCTGCCCCTGCAACACACACACAAGATCTGACAACTGAAATGGTCCTCAGGCATTGTCTTCTGGAGAATTAAAATCCCCATAGTGACAATCTCTGTTATAGAGGTATTAAGCAACATACCTAGAAAAGAAAAAGAAATTTTTAGAGGTATAAAGGTTGAAAGGGAACAAATAAAATTAATATGATGGAAAAGAATATAATTTTTTGTTTAGAAATTTTAAAAAATAATCTGAAAGACTTTTAAAAATGAATAAGAGAATTTAGTATATATATATATATTAGGTCACAGTGTAAATTTACAGAAATCAATAACACACGCACACACACATACACCCATGTATACTATATATATAAAAAAACAACTAGTACAAGATAAAATGGTAGCAAATAACCTATTTTAAATAGCAACTTAACATAAAATACTAAGTAGGAAAAAAAACTTCATAAACAATGTAAAATATTGAAGTAGAGAAAAGCTTAAATGCTTTTGAGAAATACAAAAAAGGAACTGTACAAATGTATGTTTAATATGTCTTTAGGAAGACTTAACATAATAAACCTTCAATACTCTTGATGTTAATTCAAATTATTCTTCAAAAAAAAAAATAACAGGGTTTTTCACTTTTGAACCAATAGGCTGATTCTAAATCTCTAGTAGAAGAGGAAAGCAAGCAAAAATAACCAGTATGTTTTTTGGTTTTGTTTTATTTTGTTTTGTTTCATGTTTTTGGTACTGAGGATTGAACCCAGGGGTGCTTAACCACTGAGCCACATTCCCAGCCCTTTTTTTAATGTAATTTCTTTAGAGACAGGGTCTCACTAAGTTGCTTAGAGCCTCCCTAAGTTTCTGACACTGACTTTGAACTTACGATCTTCCTGCTTCAGCCTTCCAAGCCACTAGGACTATAGGCATACACCACTGCATCCGGCTGCCAGTGTGTTGTTTAGAGCACAGGTTAAGATGTTTTAACACGGAAATTTCAAAATACAGTGACTCAGACATGACAGACTTTGTATTTCTCTCCCAAATTGTCCAACGGCAGGAATGAGGACTCAGGTGGCTGGGGGTCTCTGTTTCCATGGTCATCTAGAGCTCAGTTTCTACTCTATCTTCTTCCTCTACTAACTCCAAGAGTGTTCTCATGCACAAAAGTGAAGGCTGCCATTTACCATCTTATTCACATTCTAACCCACAAATGTTGAAAGAAAAAGGAAAAAAAAATGTTGTGAACAGATATGATGTTTGCTGGCCAAAATGTGGTCCCATAAGCACACCTAGTAAGTTGAGATCAGAAAACAGACTCTGGCTACATGGCCAAGATTCTAATAAAAGCTTATATCAGTCTCAATTGCTTCTGGAACATTTACAAGTAATCAGAAATTCAGAGAGGTTTTTATTCTTTCTGCCTTCTGGTTTGCTGATAATTCAGCATGTGAGATTTTGTTGATATTATTGTCATTCTCCTTGTGTTTTTTATATTTTCCAGGAAAAGGTGTAAGACTGGGAATTAAACCTCTGCCATGATCCTGCTTGAACTATAAGTCCCCATTATACAAATAAAATAATATGAATAGTCTAAGAGTCAAAAGAAGTTGAACGGCTGAAGTTGTGGCTCAGTGGTAGAGCACTTGCCTAACGTATATAAAGCAATGGCCTCAACCCAGAGCAACACATTTAAAAAAATACATAAAATAAAGATATTGTGTCCATCTACAACTAAAAAAATTTTTTAAAGATGGTTGTATATTTGTTTGCTTGTTTAAGATTTAAAAAAAACTTTAAAAAACTTCAACTTCTCAGCAGAGCAACTGTTCTTGAACAGGTATGTTGTCAAGAATTGGAACCTCTCCATGCTTCGTGGCTTCTACAGCAGGATGAGTTCACCAGCTGCTTAAGCAAGAAGCAAAAACTGATTGGCAGTTCATTGTTATAGTTCCCTGACAAAGAATGAATGCTGTCCTACTTCAATGGCTTTCTCAACATCACAAGATTCATTCATGTACTATGCATTATTGACTGTTTCAAGATGAAGATCTTGTTTAAAGGTGAATGAAACATTGCTGCGCATCTTCTGGGAAGTGTTATTTTTTTAGAAGCCACTCCTCTTTTGTTTTAGTCAGCTGTTTTTTCAGCTGTGACTAAACAACCCAACTAGCACGACTGTAGAGGTCAAAGTTTTTTTCAGGGCTCACATTTCAGAGGTCTCATTCCATGGACAGCTGGCTCCATTCCTTGGGGCTCAGGGTGAGGCACAACATCATGGCAGAAGAGTATGACAAAGGGAAGCAGCTCACATGATGATCAGGCAGAAGAAACAGAGGCTTCACTTGCCAGATACAAATATACTCCTCCAAACCACACCCCCAATGCCTTACCTACTCCAACCACACTCCACCTGCCTTCAGTTACCACTCAATTAACCAGCAGGTGGTTAATTCACTGAGCAGGTTTAGGCTTTTGTAACCCAATCATTTCCTCTCTGAATCTTCTTGCTTTGCCTCATGCATGAGCATTTGGGGTACACACACATCCAAGCCATAACATCTTTGTAGTATACTATTTATATTGTATTGTACAAATAATGTACTGTATATATTTATATTGTATTTGTCATGTATCATGTAGTAATGACATTAGAGCATGCCACAAAATGATTTATGCAGCACCTGACACCAGAGTAATCTAAATAACCTCTAAAACTCTTTGTTTAACATTGCTGCTTGTAACTATTTAAAAACCAGAAAATTCTCTCCAGAAGGCACTGATTTATAAATCTCTAGGATTAAAGAATGCCTATGAGCATTTGGTTTTTCCCTTTAACACGAGTTTAGTAAATCCCTGTGAAGTGTGCTAGGCACTGTTCTAAATGCTGAGGATTCATGTTATCAAGATAAACAAGGCTGATGTTTTTATGTAAGCTCCAAAACATCAGATAATAAGAGATAATTATTAGGAACAAAATTAAAACACCTACATCCACCATGAAGATAATTCTAACCTTCAGTCTTCTGGCAGAATCTTATTCAAATTTTGTTGCTTGAATCACTAATGATTAAATAAATATCTCAGTGATTTTGCCCTAATTTAAAAAAAATTAATTTACTATTTCTTCCTATCTCAAACAATATAAGCCCTTCCAGGACTCTAAGAATGACAAAAATGTTTTATAGTTTTTTCTATAGGATAATTAGAAAAACAGTCAAACTACAAAATTAGAAACTTAGTAGAATGAAAATGATCCTATACTCCATAGAAAGAGTAACTAGGTAAGTATAAAAACAATTGTACTAACCAAAGGTATATTTGGACCATCAATTTCTAAGCGCCAGTAGTTATAAGCCATTTATCCCACTGGTGACAGAAAGTTACCAAAAGGCTTTTTTTTTTCAAGTATGACATCATGATCAGAATTGCATCTTGGAAAACATTCAATTTTATAATGGGTTGCTGGCAGTGTGGAAAACAGATTAAAAAGGGACAAGACCGGAGACATGGGGACCAGTTAATGATAAGAGATGATGGTAGGAAGGGTGGCAAAGCAGAATCTGTGGAACTTGGCAACCACCTGGAGGAATAGCATGAGGAGAAAGTGGTATGTACAGTCTCTGCACACCCCAGACTATTAGGTTATAGTCTGTTGCTTCCGACAATGAAGATCAGTGTGTGGGGAAAAGAACTCGGACTTTTTGCATTTATCTTTGATTTCTTGTATTTTTTATTCAAAGAACATGTATTCCTACTGTATTTTTTGAGGGGATATTTAATTTAAGGAAACCAGTAGCTGTATGACAATAACTAGATACAACCTCCGAATTTTCAAATGTTTTCTTTCTTAGTAGTCTAACTCTATTGGTCAGACATCATTTAAATAAATGCTCATAGAAGAACTGAAAAAAAATTAATTGTACTAATTTTGTGTTGGCCTTTTATGCTGGCTACTATGAAAAACATCCATACATATAACTAATTTTTTTCAATAAAACATTTAGAGGCTGGATCTGTAGTTTAGCAGTACAGTGCTTGCCTAGCATGTGTGAAGAACTGTGTTTGATCTCCAACAACACACACACACACACACACACACACACACACACACACACACGCGCACGCGTTATATTCCAATATACATATTAACTTCAAATATTTGCTACTATGAGGTTAAAGAAAATGTATTATAATGCTAACTTACATTAAGTATTAATATACAAACATATTTGTCTTTGTACATTAATAAGATTGTATTGAAATGAATTCTAAATTATTTTTTCATTAGTAGTGATTATTTAGTGTTCTTTTAGCTACACATTTTTATCTAGTTCCTTTAGCATATATTTAGGCGATAAATTGAATGAGAATGGAAAATTATCTGTATTATATCACTAAAAAGAGGCTTAAATCTCCCCATAGAGACTGCCAAGTGCTTTGGCAATTTTTTTTTATATGAAGAAACTAGATGAAAGCACTTTAATACAGGGAAGTTTTATAACACACACACTCTTAGTGGTTGAAACAATATATGAATAAAAATGCATACTTAAAACAATTAGCACTTCATAACTAAAGCAAATAATAAAATACAATTTATTATTTGGCATCCTATTCACTAGGATACTCTCAATAATTACTTGTTAAGTACAGTGCTACAATAATTAACTTTTCTAATGACAATCCTAAGATATAACAAAAATCCTAAAATGCTTTCTAAATCATTTTTAGAAGATTTTATTTAAACATATTTATACATTGGCCTGTATTAATCGATATTCTGAATAGTGGTAATTCACTGTTTATATTAGAATTTGTTACTTAAAAACTTTCTCCAACCAGTCACACCTCACCCTTATTTTGAAAATATGGGTCAAGGATTAATTAATTTTAAATTAATTTTTAAAATGCATTATATAAATTCAGAATAAGGGGTGATGATAATCACATCACTGTGCCTAAATATATGTTTCAACAACACCTTTTTTTTTTCAATATCTTTTGAAAGATAAGATACTTTATTGTGGGAAAAAAAGCCTGCTTTAAAAAATTACTTTTACCTTTGCTGTAATATTAATTTAAATAGCTTTTTGTTTTGACCTACTTACATGTGAAAAACTATAGAAAAAATAAATTATTTCTGCATAAACCAGTACTTTCCAGTTTGAAAGATCTAACACTAGATATTTAAGAAATACTTTCTGCTTAATGGGGAGAAACTCTTAGATTTCTTAGATCAACTGCCACATTGAACAGCTCAGGAATATCTAGTTAGAAGCTAATAATTTTCATCATGTCCACAGAATACTCTGTGTTAATTCAGCTTTTACAGGCCCATGTGGATTATGTTTAAAAGATCTATTTTTGATTGAGGTCTATTGGGTTATCAGATGCCTCTGTGAATTGAAAATTCCATAGGACTGAACATGACTATTTGAAAAGCACTGTGACACACTGTTAAAAGACAATATAAATTGTACAGAAATGGATTTCAGCCTGCACTGAATTTTCTCACAAATGTGGTGTACGTTTATATATGTACTTTTATATATCCTGTTTTCCCATAGTCTTCTGGAGCTTGTGTGCTTGATTATTTGAGTGCTATGTTTTCATGAAAATATAGTTCATCTGTATTATAAATGTTTCTCAGATGGAGGCATGAAAATATATTCTCAAGGGCTCTAGAGTTCTGAGAATTTACAATTTTTCATTTAACTGAATGCTTTAATTTCAATAATAATCTTTAAAAGTTAATACAGTATGCTACTTGATTTCCATGCAGTTCTCCAACGTTAATGAAAACAAAACCAGAGGCAGAGTTAATAAATAAATGATGGGTTTGCAATAAGAGAATGTCTAATAGCATCACAGGATACTGCAAAGAGTGGATGTCTCCCTGTAGTTCAATAAATCTCTTTCCTGCTTAAGTTAGCCAGAATTTGTTTCAGTTGTTTGAAACAAAGAACCTAACTAGGACTTTGTCTGGTACCATCTAATGTTTCTCTTTAAGCATAATGGTAGCAGCCATTGATTCAAATGATTCTAAATTCATCTAAAAATACTTTTATACATCCTGTTTTCCCATGCATATGGAATCAAACTACACCTATCTTTGGTACCTTATTCACTTAAAAATTATTTTAGAGAACATTCCTTATTAAACATAGCATCTAATGCACTATCTGTAATGAGTATATAATACTCCATCATATGGGTGTACCATAATTTATTCAACTGGTTTCTGTCTGATAGGGATTTAGAATGTCTCAAGTCTTTTTCACAACTAAAATACTTCAAGAATATCTTAGTACCTATTTCTGTGTGCTTATGTGAACTTCCACTAATAAGATAAGTCCTCACTGATGAAATTCATGGCTCTCTGCCAATTTCTCTAAAAAAAAATACTGGCCAGTTTACACTGTTTCTAGTAATCTATGTCAGTTTCTGCTATTATCTCCAATCTAATGAATTTATTAATCTAGATCTTTCTCTGGATGATTTGTAAAAACTATGTGTTAGAATTCTTTACACTTCTCTGACATATATAAAAAGTACTATTTTACCAGAATCTTTCCATTTTTATGTATTCAAATGTATTAAAATTTCCTTTATAGTTTCTGTACTAAGGAGAAAAATATATTTACTATATTTAAATATCATCCCAGGTTTTTTATGCATTTACTATTTGATGTTCAAGTCTTTAGTTCAACTGGAATTTATTTTGGAGAAGGAAAAAGGAAGCTGTCATCATTGATTTACCTGCACAGTTAAATGGCCATTCTAACATCAGTTATTAAACTTTTGTCCCAGTGATTTGCAATGCCAGCTTTTTCCTATACATGATAGATTTGGATTTATTTTTAAACTTTCTATTGACCAGTCTATTAAAAACATAGTATCCAAACTGTTTTAAAATATCTAACTTTATAATACATTTTAGTAGTTAATATGTGGTCCAACTAATTTTATATGAAAAAGATTTCTGAAATTATGATGAAATTCAAAGAGAAACTATTTAATCTACTCATAAAATTTTGTGAATTTATAACATAATAAAACGATGAAAACATTTACTAAACTTTCCTGTGGAATAGGATGTAAAATAAGTGAAGGCTCATCATGGAGTTTCAGCTAATGCAGGAGTCTGTGCACTTAAATACTATTTTCATTCTCTTGGTCTCTTTTTCTCACACTGTCTTTCAATTTTCATGCCCTTTCTGTCTTACATGCATACTCTATATTGTTAAACTAATAATACTTACCTGTTTGATTTCTTTAACAGCCAGAGTAACTGAGAACAAGATTGCCTAACTAATGCTGCTCTGACAGGGAATGTCACAGGTTGATTTAGTTCATTGCATATATTTTCCATTTGGAGTTGGAGTGAATTAAATAACATAAAACGCAAAAAAAAAAAAATTCCCTTCAGTGCTGGGGATTGAACCCTGGTCCCAGTGCATGCCAGGCAAATACTTTACTACCTACTGAGCTACATCCCCAGCCCAAGGAAATGTTTTATGTGGGAAATGTAGATAAAAATCATGCCATAAATACCCTAGAGCAAATTCAACAGGAAAAAATTAAAACATTAAGAATATTTTACTGGGCTGGGAATGTGGCTCAAGCGGTAGCGCGCTCGCCTGGCATGCGTGCGGCCTGGGTTCAATCCTCAGCACCACATACCAACAAAGATGTTGTGTCCACCGAGAACTAAATAATAAATATTAAAAAATTCTCTCTCTCTCTCTCTCTCTCTCTCTCTCTCTCTCTCTCTCTCTCTCTCTCTCTCTCCTCTCTCTCTCTCTCTTTAAAAAAAAAGAATATTTTACTGTGGCTGGGGGCTGGGGGTACAGCTCAGTGATAGAGCATGAGCTTAGCATGTACAAGGCCCTGGGGTCAACCCCAGCACCAAAAAACAAAACAAAAACCCAAAAAGATTTTACTAATCTCTCAAGTGTAAAAAAAAAAAAAGCAAAATTTTAAAATTAATTAATTTATTCGTTCTAATCAGTTATACACGACAGCAGAATACTCTTCAATTCAGTGTACACTAATGGAGCACAATTTTTCACTTCTCTTGTTGTACACAGGATCACACCATTCATGTAATCATACATGTACCTAAGGTAATGATGTCTGTCTCATTCTACCATCTTTCCTATCCCCATGCCTGCTCTGCTCCCCTCCCTCCCCTTTGGCCAATCCAAAGTTCCTCCACTAACCCCATCTCCATTATGGATTAGCATCCACTTATCAGAGAAAACATTCGGCCTTTGGTTTTTTGGAATTGGTCTACTTCACTTAGTATGATATTCTCTAACTCTTAACCATTTACCTGCAAATGCCATAATTTTATTCTCTAAAAAACACAAATTTGACACTATTTTTACTTACTTTAAAGGTTCTAAAGCTTTTCTCTTAGATATATCTATATCATTGATATTCATTAATATTCTCTACAAACTGAGATTTTCTAGTTGTATTTTCTTTCTCAAAATAAGGTGGTGGGTATTTACTAGCTGTTCAAGTGACAATTCAAATCCGTTTTATTTTTGGCTATTCCAAATTATTTGTACATTTTAACTAAAGTAGAAATAGTGCCAGGCACAGTGCCTGTAATCCCAGTAGCTCAGGAGGCTGAGGCAGGAGGATCATGCATTCAAAGCCAGTCTGCACAACTTAACAAGGCCCCAAGCAACTTTAAGACCCTGTATCTAAAATATTTTAAAAGAAGGGGCTGGGGATGTGGCTCAGTGGTTAAGCGCCCCTGGGTTCAATCTCTGGTACCAAAAAAAAAAAAAAAAAAGAAAAAGAAAAGAAATAGTGGAAAATTTGATCATGTTAGGACATGTTAACACACTTGCCTGTTTATAAACAACATCATAAAAATATTTTTAAAAATTACCGTCAACTCAAAAGTAGGTTGTAAAAAGTATCGTAAGTTAAATTCAGCATAGAAATCCTAAGTCAATATGTTGGTTTGGCAGTTAAATTCCTGATAAATAGAAATGTTTTTAGAAAATAATATTTTTATCATTAGAAGAAGGGATTGCTAACAGAAGCTATGCCTTTGTGATTATAAACCTATGACCTCTCTTTTTAAAAAAACTATGCAACATAAGAAGTAAGGGAGGATAAAGCCTGAGTTGGCAATGATGAGAAGTTAGGAAGGGAAAAGTAGCCTGGAGACATCCAAAGACCCACGTGTGGCTGCATTCAGTTCAGCCTGAGGCTAAGACTAGAGTTAGACTAAACAGTGAAATGGAGTTTAGAACCAGTACAGCAGTATCAGATAGTTTCTAGTTTATCATCCTCAAACATTTTAAATTATAGGCTATATACTTTAATTAATCTAATAAAAAACTAAATTATTAGAAAATTAAAGTGGAATTAGGTTAAAGCATATGATTTTTTTTCTCGATTATACCAATTATTGGTTATTAGCTAAATGTTACTACTCACTAGACAGTAGTTACTCTAAATTTATTCTGGATGCAAAACTTTACATCTGGGGCTGGGGTTGTAACTCAGTGGTAGATCACTTGCCTAGTATGTGCAAAACCTTCGATTCCATTCTCAGCATAGTGGAAAAGGAAAAAGCACATGAATAGAAACTGAACACCCTGAAATCCACAGGACAATCTTGATAGTCTCTAATGTCTTTTAGTTGATGATTTTATATTTAACATGTGGGTAAGATGGCCCAGAGAGTTGCTTACTGGCTGATTATCTAGAAATCACTACATAGGGATGTATGAAGAAATAGATAAACCCAATAGTGTAATAAGTTTCAACCAGGAACAAACTGAATGTGAGGTCCACCTGTAGAAAGACAAGAATAAAAAGAAGGGATCCAGCCTACAGAATGTCTTCTGGCTTCCCACTCTCCTGTCAGCCACAAAGAACATAATGAGGGCCCTGTCCAATGACTTGGGAGCAGAACTTGTGCTCTTTTGGTTTCATATCATTTGAAACATTTGAAATTTTTAACCACTTTTTGTTTCATATCATTTGAAAAGCTTTTGACATCTGACATATGGAGTTTGCTCTAAGGAAGATGGGGGTGTCTAAAACAGTTAACAAGTTGAAAGAGACCAATTCAGGACTTGTTCAAAGAATTTAAAGAGGCAACTTTGGTTATTCTAGACTTTGCAAATAAATATTTGCCACGGAAGCTCTGTGATAAGATACTACCATACACACAGTATCTATCTAAAATAACAGAAGGGTCATACACATACCTGTTGGGTCAGGTCTTTTTCTCCATTACTCTTACATTTTATGGGATGATTTTTTTTACCTTATAGTAAAGATGTTATTTTTATAATTGAAGAATATTTTAATTTGACCAACAAAAAATAAATTATTAGCATTATCACCTTCATTGACTTTCTCAGGATGCCATCCTGTTGTCCAACACAAGGAAAATGTCACATCTGGAAAGAAGAATGTCACAGTGTCTATAAATGGTTTTGCATTTACTACTTTGTTACTTCCATTTGGACCAGAGAGAATATCAGCATTAATCCATACGGGACACTTTAGGTGCCTCTTCACATTTTCTAAGAGTATCATGGATGGTTTCACAGCTGCCAGACTAAAAACATAGTTTGGTAACAATGAGAAATATTTCTAGAGTAAAAAGAAATTATTTTAGACTAATGGTTTTAAAGTTCTTGAATTTGTAATAAAAATGTAATATAATAATACCTGAATTAAATAAAATAAAAAATCACACACACACAGAAGAGAAAGGTAAGGTATCTCAAAATGTTGATTTATACTTATTATTCATGAGAGGAACTTAAAGGTTCTATCAGTACTTAAATAATTCCACTACTTATGGACCAAATAGGGGTTTCAAAGCTCTCCATATTAGGATCACTAAGTGTGAAACAATATAAGACATAAATATTCACACATCAGACAATGTATAAATAAGACAATAAATGTGAAATGTACTCATAACCTACACATACACAGTCATGAAATACCTAGTGTGTCCAGGCACTATATCTCCAGTACCAGCTCAAGACCTTAAAGGAAAAAAAGAAATATTTTTTTCCCTCATGTATTCTTTGGGTGAATTTGGAGACATAAACACATTTCTAAAAATAACTAGAAAGCAAAAAAAAAAACTATATTTCCTTAAAGCGTTTATGAGTTCCACATTTATTTTTCTTTTACTGTAAGCACCTATTCTATAAACTAGAGACAAGGATATTTTAGTTAAATTGAAAGGCTGGTTCTTTTTTTTTTCTTTTCTCCCTACATCTACTGAAGCTGACACCTATGTACTTTAAAACAATAAGGTTTTAATCAGCCTACATCACTTTTACTTTTTAAAATTATACACATAATGTACTAGAAAACCTCACTACTTCTAATTCTATCTTCTGACCTTTAAGATTAATCCTTCTGAACCTATAGAAATGCTCATTTCCAAGAAAGTTAACTGCAGCGAAGGCTAAGCATTATGAAGGTGGGTGCCGGAGAGAACACTCAGCAACACTCTCCACACTTTTACCTCATCTTAGGGGAGGACACTTCCATCTGTGCTTCTATCTTTCTTCTCTCCACTCCTTTTGTGCCTCCTACCTTAAGAGGAAAAATTAATATTCTCAGTAAGTTGGGAAATAAACCAGAGAAACCAGGCTCTAGCATTTACCTTCTGGTCTCTCACTCCTCTTCTCCCACATATCAGCAGAGTGAAAGAGATTCAAATCTTCTCACTCTTCTGCTCCTGAAATGAAGACCCTAGATTTTAATGGCTCAAAAAGCCCTAATGTTTGGCTTTGTAGATTCTAATTTAAATACTCTCATTTCTCTGCTTTAAATTCTTCCTGTCTTGTACTGTATCAATGCCATGCTAAAACCACAAATCTAAAATTCATATGAAACAACAGAAGACCCAGAATAGTCAAAGTAATGCTGAGCAAAAAGAATAAAGCTGGAGGCACCATAAGACCCAATTTCAAAACATACTACTAAGGTGGGCTGGGGATGTGACACAGTGGTAGAGTGCTTGCTTGGTATGTGTGAGGCCCTGGGTTTGATCCCCAGCACTGCAAAAACAAAAACAGAAAACAACGAAACATACCACATCGCTATAGAAATCAAAATAGCATGGTACTGAATATCTTATCCTACTTTCCTACAAGTTTTATATAGACATTGGGGATGACAAAATATAAACTATACTTGATATTATAATAAGTAACTTCAAATTACATTTTAAAGGAAAATAATTCTTTGCTTAAACTCTGGAGTTGGCTAAAACTCCAAATAAAATTTAAAAACTTATTATTTTTATACTAAAGCATGTAACCTAGAAGCATAAAATAATTATGAACTACTAAACGTTGACTAAAATATCATTCAGCTCCTCTCACACAGGTAGTGCAGCAATCTGGTTAGGGGCATGAACTCTCCAATTGGGGTGACAGCTCTTTTTACCATCAATGTGACCTCTGGCAGGCTACTTATAACTTCGGTCTCCATTGCCTCATCTGGAAAATGAGAATAGCAGCAACGATCTACCTCTTAGGATTGTTACGAGTATTAAATGAAAAATACATGTAATGCTCTTAGAACAGTGTCTGATGCATAATAAGTGTTCTTATAACCATTAATTTACATGCATTACCCTTCAAATGTTATGGAAAAAAATCACTATAAAATTTTAGTTTTCAGTGGCCCAGTTCTTTTGGGGTAGCTGCTAGCATTTAAGAATAAACAGCGGGGGGGGGGGTGCTGGGATGTAGCCCAGTTGGTAGAGTGCTTGCCTTGCATGCACAAGGCCCTGGGTTCAATCCCCAGAACCCCACCCCCACATACACACACAAAGGAATAAACAGGGGCTGGGGTTGTAGCTTAGTGGTAGACTGCTTGTCTAGTGTGTGGTAGGCACTGGGTTTGCGTCTCAGCACCACATAAAAATAAAGAAATAAATATAATAAAGGTATTGTGTCCATCTAAAACTTAAAAAAATTAAAGAATAAACAGGCTAATATATAGGGAGCCAAAGAATAGATCACAGTCGATAATCCAAGGGGCAATAGTAGATATACAAAAAAAAATGAGCACATGAAAAGGCAAGGCATTCTAAAACTTTAAACTGCCAAGTATCAAGGATCAGATGCTTTATCATAGTGCAGAGAATGCCTAGGATCTGGTGCTACTTCAGCTGGCAAAGCTTAGCTGTCATCCTTAGGTAAATCACCTAATCTCTCTGCGACTAAGTCTCTTTGTCCATAAAACAGAGCTGAACCAGTCATCACTCAAAAAGCCTGATGATTTTAAGATAGCTCTTTAACTCTTGAACCTAGTCAATTAAAACCCCTGTATGTCAAGATTCTGTATATTTATTTGTTCACCAACAGAATAATGAGGCTTATTGATATAGTCAGCCCCATAAGAAATGGTTAGTCACTTTAAAAATCCCATAAAATCTCCAAATAATTATTTTTGGGGGCAGAGAGGATAATTCAATTTTAAAATATGACTCAGAGATGAGGCAGGTTTACTGCCAACCCTGGATTTCAATAGCAGCAGCCTTCATAGGGCTTATCACCGCTTTTCTGGTGTCACAGTTTATTCCTGGTTTTACCTATAATTTTTCACACCAAAATACTTAAAAGCAAAATTTCCTATGATGGGCACATAGAAGTAATGACATTTAGCCTCATTCTTCATTATCAATGTCTCCAAAATAGTATTTTTAAGCAATTCTTTGGTTACTGAAAAGTTCCAAATTATTCCCTTTACACATCAACATAAATCAAACTGAATACACATAAACAAAACCTCTCCGAACCTTTCCTTCCAAGACTACTTATTAACAAAAGAACTTTAGATTTAGCAATCTGTTATCAGAATGATCATGCATGATAAATTCCTTTATAAAAATTAGCTTTAGCCTCAAAGAAACAATTATAGCAAACAGCTCAGTAGGCCTTAGGTCCACTCTGAAACATACTAGAGTCCATAAATCCATTTTCATTTTGGAAAAGATACAGAAGTAGATAGTCAGACGTATGTGTGGCTATTAATTTTGCCCCCAAGTTACTCTATAACAGCCAGTAGCATGTTTGTACAAATACCTCTTGAAATCCAGCTTGATGCCTTTATTGCTCTTCACAACCTCAGTGAGCCACTCCTATAGAGTATTATCACTGTTTGTTTCAAGGGGATGGGCCATGACTGGTTGTGCATGCTCTGATCCATTACTTGGAAGAATTACATCGGCCTCTATCATATGAGCATTACCTGTCCAAATAAAAGAACTTAAGTTAATGCTGAAAAACTGCAGAACTGCAGGAGATGCCATGTCCCTCTTAAAGAAGATAAAAGAAAGGAAAGAAAACTAACACTGAGTAACTACTACATGTCAGGTACTGTACTTAATCCTTATTTGTTACAGATGAGCAAACATGCCAAGAAGCTAAATGAATTTACCTTAAACTAGTGTTCTACTTTTGAATTTTTCCAAGTAAATAAAAGTATTGTGTCCATCTACAACAAAATATTTTTTAAAGAAACCACACAAGATGGCTATCTTTAAAAAACTTTTTTAGTTATAGATGGACACAATACCTTTATTTTTATTTGTATGCACCTGAGGATTGAACCCAGTGCCTCACATACGCTAGGCAAGTGCTCTACGACTGAGCTACAATCCCAGTCCAAGATGGCTGTTTTTAAAAACGCACAGTAACAAACGTTGGCAAAGATGTGGAAAGATTAGAATCCTTATCTACACAGCAGTAGGAATATAAAAAATAGAGCCATTTTAAAAATATATGGCAGTTTAAAAAAATTAAACATACTATGACTCAGCAATTCTACTCTATAGACACATAATGCAAGAAAACTGCAAATATATGTCCACAAAAAATTGTACATGAATGTTCATAGCAATAGTAAAAGTATCAAAAAATAAGAAACTGAAATATTTATCAACTGATGAATGGATAAACACACTGCAATATACATACAATGAAATGATACAATCATAAATAGACATGAAATAATGATAGACCTTAGAACATAAATGAACTTTAAAAATATGCTAAATAAAAGAAATTGGACACAGAAGTTCACATGTGAAGGAAGAGTACAGGGAGCTACCCTGAATTGTGATTCTGAGTTCAAGAAAAGTCTTCATAAAGGAACAGGCAATTTAATTGATACCAAAGGATGTTTAAGAGGTTAGCCAGGCAAAGTGTGAGAAGAGAGCATTCCAGAAAGAATGTATATAGCAGTCAGAGGAGGAGAAGAGCTGGGCCATGAGAGGACTCTAAGGCTGGTACAGACGCAAACTAAGCATACTGGGACAGGAGAACTTGAAAAAACAGGCCAGTTTGCACAGGGCCTTCAGGCTATCGATGCAGTTTGAAGGCTCAACAAACAGCATTTCATTTTCTGAAAGAATTCTGAAAAATAAGGTAGCCAAATTAGTAGATGGGGTTCAAAATATTACTTATATTACCTATAAAGCTAGGTCAGTGGGTACAGCTTAATTGAGAGATAATTTTTAACTTCCACCATCATCCCCAAATCCAAATTCTGGAACAGTCCTTTTGAAGAAAGTTCTAGCAAACACAAATGTCCAGACAGCTGTTTCTCACTGTTCAAGTGGAAGCAGAGAGAAGAATGCCCTCCTTTGTCCAATGAATTTGCTAGATTAGGACTAAAAAAATTTGGTTAGATATCAAAAAAGGTATTGAATTAATCTACTCTTTAAAGCAAACATCAGAAACTGGACTGACTTACTTTTCAATGCCTCATTCATCTGTGCCTTGTGGTTAGCTGCATGATACCAGATGATCTCAGTGCCATCTTCTGTTGTAATCCGGTTATTTCTCAGAAAATATTCCAGTATATTTTCACTCCAAAATCCTAAAATGACAGTATTTACATGAAAAAGAATGTTTCTTTAATGGGTAAAATTTTAAAATGTTTTATTATGTATAATAAGATAGATCATATAGATACATATTGATAGTAAAAATCTTGCTAAAATGAGGCAAATTAACATTATCAGTCATCTGATACAGTTACCTATTTTTAAAGTTTTTGTGGCAAGATAGCTAAAATCTCTATTCACTGAGCATAAATCACATATACACTATAATATCACATATACCCTCACGTTGAACATGAAATCTCTATATTTGTTCATCCAATGTATTTGCCACTTTGTATCCTCTGACCTACGTCTCATCATTCCTCCTTTGAGTAACCACACTTTTATTCTCCATCTTTGTATATTTCAAATTTTAAATTTTAGATTCCTCATATGAATGAAGTCATGAGTTTTTTTTTCTTTCTGTGTCTGGATTATTTCACTTAGCACAATAATGTCCTTCAAGTTCATCCATATTGTGGTGAATAGCAAATCTCATTCTTTTTAGAGCTGAATAATATTACATTGAATGTGTGTGTATATGTGTGTGTGTGTGTGTGTATGTGTGTGTGTGTATGTGTGCATGCATGTGCACATAGGCACATATACCCAATGCATGCTCATGCATGTGCAATGTGTGGACATAGCATATCTTCTTGATATATTTGTCTGCCTTTAGACATCCAAGTTCTTTCCATAACTTGAGTATTGTGAATAATGTTCATAGAGATATCTTTAAGAGGTAGTGATTTTATTTGAGTATATGCCCAGAAAAGGGATGGCTAGGTGATAGAATAAAAAAAATAATAATAAAAATGAACAGAAGACTTATCCAGGGAGGATAACAAAGTAATTAGCCTGAGGAAAATACAAGATTAAAAAAACAAAGAATACTTATGATGTGACGGGTATATAATACATATGAGTAATATAACTAGTAGATATATAAGATGGTCTGAACACCAGAAGCATAAAAATGTAGAAAGAAAATAAAAGCAGAAAAAAGCAGAAATTTAAGAGCAGAATATTTTACAATGTCTTCTAATGAATGTGACCCTAATTTATGTAAAGCAAAAGCTATAATTAAAACTTTTAAGTTTTGTGCAATTTAATTGTTTTCTCTACCTGAAGTCTTACTGTCCATTGACAATTTATAATTCAAATGACAGGCCAGGCATGGTAGTGCAGCTCTGTAATACCAGAGACTGGGTCCAGGAAAGAGGACCACAAGTTCAAGGTCAGCTTGAGCAACTTAATGAGACCGTGTCTCAAAATAAAAAATAAAAAGGGCTGGGGATATGACTCAGTGGTTAAGGGCCCCTGGGTTCAAAACACCAAACAAACAAACAAGTAAATAAATAAAATAAAATTCAAATCTCATATTTTGCTACATATTCATCTTCAAATTATGATTCTCAGACCCTCATATTAAGTAAACTCGAATTAACAGTCATAGATTTATCTAGTATGTACAAATATAAATAATTCTCATGTCTATCAACTACTTTTGGCATACAACATTTTTCATAATTATATATTTTAAAATGAAAGTTAACTGAGACTAAGGCAGGTGGTGGCAAAAAATACTTGTATCCAGGCCAACTCCATATTATGCCATTTTCTAATATAGAACTTTTTTGAAAGCTTTAAAAAGCAAAAAAGAGGGAAAAAACCCATGTGAGGCCCTGAGTTTGATCTTCCACACCATAAAAAAGTTTCTCATAATATTAACATCCCTAATTATTGTTTTTTTCACTTAAACATTGCTTACAAATTCCCTATGTGTAAGTCATTTGATCTCCATATAACAACAGTTACAAACCTTAAAAAGGCTATCAGAAACTATAAATAAAAGTAATATTTTATCAGTGAACAGAGGAGCAAATAATTAAACTTCTTACTAATATGCATAGGGACCCAGCAACCACCCTAGATGATGGGCAATAGAATAAAGAAGAAAGGGTTAGCGGGAGAATCCACTATCCCCAGTCTCCAACACACCATGCATGGCCCTACTTAGCATACAGGATAGAGTCAGAGACTTTTCGGACTTAGATGGCAGTGCATAGCTATCATTTTTAAAATATTTAAGCCAGGCATTATAGAAGGCCTATTATTGGTCCTAACAAGTGTCCAACTATAGGATGATAATTAAATCATAGTATATTCTCATGATAGAATATGTTACTAATGTGGCTGTTACAAATAAAGTTTTTGAGACAGACCAAATGACTTAAATAAATGGTTACTTAATGGAATCTAGTTGTTAGATAATGATTCATAATAAGATATTTCCATAGCACCTTTCAACTAAACACTGCATTTGAAATTTTATAAAGGCAATTTATAAATTAATAATAATGGGCAACAAAATAGCCAAATTTTATTCTTTTATTGTGTGCATGTACAAATATGTAACAACGAATCCCACTACTATGTATAATTACAATGACCGATGAAACACTTACAAATACTGTGACTGAAGAATCTAAAACATTAGAATTAAAAAGTTCTTGGAGTAGGAAAGACAATGGAATACAATGGTCATCATTACCCTAAGTACACATATGAAGACATGAAGGATGTGACTCTACTTTGTGTACAACCATAAATATGAAAAATTGTGCTCTATATGTGTAATGTAAATTGTAATGCATTCTGTTGTCATATATAACAAATTAAAATTTTTAAAAAATTTCTTGCCCTTTTAATGAGTGAAATTTCTATATTGTACTTAACCACAACTATATACAGATGCTCCCTAACTTATGATAGGGTTATGTCCTAATAAATACACTGTAAGTTGGAAATATCATAAATTAAAAAAAATGCACTGAATACACCTAACCTACTGAAAATCTGAGCTTAGCTTACTCTACTAAGCATGCTTAGAAGACCTACACTTGGGCAAAATCGCCAAACACAAAGCCCATTTTACTATAAAGTGTTGAATCTCGTGCAATTTATCAAATACTATATGAACATGGAAAATGAAATGTTTTTGCACCAGTATATTTTTGCACCATATAAAGTCAAAAATATCATAAGTCAAATCATCTTAAGTCAGGGACTGTATGAATATTTTTAGAATTTAAGAAGCCTCTGATTACCTATGATCCAGGGTAGTGGGGTTGAGAGGTAAGGCCTAATGGGATATGTTTGGCTCATGGGGGCACCACCCTCATGAACGGATTAATGTCCTTATAATAGGAATAGGCACACTCTGTCTTGTACTCCCTCACTGTCTCTTTCTGTCTCCTGCTGCTCTTCAGCTATGCTCCTTCTGCCACATTATGACATAGCAAGAAAGCCCTTTAGCTCCTCCATCTTGGCTTTCTCAGCATCCAAAACTGTAAGCCAATACATTTCTGCTCATTACAAATTACCCAGTCTATGGTCTCTGTTATATAGCAGCACAAAACCAACTACAACAATTTATAATAGTCAAAAATATAACCAATCTAAATGTCCATCAACAAATAAATGGATAAAATAATGTCATATGCACATACAACAAAATACTATTTGACCCTGAAAAGGAATGAAATACTGATACATGCCACAATATGAACACAATTTGAAGAATCCTATGCAAAATGAAAGAAGTCATACAGACAAGATCACATCACTGTACATTTCCATTTATATGAAATGTCCAGAATAGATATTTATTTATTTTTATGTGGTGCTGAGGCTCTAACCCAGTGCCTCGCACGTGTTAGGCTAGCACTCTACCACTGAACCACAACCCCAGCCTCCAGAAGAAATAAATAGGTAGGGATAGAAAGTAGATGTGCTGCTATGGTTTGAGGTATAAAGGGGATTTTAATTCTTTTTTTGGTGATGACAATAGTTTAAAATTGACTGTAGTGATAGTTGCACAAGTCTGTGAATACACTGCCAACTACTGAATTATACTGTTTTGAAGACTTTTAGAACTATATAATAAACTTACTTACTCTAAGCTGCTAAGAACTAGTGCTATAAAATTAATTTGTATATAAAGAAAGTGGGAGAAAGACTATGCATATTACATATATTAACATATTATATATTTTACATGTGGCTTGTACACAGAACCTCTTAAAGGATATACAAGAAATGGTAACACATGCCTGTGTGGAGAGGAACTGACTGAGGGACTGCAGGGAACCTTGCACTAAAAATCCTATTGTGCCTTTTGATTTTTTTACACTGAAAAGATACTATTTTTTAAAAAGTTAAGGGAAGAAAATGATTCACCTAGTGAAACAAACTGGTTAAGAATTAGCTAAGCCAAAAACTGTTCATGAGATTAGAATTCATTATTATTATTTAATGGCGTGTGTCACAATCTGGAAATTTTCACCTGAGCACACATTTATTCCAACATTTTGCAAACCTTGCACTAATTCAGGAAAATCTGTATTTTTACAGCTTAATAATGAGAGTGGTTAATTTTTTGAGTGTGAGCCTAGTCTGAGATTTGGACTTTCAGAATTAAACATTCTATGAGGCTTAACTATGCCCTAAAAAATGTTCACATTCTTTGATTCAATAATTCTTGTTACAAAAATCTTGCATAAGATTTTTTTAAATCAGAATTGAGGAAGAATAATAAAAAATGTTCATTACTGCATGAGTTCTAATTTTTTAAAAAAAGGAAACATGAGGAAATTGGTTAAATAAATTACAGTATAATTTTTGATAAAAAAATTCAGTCACTTAAAGTTATTTGTTATAGAAAGCTTTGTGACATGGTGATATTAGGAAAAATGCAGGATAAAAAATTTATATTTACTATGATCTTACTCTAAGTCAGGATTGTGAGAAAACACCAAAAAGTTACTACTAGTAATGAGTCCAAATCCTGGTACTGGAAAGCTCTGACCTACTTCAATATACTTTAAATGCCCCATAAAGATTACCTATTATATTTACATTCTGTAAAATATCTAAGCTGATGAAGGAATGCGCCACCGAGGCTGTCCAATGCCACCACTCATGCTTATGTAAGAGAGACTGTAACCTTCTGGGGAATTGGACGTCCGCGGTTTAAAACACCTTGGGTTCCAGGGGTCAAACAACAGCATACACTAGTTAGTAGCTGGCAAAAGTCGTGCACCGAGAAGGTGGCAGGCCGTGCTCCATGCCTTCCCTGCATTGTCAACCCTCAACCAATTCCCAAAGCAGCAGCGCACTTGACCATGGCTATTCCCTATTCTGTCCATTGATATTATGGGCTGGGCAAGTGTCACGATCCCTTCAAACCAACCAAGATCTCCAAATAATAAACCAGCCGTTTTCGGGCGCCCTAAACGCTCTTTCTTTAACGCCCTCCCGGGAACCCTGGTTCTCTACCACAGGATGGTGAGCGCGCGCCCATCCCCGGCCGCCAGGAGCCGCTAAGTTCAAGGAAAACTAGGTGAGGAGAGCTAAGAAGACCTGAAACACTCCCCTGCTGCCAGACGAGCCTCTCAGAGAGGCCCAACTCCGGGCTCTGGCTCAGGAAGGCGGGCGGCGAGCTCGGGGCTCAGGGCCGCGCTGCGCACTATGACCGAGCCCGCCTGGCTGGAAGCCCTGGGGACCCCTGCTTACCCGGCCCGGCAGGCGCTGTCATGGTGACGGACGCCCGCCATTTGCGCAGGCGCCGAGCGATGGGCAACCAGCCGACAATCGCCCGCGTGGCAAGCGGACTCGGAGAACCACGAGCTCCTAGCTCCTGGGCGCACCAGCAAGGCCGAGGCGGTAGCGCCGCGCCTGTGCAGTTTCGCCTGCCCATGGCTGTGGCTGTGGCTGTGGCCGTGGCCGTGGCAGATAGTGCTATCCTAGGGAAGACCACAGCGATGGGAAGCATTTGCTGGTGTGGGGCACAAATTTCCAAATAAGTTGGATATATTTTCTTTTTAATCTTAGAAAGGGTATCGTTATTACTCCATAAAAAGGAGTGTTGTTGCACAAGGATATTTAGATGAAGCTTCAAGTTTTCTCTCCCCTTCTCCAAAATTCAGTTATGAAGACACGAATTGGTGTGAAAATACTTTGTATATAAGCAGAGATATGGAAAAATGTGTTTTATATGTGTAATAAGAATTGTAATGCATTCTGCTGTCATATATAAATAAAAAATAATTTAAAGAAGAGAAAAACAAGAAGAGGAGAGACACCAGTATTCATTAGCATCTTAAAAGTGTCATCAAATCACAAATAATTCTTTATATTCAACCTAAAACATATGGTTCTTAGAATTAATTCCTCTTTTCTTATTTAAATAGTTACTCAAGTCTTAAGACAAACTTAAATGGTAAAACCATAAAATTGCTGTCAACTTTTATTATCTAAAAATAAAAATAAATCAATTATATCATTTGATCCACTATTTATATTCCATATTTTCGGATATTTAAATTCTATAAATATGGACATTTATTTATATATCCATATACCCCACCTGTATTTTTTCTAGTCACTTTTAAGAATTATAGCATAAGCTGGGGTTGTAGCTCAGTGGTAGACTGCTTGCCTAGCACGTGTGAGGCACTGGTTCAAGCCTCAGCACCACATAAAAATAAATAAAATAAAGGTATTGTGTCCATCTACAACTAAAAAAAAAATAAATAAAAAGAATTATAGCATAATTGAGCATATTTCAATAGCTCTATCTCTATCAACATACCTGTCTAAAACATTTCAAAAGCCAAATATGATGAAAATGATCTTCCTCTAGGTATATTTTGCAAAGTATTCTGTTATTACAGTTGAAAACTTTGCTATCCAGTTTTTCTGAGCCTAATGTATACACATATTTATTGTATATGATCTGGAAAACCTCTCACACTGTGCAGAAATACTTGATTTTCAGTTCATATGCTATAAAATATAAGTCTATAAAGTCCTCCACATTATATAATGGTTACATACATATATAGTCTTCATTACAAGTAATACAAGTCTCATACAATTTCAAAATAATGGAGCCAAAAGCATCATGAATTGCAACCTCCAAAACCATAGGCCAAAATAAAACTTTTCTCATTATAAACTGATTATCTCAGATATTTGTTAGTGATTGAAAACTAACCCACTTACACAAAAACACAAAAAGTAATATCAAATTTTTTTTTTACCTTATTAATGAAGAGTTAGCAAAATAGTAAGGTTGTCTTATAAAGAATTAGGGAAAGCAAAGTGTTTATACTGTCTTAAAAATAGAAGCATTGAACAAGATGCTAATTTAAGCTCAAATCTGATTAATATCATACAGGCAATAAAGTAATTCTGAGGGGAAATTTTTATAATGTGGCTTTGAAATGCTTCCAAATATCTTGCCTAATTTGATGTTTTGAAGGATTCCCTGCCTCTCTATAAGAAC
Source organism: Ictidomys tridecemlineatus (assembly GCF_052094955.1). Lineage (NCBI taxonomy): Eukaryota > Metazoa > Chordata > Mammalia > Rodentia > Sciuridae > Ictidomys > Ictidomys tridecemlineatus. The sequence goes on along the minus strand of NW_027526077.1, from coordinate 260,633 downwards.
ATGAAATTTTATTAGACCTTATTTGAGAGAACTCAGAGTGAACCTCCGTTTTCTGAAGAATGTCACCCCATACCTTTGATCCTTTGATTCCTCATACTGAGTTACTGACCTCAACTCCTGGATTTCAAAACTCAAATGGTGTGACACAGTTTTATTCAGGTTTTTTGTTTTGTTTTGTTTTGTTTTTCTGCTGTGACTTCAAAGATCTGACCAGAACAATTGTAGAGGAGGAAGAGTTTATTTAGGGGCTCATAGTTTCAGAGATCTCAATCCATAGACAATAGAGTCTATTCCTCAGGGCTCAAGGTGAGGCTGAATATCATGGCAGAATAGTGTGGCAGAGGGAGACAGCTCACATGATGAACAGGAAACAGAGACTCCACTCTCCAAATACAAAATATACACCCCATAGCTCCACCTCTAATGAACAACTTCCTCTAGCCATGCCTCATCTGCCTCCCATTACCACTCAGGTAATGTCATCAGGGATTAGGTTACTGATTAAGTTAAGGATGTATGTAACCCAATCATTTCTCCTCCAAACCTTTTTGCAATGTCACACACGCAAATCTTGGATACCACATCTAAACCATAACAGACACACCCTTTGAGAACTTAGACCACAGCAAAGCTATGTTCTTTAAGATGCTTCTTTAAATACAAGGAGCTCATGCTATAATAGTTTATACACTCTCGGCCTCAGAACTAATCTCCAAAGCCTCCCAGGTTGATACTTGCCAAGTCCTCTATCATCAAGGTACCTCACATGTCATTGTTGATCTTCTCTATGGTTGTCAAGCTGACTTCTCCATAGAACTGCTCATATTAATATACCTTTTAGTTGGACTTACTCTCCATATATGTCTGCTTCCTTTTTAATTGAGAAGTAGACAGGCATAATTTTGGAACTCACCCATTATGTGATTAAAACACCTCACCTATTGAGTATATTCTCTGTGAAGCTTCTTCACATCATCCTTTCCCCTTTATAAGCACTATGAAGCTAAGAAAAATTCTATCTTTGTATGGCAAGAAACCATGTGATTTGTGAAATCATATTTTGATAATCTGTTTTCCATCATGGACAACATCTTTTTTAGGAAATCATTTCTATCTCTTGAATAAAAAACATTTGCATCATTATCAGAAAGATCCATTTGATCCATTTTTTACAAGTTAACATATACCTTCACAGAGATATGAAATGAAATGTTCTAATTATTTCTGAAGAGAACTCAAACAAAGTACTTACCCATAAAAAAAATCTTAGTCTCAGCAAGACAATACCCATTATGAAACAACTGAAAGAATACCCAAGTAATCTTATGTGCCTGTTTCCATGATTTCAATAGTTTTTCTTAAGAGTCATTTGATTTTTGGGCTGCCTCCCGGACTCTGGTAAAGAAGATGGGTACACCTCCTCCAAATCCACTTCTAACTGAACTGAAACTATACTTACCCAGACTGCTACCTTTCTCTCCCAACAAGTGAACCCCAAGTGTAATCTCCAACTAGAGGAATTGACTTTCTAGGTGTGCCCAAGTATGAGGAATTTTCTTGAGCACAAGACTAAGCACTAACGTGGGAAATTTCTGGCAAACCAAAACAGGTTGATTATCCTAATACAAGCATATTCCTTAATTTTACAAAGAACCATCTCAAAATGCAGTGTGACATAACCCAAAGTTTTACTAAAGTCTTTGGAATATGATAAAATAGAATTATCATATAAAAAGAAGAAAGAAAAATTCAAAACCTGAATACCACATCAGAGTTAGCTCTTCCATTTGTGAGTGTCCTTCAGCATAGTTGTCTAGCCCAAAATTCAAAACAAGGACTTGCCTCAAGGACTTCAGAAAGGGAAAAATAGGATGTTCTTTCAAATTCTAAAAGGAAAGAAAGTTTAGAGATGTAACTCCATTTCTGAGTAGGAACGAAATGTTTGTTTCTGATGCAGAATAATTTTAATTCTCATTGTGACATATCTCTTTATTCCAGAATAGGATAACTTCCTTAGAAAAATCTCTATTAAAATACTAGTATTTCTTCCTTAAAATAAAGAGGAAATTGATTCCAAATTATTTCTCCACTCTTAAAAACAAAAACTTGAAACTTTGAAGTGATAGTGTATTTCCTCTCATGTGGTAATGAATATTACTCAAAGGTGTTGCAATAATAGATCCTGTCCCTCATACTCTCTCATCATGTGATATTCACAGGTCTCCTCCAACAGATGGAGCCTATGAGTGTTATCCTTGAATAGGGGCAGGAATGTGATTACAGCCATAGTGTATCTTCTGTCTATAAGGCTAGGCATAAAGCAAACCAAAATCCCCATCCTCAGTACAAAATATGTACATATATATCAAAATATTTTTTAAAAAATTATAACCATTCCTAGCTTGGTACTTGACAAACCAAGAATCAGGTTTACACACAAAATTAGATTGGAATAAGAGATTTCTCTGCTATCTTCCCTAATTATTGTTGTTATTGTTGGTCTGCAATGCTAGGGACAGAACAAAGGACCTTGCACATGCAAGATAAGCACTCTTTCACTGAACTAAACCTCTAGTGCCCTAATTCTTTTCAGTTAACTGCCACTTGAAAATTTAATTATTCAAATTAAAAGTCCTCCTTTAATTTTAATGAATGCAAAGAACTGAAAATCAACATATTTTTCAAAAAATAATTTTAGTTATTACAGCCACTCACTATCTGATTGCTAACAACATTGTTTCATATTACCCCTCTGTGTGGCACTGGAACATTCATACATCACATGAAAGTAGCATAATTAAGATTCTAGATTGGTAAGAGGTGTATTTTATACTGGAATGCATAAAAGACAATTTGTGAAACCAGAGAGGAAAGTGGACATGACACTCTGACAAGACCCTTTCCTTAGGCCACGAGTTCTCAGTTAGTTAGAGTATGTGTGGAGTCAGGATCTGGGAATGGATCTTCTTCATACCACCCTTCATAATGTCCATCCACCAGGTTTAGGCCACTGTCTTAACTCATTTTGCCCTTAAAATAACATCAAAATGTTGCTGTTAATATTAATCCATTTTACAGATAAGAATGGTTAGAGAAAGAGAGATTGCATTATTTTCCCAAGGTCACAAATTTGCCAACTGTCAGAGCCAGGATTCATATTCTGTATGCCTCTCATATATATTATAAGTACAAACATATAATATTTTGATTTAAAGTCTTGGTTCATTCAAGAACTGGGTGATTTTTTTTTTTTTTGTAGTTCAATACAGTTAGGTTTGAGGGCTTTTTTTATTGTTGGTTGTTCAAAACAGGACTGGGTGATTTAAACAATAAAAATTCACTTCTCACAGTTCTGGAGACCAAGAAGTGCAAGATCATGTGTCAACAAGCTCTCATCCTGGTAAGAGCTCCCTTCCTGGCTGGTGATGGCTCCTTCTTGCTGTGTTCCTAAGTGCCCCTTTCCTTCATGCATGCATGGGAAGAATACAGATACCTTTCTCTCTTCCTCTTATAAGTCCATCTGTCTTACTGGATTGCAACTCTCTCCCTTATGTCCTTGTTTAACATTGATTACCTTCCTCAAACATCATCATATTTTGGGTGAGGGTTTCAACATATGAATCTGGAAGAGTCACAGCATTCATTCCATAGCAATATACATCAGAATTTTAGATTTAGCATGTATTTTGCATCTCAGTAGCAATTCAATAGGCTTATTGTAAAGTTTTTAGAAATCAGCTCTGATTTCTATTCCCTGACCCCTGCTTATTGTGTATCAGCATCCACATAACCACAGAGAACATTTGGCCTTTGTTTGGAGGGGACTGGCTTATTTCACTTAGCAAGATAATCTCCAATTCCATCCACTTACAGGCAAATGCCATAGTTTCATTCTTCTGTATGGCTGATTAATATTTCATTGTGTGTGTGTGTGTGTGTGTGTGTGTGTATCTCACATTTTCTCTCTCCATTCATCTGTTGAAGGGCATTTACGTTGGTTCTACACCTAAGCTATTGTTAATAAAGTCCATTGAATTAGACAAAGAAGAATGAAGGGAAGGGAGGGGAGAAGAATAGGAAAGAGTAAAATGAATCAGACATAACTTTCCTACTTTCATATATGAATATGGGACCAGTGAAACCACATCATGTGCAACCACAAGAATGGAATCCTAAATAGAATAAGTTATACTCCATGTATATCTAATATGTCAAAACATACTCTATTGTCATGTATATCTAAAAAGAAAGAAATCAGCTGTCATTTAGAATTCTGGTCAAGAACCTCTTGTTTGATACAATGAAAAATAATTGTTCAGTAATGGTATGAGCCACATTTAAAAATTATTGCTTATATATAGTGCCTGATTTTATCATGGCTCATTTTGAGCCATTTGCATGGTTTGGCTTTCCACAGAGACAGAGGGTTGGAGAAGGAGGGAGAAAGTGGAGGGAAAGAGAGAAGGAGAGGAAACAGGACAATTTGAGCACAAAGTGAGGAAACAATTTGTATATAAAGAGAGTCAGGCTCAGGCTCATATTCTGCTACTTTAAGATTTAGGATACTACTGCTCACAAGTGTGTCCAATAGGACAGTAAATCTCTTTACCTATAGACAGTGTAGAGACATATATTATTTAATCTATTCAGTCACAATTCCTCTTCTGTTATAAATACTTAACACCTCTGAACCTGTATCTTTATTGATAAAATGTGGGAATCATGCCTTACTATTGCAGTTTGGGTCTGAAATGCCCCCTTAAGTCTCAAGTGTTAAAGCCTTGGTTGTCAGTTTGTGGCACTGTTGGAAGGTGGAGGAATATTTTAGGAGGTGAAGACTAGTAGAAGGTCATTGAGGGCATGCTCTTGAAGGGGATTTTGGGATCCCTGTTCCTCCTTCTTTCTTTAGCTTCCTGGCTGGCCACCATGATGTGAGCAGCTTTGCTGTATTACGCACGCCCTGTCATGATGTTCTGTCTCACTAGAGGCCAAAGCAAAAGAGCCATGCAAGTATGGAGGGCAACCTCTGAAACCATGAGTTGTTTGTCTTGGATATTTATTAACAGCCATGGAAAGCTGACTAGTCCACTGACTTCATGCTGGTAATGAACTTAAATTAAATGTGTAAAATACCCACTCAAGTGTGAAGCACTCAGCAAATGACATAATAACTTAGTAATAACCACCATTAACCAGGAACAAGTAACTAGTTATTACTAGGACCAGATAGAAATGCACAGGCCAAGTTCCTCTTAGTGTAAGGAACAAAGTTGGAGTTCAGTATATGTATACATATAGGTGTTATTATTCTAGAGACAGAACCTTCTTGCTGAGGTTATTTCAGTTGGGTACCCAGAGTTCACCAAATGTGAACCATGCATTAATAATAATTGTTGTTTTATGAAAGGAAAAACAAATCTGAATTGCCCCCCTTGTAAATTCTCCTCTTTGTGAAATCCCATTTCTTGTTCATGTATAAATCACTAAAACCAGAGTCAAATCTCTCACTTTAACAATGGGGGCTGATGACATGGACTAGGGCAAGGTTTACAAGTAGTTTAGTATGTCAAAGGCGGGAAAGAAAGGCAGTGTGCAGAGTTTTGACAGACTGAAATTTACCAGAACTGAAAGCAAAAGACCTTTGGTCTGGAGTTAAGGAGAGGTATCAATAATATTAATAGTTCCAGTCTTTAGCACTAAAACCCTAGCATTAACAATCCCATTTGAGATTGGTGATAGTCTTTCTTGTTGTTGAATTCTAGATGATGGTTTTGCTGTATTTGAGTGATCCACCAAATTGTAAAACCTCAAGAAAGAGCAAGTTGATATGAGCACAAGGTGGTGAAGGACTGTAGGAATCCTATTCCATGTCAGCACACATTAGGAATCAGCTTTCAAAAGTTTTCCTGGGTCTCTGGGATGACCACTATTGCTGTTGTTCATTGGCCAAACTCATGAGGTTATGGGGAAAGAAATATGAACACACTAAGTAGAAATATGGGTAAGGATATTGCAGGAAGCTATACTGATATCTTTTCAATGGGATGAATTGGCCAAAATAATCAGTTTTGTTTGTTCGTTTGTTTGTTTTGAGAACTGATTGTACAAACAACTCTGAGTATTGGGGGATAATTCTCCATGGGTCCCTCTCATGTCTGTACATCTTATATGAATTAACACACTGAAGAAATTGTAATTGTTGAGGAGTTTAAACAAGTTACGTGTATAGAAGCATGATTCTAAAGACCTGATGTTAAGTATTTGAGGAAGATAATGAAAAAAGTGCCTATTTAAAGATAAAACATTTTCTATGACTAGTAATTCATCTCAAAACATATAATATGAAAAACCAAAAATAGAGTGGCTTATTTAAAGAATAAAAGAAAGGTAATGAAGTTCTTGGCAGTTAATAATATATTTGAAATGACAGTGAAAGTTTCATCAGATAAGTGGCAGAGTTCATATGAAAATAAGAATACTTAGTAATAGCTGGAAAGAAGCCAACAAATGGCCGTGAATAATGCTGTATGAAATGAGATTGCATTCAGAATTTCTTAAAGTTAGTTGTAAAATGTGTAGAGGAGAAGGTTCTCCTGGTGGAACATAATAACAACTCTGCTTATTGGAATAAAAAGCTTATTAACATATGGACAGAACTTATGCTACTGTGGAGATGATGTGATTGCTTGGAATGTTTTTGCTTGCTTGTTTGTTCTGGTTTACGTGAACCTAACCCATCTCCTCTTTATTTCCATTCCTTAGAGTCTTATTATTATTCAGTTTAGTTGAAGTGTTTGCTTGAATTCAGTATGATCAGAAAAAAGTAACCACATCCTGACAGTTTTCAGGTGCCTGTGCATCACGTCTCACTAAATACAGTCAAATTTCAAGCCCCAACAGGGACCTACTTGGCAACATTCTCAGAAGGTCTTCCTCTGATGTCAAAAAATAAACATTAAACAATATATTGTGAATTAACAAAAGAAGTGCATGCAGATCATCATAAGTTTAACTCCTGTCTCAAGAAAAAAATCTAAAAATTAAATGTATATATTGATTTACAGGTCCCATTAGGAAGAGGTGTGTGTGTGTGTGTGTGTGTGTGTGTATTTAAATCAAATGCTAATAGGTCAAACATTCCTCCCAGAAAATAAAATTGTATGTATGTATCTTGGTCAACAAGAATATCTTCCCATTATGCTAAAGCCACTAATCAATTTACATTACACTCATGAGTTAATGTTTTTAAGTAAGCAGATATTAGTGTTGGTTTCTTTTTCATTTTAACTCATTACTTTTTTCCAGTCAGTCATGACACAGTAGTAGGTTTTTCTCAATAATCATTGATCTATACATTCCATAAGCATTCATTGAATGAGAGGCAGTATATTATAGTGTAATATCCACTCAATATATAGAGTGGATATTACAGTGATTAAAATTAATCTACCTGGATTTGTATTTTACCTTTCCTACTCATTAGAACTTTGCAGTGTTTCAGTGCCATGGTTTTCTCAAATGTACTTTAAGTATAACCGTGGTATCTGTGTCATAGTGGGATTTCTATATTTGCTGTACTTGTATTGAGGAATTCATTTTTCTTAGTCTACAAAATGACTGCTGGAGATATGGAGTAAGGAATATGAATCAGAGTTAGATCAATGCAAGGATATAAAGACTATAAATTGGGGGAATATCCTTGGAATCAAAAGTATGCATGGCAGATAAGAAATGACATTCTAAGAGAATAGCAACAAGAGCAACACATACAAAATTGTGCTTCTGTGAAAAAGAAGAGCACATTTTGGAAATTTCTAATATATTGCTATGGCCAGAATAAAGGTGATTCTAAGAATAGGTAAGCCTAAGAGAGATGGGGAGAGATTATATCCCATCAGACATGTGTTATATACAGTAATACATTTGCTACAACAAGTTAGATCATAATATTTTTATTTTAATAAGATAGTTTACTTTTTTACTAATGACCATAACTGATCTAAGAGTCATCATAAATAATTTTAAAGTATTATTTTCCTCCTTTAATGAAGATGGTAAATAATGGGAAGAATCTGTGATTCAACTTCACTGTTTTTCCCTCAGAGAAAATGAGAAATAAGGGTCCCACAGTGATTATTACTGTTGCCATTGTCATGAAATGTTTTGAAGGGATCTGAAGATTTTGGAACACCAAGGAAACATGACTCATCAGTGACACAAATTTCTTTTCCCTTTCTGGGAACTAAATCCTCTTTTTCTTTTTGACAGGGCTTGTTTATTGGATGTGATTCTAATCATGTGTCAGTCCCTATTAATCCAGGTTGGCCAATGGAGTACCATTTCCTCTGGAATTAGTGATTATTCCAGGAGCAGATCTGTGACACAAGAAGAGCCCATTAGTTCTTTTCTGACCATTAATATGAACCTGAATGAAAAGAGCTCTCCTTCTAAGACTGCTCTGAAGATTATAGAACTTTGACACCCCCAGAATCAACAGTGGTATCTTTTTACTGCTTTTAGGGGGATCTTCTTGAAACCAATAAAGAGGAAAACAGACATGAGATGGAAATAAATAAATAAAAATATGGTCCCAGGTAAAACAAGTCCCAAAACAGCATAAGCTTTTAGTATTATATGTTATACCTTCAATAAATTTTTTTTCTTGTTAAGCCGACTTACCTGGACTTGTGATTACCAGTCAAAGACAAGAAAAATGATGTAGAATACAAAAATTCTGATGAAGAAACTATAGCAGGAAAAATAAAATAGACACAGACATCTCTGCACATTTATCTATCATAGTCCATTTCTTTTATCTTGTTAAACATTTCAATAGGTAATTCTATTATATGTTTTCTTAAACAATGATCCAATGATCAAATATCCCTGTCCCTAATTAGATTTTTCTATTTTTTGCAAATGCACTAGAATTCTGATTCTCCTTTTTAGGAATCATATGAGGAAACAGGCAAGGTGGTTAAGGGTATGGAGATGAGGTCCCTGACACAAGGGCTTGCAGCTATGAGACCTTAAATGAATCACTTAACCTTTACATGCCTTGATTTTCTCATCTATAAAATAGGGATAATAATTTTCCCCATCTCATTAGATTATTGTGTGGTTTAAATAGGTTAGTATATGTAGGAGGTTTAGAGTGGTACTGGGTACATAATCAACATTACAAAGATATCATTTCAGGATACTTTTAAAGCTGTGGCAAAGATCTGCAATATATTTTTCAAAAATAAATTAACAACAAGAATAATCTTGGTAAAATCACTGTGGTCTGTAAAAACATTTCTGTTAAATGGTGAATTTTGATTTAACATAGTTCATGCAAATTGGGCTTTCTGAAATATAAACTATTTTGTGCACTTTCTAAAAGTCATTTAGGGTTTTAGAAAGTTAATATTCAAATGGGCATACTTAATCATTTGACAAATAGATTTCTTCCTAAGAACTTTATTTAAGGAAGAATAAAGGAATCACTAATTCAGTTGAAAGCTAGAAGTTAGCAGAGATAATTGCACTTGCCCTTCTATAATGCACCTCTGACATGGAAAATGAGTTGGAAGGCCTTGTTCCATTTTCAAAATTAAAATAAATGATACAGAATAAACTACTCAACAAGATTCAATAAGTAAACAAGTATTAGTCTACCCAATTAATCCTGGGACTCATAAGTTGTGTTTGTAAGTCAATTATAATTTGAAAATTGAAGATGAAATTAGAATTTTTAATATTTGCTAAAAATGAAGGGAAGAGATTAAATGCTTAGAAGAGGCAGAAAACTGGCATTGTCTCTTATTAAGTAAGAGATTTGAGTTAAAGTATATAATCTCTCTGTGTTGTAAGTTCTTTAATCAGAAAATAAATATAATTCTTGGCCTATTTAATATAAGGGTTGCTGTATTGTTCAACAAAAATAATTTGTTAGATGTGTTGTCCCCCCAAAGCTCATATGTCAGAAAATGCAAGAAGTTTGGAGGAGAAATAATTGAGTTATAGCCTTAATCAGTGAATTAATCTTTGATTGGATTAACTGGGTGGCAACTGCAGGCAGGTGTAATATGACTGGAGAAAGTGGCTCATTAGGGGCATGGCTATGGGGTATACATTTTGTATCCAGAGAGTAGAATAAGTCTCTGCTTTGACTGTCCTATGAGCTGCTTCCCTACACCATACTCTTCCACCATGATGTTCAAGCCCAGAGGGTTGGAGCTGGCTTCTATGGATTGAGACCTCTGAAACTGTGAGCCCTTAAATAAAATTGTCCTCCTCCACAGTAGTCACAATAATGAAAGAACTAAAACAAGGACCATCTTGGGGAAAAGGAGACTTGGAGTGACTCAGAATAAAGTATTTTATGAACACACACACACACACACACACACACACAAATAATTTGTTATCAACATCTTTCTAAATCTATGGGATGTGATTACAAGTCCTCTCTTCTACATGACTTGGTATCCTCTAGACAATACGAACCAAGTATATTTCCTATAATAGCAGTATTTATCTGTTTTTTTTGAAACATATTATTTCCCACCTTGTAATGAACAAATTGAGACACAAAAATTATTAAAAAAAAAAAAACAGGTTCAAGCTGGGCATGGTGGTGCTCACCTGTAATTCCAGTGGCTCCTGTGGTTGAGGCAGGAGGATCACAAGTTTGAAGTCAGCCTCTACAGCTTAGCAAGGCTCTGAGCAACTTAGTGAGACCCTGTCTAAAAAATGAAAAAAATAAAATGATTTTGGGATGCAGCTCTGTAGCTAAGTGTCCCTGATACAAAAAAAAAAAAATTGAAAAATACTGGTCCAAAATGACCCATAGAACAAATAAGAGTCCAGATTCAAATCCAAGTAGAGATGTCATAAAAATGTTTTCATTCTTCTCAATTCAGGATTTCTTGGAATTATTGTTTGTTTGTTTTCTTGTTTTGGTTTTTATCAAATGGCCTATCTTATTTTCCTTAGGTCTCACCTATGTCTATCTATGGCTTTGGCAATCAATTAAGTGCTTGCTTTGACACAAACAGACCATGTCCTTCTCCAAGTGACTGCTCGGGACATTCCAATTTTGTGCTCTGAGAATCCTGCATGATCCCATTGGGCAGACACATGAGGATACTCAGGGAGTAATAACCCTGAGTAATACTCATGCCAAGAAACTGACAGCCTAAGGGCAAATGCTTCTTTGTGTGGATCCTCACTCAGGTGGACAATGCTGAAAGGCACATCACATCCTCTTCAGAAGAATGGAATACCATTACCTTTCACAGTGAGCCACTCAGTAAAATCCTTATCTTGGCTTTTCCTGTCTCTCATTTGACTTTTCTCTCACTGCTGCTATCTGTAACTGTCCCTTAAATAACTACTGGCTCACAAGTCGTGTCATCATTAAATAATAAAGGAGGACTATAGAGCACTATGTCCATGAATGCCCCTTTTCTACTCCCCAAATCTAACCAAGATAAGAGAAAAATAAAAGCCAATATGGCTGGAATTTCTACATATATTATCTAAAGAACACTGGCTTTCTCTCTTGTGTGCTGAGAATTAGGGTAAGTTTGTGTGATCTATAGAAAGCTGCTTTCTTGTATTCATGCCTGGAGAACTGCTACTTGGGAAGTTAGTCATACAAGGAACAAAGAAAACTAAGCAAATTAATGATGTCACTGCTTCTGTAACTTAACTACAAAATACCTTTCCTTGAGGTAACTCCTGCAGATCAGAATACTGTGGAGAGATAAGTGTTAATCCAGGCATCTACCCCTGGACAAAGCGATTTTCGCCAGTCTCTGCTTAGGGCTACATCAATAGGAATCAAACCTTAGAGATAGAACTTGGAACTGCTTTATTGTGTCAAGTTTTAAAGAGCTAGCACAAACCGTGTTTGATTTAACGTTCCAACTATATCTATCCATATAGGAGAAAACAGAGTGAAACCTAAAAATTCAAACTGTTACTGCAAACGAACGCTTCAACCTAGAAGAACGAAATTTGGTGAGCCAAGTGTGATTGGTGTACTGATCATTACCTGAAAGTATCATCAAGATTGGGTGAAAAAATATTTGCTGAGATTTCAGGAAACTCATAGTTTTTTGGAAGCTTGGCAACCCTTTCCCATGCCTGCCTCTGCCAGGACCAGACTGCTCTCTGTTCCAAGTGGCCAACATTGAATGATGATTCTAGGATTCCCTAGCGAAATGGGAAAACTCGGGCACTAGGGTTGGCTGTTAGTGATTCTTCTTCTTCTTCTTCTTCTTCTTTTTGGTTGTAGATGGAAACAACACCTTTATGTATTTGTTTATTTTTATGGGTGCTGGGGATCGAACCCAGTGCCTCACACATGCTAGGAAAGTGCTCTACCACTGAACCACAACCCCAGCCTCTGATTATTCTTTTTAATCACATGCAGTGTTTTGTTGAAGGAAAACTTTTTGGCCATTGTCTTAGTGACAATAGACAGGAAGAAAAACTGTCACAGAGTTGGTGGTGGGAAGGAAAAAGAGGAGATAAGGGGTGGGAGGAAGAGGCAGGGAAAGACAGAAGCACTATTTGTTTGTAAGTTGTCTCTGTTGAGACCCTTGGTTCTCAATTTCAGGGACTTTATTTTCTTAAAGTTGGAACAGCTGGCTGAGATTCCGTCTTTTCAGTTTCTAGCCAAAGGCAATAAGCCAGCCCTACCATGAGCCAAATTCCATCACTACAATCTTGTTTGGTTAGCAACTTGTTTTGAAAATGTTTGAATTTCAAATGGCTAGGCTAGTTTAAGTTAGGTTAAGCTGCCATAACAAGTAACCCCCAAATCTAAGTGGTTTAGCCCAACTGGAGTTCATTTATTATTTATGCTACAGATACAAGGATGTGTCAGCAGGGGATTCTGCTCACAGCACCCACACAGGGACTCAGGCTGGTGGCAGCTTCTTCTTGATGTGCACTTGCATAACTGCTGCCACAATGAAGGAAGAAAGAAGAGTAAACAGCTCACTGGTTCTTAAAGCTTCCTCCTGGAAGAATACAGGGTTCTTCTGCCCGGATCTCACTGGCCAGAGAAAGTCATGTAACCTTTGGGGTGTTAGCTCTTTCTTGCAGCTGGAATCTCCATCAACATCATTTAAACCCCTTCTGCTCTTTTTACCTAAACCATTATCTGTTGTAGTCAGGTAGTACCAGCTTCAGGTAGCATGGTCTCAGCTGAATGCATGGGGCTTTTTCCTGGCACCTGTTTCTGTTTCCTTCCCCTGGCCTTTCCCCAGTTTCTCACTTCCCCACCATGGGCAGGTCTAGAACCAGCACCTAATCTCACAGTCCATCCATACAATTGAACTGAACATAAATGCCTTTCCCGGGGTGTTTCTATTCCAGATTATGTTAAAACCAAATCCAGATAAACAGTATACTCTCCCATTTTCCCCACACCCTTAAACCCCCAGGAAATACTCCCCAGTTTTATGTAAAACCCGCCTTAGTTCCACACCTCCTACCCAGAATTCTAAGTTTAGCAATGTTGCCTGCTCCTACTATGGTTTCCTTGGCCACAGCATGACCCACAGCAGATGAAGGGTGGAACTAGGGACATTTCCAGAATAAGAGGGTGTCAGCACCAGGTTGAGCTGTGAGGAGAATTTGCTAAAGATAGCATGCCCAGGTGGGCGTGTGTGGGATGCGCCAGCAAATTGTCAAGGGGAAACTAAAGTCAAGTCCAGAAAGACAGTGTCAAGTAAGAGGCAAGTAGAGGATGAGGACCCAGGACCCCAACCACGAGGGCTTGGGCAGGAGACTCAAGAGTGAGGCAAGACCCTGTGGAAATTCAGACCAAGGCTACAAAGAGCTTAGCATTCTGAGACGCCTCCCTCTCTGCAACCCCACAGCTTGCAGGTACTTGTAGCCCACTGTTGAGAAACACTGGCTTAGACACTGAGAGAGACAAGGCTGGCAATCTGTGTGCCTGTGGCTGTGGTTCAGTTCTGCTGAGTGCCATGAGCCAGTGGGCAGAACTAAGAAAGACTATTACGAGGTTTGGGGGCTGGAGGAGAAGAGTTTTGTCCTGGCTCCAGAGAGAGCACCCTGGACACCCTCTCAGGTCCCCCTTGGCCTGGCACTGTGTGGCTGAGAGCAGGGGATGCTTGGGCAGACCAGGAGATGCTCTCTGGGGACACAGGGGACCAGCAGGTCTAGACTGATGCCCAGTGGATGACGAGGAGAATCATTCTGCCTGCTGCTGGTGAATCCCAGAGGGCTGCAGGCTCTCTGCTCCCTGGGATGGCACTGGGGTGCACCATGGGGCAGCTACCCTGGAATACTCTTCCTCACCCTCCCTGAAGCTGCCAGCCAGAATGGCTGCAGGCAGCAAGTCTCAGAGGGGTTGGGGGTGGAAGAACCCCGGAGACTGCCCCTGAGGGGAAGGAGCCGTCTTTGAGGCTCCCCAGGCTGCTGGGTATCATTCAGGGGTGGTGGTATAAAGCAGGAGGGGCAGGGGAAGCCCCTCACTTTGGGGCTGTGGTCCCAGTGGCTGGGGAAGTCTCAGGTGATGTGAGCGCCTTACCTGGAATCTGTAACTTCCCTAAGGAAACGAACACCTGTCACAGGCAACCCCTGCCTCTCAAGGGTCCTTTAGTATCACCTGTGGTCTCCAGGGTTGGAGGACGTTGGATGAGACTTCCGTCTAAAGGCAGAAATGCATTCCTGGGTAGCATGACTAGAGATAACAATTGCTTTCTATATTTCAGAAGTCAAAAGAAAGGATTTTGAATGCTTTCATCATGAAGAAGTAGTGAATATCCTAGGAGATAGCTATGCTTAATCTGATTAAAACATTACACAATGTTCAAAACATTCTAAGCTACCCCATTAATACATAGAGTTTTTATGTTTTTCTGTATTAGTTAAAAATAAATTTTTAATTTCATTGTAAGTGAAAAAGAAAAGGAAAGACTACACAATATGTGTAGCATGTAAAGAAGAAGAAAAATACAGGAAAAAGTGAACTTTGGGTCTGTGGAAGAGATGGGGAAAGTCATGTTAAAATTAAGTCATAGATAATTGGGGAGGAGAAGATATGAAAACAAAACAAAAAAAACCCACAGGAGCATTAAAAGAAAAGAAGAAGCAAAATATAATTGAGCACATAAGAAGTGGCATATAGGGTTAGCTGGATCCATAGAGGAGAAATACTTTCCTTTTCTCCCTTTTCTTTTTTATCTCTTTGCCTCTTCTTTATTTACAGTTTTTACAAGAGCCTGAGTAGTCTTGGCCATAAGCCTACAGCAATGACAGGATGGCCCAGGAGCTAATGGTCAGCTGGGCAGAAGAACAGTCACTGTAGTACAACTAGGAAGAGATGGAGGCACATCAAGGCAAAAAAAAAAAAAAAAAAAAAAAAAACCAAGCAAAATGCAGACCAGGTAACATTTTCCAATGGTTTTATTTTTCCTTGTGGGAAGAAATTAGTGAATAAACAAGATTCATTTGCATAAATTTACTTGTAGATGTGGTAGTGAAGATTTTAATTCATTATCTATGAGTATATAAACCCTAACTTTATGAATGATGAATAATGAATTCTCTTCCCATAATTTCTGTTATATTGCTTATATATGAGTGTTTTTTTGTTGTTGTTGTTTTTTTATTTAAAGAAGACCTAGTCAGCTTTTGGCTGTTTCGGTGGTGCCAGCATTAGGCACACTCACAACCAAGACCTTTGCTTGGATGCCTAGCAAGAAAATGACACTTTTGAGAGGGCGGGGCAAGCCCTGGCACCTGAAGGCTGCTGGTGAGGAGCTGGTTTGCCCTTACTTGATGCTGTCCTAAAACTTGGTTCCATGGTAACTGAACCACACAGGTCTGGAAAGCTTATGTGTCTCTTCTTCTTGGCTCAGAATTCATCTGTTCAGCTCTTTCCCTGTGTCTTTTGCTTTTCTGGTGCACATACACACAAACCCACAATTACACACACACACACACACACACACACACAACTACATTTCAACTTTTTCTCTCATAAGCTCATTCTCCATTCAGATACACTGAGTCACATGCCTAGTGCCCACCCCCCTTAAAAATGTTAATGAACACAGTACCTTTTTTATTATCTATTTTTTTTACATGGTGCCAAAGATCAAACCCAGTGCCTCACATGTGACAGGCAAGCACTCTACCACTGAGCCACAATCCTAGCTCCCAGTGCCCCCACTTTTCCCCTTTTTGTATTTTATTGGAGACAGGATCTCACTGAGTTGCTTTGGGCCTCACTAAGTTGCTAAGGCTGGCTTTGAACTCATAATCCTCTTGCCTCAACCTCCCAAGCCACTGGGATTACAGTTGTGTGTTACCATACCTGGCTTTCATGTTGTTTTAAGTCACTAAGTTTGTTGTAATTTGTGACGGTAGCAATAGAAAACTAATATACTTGGGGATCATTATTGCATATAAGCATTTTCATCCCTCTCCCCTGTAAATTCTGAACCCATAGGTCTGAGTTGGGAGTACAGTCATCTGTTTTATAACCCCAGCCAAATTCTGCACCACTGCTTTTCTGATAACAGACCTCCATATGCTTTGGCTACAAGTGTGGAGATGTGATTGGCCACCATGGCACTCCATTGCCCTGGAGCTTGAACCTGGTCAACATATGAACCTATGGCTCACATTGGCCAATCACAAGCCTTCTCTGAGAATTTATATCTGAAAATCAGAAGAGATGAGTGTTGTTTCTTTGGGCTGGAATTTGGTTGAAGACTCAAAGATGCCATGCTAGGACTGTCTGCTGTGCCTGGCGGTGATCTTCTCTGACTAGATGGAGAAAGCAAATCTGCAGTGGGAAAGAAGATAGATAATAAACAGAGGGAAGCAGAGTCGAATGTTGAGAGAGAGAGAGAGAGAGAGAGAGAGAGAGAGAGAGAGAGAGAGAGAGAGGAAAAACCCTAGTCCTTTGAGCCTCTAGACCCAGATGCATGTGTTACTAATACTATCGCTATTCTTTTGACCTATGAAAAATCAATAAACCCTGATATCATTCATGTTCATTGAACTGGTTCTTAGTTCCTTGAAATATAAAGACTTCACCTAGTCTGCCTTTCTCTCCACCTACTTCTGTGTCCAACATCAACCACTTCGTCCTTGACTGTGCTAGTGTACCCTAGTCTTATCAGAATTTATATACAAATTGCGTGGAGATTTTAGTCTTTGGTGTCTGCCACTCATTCTAATGCCTTTACAGAACTCTTTCTTGCTCAACCACATACACTTTCCAGCAACTGCATGTTCAGGCTGACTTCTTCTCTTCCTCCTTCACTACCTTCTACTCTTCCTTCTTTTGTGCTGCTGAGGATCAAAACAGGGACCTTGTGCAGCTAGGTTCATGCTCTAGCCCTGAGCTACATTCCCAGCCCCTCTTTCTTCTTCTGATTCCTACTCCTTTACATCTATTTGATGACAAGAAATTCTGAAATTCTCTTCCAGTGAAAACAAATGCTGCAAAACCCATATGATTGCTTTTGTTCAAGGTTTTGTTCTACAAAATACCTTCTGTTTTAAATTTTGTGGGGGGTTATAGGCATCTTTAGCTTAAAGTGAGTAGTAAAAAGGTTGAGTATTAATTAGAAGATTCTCCCCCCACTTACTTCTAGGAACTTCCAGTTACTTCATTGATGATTCTTGCCTGTCTTTCATTTCTAAAGTTTCTGAGCTCTAGAAGATGCAGGTAATCATACACTATTATCTAAAAGATTTGCCTGGTGTAAATCCTCATTTCCAGGAAGATGGGCCTATAGAAAATACAAGGTGGGATTTACCATAGACTTTACTAGAGGTCGTCTTTGCTAAAACCACCATTTGTAAGTACGATCAGGTTCTTTCTTGATTTGGGCTGTAAAACTTGGTAAAAGTAAATGGAAATTCCTATTATTTCCCTCTGCAAATAAAATGGAAAGGACACTTGGTGACTAATCAGGACACATAAATATATCAGGTTTATCATGATTTATCACAATTTACAATTTATCACAATTTAGTAAATGTACACAGGTCAGTTAATACCTATTGCTTCTAATTTCTTCATCTTTAACATGGAATTTGTGATATTCCCCTGCCTATTTAACTGACTGAGTGGTTGTAAATTTAAACTAAGTACATAAATGTAAATTGCTATTATATACTATAAGAATGTAAGGTAAAATTATAATGCCCTAGTCCTAGACATCTTTATTCAAGCCTGGGACTATAGTATTGTGTGTTTCCTACTTACCAAGATTGAAAAAGTACAGCCAGGCATGGGAACTCACACCTTTAATCCCAGCAACTTGGGAGGCTGAAGCAGGAAGATGGCAAGTTCAAGGCAAACCTGGGCAAACTTAGTGAGACTCTATCTCAAAACAAAATTTAAAACTGGCTGAGGATGTGACTCAGTAATAGAATGTCCCTGGATTCAATCCCCACAAAAATAAAGAAGGAAAGAAATGCTTCTTATAAACCAGTTAATCAATATCCATACATTATAAGTTAAGAATTGTGCAAGCCTACATATTCAGCAACAGCAAATTTGTAACATTAGGATACTCCTATATGCAAATGGTTAAAGATTCAAAGTAGGGAAGTACATAACAATCTAAATAGATGCTACAAATTTCTGCAAAACATGACTAAAAATGCTCTTCAGCAGATGCTTCAAAAATCTCTCTGAATTACAGCTTTTGAACAAAACAGAAAAAAATATTAGATTTGGACCACAGATCTCTAAAATTCCCTCCTCCCCCACAACTGTCTTTACTTAGTACTAAATTTAGAGCAGTTGGAGAAACCAGCAAGCAAGACAATGCTTGCATCTGCTAATAAATTAATACTGCTGAGCCAAGCAAGTAGAAAAACCTCAAGGGGTCTGTACATGTTAGCACAGCTACAAATAATGCAAGCATTCCTGCTTTTGAGGAATTTATAATGTACACAATTTAGACATAATAGTGTTTACTAATACTTATTGAGGTCTTTGTTAATACTTATTAAGGACTTCTCAATTCATTGAAGCTTCCCAACAACCCTGTAAAATAGTTATATTATCCAGTTTATATATAAAGTATTAATTACTGTAATTTCAAAGCCAGCCTGGGAAATTTAGTGAGACCTGTTATCAAAGTGAACAGTAAAAGGTGCTGGGGATGTGGTTCCTTTGTACCATGCTCCTGGTTTGAGACTCTAGTCACATACAAAAAAAAAATCCATAAAAGATGATTTTGATCCAGGATGATTCAATACATGCAAATCAATAAAACTAATACATCACATATAGAATCAACAGCAAAATTACATAATCATTTAAGAAGCGGCAGGAAAAGCCTTTGACAAATTCAATGGCCCTCATGACAAAGCCCTGAGAGATTAGAAATAGGAGAATTTTATTAAAATAAAGACCAATTATACCAAATCCAAAGCCAATAGTAAAATGAAGAAGAATATTTTCTCTAAATTCAGGAAATACACAAGGATGTTCATTGCTGCCAATCTCACTAATCACAGTACTTAAAATTTTAGAAAAAGAGAAAGAAATAAAAGGGATTCAAATAGGAAAGTTAAAATGTTAAAGTATTTCCATATGCAAATGATTTAGTCCTATTCTTAGAAGAACATAAATAATATATTATGAAAATTCTACTTTGATGAATGAATTCATCAGAGTAACAGGATACAAAATAAACATATAAAAATAAACTGTTTGTCTATATACCATAGCAAACCTAGAGAGAATAAAGCAAGAGTAATAGCTCATTCAAATAACTTTAAAATAGCTAGGAATAACCCTAAACAAGAAAGTGAATGACCTCTTCAAGAAAAATTACACATTGAAGAAAAAAATAAGAAAACAATAGGAAGTAAAAAGATCTGCTATGTTTATAGAGAAGCAGAATTAATATTGTGAAAATGGGCATAGTACCATAAATGAATTATAGATTCCATGTATTCCCATTTAAATTCAAATGATATTGTTTGCAGAAATGGGGGGAAATAACTACTTATAAATTTGTATGGAAGAAAAACAAACAAACAAAAATACTTAGACAAAGTGATACTGATCATAAGAGAAACAATGGATAAACCACAATGTCCAATTTCAAAATATAAAACAGAGCCATAGTAATAAAAACCATGGTCCTGGTGTAAAGAAAGACTGATAGACCAATGGATAGAAAAGAAGTCAGAGAGCAAACCCAGGGGTACAGTCATGTGATACTAGGCAAAGAGACCAAAAACATATTTTGGAGAAAAGACAAACAACATTTTAGAAATAGTGTTGGAAAAACTGGATATCTATATGTAAAAGAAGAAACCTAGATGCCTATTTTCTAACACTGTACAAGAGTTTATTCAGAAAGGACTAAAGACATATGTACCAGACTAGAAGGTTTACAAATACTAGAAGAAAATATATGGAAAACACTTCAGTACGTAGGCAATAACTTCCTGAATAGAGCCCCCTACAGCTCAGAAAATAAGAGCAACAATGGATAAGAGAGGGTGCATCAAACTGAAAAATTCCTGCATAGTAAGTGAAACACAAAACAGTAAGAAGTGGTAGCCTCCAGAAATGGAGAAAAGCTTTGCCAGCTATTCTTCTGACAGAGGATTAATATCCTAAAAATATTAATGCAAATATCTTACTACCAGAAAAACAAAAACCTTTTCAATAAATGAGCAAATGCACATCTGGTTCTCAAAATAAGAGATACAAATGGCCAACACTTCAGGGGAAAAAAAAAACATAACATCTTTATCAATCGGGAATATGCAAATCAGAACAACATCAAGCTCCCATTTTCCACCATTCAAAAAAGCAATCATCAAGAAGGCAAATAATACTGGGAAGATGAGGAGAAAAATCTCTTACATGTGAATGGCAAGAACATAAATTACTATATCACTATGGAAATTCATATGAAGGCTACTCAAAAACTGAACATAGAACTACTTTATTATTCAAATATACTACTCAGTACTTACCAGAAAATATTAAAGTCAGCTTATTTTAGAGATATACATGTGCCCATCTTGCCATGACACTATTAATAATAGGCAAGTTATAGAATCAGGCTAGATGCTAGTTAATAAAAGAATGGATAAAGGAAATGTGGTATATATAAACAAGGAAGATTTCTATGCATAGAGAACAACAAAACTAAGTTAATTTTAGGAAAATGAATAAAACAGGGAAGCATAATGTTAAATCATATAAGCCAGACTCAGGAAAATAGTATCATATATTTCTCTCACATGGAAAACTAGAGGTGGAAATGTTCAACATTAAAATAGATGAATAATAAATTTTATCCATTAGCTCTTCACAACTGAAATAAAAATAAAGTAATTTAAAAACAAAAGATATCATTTACACTTAACCTTATTTTAGCTTCTTCAAGATATTTGCAAATATATTTCCTAACCTGGAATAGTTTATAAAAATTGTAGTGTTTTACAATAAACATTAAAGTAAGTAAATACAGAAACATCTAAAATTTGAAATTTCAAAATTTGACATAGAATCTATATATTTTAAGAAACTATAATGGAAAAACAACAATTCTGAAACTAAAGTATTACCATACAATTATTGAGTGTTTCTGTTTCCAGAACTGGTTATTACTTTGCACACACCATTTATTCTTTGACTAAATGAAGAGTAAATTTTTAGATAATTTTATTACCTCAAATTTCTTTAGAATTTTTATTGGTTCTTTTCAGTTATACGTCAAAATAGAAGTGATATACTAGAATATAATTATAAAAGCATGGAATATAATTTGTTCTAATTCAGGACCTAGTACTTCCTTCTGTTCTTCTAATCTTTCTGCTATTTACTTAGATTTTTTTAAAATTACTGTCACTTTTAGTGGATAGACTCAAAGTATGGATATGCAAGCCATTTTAATATAAGTATTAAGATACAGATTCTAGATTTCTGGGTTGCCATAGTTCCCAATATTACTTTAGTATAAATATGGAGCCATGGAAAGAAATAGAGAATATAGGTCTCCTCAAATGCTATGATACCAAAATATCAAGGGTCCAAGTAAAAAAAGAAAAGTTATGTGCAATGTATATTATATATTCCAAACTAATGGCACCAGGGAAATTCAACAATTTTATAAAAATTAATTTAGGCATGAGTATTGTAAGTCATGTAAGAATGATTTAAAAAACACAGTAATGAAAACTGATACAAAAAATCCTTGAATAAATATTATATTTCCTCTACAGTTAGAAAGCTGTTTCTAATGCAATTTTTCTTTCACTATGTATTTCACAGCCCATTGTTACTTCCAGCTCCCATGATCCCCAAGTACTTGAGAGAACAGTGATACAAAAAGCATTTTTTTTTTAAAAAATCAACATAATTCTTTAAAATGGATTCTTAGCAAATATTCATATAAAATATAAGAAAAAATATAGCTAAATTTTCAGCATTAACATCTTAAAACACAAAATTCAGAGCAAGAACATGAGGATTTTTACAAAAGATCACTTTACCTTAATAGGAGCTTCATAGCTGTCCCAAACCATTCCAAACAAGGAATCATCTGAGTGTGATTTTTTGATAGATCTTTAAAGCAAAAATGTATAACAAAAATGGTGAATAGTTTTCTTTTTAAAATAAACTCTTTTTAATTTAAGGTATAAGTTATTAAATGTTGTTTATTGATTGATTAATTAAAATATGACCTCCAATTAAAAAAATAGCTTGTGTTCACCTCTTTCTGACTCTACCTCTGTGAATCTATAAAATATTCAATATAGATATCAAGGCACTCTTAGTTCCAATTCAGAGCAATAGCCAATACATGAGCAGAAACAGATAATAATTTGTTCTTGCAAATTGCCTGTCTTGAAGGCTGAATTTAAAACCCAATTAATGGCTGACATTTTTTTTTCACCTGAACTGAAACAAACCTCTGGAAACACAAGACAAGATAACAAGAGGCACAGTTCTCTCTCGTGAATATCCAGGAGTCAAATACTAAGCAATGTTGTTCTTCAGCATGGAAATCACCAATAGTAATACACTATTTATTCCCTCTACCCACAAATAATGCAAAGAGTTCTCTGGAACTTTAAAAATTATTGAAAGTTAAAAAGTGAATACATATGTTATTTAGAATACCTTTGTCAGAAATATTTAAATAAATTATAAAATTGATTTTTCCTGTATAAGTCTCACTTTATTCAGGTCCTCATAAACTAGCAAGCCCTTTAAAACCTTTACAAGCACTCAGACACCCAGGGGAAAAGACTGCCAGAAAAGCAGAGTCTTGGTATTTGTACCTCTGTTTCCCTAGCTATTATGTAAATACCCTCCTTCCTCTGGAAATCCATTTCCCAGTCACTCATCTGCAAAACTCAGTGGCAGTCTCTAAACTTGAAATCTACATCCCTTGAATATTCAGATTTCTGACACAAGGTTAAACTAAATGGAGTCTCAATCATTGGCCTGTCTGAATACCTTTCCAACTACTCAACTGAAGCTTTGTAATCACTTTCCCTGCCAATCACTCCTTTGCCCAGCACTACATGTACATTTTAAGGACATCAGCAATCTGGAAAGAAAGTGAAGGTGAATGAAAACCTGTTTTGTGCCACAGATTCATGTATTCTAACAATTTCCACAGTCTGTTTCACTAGTCTTTAATCCATTCTTGCATTGCAGAGATAAAAACAGGCAAAATACAAGCTATTAAGACTTCCTCTAAATTTTGTATTAATATGCCTTTATAGAGAGCTTTTAATATTCTGTGTCCTTCATTCCTCTTTTGTGCTCATCAAACTAATCATAAACCCTAAGATTTTGGTCTCTTTTTTAAAATGCTTATTCCTACCCAACACAGTGTTGTTACTCTGGGTAAATACTTTTATAGCCCTTTCCTTCACTAGTTAAATTTTGACCCTCTACCACTATGTTCACTTAAAATTCTAGTCTAGTCCTCTTTAGTTGGGTTCCTATAGTCAATCTTCAATCTATTATTTAAAAAATCACCTTAAAAATGATAACCAGAAATGTACTGAGCTCAGAATTAAGAAACTGGAGTTTAAATCTCCTTGTTGTCATTGTTTGTACCCAGAAAACTCCCTTTAATATATTTAAGTTCCAGGTACATCCTCAAAACTATCATTTGGCTAGCATGTAGAACACATGCTGAAAGACTAGAAGGTTTCTAAAATTCATTAAAATTCTGAAATTTCTAAACTTTTGATTTGTCAAAAGAAAAAAAATATTCAATTGACAAAATAAAACAGAAACTCAAAGAGAACAAAACAGAAAATACAAATAAAAATTAAATAAAAGGTTATAGTCATAAAAAAGGAAAAAAAGTATAAAAGTAAAAGTCTTCATAAAATTGTTAGGGGTAGTAATTGAAGAGAAATTAACTGGAAAATCAGGAAGTAGAGAAATTAGAATGTCATCTAAGGATTAATATAAGTAATACAACATTGTCTAAATAATGTTATTCATAACTTTCAGTAAAATAATTTCTCTACAGCACTTGCCTGATCTTCTTGTTTATTAGAAACCATGAGGCCATAGCTCTGTGAGATTTTCCATAAAAGCTTTTGATATATTAAGAAAAAATCCTGATTACTAGTGGAACTAACTGTCAATATCAGGACAAAATCTTGGACTACAACCTGGCTTATCAGGTAAAATATAAATCAGAATTAACACACAACTGCCTTTGACTTTCTAAATTGATGATACACAATTTGAAAGTTAAAATGTGAGTATATATGTTAATTAGAATACATTTGTCAGACACATTGAAAAAATTGTAAAATTGATTTTTCCTGTATAGGTCCCACTTGGTATCAACCTGTACAATGGAACAACACAATGGAGTTGTCAGCCAGGTAAGACTACAGTCTAAACACAGGCCTAAAACTTATTAATTACACAAATATAGGACAAATAGTCAACCTCTATGAATGACAGCTCTTTATTAGTAATTAACAGATTATAATAGCACAGATACTTTCCAAGTGCTTATAAGATAACTTTAGGAAACAAGTGTTAACAGAATGTGGTGTCTGTCCCACACTAGAAATCCTTCTACCTTCACTCTCCACTTAGTTAATAGACATTTTTTATTTAAAATCTATAAATTCATACCTTCTTAATGAGTCATATTTAGGACTTTCTTTCACTACTAAATAAAACAGTAAAATATATAATTAATCAAAAACAGAAATATAAAATATAAAATTTTATGACTCTGATGTTTTGTTATAAAATGTTCCTCCAGACCCATACTCAGAGAAATTTTTAGAATTAATATTAATTGTATTGATGACAAGTAAGTAATGAATGCATTAACAACTCTTATGTTTCCCACTTTGTACTTATCAAATGTAAGGAAGAAACAACAGGAATTATAAAAGTTTGATACTTAAAAGTAAATCATTGGTTCCATAATCATAATCCTTATTAAAAGTTGCAAAAATGAAAGAAAACCTTATCATTGTCAAATAAAGTAGCATAAATATATAAGTGTCAAACAAGGGGAGACATGATGGTGAATTAGCAGGAAGTGGGGTTTCTCACAGCTCCACCATATGGGACGCAGAGAGTGAGAAAACTGTTTCTTTGTGAGGTGGGAGATAAAAACATGCCACTGATACTCAATATTGGACAGAGACCTTGAAAACTGGGGAATTTGGGGTATATAAGACAAAGATGAGAAACAGAGCTGGAGCTTAGGATCTGATGTGATTGGGGGAAATCAGTACATTAGGACAAAAAAAAGACTGAACAGTGATGCAGACAAGGGGCTAGGGTTGTGGCTCAGTGGTAGAGTGTTTGCCTAGCATGCATGAGGCACTGGTTTCAATCCATGTAAAATAAAATAAAGATACTTTGTCTACCTAAAACTAATTATATATATGATAAGGGAAGCAGACAGTCTTGGAATGCAGAATGTGGAACCACAGGGTCAAGCTATTCTACTCATTAAACTGTGGCATGAAAGTCACCACCAGTCTGCCTGGAATGTACACAGAGTTGAAGCTGGAGACATATTTAAACATCCTCACTGCAATGACACCAACTCAGACTGGGAATTTAGATCCATGTGTTGGAGCTCAGTCCGATATATAAATCTGGCAGATACCATCCACAAGACATAAACTGAGCCTAGCAAATCAGGAGAATTTCTGGCATGGACAGTATTTCTCCTGGGGGTAACACTAGTCAGATAAGCCAAAGAGAGCCTGTCCTCCTCTCTTCCCTTGACATAGCTGTGCCTAAGACCAGTAGCAGTTGCTTCAGAATCTCAATGATCAGAAGTGATGGACCTTGGTGCTTGAGGGCAGACCTAAAGAGGTAAGAAAGAACAGTACCCTGAAAAAACAGAACTGGTAAAGGACTGGCATCCCTGTCCCATGAATGTAGCCCTAGAGAGAAGAGTAAAGTGGAGTCCTAGGTGTGCACTGATTTATTAATGCCCAGTAACTCCCCATGAAGTGAAACACTTGGGGCAAAGACAGGACCTCACTGCCTCCCCTGAGAACATATTGTAGAACCTAGCATGACCTATACCCTGGGGGTGGAGCTGACAGCACCTTTCACAGCTCCCCATACCATCCCATGGAGAATGGAAACTGAGAGATGGAAAGATACTTTGGAAGAGACAGCAAGCACATACTCTCAGTAACAATCCTATTTTTTTTTCTTTTTAGTTTTTGTATGTGTATGATGGATACGTGAAGGACATTCATACACTTGTATATATTTGTTTATGCTTTCTCATTTGTACCATTCTGAAACAGTTATTTTTCCTTACTCTGTTGTTAAGGGTTAAAGTTTTCAATTAGCCTATTTTGCATTGAGTTTGTGTTCTGTTTCAAACCTTTTATTTCTTTTGTTTCTATTTCTTTTCTCTTACAAACAAATTCCATTATTCTCACTTTACCCTTTATTTCTTTTACTTGTTTTTTCTTCTTCCTCATAAACAATACATTGTATATCACTTTGCTTCTGTCCTACTCACATCTTGAAACTGCTAATCCTTTTCTCTCACCATTGCTTTTTTCTTCATAATGAACTCTATTTTTAATTTCTCCCAGAACTCTTGGTTTATAAAACTCCACACACCACCACTAATGCTAAAGCAACAATTAATACAATTGAAGTTATAGAAAACACCTATTCTTTTATTTTATGAAAGATATAACTCATGATTACTTACTGTCATTACTGATTTAAGTTGATACATTTCTGTTTATTGTGCCAACTAACTTTGTGTGAAAATAAAAATTAAGTATGCAATTTAGTTCTATATTTTTTATGCACAGTTGGTTGCAATTACTTGGCTCCCCCGCAATCTGTGAGCCAAAAGATATCTACAGGATCACTAGAAATGCACAGAATAGAAGTTCTGTTGTTAGAGATCCATTTTGATACATGAATAGACACACAAACAATATGAACAAGCAAGGGAACAAAGCATGCCAAACAAACCAGAATAACTCAAAAGCAGATTCCACAAAAACCACAGTGAAGAAAATATCAGAGAAGGAATTTTGAAAGTTTATATTTCAACTGATCTATGAGATAAAAGATAATGTAAAAAGTAAAATCACAAGAAGTAAAATATCAATAAGGAAATAGAAGTTCTAAAGAAAAATCAATCAGAAATTTTCAAAATTCAGAAATCAATAAACCAAATTAAAAATGCAATGCAAAGCATCACCAATACACTAGATGACTTAAAGGACAAATATTCAGGTAATAAAGAAGTAGTGCATAATCTTGAAAATAAAGTTCATCATGGAGAAAAGATGTTACCAGACCATGAACAGAATTTAAAGTATATATATAATAAGAAAAGGCCAAATTTAAGATTCACCATGATAGATGAAGGTATTGAATTTCAAAACAAAAAATGAACAATTTTTTCAATGAAATAACTGAAAATTTCCAAAATCTTAAGAATGAAATGAAAAATTAAACACAGGAGGTATATACAACTCCAAATATATAGAATTATAACACTCCTAGCCACAATAGTATGAAAATGCCTAACATACAGAATAAGTATAGAATTTTACTTATAATAGAATTTTAAAACCTGATAGTGAAAAATGATTGGTCATATTCAGAGGCAAACCGATCCAGATCTCAGCTGATTTTTCAAAGACCCTAAAAGCTAGGAGGTCTTGAAATAATATATACTAAGCTCTGAATGAAAACGGATTCTGCATAGAATACTAAATTATAGCAGATTTTAATATGAGACAATAACATCCATAATAAACAAAAGTTAAAAAAATCACAACTAGAAAGCTGGCATTATAAAACACACTCAATAAATATTTTATTAAGAAAAAATAAAATATGCAAATAAAAACATACAGAAACTAAAACTAAAAGAATAGTTAATCAAAGTAGAATCTATTTCAACTTGATAACGAGAAATGAACCAAAATAACAGGAAACATAAATCATCTCTCAATAATAATGCTGAATGTTAATAGACTCAACTCATCAACACCCTTTCCAAGGAGTAGCACATGCCCTGTCAGGAGAACAGAGCTTCAGTGTTTTCTTCATGTAGACATAGAAGCAACACTAGACCGTGTCTCAATTCTATGCCTGATATGGTGCTAGTCCAGTTTTTTGGCATATACTAGGCACCTAAAAATTCTTGGTTGAATTGGATACAATCATCTTATTCCTTCTGCCATTTCTATATTGACCCAGAATCTTGCATTTCATGTAATGACACTACAGCTAATTTTTCTGATTATTGAAAATTGTTATATTCTTTTATGTGTTAAAAAATATAGCCAGGCATGCTGGCACATGCTTGTAGTCCCAGTGATTCAGGGAGGCTGAGACAGGAGGATCATGTGTTTGGGGTCAGCCTCAGCAACTTCGAAAGGCCCTAAGCAATTTAGAAACATCCTGTCTGAAAATAAAAGCTGGGGATGTGATTTAGTCACAAAATCCCTGTAGGTTCAACCCCCAGTTACAATAAAAAATAAAATAAAATGTGTATGCTACATAATGACATTTTGAACAACAACAGACCATATACATGTAGAAGGTTTCATGAGATTATCTTGCCTAGGGATATCATAGTCATCTTAGTTTGTTGAAGTGTACTCTATGATGTTTGCAGAATCATGAAATTGACAAAAATGCATTTCTCAGATCATATACCAATCATTAAGTGACATATGACTCTGTGTGTGTGTGTGTGTGTGTGTGTGTGTGTGTGTGTGTGTGTGTGTATCTCCAAGCATTCTGCCCTGTTTGGATTTTTGTCATTTGTAAATAGTGAACACACAGGTTAATGATATTAACATTTTAATGCCAAGTTTAAGAAGTCTCAGTGATCTGAGTGTTTCATAACCTTAGGAGTACTCTTAAGACAAATTTGATTTTAGTTTTAAGAAATAATTCTTAATATCAAAGCTTAAACTGTTTGCTTAACATTTAGACAACCAATAAAATGCCTCAGAATTTTTTAAATGACAACTTTATTGAGATATAATTCATATACCATGAAATTCACCCTTTTGCTGAGGGCCATTACCAAGTAGGAATGACGCATCGAAATTTCCTTGCCAAGCGTACCCCATGCTGCTTAGAGGACATTTGATGGGACATTGCATGCATGCTTTAATGAGGTGACCTTGCTCAAGGACCTAGGCAGATCCCGGTTTAGAGCTGATCAGGTTTGAGGAAGTAACCGGCTCCTTGAGTTTAAGGCGTTGCCAGTTTAAGATAATGGGTTTTAGGGAAGTTGGAAGTTGAAGATTATTGCTGGGATTAGGGTGTTCCTGCTGCTTGTTCCCGTTGAGTTCTCGTGAGATTAAAATGGGATTGGGAGATAGCCTCGTGGAGTAGGTGAATTGTGTGGGAGACGGCAGAACGTGTTTGCCCCTGGACCTGTGTGGAGGTGGTGTGAGAGCTGGAATAAAGAATTGCTGTTTGAATCTACAAAGCTGTGTGGTGGCTCGTGATTCTGGTGCCAAGCATTGACCTTGGCACCCTTTGAAAGTATGCAATTCACGGATTGTTAGGATATACACAGAATTTTGTAACCATCAACACAGTCAATTTCAGAACATTTGTATCTCTTCAAAAGGAAATCCTATACATTTTAGCTATCACCCTCTTATTCTTTCAACTTTCCCACCCCCAGCCATAAGCATCCACTAATCAGCTTGCAGTTTCCATAGATTTCTTATGGACATTTCATATAATGAATAGACTCAGACAATATGTAGCCTTTTGTATCTGGCTTCTTTCATTTTACATAATATCTTCAGGGTTCCTCCTTGTTGTAATATGTATCAGTGTTTCTTACATTTTTATGGCTGAATAATATTCCATTGGATTAATTTACACACACACACACACACACATACACACACACACACACACACATATACACACTTTATTTCTCCATTCATCAATTGATAAACATTGGGTTGTTTCCATTTTGTGCATGTTCTGGAATTTATCCTGGGAATATAACTGAGGTAGTACATAAAGAACACATTATATTTATTATAACATTATGAAAGTGAAAAACTTGACGTTACTGGAGTCTCCAACATTAAGGAATTGTTTCAGTTATGGAGCATCTGTATGATGGGTAACTCTATGGCTCTTCAGATGGTGTTGTATAAGAATTCATGGCAGAAAAATATTGAGAACTAATTGTCAAGTGGCAAAACAGTACATAAAGTGTAATCCCACTTTATAAAAATGTTTTATATGCATAGAAAGGAGGTTGGAATCATATGTAACAGAAAACAGAAGTTCTTTCTACATGGTAGGATTATGAGGGGTTATTTTTCCTTTTATGCCTTTATTTTCTAATTTTAAAAAATTCCAGTAAGTACTTATTGAACACATAGTAAGTGCCACACATTGAATGGCACATGAAAAAAGGAATGTGTGGACTTATTTATTGTGTGCACACATATATATGCATCAACTTTTGAAGATGTGATAGGATCTTACTACCAGCAGTAGGATGTTATATTGTAAGTTTAAATAGATTAAGACTTACTGATGGCATACTTAGCAGATAAGAAAGACATTGAATCACTTTTTTCTGGAGAGGTGCTGTATATTTCTGCCTTCTCATTGAAATGTGTAGCTATTCTTTTTCTACAGGAAGTGATTGGAAATGGAATGCAGAGTTTATTTATACCAACCTGGGGTCAAACCAACAAATATAAGTATAAAAATTTATAGTGTGAATGAGACTCATTTCAAAGTAATTTCTTAAATCAGAACACGAACTCAGCTTGGCCTATTCTGAGTAGTTCCAAGTAGTATTATACTGTCACGCTTTTTATTTTTAATTTATATTATTTGCAAATGTATATCTTTGATTAGGACTTAGACTGTTACTAAAATTTTATTTTATCCATGATGTATTTTTTTTAATTCTTTGATATAGAGAAGGGTCTTATTTTTTAAGTATTTCAGTGAAAAATGAGTTCATTGTGAACGCATCTTTTGAAATGTATTTTCTTCATTGCAGGTCCACCTAATCATCTCATGAAAATGGTTTCTCTATGGAAAGCTTTGTTTGCTTCCTACAAATACATGCTTATCCCCTAAGGGATGTGTTATAGTCATTGTGGACATGTTATTTAGTATGTGGATTTGTTTTTTGTTTTACAAGAAATTTGCCTGTTTATTTTTTAATAGATTGTTTAGGATGAGGAGTCTGTGTCCTTATGCAGTAGTGTGAAGAATTCCTCCCATCATCCCCCAAGTAAGCCCAGTTGCTGTTTATGAGCAGTTCCAGTTTTTTTGTAGTATAATCTAAACCTGTTATTTCCCTGCTGTATAATAAGTCAGATTTGGAACAAAAAAAAAAAGAAACTGCTCCCTCCCCCCCAAAAATTGCCAATTCCAGATATACACAATCTGTGTGGGAAAAATTTCAAATGTATCTGAAAGACACAAAAGTAGATTTGACCAATGGCAAGATATCCCTGTCCTTGGATACAACTCAGCACTATAGAGAGTCCAGTTTTAAGTTATGGAGATGGCCTGAAGCGACACATCTGCATATATCTTGTTTGAAAAATGGTCATACTTCACAATTTCAAACAATAACTAAATCAACAAAAACACAGAATATAAACAAGCAAATAAACTTATTTCAAACACATAATTTAACTATACTGAAGTGGAAAACAAAATAACTCAAATAACTTCTGAACATTACTTTGACTCCATGCTATCTGACAATTATAAACAAATCATAATTGCCATTTCTTTTTGTTTTATAACAGTGCCCCATTTAACTCTGAACCTACTTTCAATGCATTCTAGGATCGAACAAGGAAGTAAAAATATGAGATCCAGGTTTCTCACTTTCAAGAGAAAGGAAGTACAAAAATAAGAAAATACAACACAACTCTATTGTACTGCACTGGAACTTAGGTTCAGTACAAACTCATAGAAAGATACAGAGAAAAAAGAGAAGAGACGCATGTACATGGAGGGTGTGTATGAACACACACACACACACACACACACACACACACACACACATTTCCTGACTGTCTGCACTAAGACCTAGAATCAATGACATTCTAGTAAGGAATCAACAGTACACCTAGCACCCAGATCCTAACCCTCAATGCCATCATTAGTGAATAAGGAACCACAGATGGCTGGAATCAGCTAATTCAGGGTGGAGCAGAATTACAAGGTGAGTTTGGAAAATAAAGTGCCAGAATTCAAAAACATCTGAAGAATGAAGAGTCAATGTCAGGACACAGAAACCACTGCTTGAAGCTGGGCACAATGGCACATGCCTGTAATCCCCGTGGCTTGGGAAGCTGAGGCAGGAGGACTCCAAGTTCAAAGCAAGCCTCAGCAATTTAGTGAGACTCCATCTCCAAAAGGAAAAAGGTGAGGAGGGGTTGGGGATGTAGCTCACTCTAAGTGCCATAAACAAAAACAAAAACAAAAACAAAACCACTGCTTTAAAGGACTTCCCACTGGCCATATATGGAACAATTTGAGCATAAAAATAAATTACTGTAATAACAGATTAGATTCCACTGAATAAAACAGGAATCCATGAGTCCATGCTAATGTCAATATATTTTAAAAAAAAGAGTGAAAAAGAAAAGCTCTTTCTTTCAGAATTTCAACTAAAAAATGCAAAAGAAATAATCAAATTAGAAAAACCACTATTTCACATAGTAGTAAATAATTTAGACTAAATCATCAATGGATATGAAAATTCGAGCAGCAAAATAGTGATCTAATCTCACAGCATTTCTCGGCAAAATATTTATTAATAAGGTACAAAAGAGTAACTTTTCAACAAAGAATTCTGACTGACACTATTTTATTTATTTTATTTATTTATTTATTTTTAAATATTTATTTTTTAGTTTTTGGCAGACACAACATCTTTGTTTGTATGTGGTGCTGAGGATCGAACCCAGGCCGCATGCATGCCAGGCGAGCGCGCTACCACTTGAGCCACATCCCCAGCCCACTGACACTATTTTAAAGAAATAACAAAGTTATCATGATCATCAGGAATGAGACAAACTGACATCATACTGCCACATAATTGCACACTGAGAAGACAGAGCACCATTTTTGTAGTATTCCTGCCTGAAATGCATAACCTTAAACTAACAATGAAGAAAAACAGACCAACTCAAACTGGGAGACATTCTATAAAACAACTGGATTGTACTCTCAAAAAATTTCAAGATCATGAAGGTTAAAGAAAAAAACTAAGGAACTGTTACAGATTAAAGAAGCTTTGAAAGAAACAAAGTACTTGGATTGTACTCTGGCTTGATTTTTGTTTTTTTGCTCCAGACACTATGGAAACGTAACACTCTCTAAACCATTGAGACCATAAATATGGTCTTCACATTAGGCAGTGTCATTGGCAATATCCTGATTTTGTAACTGTACTATGGTAATGTAAGAGAAATGTTCTTATTCTTAGGAAACACATGGAAGTATTTAGGTGAAAAGAATCATGATGACAGCAACTTACTCTCAAGTGGTTTATGAAAAGTGTGTAGAGACAAAACTGTAATAAGAATGTACTAAAATGTTAACTAGGAAATCAGAGAATGGTATGTATTACTATTCTTGCAACTTCTCAGTGAATCTGAGATTATTTCAAAATAAAAAAATGCTTCAGACAATGTATTCATTTTACATGTTCCTTTATCAGTAAGCACAAAGATGTTTCATGCAGTAAAAAAGAAATCAAATAAATTTAAAAACATCTTTTTCATTATACAGAAACTCTAAGTGATAAGAGAGAACAGTCAGTTTATTTGGCAATTCCATTTGTTTTTAGTGGTACACAAAGTAACAATGTATCTTATAATCAATGGAGTCTTATGTTCAAAAAAATACAATACAAAGTCTCATAGAAAAAATTGCTCAAAAATGCAAAAACAACTAGCCCTACCATATGTTCTCAGAAAAAATACCAATTCTAAGAAAATATAATTCAGTAAAAAAGCCAAAGTAACTTTCTTATCAAAATCACCATTAATACCTTGTGTTGCTAGAATAATCCCCCATGGCCACATCTAGGAGGCTTCGAACCAAGGTCTTTGAGGGCTCCTTGAGAAATTTTTGCTGGTAGATCCCTACTAAAAGATCCTGTACAGTGAGAAATTCTAGATCTTGCCTGAATTCTTCCATATGTAAAGAAAAAAAACAATTAGTGAAGGTGTGTATCAAAATGGAAACAGGTACTATAACACACTTCTGCAGTGACCCATAGTTTTACTTACCTAATGCTCGTGCCATTCGTTTCAAACACTAATTGACTCTGGCTCTATCATCAGACTGGACAAGGGAAAAAAATTATTTGTATTGTATGCCTACCTTAAGTTGCTTTTAATTAATTAATGCTGTCCTCTCAAATGGGTGGGGGGAGATATAGGGAATAAAGACTGAAGAATTTGATAACTAAATGAGAACTATTAAAAACAAGTGATGTACATTAGAAAAAAACTATTGTTACTACTCACCAGTTACATTTACCTAGCAATGCTAACAAAGTGAGACTTAGGATACGCAAACACATAAAACTATTAAGAAGGAAAATATTATATAGTCTGCTCATGATTAATAAGTACAAAAGTCAAAACCCAATTTCTCTGACTCCTAGCCTAGAAGAATTCAGATAAAATAAATAATATAGTTTTCTCTCAGCATTACAAAAAAGGGGGGGATGCTACATTAGAATTTCTGTAGAAGATAATCTTATGTGGAATAATAGATGTTCAGAACACAGCATCCATTCTTCAGGTTAAAAAGACACTGCAGATATTTCAAGAGGAAGAGCTCAGAAAATATGTTATCTATCCAAGTGAAAATATATTCAGCTTTATAGTCTTCAAAATCTCTCCCAAATCAGTGAAATTTTAAAAAAAGGAATTATATATTAATCACTCTGAAACTACTCAGAATTAATCTCACAAACACAGTTAATATACAGACAAGAATTCTTTTTCTAGGTGCTTTCTGTGGATGTTCCAGTATCTAAATGGATACCTTAAGAACTATTAACTGGAAATTACCTTGCAGTAGATAGGTAGCCAGTTCCCTGGGTTTGGATGAATAAATCTATACAGGTTTTGTAATACAGTTGCTTGGTCATGCCCCAATTCAAAGTTTGAAATAGGAATCTTGTGACTAGAATCACCTGAAGGAAATAAAAAGGAGGTAGAAGTTCAAACTTTGAACAACATAAATATTATGGTGTACTCTAGAAGTAGGAGTAAGAGAAGAGAATAGTAGGTAGTTCATATTTAAGCACTTGTTCCATGCCGCAATCTTGGCTGGGCACAAGATCATGAGCCACCACACAGCTTTGTAGATTCAAACAACAATTCTTTATTCCCGAACTCACACCTGCCTTCAACAAACACGTTCTGGGGAAATCCCAGTTCTGCTGCTGCCCAATTCACCTACTCCATGAGTCTTTTTTTCAAATACTTTTTGAATCTCAGGAGAACTCAACGGGAACTCAAGGATCGGGCATGCCTGAAGCAGCAGGATACGCCCTATCCCCCCGCCCCCCAAGCAGGGTACACCTTAAACCTGGAACTTCCCTAAACCCAAGGACGGGATACTCCCTAAAACCTGATCAGCTCTAAACCAGATCCGCCCTGGTCCTTGAGCAAGGTCACCTTACTAAAGCATTCATGCAATGTCCCAGCGAATGTCCTCTAAGCAACATGAAGTACGCTGGCAAGGAAATTTCGATGCATCATCCCTATTTGGCAATGGCCCTCAGCAGTTCCATGTGCTGGTATGCTTAGGTACTTAACATTTTAATTCATAGTCTTAGTCACTTTAGGAGATTGATGATATATACAAAAGTAAAGGCCACTGAGGATCCCAGAAATTGGTAGAGAAAGATAACAGTTGGTAAATGTGGGGTCAGGACCCAAAACACAGGCTAAAGTGAGCAAGCCTGCAGTGTTTTCATTATTCCCATGCTGCCTCTTGGGAATATTTTGTTAGTAGGGCTGGGGAACACTGTAGTAATGACTACTTTTTAAGAGGTTGTATGATGAAGACTTTAATTACCAGAATAGACCAAATAATTTGAACCAACTCTCCAGGAAAAGGAATAAAATTCCTTGGGTATATTAAGAGCATATGACAAGAGTAAAGAATTACTAAGTCAAGGTACACAAGAATACAGAAATCCAAAAAAGCAAGGCTAATTTTGGAAAAGTTTTCCCCTGGGTTATTTTAGTTACAAAAGAGAAAGCAAATGGCTGAGCAGTGTGCTTTTGCAGTTTTGGGGTTTCAACTTCTAGAAGCACAGTTTCTAGAAGCCCAGCTAAGATGACAATATTACAGGTCCCAAATTACTTACATTTTCAAATACTTTATAATCAAGTACAAAAAGACAAGAATGAGAATCAAAATAAAGTTGATAAAGATCCACAGGTACTCCAGATAAATAATTATGCTTATGTTTGACAAGTTCAAATTATGAAATTCAATGTAAAATTAAGAACTATAAGAAGAGAATGCAGGGGGCTGGGATTATGGTTCAGTGGAAGAGTGCTTGCCTTGCACACATGAGGCACTGAGTGTGATCCTCAGCACCACATAAAGTAAATAAATAAGCAAAATAAAGGTATTGTGTCCATGTTCAACTAAAACAATTTAAAAAAGAGAATGCAGGATGAATTCAGCCTAAGAAGATAAACAAGACTGATCATCCCCAGCAAAATCAACCAAAAGAAAGAAGATCCAAATTAATAAAATTAGAGATAAAAAAGGAGAAATCACAGAGACATCACAGAAATCTTAAGGAACATTAGAAACTATTTATTCTCCAATAAACTGGGTAGCCTAGAAGAATTGGATATATATAGATATATACAACCTGCCAAAACTGAATCAAGAAGACAGAAAACCCAAAAGACCAATAACTAGCAATGAGAGAGAAATAGTAGTAAAAGACTTCCAAAAAGAAAGGTCCAAGACCAGATGGATCTACTTCTTTTATTTATTTATTTATTTTTATTTATTTATTTATTTATTTAATGACTCTGGATTTATTCCAATGGTGTTTTACCACTGAGCTATACCCCAATCTTTTAAAATTTTATTTTGACAGGGTGTTGTTGAGTTTCCAAGGGTAGCCTCAAACATGCAATCCTCCTGCCTCAGCCATAATACGTTACTGGGATTATAATCAAGTACCACTGAACCTAGTGAAAAGCTCATTTCTGTAGAAATTGTCCCAATATAAAAATGATGCATTTTGACTATAAAGCCAGTTCTCCATAACACATGCATACAACTTCTGACTGTAGAGTGGACCACTTATACCCCAGCCTAAGCCATCTATTTTCTGCACAGACCTCAGGTTAATGTCTCTCACTTATAGTTTCAATCTCATTGTTTTAAAACTCAGATTGGAGGTTCCCTTCCTCCAGTACTGTTTGCAACTGAGGCTCAGTCATCAGCCATTTACTAGAATAGGTTAGATTTGATACATCTCCTAAATGCTTTCAATCTCCAATGAGCAACTAAGAAAGACAGCCCCCAGAGTGTGTGTGTGTGTGTGTGTGTGTTTGTGTGTGTGTGTGTGTGTGACGGGAGGGCTGTTAAAGTTCAATTTTCCAATGCTCATGGACTCTTCATTAAAATTTTCTTCTTATATACTACTAGGTCATTGAGATTTTGTGTAGTTTTCTTCAATTCATGCTTCCTGTGAGTGAAGTGTGATATGAGGGATTTCTTTTTTGATGAGAAATCAATCCAATAAATTCGTGTAATGAACAATTGAAATCAACATTGTTACCCATGTCATCTGTCATTTATTTTGCTATTAAAAATAATAATTGAGAGGCAATCAGGCACA
Source organism: Ictidomys tridecemlineatus (assembly GCF_052094955.1). Lineage (NCBI taxonomy): Eukaryota > Metazoa > Chordata > Mammalia > Rodentia > Sciuridae > Ictidomys > Ictidomys tridecemlineatus. Next base: position 222,222 of record NW_027526077.1, on the reverse strand, counting down.
AACAACTACAGCCCCTTGAGTTCCTACATAATCAAATGGAAGCCCAAATTAAACAGTAAAATGAAATTTAGGCTTAACTAATCACAAAACACCAACTAAAGTAAAACTGGTAACTTTGCATGTGATTATGCCCAAGGCAGGCAAATGTCCAGCTATAGACAACCAAGTGATTTCTTCACCTCTGCTTTCAAACCATGGAAGCCCACTGCATAGGCCTCGGAGGCTTTCTGGTTCTGAGTTATGCTTGTTTTCATGAATGGTTATTTGCTCAAATTAACTTCATTAAATATATTTTATGTTGTTTTTCTTTTATCACTTCTATGTACAACTTCATTTTGGTGGCTCTGATTGCTACCCTATGATGGAGGAGCAGAATTTTACATGTGGCTTAAGCAGAGTAATGAAGTTTTGCCCTGTGTTTTCAAGAAGTTGTATCTTACTGCTGTTTACTCTAGTTTTGGAGGGTCTTTCTACTATGGGCTCGAAGATGGCCTACACAGTGTCATTTCATTGGAGTGATTGCTGTCTTGGTCACTGATACATTGTGTTATGGTGGCTTTTCCTATTTAGTGGAGGAAAATTGCTGGTATCTCCCAGAATGATAATTATGCAAACTTAAACTATCTTTCATATTCAAATAGTGACAATATAAAGCTTTCTTTCAGAGTCTCTCCAAATCTCAGGGAGGGATTCAATGAGGAAACATAAGCTGATTGGACAGCTCAGTCTTTTAGTTTTTTTGGTACTGTGGACTGAACTCAGGGCACTCAACCACTAAGCCACATGCGTGGCCTTATTTTGTATTTTATTTACAGATAGGGTCCCATTGAGTTTCTTCATGCCTCAACATTGCTGATGCTGGCTTTGAACTTGCAATCCTCCTATCTCAGCTTCCCAAGCTGCTAGGATTACAAGGCTGTGCCTCTGTACCCAGCCAGCTTAGTTTTCTTAATATATGCTATCTTCTCTTGTAATATATGGAAAATATCCTTAGAAATTGTTTGCAGACTTTTCCTAGGGCTGCTTTTATGTATTATGCTTTGTCCCATATGTATCTGCCTTTCCCCAGGAAACCTGGGATGCATCGCACTGAATTCATTTTTCACTGATATCTTTTCAAGAACGAGGTCAGATGCTAGCACAGATGAGTACTTCTGTCTTTTCATTGTGTTAGGAAAAAAATTTGCCCTTCTTTAATGGCAAATTATTTTCTTTCTTCGATCAGCAAATGTTTTCTGTAATTACTCCACGGAATGTATTGACTATATAGCATAAATAAAAAGCCATTCACTCAAAACTTCTTGTCCAGATACTTTTTAAAAATACTATTTTTTAATTGGGTATGGACTCAATGCTTTTATTTGTTTTTATGTGAACCCAGGGCCTCACAATTGTGAGGCAAGTGCTCTACCACTGAGCTACAAATCCAGACCCTTGTCCAGAGACTTCTGATGGCTAAAATCAGATCTCCTCTCTTTGACATCCATGGGTGATAATATCAAAAGGGAGCCCAAATCTTCTCGAGTTTAAATGGACTGCTAATGAATAAAATAAGCAATATGGTTTACCTTTGTAGGAGAATAAATTTTAGTCTAACTTTCTATAGGTCTATTATTTTCCTTTGGACTAGTTCCTATTTATTTCAATCACTTCTTATTTACTTATTTATTTACTGTAGTACAAGAATTATAATAGTGACCCAAATCTTCCAATGCAGGACCTAGTATATGGTACAGTCTCCACATATGTTAGATATATGAAGAACCAATAGATATAATGGTGAATCAATTGAGAAAATACATACAAACTGCTGTGAAACATACCATGCCATAATGCAAGAGCTATAACGCATATTATTATGTAATATGGAAAATATAGAGTGGGATCATGATTAAATAGATAAAGGAGGAGATGATTTCTCTTAAGTTGTATGGAATTATTACATAGGACCATGAGCAAATCATAGCTAACCACTGGAAGGATGCTACAACTCCCCAATCTTATACCCATCTGCACCCACCACTCACAAACAAACACACATATTGGAGACATAGAAAATTTCAACAAGATATACTGAATGATATATGTAAGATCAAATAATACCTTGTTTGTTTAAAACAAAGTAAAACATTTTCCATCACTTTTGATCCCTTACCAACTTGCATTATACTAAGCATCCATCACTCTATACCATATTATATTATTTGTTTATTTTAAAATTTTCTCTATGTCAATAGAAAAGTAGATGAGACAGCTGACTTTGCTTACTGCTATATCCCCTAGAATAATGACTAGTATGTATCAGCATACTTGATAATATTTATTGAATAAACAGATGGGTGAATAAATAGCAGCTGAAGGCTAGAATAGATATTTTCTTATTCTAATTCTTCCTAGTATACCACTCTGTTTCTTAATAAAGCTAATCTGCAATTTTATGTTTTGACATGAATTGTCATGAAACAGAATAAAATAAACAGAATAAAACTGGGAAAAATAATTTTCAGTTCTACTTTTTATCTTATTAGGAAGACTGAAACTTCTTGACTTCTATCTACTGTTATTGAAAGTAAACTCAGACTATTATAAGTATGAAAGTGTAAAAGAAGGTGTACATAGCTTAGATACACAATAAACACAGCAAGATTCCCCTTTTTTAAAAAAGCACTATATTATTCAACAGCATGTAACAGCATATCAAATCTTAAGAGTAATTTGTTCTCCTTAGCATGCACTTCTTGTAGCTCAGAGATTAGGAAAGGTATATAAGGAGTTGAGGACATACTGAACACATCCTTCCTTCTAAGCAATGTTCTAAATGCATGACACTTGTTATATTGTTTTATTCTCACAATAATCCTGTAGAGTGGTCACTTTATAAATAAGAAAAATGGGCAAAGAAAGATACATTCCATTGCCCATTTATTTGGGAGGTGGAAGAGCTAAAACCCCATCTTTCTGAGTACCACACTATATCATGCTAATGTTGTTTAAAAAGAACAGAGGAAAATATCCTTTAAAACATGAGTCAGCACCCCCACCCCATGGTTTCCCTCTTCCCTATATATTTCCTGTTAAGCCTCACCTGTGTCAATCCTTAAATAGTAGAAAATACTTAAGAAATTTTCTAGGGGCTGGGGATGTGGCTCAGGCGGTAGCGTGCCCGTCTGGCATGCTTGCGGCCCAGGTTTGATCCTCAGCACCACATACCAATAAAGATGTTGTGTCCGCCGAGAACTAGAAAATAAATATTAAAAAAAAATCTCTCTCTCTCTCTCTCTCCTCTCTCACTCTCTCTTTAAAAAAAAAAAGGAAATTTTCTAGCAATCTGCTTCTGACAACTGGGTTAAATCTGACATCAGAAGCAATTGACACAGTGGAGGCCAGCATGTTTGCAGTGTAGATGGCATTTTAATAGTCACTGAATGATAAAAAGCTGCAGACACAATTTTGACTCATGTGACACAGATTTTCCCTTCCTAAATTCATGAAAGGAAAGGAATCAAAAAAGGAAAATAAGAAATGATGTTAGAAAAGAAGCAATGGTGTTTAAGACAACATTCATAATCTTGAACACCACTTGAAAACAGTCTTAAATACACTGTATGTGTTTAAATGTGTTTTAATATTTCAACTACTGTATAAAGATTTAAAACTTCTTTAAACAATGCAATGCTTGCTTTATGATCACTAAAATATTTTCATCTATATATATATATATATATATGTTTATGCAAAAATTGTTATTTTCAGGACACCTTCAAATTGGCTCTTTGTCTTTCTCTGCTTCAATGCAGGCCTAATACCTGCCTTCCTATGATCTCACACTTTATACACTTTCAGCATCCAAATACATGTATGTAAAATGTCTACTTCCATAAGAAACCTTCTCTATTTAGCAGGTAAAAAAAATGGTAAGAAAAAATTCTTCATACATTTTTAATATTGAATTCTTTAATGAATAACTAGCATAATATTTTCCCTTTTAAGTCTGAACTCAATAATTTATTGATATTCATTCACTATAACAAATACACCACTCTAATATAAGATACTACTATTAACAACAATTGGGTGCAGGCTATATAAGAACTCTGCACTATTTTGTCAATTTTTCTGTAAACTAAGACTGTTCTAAAAAATAAAGTTCACTAATAATTGGTAGGTAGAAGATAAAGATCATTCTGAGTCGAAAAGAATGCTGTTTTTGAAACTAATATTTTCTAGATTGCTAAGTAATGTTAATTAAAAGATAACAATGAATAATTGTTTACCTTGTGAAATCTGTAGTTCTATCCCTGAGCTGACTACTTACCAAATCAATAATCTTTCTTGAGTTCATACTTGTAGAACCTATGTATATGTTTTCTTCTAGAATCTCCCATTAAACATAGTATAGTTTTGGGAAGAGAAGTAGTTAAGCAAAACTGACTTGAGAGACTATCAACTAAACATTCAGAACCTTGTGGAGATGGGTGTGTCTCTGTAGGACTTAGCTATAATGAAGTAAAATAGATATTAATTTGCTATACTATTTGTAATTACTCAGGAAACATTATTTTATTTTTTACTGCTTAGCGCAATATTCCATACAAATTTTGACATGGTGGTAATTAGCATAATCTTTTTAAACTATTTACGTAGACATAAAACAAACAGTCATGTTAGCAATTAATTTAGATATTATTTGCTCTGTTTTATATATGCTTTTTGGAAAACAATAGGACTATTTATCAAAATCTAGAAAAAGAAGTAATGTGAACCTACTTTGTCCAGTTTTGAGTACATATACAAAATAGAAGACTCACCACACATCTCATCTGTCTTGGATCCCTTCTTAGGCCTTATTGTCCATATGGTGAAAGCTCTAAAATTTACTTCTCAGGTCTGGCCTTATGCAAGAATTCTGATACATATGTATCTGATTACCTTCTTGACATTCCTACTTGGAAATCTAAACAATACTTCAATTCTAACCAAATTGAATAGATGATGCTTGATTTCTCCCAATGTGCTGCTCCTAGGAAATTTCTCCAAATTTCCATCTCAGCTAATGAAACTATAAAGTCAGCTAAATGCTCAAGCCAGATACTGAAAAATAAAACTCAATTTTCTCCATTCATTCCCTGTGTTAGGTGGCATGTTCCTAGAAGGAAAGCACAGAAGGAAATTCTCATTCATGTAATTTACTGGGGAAGTGTTCTATTATAGAGGATGCATCAGAATCACTTGAGGATGCATCAGACTTAATGTGCTCACTAAAACCCCCTTTTTAAGAAAGCTGTTCAAAATTCACCCCCAAGAATAGGTTTATCTTCTCACCCATATAAAGTAGATCATGTTATTTCCCAGAAAAAGAAATATGAATGGTCAAAAATACATGAAAAAATGTTCAACATCTCTAGCCATTAGAAAAATTCAAATTTAAACTACAATGAAATACCATCCCTCTCATCAGAATTATAAATGATGGTGGAATGTGATGATTGTTATTATCCAAAGTATATGTATGAAAAGACGAATTGGTGTGAATATACTTTGTGTACAACCAGAGATATAAAAAATTGTGCTCTATATGTATAATAAGAACTGTAATGCATTCCTCTGTCAAATAGAAATAAATAAATAATACAAGTAACTATAAATAAATAAATAAAAAGAATACAAGTAACAATAAATGTTGGTGAGGATGTGGAAAGAAAGGTACTCTCATACATTGTTTGTAGGACTGCAAACTGGTACAACTATTCTGGAAAGCAGTATGGAGATTCCTTGGAACCACCATTTGGTCCAGTTATCCCACTGCTTGATCTATACCCAAAGAACTTAAAAACAGCATACCACAGTGACAGAGCCACATCAATGTTCATAGCAGCTCAATTCATAATAGCCAAAGTATGGAAACAATCTAGGTTTACTTTAGTGGATGAATGGATAAAGAAAATATGATATATATATATATATGAGAGACAGGAGAGAGAGAGAGAGAATATCATTGTAAGTGGAGTAAGCCAATCCCTATAAAACCAAAGACTAAATTTACTAACTTTTGGATGCTAATCCAAAACAAGGGAGGTTGAGAAAGAGAATAATAGAAATCTATGGGTTAAGACAAAGGGAAAGGAAGGCAAGAGTAGTGGGAAAGGAAATATAGAAGACAGTAGAATTAATCCATCATAACTTTCCAAGCTTTGTATTTGTATACATGATGAGAGTAAATCTATATCATGTATAACCCCAAGAGTGTGATTGTAAATAGAATAAGTTATATTCTCTATATGTATCGTCTGCCAAAATATATTCTACTGTCATGTCTAATTAAAAAGAACAAATAAAAACCATTAAAGCAGATCATGTCACCTCTCCAAGATTCTCCAGTGTGTTCAGAATAAAATCAATCTCCCTTCTATGTTCAACAGCTTCCCAAGCATTTATAGTTCAGAATATCTACAGCTGCCTATTTCCTCTTCCGGAAAGCTTCTCTCCTGCCATCCTGCAAATCTTAATCTGGCCTTTAGCACTGAGATAGAGATGGATGACTGCTTCTCATTGATGATGTCTCAATTAAAATGCCACTTCCTCCAAGAGATCTGCACAGATCATTCTACCTAAATTAGCTCCACACACTGACACCGTATTGTGTCTTCCTGCTATACTTCCTTCAGAGGACCCCAGTACTACAAAGTTACTTGGTTTGCTCCTCTGCTTTCCTGTTTATCATGTGTTCCCCCATAAGAATATGAACTCCACAGATGCAGACTTAGCATCCATATCACCTGCAAGAGGATTTGGCACAGAGTGAATCTTAAACAAATACTTTTAAATACTTACAGGTGAATAATATACATGGTTTGATGAGAATAATATTTTACATTTTAGTCTTCAGTTTTTCTACCTGGTAGAGGATAGTTTCTTAGAAATTTTTTTAGATTGTTCAAGGGAAATTTGCATTAAAAATCTTAGGTCAACTTGATGATGAATTTGGTTAAAATAACCATGATTTCATTAGGATAATGAATGTATCTCCATTTGAGAGTATTTTTTTTCTCTCTTCTATCCTCTGTCCAGAAAGACCAAGATGATTAGATTGATCAAAGTTACAATTAGAATAGTTCTATAAATACTGCCAGCAAGAACTTAGGCACAGTGTGATTGCATCAGTGGCTGGATACTATGCAATCACACAAGTAACTGACGAAAATGACATTGGTAGCTTCATTTAGGGAGAGCAAACCCAGTTTGAATCATAGAAATTGAACATGAGGCCATGGCTAGAAAAATCAAAGCAACAAATGAAAAAAAATTAAGCTACAATTATGCAGAATTTGGGTGTAGGGAAGCTTCTGGGGAAACATCCAGGACATGAATATCTAGGAAACAAAATATGACCAATTAAAAGTTACTCCTTTGGATATTCAGAGGTTCTTGGTCTCCTGACCAGCAGCTTTCCTTCAATATCAGCATCACCTGGGAATTTTTGAGAAGTTCAAATCATGAGAAACCTCTAGAGAGCTCCTGAAGGAGATATCTTGGAAGGAGGACCCAGAACTCTGTGTTTTTCACAAGCCTGCAGATGATTCTACCTGGCTGAAGAACCATCTGTTTATTATCACAATAAAAGATGCAACTGTTCCAAGGCTAGAGACAATCCACTGACTTGTGGATTAATATTGACCCATTACTCATGGAGAGTACCACAAACACAAAGCGAGCCTGACTTCCCTATTACAACAGAGACTTAAGGACATTGCTTTTGCTGAAAAGCACTTGGGCCTGCTGATGCCCTATGGATAAGTAAAAATTATGAAGGCTTGGCATTTATGTCTTTATCATGCATCTGTTCCCTTTACTTTAAACTTTGGGTCAAGTTCTTGCTCAATTCTATCCACAAGTATGTTAATCAATGAAAGTTCATCTAAAAACTGGCACTGCAAGCTTTTTAACTCTAAATTTATCTAATTGATTGCTTCTACCTTCAAAACTGAGGACACCAAGGTAAAAGTAACTATGATATTTTCAAGATTTTCACGGACAGACCCCCTGGACTAGTGTGTAGAAGTCTTCAGTCATTGTGATACACCTTCAAGGAACAGTAGTCTTCTAGGCAGATGCCCCTGATGAGCTCTCCCACTCCAAGGAGGAGTAATCACCTCATGTGAACCAAAGTACCCCTTTTGGGATCACAGGTCTGAGAGATAAACATTCTGGGATAAACATGGAGATTTCCTTTTTAAGTGATCAGAGCAATGCTGCAGCCACCTGTTAAAACCAGAACTGAGATTTTGTTCAATCAGACCTTAGCCCAATATCACAATAAAAGGCAGTGTCTTCCTTTGTTCTGTAGTAGATTGATTCATTTTCATATCTATCTCTCTTCTCTCTTCTCTCTCTCTCTCTCTCTCTCTCTCTCTCTCTCTCTCTCTCTCTCTCCTCTTCTCTTCTAGAGATATACCCCCTCCCAATAATGATTGCACTCTTTGGCTTAGTTTTATTTCTATTGTCATTGCGTCAGAAGTTCCTATCTCTGGCATCATTTGCAATGAAGTCTTTTTTATCTTTATGTTAAGTACTAGCACTTTTATTGTTAACTTTTGGTTCAATCCCATGGCAATATGTCACCTATATGTTAACACTAAATATGTATCAGCATATTAAGTTTCAACCACAAGGTAGCCTAAGGATCCCAGAAACAACCCTTATAAGACTGTGATAAAGTTTGAGGATCATATAACAAAAACATTCAATATATTGCTGGACTCACAAAATAAAAAAGATGACCTAAAATTTATAAAAGTCAAACAGGGTATTAAAGAGAAGATTGAGCAAGTGATCCAAAATGGCAAAACCCATATTTGAGTTCTTAGATGAGAAAAATGTCTCAACATATGAAAAAATGTAAATTATATGAATCATTTTCTTATTGTTACTGCTTTAACTGCTAAAGAATTGAAGAAATAATATCTAGTAAATCTTTCCTTATTTAGAGTTGATGATACAATTTTCTCTTTACCTATCTGTCAATTTTATATTTCAATTTTTGTTGTGTTACAAGTTTTTTGTCTCATTGCACTTTTGCTATGAGGCTTAGCTCTTTTGTACAACTAGTCAGCCTAAAAATACATTTTCAATCATTGATTTCCTACCTTGGTTAAGTGCTGTAGAATTGTATATTTTAATGATTTCTTAATTTAATGGTAGCTGCAGTGTTTGCGAGAAAAACAAAAAAACAAACAAAAAAACTTCCAATTACTCAATTTCTGTATTATCCCTACCCATTTACAAAAATTTAAGACAAATTTGTATTTGAATAATGTGTGCCTCATTTCCATTTTGATTAAGCTTCCACTTTAAGCTCACTTAATAGATACTATTTTAAATTTATTGGAATAAAGAACAACAAATATTAAATTACTGACTTTAAAGTCCAACCTTTATGATTAGCACTTGTTTCCACAGTGATGAAGATCATGGAGCTTTTTCACCCCCAACATTGTTACAAAAATATAGTTTTATTTTCTGCTTCACAATTCAATGAGTTGAGCATTAAGTGTGATTTTTTTGGAAGTATATTTTCTTCATTTGCTATTAACAGTCCTGTCCAGTATATTCACTATAATGACTGTGTTAATCATATTCTCCTTATTGCCTGTTAGATGGTATGAAATGTCTTTTGATCCTTAACTTTTAGTATTTTATCATCCTTTTCACCCTGGAAATCCAGTAATTTGACTCTCCCATTTTATCAATTTTCTTACTGTTTATATTTTTATAATTTTACCAAAGATGACTGAAAAGAAAGGTATAACCATATTTTATATTATACAGATGCCACAAAAATAGTCTTAGAGCACTCACTATTTTTTCAAATGACCCAATTGCCATTTACAATAATATTTTCATTTCATTTACATTTCAACTTTCCTTGGCAATCAGAATCATCAAGGCAAATTCTCTCTTTATAAAGTATCTAGCCTCCTTCATATTAAAATAGCAACACAAAACAGTAAGACACCTGGGGATAAGGATTGTTGTTACATTGTTCATTCGTGTATCCCAGGATCCTAGAACAGGGCTTGGTATATATTTACAGTCAATAAAATGTGTTAAACTTAAAAATCCAAAAGGAAATGTTTGTTTAGACAGAAATAAATTCTTTTTTTTTGAATTTTAAAATGAAAACATTTTTTAAAAGGTCGGTAGGAAGTATGCAAGCCAAAATTTTTTAATAAAGAATTTATTAGTCATGTTTTAGTAGAATAAATGATTTTGATACTGACAACGTGTCAAAAATAGGCCACATATATTACTTGAAAAATAAATTTTGGTACTCAAATTTCATTGATACATGTATAGCTGTAGAAGTTTAAGACCCACCTGATTTTTAATAATGTTAATTCAAAATATAAAAATGAGAAAACACAAACTTATCTTAAGCCTCTCATGAGGAAATTAAACAAAATATTGGAAAAGTCTCAGGAAACTTATGTTTTATCCATAAATACTGGAATATTATTCTATTTGTTACTGATTATACATATATTCCATATATGTCTAATAATTTTTATGTATTCCATATATATACACACACATATATGTGTGTATATATGTGTGTGTATATATATATGTATGTGTGTATATGTGTGTGTATACACACAAACATACATATATGGAATACATATATGTATTCACTTCGCGAAACAAAAGGTAAAACTTGGATAGGACATGTGTCCTCTTTTTTGAGATTTTTTTTCTTTTTACAATCAGACTATTAAATGTAAACATAGGTTTTCCCAGTCTAATTTTCAGTTTTAAATGTGTCACAGATGCTTCAGTCACTCAAGGGGACAAAAGAAAGTGCAATTTGTCATTGGAAACAGAAGAAAACTCAGATGGTTATTGAGCTAATTCTCTATATACCATAAACATTTCCTGGTTTGAAAAATTTGGTTCAAGAAAGTAGACTTGATTTGCTGAGAAAATAGACTGTGAGAAGATTTCTATGAGCTGGCTTAGATTTCAACAGCAGCCTGCATGAAATCTATACAGAGAGCCTGCTTTGGTTGTCCCAGATCTTTTCTAGTTAACAATAACCTTCCCTAAATAATTTTTAAAACATCAATGTCCAAACTTTAACTCTTTCCTAGAAGTAGCCTGTGCTCCAGAATTTTTGTCACTATGCTTCCCATACTATACATTTATTTATTTATTTATTGGTTCCAGGGATTGAACTCTAAGCATTTGAACACTGGTCACATCCCAGCCCTATTTTGTATTTTATTTAGAGAAAGATTTCACTGAGTTGCTTAGCACCTCTATTTTGCTGAGGCTGGCTTTGAACTCAGATCCTCCTGTTTCAGCCTGCCAAGCCCCTGGGGTTTCAGGCATGTGCCACTATACCCAGCCCCATCCTATACATTTTTGAAATGTGGTGTTAATTAAAAATAATGGTTTAAATAAACATAAAATTACAATTAATATTTCATTTGCTTCTCTTACACTTCCTTCTGCCCTTCATTTCCTTCTTCCTTTTTTCCTTCATCATGTCTTCCGTCCCTCCTTTTATTTCTCCCTTCCTTTCTTCCTTTATTACCAGCCTTCATCTCTTATTACATTCTTCCTTTATTCTATCTTTTCTGCCTCCCTCCTTCTCTTCTTACTAGGTACTGACACATTCAAATACCTCATGAATCATTAAAGTGTATTAAATGCATAATTAAAATAATTATAGAGTTAGTGATAAGGTAGAGAGTAGTATAATTTAGTGTTTCATTAAAAGATTAATGCAAGGCTAGGGGGGACAAGAAAATTGTGAGAGGTCTAAGACAGTATGTCAATGTATTTGTTCCTAGAAAATCTAGTCAGTAGGGAATTTTTTAAAAAGACAAACAGGTGGAAATATTGAAGTGCATTATAATGGTCACAAAAAATGTTCTGGTGTATAAGGAGAGATGAGAGTATCAATTTAAGGACAAGAAGACACTAATAATCAGATCATGAACAGACTATAATCTGAGATGTTAAAGTTAATTTTTCTCTTTGTAAGGAAAGATATATCTTTAAAATATGCAAACATTATAGACCAAGAGATAATATTTGCAAAATTTTTAAAGAAGTGAATAACAGTAGCTCTCCATAAAAGTTAAATACTGCAACTGTATGCTAATCAGAAATTGAAAGTCCTAACAAAAGAATTCCATCTTCCCAACTCCATTACAAAGGTAGTTACTTTGATCTATTTTTTTCTATGTGCATTTTGAAAAATTCACCTGTGTGCCTGTGTATGCATGTGCATTTCATGTCATACCATATTTTATATATATTTTAGTCTATCTTTTAGGAAGTAGATATCACAAGGACTAGACTAAAAGACAAATTCAAAGAAGGTTGAACCTGGCTAGGTGATAGTAATTCAATTTTAAAGGAAATTATATGCATACATATGTGTACATGAACACACACATGCTTATTTATGTATATGATTAACTTGTTTGTTTATGCAATACATATGTGAAGGTATGTATTATGTAAAGTTAATATATGTTGGTATAATAAAAACATATAGATATGTAGTAAAACTATATAAATATGCCTGTTTTCCTTCATTATTCATTATGTAATATTCTACTACATATTTTTCATTTGAGCTTTAGAGAGGGTGTATGGGTTTGATTGATTTACAATGTTACTTTTACAATCATGTTTTCCCTTCAGTCATATAAAGAAGCTCAAATTTGAAGTATTTGTATCTTTGCACATAATTGTGATGGTGTGTTATTTTATAAATAACAGGAAATAACACTGCAATATGTCTATCATACTCTATAAAAATTTAAGGAATACTGAAATATGCAAAATAATTGCATTAACAATTTGTTAAAACCATTACAGTACTAGAGTTTTTATTTAAAATTTGTTTCACCCAATCTCTGAAAGTTTACTTTGAAATATAGGAAATAGTTTAAAACAGAGCCAAGTGTTCAGATTTGAAATTCAGTTACAAATTATTTGTTCCACAATAACTGATTCATTTGGAAATTCATGAATGGGTCATGTGTTTTAAGAAAATTCTAGTAGTTCTCACAGAGGAAGTGGATCAGGAAATGGCAAGCATCCACACTTTCATTCACTGATTTTCTCAATTTGGATGTAATTTCATATTAAATCGCCAAATTCTACATGTTAATTCAAAAATAATTTTTACAAGTTTACAAGATTCCTTCATAGTTTTAATAAATTATTTCTGAATTAGTATAGACAAATTTTGGTGTTTTTAAAAAAAATCAGATCGAGAGAGATTTTACTTAGAAAGTAGAGGCCATGTATATTTTCATTACCAAGAATGATACTATGAAAGAGCTAGCATATTATACAATCTTTGCTTTGAACAAAATTGCTCTGTCAGAATGCAACAGTGAACACTCCAGACCAGGATCTCTGTTTATAGTCTACATTCTTGTGGGAGATTGCATACAGTAAATAGAAACTCTAATTTATTGCATTTTAGAAGTTGCAAAATGATATGGAAAATAAAAAGGTAGCATACATCCCATTATGAGGAATTGACAATGCTGGAGTAGAGGATGGAGTTTCAGCAGGATTGCAATTTGAAACAAGTTGGTTGGGGGTAGTGAGGTTGGAGCAAACACTAGAAGAAAGTGGAGGAGTGAAGTCCATGCTGTCAGTGGAGCATTCTAGGCAGAGGCAAGCACCAAGGCAAAGCTCCAGAGGTGCAAATTTCCATAATATGTTCCAGAAGCAGGAGACTGGCAGCTTGGCTGGGGCTGACCCAGGTAAGGAGACAGGGACTAGATGAAGTAAAAGAATGAAGTTGATCATTCTGTGATTTTGGAGCCATTAAAAAAGTTAAATAGTGGAACCCAAAAGATGCCCATATAAATTTGTAAGTATAGACTTTTTTAGATGTAATTAAGTTAAGGATTTTGAGATTAGATCATATGGGATTTAGTGTGGGCTCTAAATCCAGTGATCAGTGAAGAAGAGAAGACACAATTCCACCATATGATAATTTTGAGATCTCAACAAATTTAAGTAACTTTTGTTAACACAGTTGTCATTATTCATACATAAATGAATTCCACAAATCTTATGATATATGGAGAAAGTAAATAAAAATAATTTAAAACATCAGAAAGTAGTAATGATATTATTTTTCTTAACTCTGATTAATAGCTATGATAGGACATTTGGCCCCTGAGAGAGAAATAAAGTGGTAGTCAATCAGTTGCCTGGCAGGAAAGAAATTAAGAATAAATGCTCTTGACACATTTTTCCTTTGCCCTCTGATCTCCTGCCTGTTATTCTACTGGCCAAATCCTCTGATAGCCAGTGATCAAGGAGCTCAGTGACAGAATCCATGAAGATCACCCTCTAGAGACATTGAACAGAGAGATGAGAGTGGATCAGTAAGGGCAAAAGAGACCATCCAGCCCATAATAAAAGTAGTCAAAGTATGTATTCTCTCTTCTTTTCATTATTATTTTTTCATTGAATTAGCAATCTTCTACAAAATCAACCACAATTCATTAGACTATTAATGATAATCTTACTTACTACTTGAAGAAGTTTCTATGGAAACTCCTAGCCTAAGACACTTTTGGGAAATGTAAGAGGCTAATGCTATCTTCATAATGACAGTAAGACTATATTTATCTTTTGGTTGGGTTTGCATTTGCATTGAAAATGCAGAAGCGTTGGTGTCATTACCCGCCTATGAATCACGCCAGAGGCATCAAACTCTTGCCATGATATTTTTCACCTTTATGAGTTTTCTGTGCTTTTGGCAGTGGGGGGTATCTCCTAAGAATGATGCAGTAAAAGTCATTAATTTCATGAAATCTCAATCACTGCCCAGAAGCTTTGGAGCCTGAGATAGTAAGACCATGAGTTCAAAGACAATCTCAGTAAAAGCAAGGCACTAAGCAACTCGGTGAGACTCTGTCTCTAAACAAAATACAAAAAGTAGGGCTGGGGTTGTGGCATAGTAGTTGAGTGCCCCTGAGTTCAATCCCTGATACCTAGGAAAAAAAACTCAATTACTGATTACAATCAATTTTAATGATGAATGGGAAGTATGCATAAAACATTCCCACTGTGTATCAAAATGAATTGATACTTCAGAAGAAAAGCCCTTGTGTGAATGGGATGCATCCTGAACCCATTAAGCCATTCCCTTCAAGGAAAACAACTGACAACATTTTTTGACAATCATAGAATTCAAATTTTCTAGCAAAACCTCAAATTTTGAAAGCATTTATCTACACCAGGATACTAATAGTCTCCTAGCATTTAAAGTCTTTTTAAAAGAGACTTTTTGTGGTATTACCATGCGATTATTTGATATTACATAATTAAATCTTTCAACCTTTAGAAGTTTACATAACTCCCCAAACTGATATTTTCAAAATTACCATTGACTGAATAACAAAATAATATATGTGAAAAAAATTCTAATTAGAGAGATAAACAATGGATTTAAATGAAACTGATTACAACAGGCTTAATGACATGATTTATTTTAAAATACTGAAAACAATCTTTAATAAATTATCATTTGTCAATTTCTCTATAATATAAAGGAATATCAACGATTATCTGAAAGCTACATATTTTTCCAACTATATAACAATGTGAGGCAAGACTTTAATGATGAAGTTCATTCAGAACAGAATATTGCAACAGATGTTTCATATATTAAGCAAATATTAAGAGGTAGTTGAATCAGCAATCTAAAAATTAGCAAACTAAAAAAAAGGAACATTTCTCAATGAATAGTTTGAAATTTATGTTTGTATAATAGGGTTTTCATAAAAATACAATTTTATTGGTAAAACTTTTCATAATAATACCTGTTTTATACAAGTATTTTACTTATATTAACATGTATTGGGTTATTGTTATTTTGAGATTATTAATGAATAAAATTATTTTCAGTTTTAATTTCAAATGTAGTATCAAAAGTTATATGAACAACATTTCTCCAGAGCCCTCAATAACATTAAAGAATATGGAAGGGACCTGAGACCATGATGTCTAGACTAGCTAACAAATGTTCAGAGATTATGTATAAAATTATGTTAAAACTTCTATTGCTGTTTGCCTAAGTATATTTATAATTTTATATTTGAATATTTACACAGAATACATTTTTTAAAGAGAGAGTGAGTGAGGGAGAGGGAGAAGGAGAGGGAGAGGGAGAGGGAGGGAGGGAGGGAGGGAGGGAGGGAGAAAGAGAGAGAGAGAGAGAGAATTTTTTTAATATTTATTTTTTAGTTATTGGCAGACACAGCATCTTTGTTTTGTATGTGGTGCTGAGGATCGAACCTGGGCTGCACACATGTCAGGCAAGCGAGCTACCACTTGAGCCACATCCCCAGCCCTACATTTTGTACATAATTATAAGAAAAATAAAATTTCAATATAAGGACATATGGCCTTTGGATAAACTACATGAAGTCAAAGCACAATAATCATTACTTTGTTTCATAAAAGACTAGATGATTATTTATGTGTGTTTTAAATAGTTTAGCACATGAAATCTGATATTTATTCAAATAGCCCACAAGAAAGTTTATGAGATTATAATTAAGAAGTTAATTATAAGATTTTTTTTCAAATGGTCACACTTGACAAATAAACATTTACTGTTTATAATTTATCAGTATTTTAGGAGCCAACACTGAATAATTTTTGCCAAATATTCTGAAGATCAATTGCTATTAATTTTAATTTTTGTGTGTGTATGTGTATCATGGAATGGTATTTTATGTATTCATAATTTTAGAAAATAATTGTATATTTATCAAAAATTATATTTTTTACACAAATAGTCTGAGAATGAATATCCTTAAGTTGGTCATAGATATCATAATTCAGCCTTTTTATTGTGCTTAAACTATGATAGCTATTACTAATTTACTGAAGAGAAAAAAATAATGTTATATCTTATATAATTTAGTAGGAGCTCAAGTGACTATGGCTTTCTTCATTCAGTTTTCTTCTACCCTTATACATGCAGAGAACCCACAGAATCAAATGCCATGAAAAAGCAAAAACTGTGCTTCTAGAGAAGTTAGGGAGAAAAGGTTGATTTGTATTTCATGTCAGTATTTTAACATTTTTGTTAAGATTTGTGTTACTATGAAAACCTTCATGTCATCAGATATTTCAAAATGTTGAAACAAAAATTTTCAGTAATTTTCTTTTTGAGAATTAAAGATATCTCTAAAAAAATTGCTTAAAATATCACTGCATGAAAATTGTGATTATACCTTAACACTGTAATCTCCATCATAAATCTCTCCTAGCCTGTCATTTGCTAGGAAATATATATATATATATATATATATATATATATATATATATATATATATATATATTTGAATAACTGTATTATAATTAATTTCTAAAAAAATTCTCTTTCCATGTTTGAAACATTTTATAATCCAAAAATAATTTCTGTAAATTACAGAAGACAAGAAATAATTAGGACACAAGAACTCTCACAAAGTTTCTTTAGCAAAGTTTTATACATGCCAAGTATTAACTGTACCCAGTGGTAGTAAGAGCCTCCATGTAACAACAAAAATCAAGGAGTGATCCTCATAGTCTCTGGCTTTAACCATTATACATTTGATGTATTTTGTGACTATTGGGGATTGAATCCAGGGCCTCACACATGCTGAACAACTGCAAAACCACAAAGTTAACATGCCCAGCCCACAAGATTTCACTTTTTTGATAATGGTACTGTGGTTTGAACCCAGGACTTCATACATGGTAGTAAGCACTCTGCCACTAAGTTACATCCCCAGCAATTAACCATTATACATTTGTTAAAGGGAACAGTTATTATAAGATTTCTTATAAGTTTATGAGATGTTTTCAATTTAGTGTGATTGCTGTCAGTGCCTTGATTTAAATATGTATACATATATATGTATAAAATATATATACACATATACATAAGCATATATTTACATATTATGCATATTACATCTATACTATAAATATACTATAGATATATACTATCAATATATTGTAGGTAGATGTTTATATCCTCATCCTTTATATTTTTTCCTCTTAAAACATATTCTATTAAAACTTCCTCAACTCTCAGTTTTTGGATTCTGCTAATTAACAAAAAGCTTTACCTGAATATGAACATAGAAAGCTAGTAATTTTTGAATATAAGTGACAGAATTTCTATCTTATCAACTTTTGTTAAAGCCATCATTTTTATTGAAGTTGTTATTTTACTGAGAAGAAATCCTACTAATCTGGATAATAAAATTGAGAGAAAACATTTTTTAATATTTATTTTTTAGTTATCGGCGGACACAACATCTTTTGTTTGTTTGTGGTGCTGAGGATCGAACCTGGGCTGCACGCATGACAGGAGAGCACACTACTGCTTGAGCCATATCCCCAGCCCAAGAGAAAACATTTTTAATGAAAAAAATTCATGTCATTTTATAAGTTATGAATTTCTAAGATTCAAGTAGCATAAAATCTAACTTCAATTTTTTTAAGGAGAATCTTTATTATGCATAAATTTTGGCAATGATTCTTATTAACAGCATAATTCTAGGCCAAAAATTCTATGATGTTAAGAAAGTAAAGAAAGAGAATAGCACACAACTTATCTTCCCATCTGTACTTCAATTTATATTTAATTCTAATAGTTATTCAGAGAAAACTCTTCTAAATAAGAAAATAATGACTTAAATTACTTCTTCATATCGAATTAAATTTAAACCACTTGATTTCAAGCCTTAAAATCTAAGTCATAATTATGACAAAGTCAGTTCTCCTGAAGTTATATTATAATATTAACACATTGTAAAAGAATGCTATTAAATTTTCTTAGTAAATCAAAGTAGAGAGTAAATGCTATTCTTAATGTGGAAAAACAGACATGCAAAAATAACCAGGAAATTTCTTTTTTATCTAGCAGTGATAAGCAATAACCCCATCAAACATTAAATTTTGTATAAGCTCTCTAAAATTAAAACAATATAATGTTGCCCACAAATAGACCAAAAAATATGGAATGAAAGAATTTACAGAAATAGTCTTGACTCAAGTGTGGCATTACTATGGAATAAAACTGCTATCAATTCATTGGGAAAAATATGGACTTTTTAATTAGTGCAACTGGAACAAATTCTTAAGACATTTGGAAAAAGATAAATTGAGATTACTATTCCATATTAAACAAAATAATAAACCCAAATGGATAAAGAATGTAAAAAACAATAACAAATAAGCAAAAACAGAAATCATATTAAAGTACAGCATGGGCACATATATTACTCAGCATAGGAAATAACACTCCATTTCTCAAAATACAGATATAATAAAAGAATATTAATAGTTTGACAACATTAAAAGATTTCTTATAGGTAAAAAAATTTATTTTGATCCAAAAGCAAAGTCACAAGATAACTCTCAAACTGGGGGAAATATTTACAACATTTATCACAGGTAAAAGACTAATAACCATATTATATACAGGTATTTTTAAATCTAAGAATTTAAAAGACCAAACTTCCAATAGAAAACAGGGCAACAGAGAACATGAAAAAACTACAATGAAAACAAAATTTAAGTGACATAAATATATGAAATAATGTTTCCTTTCATAAGTAAATTTAATTAAAGCAATGGATCTGACATTATTCACAGTATTCATATACATATTCATGACATACCATTTTTATTTTTGTTTTTCATATTTATGCACCACTAGGTATCCATCTCAGGTTATCTAGCATCTATGCTAGGAAAGTGCACTGCACTGAGCCACATCCCTGCCCCATTTCTAATTTTTGAATTAGCAACATTTTGAAATTATAAATAGACACATGAGGAGGCAATGAGGAAAGCAGTATCCCCACACACTGATAAATAGCTATTATTAATTGAGCATTTATTATGTGGTAGTGCTTTACATACTCAATTTCATTTAGAATTTACCATAACTAGTAGGGTTACTTATCATCTTCTGGTTTAGATATTTAGAAACTAAAGCTTAGAATATTTAAATTACTATCCCAAGGTCACACAGGTGGTATTTGAGTGAGAATAACCTGAATTACTGTGTAGTCCAAATTCTATAAATCATAAACTTTTAAAAAAAAATGTCCAGGGGTTACACTGAAAAAAGAGGAGGATCTCCTGAAGAGGGGGGCCTTAATAAAAATAATTATTTGTTGTCTCTTGATAAGGGAGGTTTCTTCTACCTAGTCACACTTAAGTTTCCCACCCATCCTTCTTTCCTATGTAAAAAAGCTTGGCGAAAACGACATCAAAAACTTAACACATTTATTTGGCAACAGTTATTTTTCCAAAAGAATTAACAGAAGAAGAACCAATTAAAACTGTGTCTGGCTTGACAGTGGTACATATGTGCAATCCTAGCGGCTGGGGAGGCTGAGGCAGGTGGCACACAGATTTTGAATTTAGCAATTTAGTGATACCCTGAACAACTGAGCGAAATCCTGTCTCTAAATAAAATATGAAAAAGGGCTGGGAATGTGGCTCAGTGGTTAAGCGCTCCTAGGTTCAATCCTCGCACCCCCTCACACGCCCCCAAAAAAGATGAAAAGAAACATTGGAAGTGCCTCCTAATCAAAAGGAGGCACAAAATCTTTGTTGTTTGGGATTACTAAGCCTGGGGCTGATGTTTGCCATCTTCCGAAGTGCAGAGAAGTGAAATGTTCCTTTTAATTGTGAAGAAAAAGGCCAACACAGAACTGAGAAATAAAAATAATCTGATTGCTCAAGTCTTTTATGTTCCTCATTCCAATATTGTCAAAGCACTTCTTTCCTAAACTATTTTTTAAAGTTATTTCAGGAAGAAATATTGCAACTAATTTAATTTGTTTTTACATAGAACCACAAAGGCATGTTAGTAAAACTTTTTGATTAAGAGAAAGACTAATCATAAGTCACTTTAAAACGTGATTAGCATGTCATTGAGGTATATACTGAACAGAAGGGAGAGGGATTGGAGGCAGCACCCTAGAGAATTGATCTAGTGCAAAGCTAGACCTGGTGAATGATGTCAATACCTAAAATGGATTGATGGAAGAGCTGTTAGGATAAGTAAGTAAAAACACTACCAAAGAGGTAACCACAAGGAGATGAGTTTGAGTTCAGCTCAGGATGGGAGCTTTTACTCTGAACCAGTAACTGCTAAAGGTAGGCATAGCTGGTTTCAATAAAAGAAATGGTTGAGAGTGTAAATAGAAAATGAAGAACAAATCTTAGACCCTAACCTTGTAATACTTGTCAGGAACAGAAAAAGCAACTGAACAAAAAAGACTAAGGAATATAAAAGAAGTAAAGGAAAAATAGTAGGAATAAAAGGAGTTTTTCATGTCAGTTTCATTTTGTTTTTGGATGAAGTGTGACTTCAGGTTCATGAACCTGATTGGTCTCAGAAAATGTGGTAGAATCCAAATAAAATCCAAACCGCCAAGTTATGGATTTAGCTTTCACATTTGTACTCCTGTTGTATCCTGAAAATTTCAGCTCAGGACACTATGATCCATCTTAAACATTTCTAGCACATTGTGCCAGGCTTTTTGTGATTTATATTCTTAATATGACACGTTAAATTAGTAGGTATTATTGTATTATGTATTACTTTATCATGAATAATTTATCACCTAAAGCTAGATATATTTCAGGAAAAAAATGTACTTAAAATAATGTTGAGAAAAAATAATAAAATTAATATGAGTGCTGTTTACAATGTAATTCATTATAAACAGTAAAAAAAAACAGGCAATTGAGCATTGCTCTGAAAAATTTCAGACAAGTTGGCCTTTTGCTGATTAAGAAATTAGGTTTAAAAGTCTTCTTCTTTATTCAATGTCTGCATGATTTCAATGCAAACAAAGAAGATATATCTGTTTTTGTTTTTGTTTTTAAGTGGGATAACCTCTAAATATGGATTACTTAATCAGAGCTGAAAAAACAATCATAGAACAGATGGAAGAATTTTCTGGATCACTCTCTACTGCTTAGGATTCAAGGTTAAGTAGTCAGAGCCAGACTACAGCAGAAATTACTCAAAATTGCAAATGCTGCCTGAAAAGCTTGTAATAACATTTTGTGAATGTATGCCTCAAAAGGGAAAATCAGAAATTTAACATTGCAGATTTATCCTTTATTCTCACTGAACTTTCCATCTCTTCATTTTAAAATCGAAGACATTGCTTTAATATAAAGTGCAATACTTTCAAATATCACTGGCATAAACACCATCTCAAATCAAGTTTTCATTTATTTTCTAGATATTGCTTGTTCTCTAAAGAAAACATTTAAATATCTCTTCATGTTTTATATCTAAATTATGTTTCTTTTAAAAATATAGAAAACTAACCAATAGATTTTTTGAAAAACTATTGCTTTTATGAAGATGAGTTAGAATTAACTATTACCTGTTTCTTCTGCTAGTACAACTAACATCTTTGGACAGTACATAAAAATCAAATGAAATCAAACCAAACAAACACTATTCTGAAATGTGGAGAGAATGTCAAGTGGCTAGCTATCTTAAATTCAAGAAATTATTAAAAATGGCAAGAGGTTGCCAGTTGCGGTGGCGTAAGCCTGTCATTTCAGCTGCACAGAAGACTGAGGATGAAGGATCTGTTGTTAAGTTAGCTTTAGCAACTTAGTGAGACCCTGTCTCTAAAGAAAGTCTTTTAAAAAGAATAAAGAAGGTGTAGAAATGTTGGTTGCTTGCTTACTCTTTAAGTGCCCCTGAGTTCAATCCCTGTTACCAAAAACAAGGCAGGTGTTGAATTCTTGGATTTTCTTTTTTATGTCATGTATCCCAGACATGAAAGAAATTGTTACAGTCTGAATTTAAGGTTATTGGTTATAGATTAGAAATTATATATTTATAAAATATTAATTAATAAAATAATAGGATTAGAAAATAAGTTTTACAGAATTAGTAATGTTAAGTTACTCCAGTCTGCCATAGTTAAAAGATAAAACATAACAATACAACAATAATAATCACTGTAAGACAAAGAATCTAAGTTGCTAACACTAATATAGAAAATATAGTGTGATAAGTGTAAGTTTAGAGGTCTAATATAGTTACACATATTTAAAGATATTTACAGATAAATATAGAGATGAATATAGAGATGGATGTAGTGTTATTTTTAAATTGTTTTTGTGTAGACCTATACAAATGAGGATGTAGATCTAAACAAATGAGGATATAGGCCCCCATAAATGAGTATACTTTTTTTCTCTTTTTGCTCTGCTAACTGCATTTTCAGCCCTTGTATTTTGCTTGCTTGCAATTTGCAAAATTCCATAGGAAAGTCCCCAGGGTAGGATTTTCTTTGCTATTTTCTTACTGAAATACTTTGGTCACAAACAACTCAGGGCTGCTGTTTTTTTCAGAGAGCACTTGGTCTCTGATGAAAGCAGTCACTGGCCAGGTAAAATTGACAAAATACAAAGTTTTGATTTGTTTCTAATTCAGAATTAGTGTGTTTTCTGAGTGGTCTCTGCATAACAAAATAATGACCTAAAAAATAACTTAAAACATTAACAGAGACAGACAAAATTAAATTAAAAAAGGAAAAAACAAAAAAAAAGCAAAATTGCAATTGCTTCCTCCTTCTCTATACCCAAATGTTCAGGAAAGAGGAAACCTCGAAAGAGAGAACACTTTAGGCAATAATCTTGCTACTACAGTGAAAAGTCACAAGAGTGGCTCTATTTTCACCCATAGCAGCAAAGGCTGAGTACAGAGCCTGTACTTCTTTTGAAAAAAATTAGTTGTAAATGAAACATTTTATTTATTTATTTATTTATTTATTTATTTATTTATTTATTTATTTATTTATTTATTTATTTGTGGTGCTCAGGATTAAACTCAGGGCCTGTGGACTCAGACCAGATCCTATCCAGAGAATTGGATGTAATGATGTACAGCACAGGTCATCTTAAGACCAAAGAAAGGCTGCATCCTCACCAACCCTTTCCCCAACCACTCTGCCTTAGGTGGGTGATTTCTTCCTTCTGTGGTTAGGAGAGAAGTTACTGGCTGTGGAATTAATGTGTCAATAATGGCATAGTCTTTTCTTATCTTCATTACTAAAACGATGTGTCCTTTCTTTCCATATGATTGTAAAATGCCTGAGAATAGGAGCCTTTGCCTATATCTCTCTGTATCTGCTGCAAATCTAAATAACTATTATCACCATTATAATTTAACTTTGTCATAATTTTACATCATACATAGAATACCATCATCAGTGCCTGCCTTCCTTTGTGGCTTACCTGTTTGTAATTATGCTCTCATATAGTATTGCTTCTTTGGCTTTCTTATTCCAATTTACATATGTTTTTATTGTTTTGCTCTCAGGCTTGTGGATTTTTATGTATGGATCTCAGGAACAAATGCTTTTATATTCACAGGTCAGCCTCCAAAACATAAAGGAAAACAAAAATCCCGAAATAATGAATCAGAGAAATTCAGGTATTTTTTTTCCTCTAGTTTTATAGGGACTTTTTATTTAAATTACATTGGATTTAGAGAGTAATTTGGGGAAATCAGTGTCTTAGTATTATTTCTATTTAGGAACTCACATGTGACTGTCCATTTACTTCGTATTTTTCTTTATATAAACAGGACTGTTTTATTTTAAGATGATTTAAAACATGCTTTTCTCTTTTAGTTCTAGTTCACAGTTGACTTTACCAGTTGATTTGAAAAACATCTTGGAGAAACAGTTTTCTAAATCTTCCAGAGCTGCACACCAGGTAATGGAAAAAGCTTTTCCAGGAGAAATAGCAAAGCTCTGGTCATGAATTAATGTATGCTTGCTAAGAAACTGGACTATCATTAATTTAAATACTAATTCAAAAATTGTTACCCAGAGATTTAACCAGTGGTTAGAACTGTAGAATTTCTTGCCAAAGATTTAATAGTAATACTAACTTTAAATATTTTTCAAAGATTTGGATAATTTAAAAAGATTTAAACATATGCAGTTTCATTATGCCTACTTTAACAATAAACTTGGTAAATTCTTTTTATGTTATTTAGTGATGAAAATTTATATCATGGAATAGGATAATTGCTTCAAAATTCATGGGTCATTTAAAATTCAATTAATTATTTAGGTCTATATAACATCTTACAAAGGACTGAAACAGATTTCTAATTATTTGAATAAAAGCAGTTTTAGAATTTGTTAACAGTTGGAGATTTTTTAATTATATGTTTTTATATTTTTACTGACTCTAAAAACCCTGAAGGACTTTAAAAAAAAGCCTGTGAAGGTAAAAAGATTATTTATGATAGTTGTTTGTGAACCCATTGTTTTTTCAATACATTTTTATTGGGCCCCTCCCAGATGTTACAGACAGAGGGAGTCTGCATTGACACTGTCCAACCTGCTCTGATGAAACTTACAGTACAGATATCCTATGTTAATTATGTTAAGGGAAATAATTTCCAAGGCTATGTGGATCTGTTCCTAGAATAAGAAAGGAGATTAAAACAGCATATTTGGGCTGGGGTGGAAGCTCAATGGAAGAGTGCTTGCCTATCATGTGTGAGGCACTAGGTTCAATTCTCAGCACCACATATAAAAAATAAAATAAAGATCCATTGACAACTAAAAATATTTTTAAAAAATATTTTTTAAAAAGTTGAATAACTAGTGATTGACAGGACAGCACTTCATGGTCTGTAATCTCAAATTCACATATTAAAACAAATGTGGCTATCATGTGTGTTTTAAATACTATAGTGGATAACCAGGTTAATATGAGAATTGTTCTTTTCCATCATATTTTGGGGGAAAGTTGTCCTATATTTTGGTTCATTGGCTAGAAACTGTCAGGAATCTTTTGTTAATCTGTGACTAAACTGTACAGTTTACCTTTTGAGTCTTTATTGTTAGGAATAGTGAGGAGTATATTGTTTAGATTAGTATTTTCTGTTCTCTGAATGGTGTACACATGTATAACAAGGATGACTAGACTTTATCCTAATGTCTTACCTCTGTCATCTTTGTGGAACTTTTGTAACTTAAGGCTATTGCCATGTAACTAAAATCTGAATTCACATTATAATGTTTGTGTACATATGTTTTCAATTTGCAAAGAGTTTATCGCTTTATTTGAGTATATTATGTCAATTTTGTTTTTATTTTTTATGTTTTTCCCTTTATTTAATATTGTACTCTGTCAATAATTTTTTTCTGGTTATATTTAAGTACATGTAAAGTAGGAGTAGTTAACGATTGAAATATGTATTTCTTGCTTAAAATTAATGTTTGTTTCAGCACAGGATGACAGTTGTTAAAATCTGATTGTTTGGGTACATAGGTCGTGTGTTCTTATGTGTCTAATTGTTGTAGTCCCAGACAATTTACTTATTTAGTGATGTTTGGTATTCTTCTTACTTTGTTAAAACTCCAAAATATTATTGGTATAGACTGAAAAAGTAAGCAAACCTTTGCACTGTATAGAATAAAATGAATCAAACTTTCCTTTCATGGGCAGTGGCAGAGGAATGAAGATAATGAGGCAGTGCTGTGCTGAGAAAGGAATATGATGTATGAAGCATAGTTTGAGTATTTATTTAAATACTTATTATCATTTATAAAGTGTTAATGTGAACTTAACATGGTAAGTTTAAAATTAAAAAGCTGTAGATTTGCACTAGTGAAATATTTTTTTTTCTTTTTGCAGGATTTTGCTAATATAATGAAAATGCTAAGAAGCTTAATTCAAGATGGTTACACAGCCTTATTGGAGCAGCGTTGCTGAAGTGCTGCGCAGGCCTTTACAGAGTTGCTAAATGGTTTAGATCCTCAAAAAATAAAGGTAAAATTGCCAAATCATAGCTTTTTTTATCAATACCAGTGCACCTCAGATGAATTTAGAAAAAATCAAGGCTTTAACTCGAATTTATATATCTTATACCTGGTCTGGGAGCAGGTGAATCTCCTCCAGGTTGTGGGGCACAGGTGATGATCCCAATTCAGAGTTTGTGATTACATTCAATGTATGATCCATGCTTATGTTCTCTTTTTGACCATTGTTTGGGTTATCAGGACCTTCTGGCCTTTCCTTTTATGAAAAGGAGACTTTTAATAAATCAAGAATTTGGACTCACTTTTAGGTTGCATTTTTTTTATCCAGCAAGAAGGAATTAACTAGATAAATGAGTAGCTTAAGCAAGATTGTGAAAAAGCAGATATCTTACTTAATCTGTTACTAACACTCACATGCAAAAGCACATGATTTTAATTAAAAATTATTCTAATTTATTATGAACTATGCCTTAAACAACTGACACATCGATTCTGTGTTTTATTTTTTTAAAATATTTTTTTAGTTGTAGTTGGACACAATACCTTTATTTTATTTATATATTTTATGTGGTGCTGAGGATGGAACCCAGGGCCTCGCTCATGCTAGGCAAGCACTCTACCGCTGAGCCACAACCCCAGCACTGATTTTGTGTTTTAAATACTTGATTTGAATATAACAGTTTTGTATTTGCAAAATACATTTTCCAATTCTATTTGATCTTTAATTCAATCATACTGATGAATGATGTTATTACACTGTTTAGTGATGTTATTACACTGTTGTGGCTAGAAGGTTAATGTGATGTAAACTGGCAGATTTATGTTTAGATTTTTAACTAAAGCCTTTTTATTGACAGCAATTGAACCTGGCCATGATTAACTATGTATTAGTAATATATGGACTTGCCATTTCTCTGCTTGGAATAGGACAGCCTGAGGTAAGACTGTAACACAGAGAACAAACATTTAAAATAGGATATTGGTTTTGTAAGATATATAAAAACTGTTTTTTCATTTTGGCTCATTTCCTTCTGTGTACTTTCTTGAAAGGCTGAAATAGCTAAATTTAAATAGTTTGTGCTTTTTTTCTTTTTTTTTTTGTACTGGGATTCTACATCTTACTTACATAAAAAATAAAGAATTTAATATATCATGGAAGGCAAATTGCAAAAACATAAAGTTGAAGGAAAAGAGCAGGTTGGAGAATACAAACATTGTGATAACACTAGTGTATAATTTCGTATAGAACAATACTAAATATTGTGTATGGATATCTCTGCATTTTGTAAAACTGAAAAAAAACATGGACTACTCGTTTATCATATTTAAGATAATGACAACATTTATTGATAAAAGAGGGAATGAGCCTGAGGAAGTTAGAAAGGAGATCTCAACTTTGTGTTATGCTGTTTTATTAGAAAACTGAAGTAAACATGACCATGCTTAATAGCTCTTAGTTCTGGGTAATGAGTAGTTTGGTGTTTGGTTAATTCTTAAGTGGAGGATTCAGGTAATAGCATATGGTCTGCATGTAGGTGTGAGCTCTAGTGGTCCCCATTACTCAAGCTCTTCTTTTACTTTCCTGGGATACTTACTTACCTGTGCTATTCAGTGTTATAACCTTGTTTGAGGTTCTCTAGAATGATTTCAAGTATTATAACATATCCTTTCTGCCAACTTGGATGCTAAACTTCCCTGATAAAATGAAAGTTTAACTCTAAATTGCTACCTAGTTAAGATCAAACTTGTCGTTCATGTTTTACTCACTTCTGAGAATCTACAGTGCCTGAGGTTCATTTTTCTTGTTCTTGATGTGACAGATGGAATGCCTTCTATTAATGCCTGTCTAATTCTGTTTTATAATATATCAATGGAAACAGGACTTCATGATTTTAATTCCATCTTGACAGAATAATAAATTTCATGCTTTCCCTTATTGGAATTGAAGAAATAGTTTGTTATACTCATGATTTACTGTAAAATAGACAATTTTTTTTAAAAAAACTATTAATATGGTAGAATTTATGCATTTAAAAGATTTTCATCAGCATAGACCCTTAAGGAAGCCATGTGTTGACCACAGTCCAGCCCTTGTTTCAGACATTCTTGGAATGCCTCTAAAGGGCTATTTTTTTTTGGGGGGGGGGCTATTTTTAAGATAGCTTTTGTCTAAGAGAGAGTACTTAATAGGATGTAGATTACAATGTGTTTGCATGTGTGTATTTGTATTTGTGTGTTTTTTATCATGAATTTACATCTTATAGTATTAGCCAGCATAGGCCATCACTTTGTGTGTACAAAGAAACGTTTATATAGTTGGCTGTCTTATATTTTTGGCAAGGCTGGATTTGTTGAATTCCTGGGTTTCCATATGTTCATCTAATTAGCTACAGGAAATTTGTATAACTTCTAAGAAAATGAAGTGCAGATAGTATAATTTTTCCATAAGAATTTTTTAATATACAGTTGTTTTTTAATATTACACGAAAGGAATCAACTTTGGGGTGAAGTCTGTTTTAACATTTTTCTTCTTGCATAAGTGATTATTGTTCTCACCTTTATTAAAGGAATTATCTGAAGCTGAAAACCAGTTTAAAAGGATTATTGAACACTACCCCAATGAGGGACTTGATTGCTTGGCCTATTGTGGAATTGGAAAAGTATATTTAAAAAAAAACAGGTTAGTAGAAATGACATTAATTTAAGAGCACACTTTCCCTTGGGTTGTTGGGGATATGGCATAGCCACACCACTGCTGCTGGTGCCACCAGCATAAAAAGAATTTAAGAGGTTACACAAAAAATGCGCTCCTCCCAGAATTTTCTCTGTATGTATAGAACACCCTCCTAAAGCCCTCAGAATAATTTTTAGCTGTGGCTCAATTTGAATCCCAACTGAGATGAAACTGGAACCTAAACTATGAGATGTAGCATTTGGATGTGCACTATTAACATCTGCCATTAATATCAGTATTAATATTTCATTATGGATAACACTGTGAGGTAAGAGGTGGACTGATTTTAACATCTCTTTGAACCTTGATACGCTCTTTATGATGGGTGAGTTCCAACTTGAAGGATCCTGTTTTACAGATGAAGAACTCAGACCTAGTAAGCTGTACAGACCACACTGCAGCAGATGGACCTGCTGAGCTGCTCTTCACAATTATAAAGTTCTTTTTGGTCTATATCAGAGGCACCAGTAGCAGTAGCCTCACCACCATGTCCAGACTCATGTGTTACAGGATGAAACTGCCCTCTCCCACCAACACATTCACATCTGGAAGTTCTAATCACAGTTCCTCCAAGTGGGAATGTATTTAGAGATGAGGTCTTAGAAGAGGTAATTGAGGTAAAATAAGGCTGGTGGAAGAGGCCCTATACCACCAAAACTGGTTTTCTTGAGAGTAGACTGGGACATAGACATACACACACACACACACACACACACACACACACACACACACACACATCACAGGGACAACCCCATGAGACCAGAGAGAAGAAGGCCATCCAGAAGCCCTGGAGTGTAGCCTCAGAAGGAATTAACCTGGCGGACACCTTGATC
Source organism: Ictidomys tridecemlineatus (assembly GCF_052094955.1). NCBI lineage: Eukaryota > Metazoa > Chordata > Mammalia > Rodentia > Sciuridae > Ictidomys > Ictidomys tridecemlineatus. The sequence continues at coordinate 191,767 of NW_027526077.1, read as the reverse complement.
TTGGACTTCTAGCCTCCAGGACTATGAGGAAAAAAAAGAAATCCTGGTGTTTGAGCCACCCTGTCCATAGTGCTTTGTCCCAGCCACTCGAGCAGACTCATACAGAGCACCTTTAATGTCACACATGTGCACTGCTGACTCCATCAGCTGCTCTCACCATACCTGAGGAAAGGCCCCTGGGGGACCTTCATTTCCAGATGTGGCCATCTCAAAACAGAAGCTGCAGCTTAGTTCTACTGTCCTGTGTTGCTATGTGTTCAAAACCCCAAGTTCCTTGTACTGTTTTGTTGTGTTTTGTCTTATTTTCTAGAAAAATGCAGAATCTCTGATTTGAAGCAGCTTTTCAATTCTAAAATCTGATTAAGCCTTTGTTTCTGATTACAGAAATGCTGAGTGTGTTGCAGGAGTAATGCATTTCAGAATCAATGGACAGAAAACTGCTATTTCTAGATGCTTATTTGGAGACTCCTGTCAATTCCTTGCAACCCTGGATCATTTTAACATCCATTATAGGATGATCTTTCAGCAAGCACAAAGCAATTTGCCTGGCTTACCTGCCACACAATGGCTCTGCCTCTTCTTGGGAGCTCCCTATTCCTAATGGATGTTTGCTGGCATGATGGGGCTAGACTATGACCAGATGAGAAGGGCAGAGCCAGGGTGAGCCTCAGCAGGTCTTTGTGCTGACCTGGAGTTGCAACAGAACAACCGCAGAAAACATGAGACGTGAGGGGTAACCTGTCTTCTTTTTACAAGTGGTCTCACTTCTTCCATTTGTATTTTTATTTTTGTCTCCCTCACCTTTCCTAGCTCTACCTAGATTTGCTTTATTGCTTTATCCCTGTTGCTGGAGCTAGCAAATAACAATATAGGACATTCGGTTAAATTAGAATTTCAGCAAATAATTATTTGAGTATAAGTACAGAGCAAATGTGTCATACTAAAAAAATTCTTATTGTTCAGCTGAAATTCAAATTTAGCTGGACATCTTATATTTTATCTGGCAACCTGATCTGTCTCTTAATATGCCACGTGTGCATCTCTCTTATGTGAATGTCTGTAGAGGTAGCTATAGAGACAGAGGGAGAGCAATCTCGTTCACAGATCTGCTTCTTTCCCTGGAAACCTATCACACATTCCCCACCTCCATTCTTTTTGTTGTTTTGTTTGTTTGTTTGTTTTAAAAATGTTTTTGGTACTGGGAATTGAACCTAGGGGCACTCTACCACTGAGCCACATCCCCAGCCCTTTTTGGTATTTTATTTAGAGACAGGGTCTCGCTAAGTTGCTGAGGCTGGCTTTGAACTCTTGATCCTCCTGCCTCAGAGTCCTGAGTCACTGGGATTACAGGTGTGTGTCACCATGTCTGGCTCCCACCTTCCTTCTTATAATGGGGAGGCTTCAAACATTTCTCCCATCTCCTTTGTTCAAGTTTTTGCATTCTTTCCTCTATTGACTATTTCCCTAATCAATTCTTTTAAACTATAATTTGAAGAAGTTTGAGAAATAAATGTTATTTTACTCTCTTCATATTCCCTTAGTAAATCTGAAAATCTACCAGTCAATTTATGGGCATAAATTAATCTAATATCTGGGGTTTGTTGCAGGTCATGTTGATAGGCTGCAGTCTCTACCGTCAGATTAGATATATGAAAAGGGAAGAATACCAAGGATTGTATATCTATTACAGTCAAGAATAGAGTGTAGCAGGAGGGGGAACTGGGTGATAATGGACTTCAGTCATTTCTGGATCTGGTTTAAATGGCTGTCTTCCTCACCAGAGTAGAGGGCAGAGCAAGAAGATGAGGGTTCTCACTCTGGGTACTCATCTCCTTAACTTTGCACCCTAAGCACCTCCCTCACCTCACCTTGACCCAGCCTTGACCCTTGACTCTTGACATAGTATAGTTGAACTTTGTCCCCTATAACGTAGCATTGCACAAGCTGAACTAAATTGCCTCTCTTAAAAAGAAATCATAACAACATTTTGGAAGATTCACTTTTCTTGCTTTTGAGTTATGTTTAACCTCATTCCACAAAAAGTTGAGACTACTATTTTTTAAAATTTTCCTACCACAAAGTTTTTCTAACCCCCTTCCATAGTACGTGGCTTGTACAGAACCTTTTTTTATTTCCTGATTTGCAAGGTTTCTGATTCACATTTTTAATAACATTAATCAGGTATCCATCAGTTCAGGGACAAGTACACTTTCCAGACTTCCAATTCTAGTGGACCAGCTTTTGGCCATTGGTATTACCTGGGGTTTCCACCATTCCCCCCACCCAGTGACTTCAGTGACAGGATGCTTACACATTATACTTTTCTTTAAAGTATTTCCATACACACATTAGAATGTACCTGTATGCATGTGATTTCATTTTGGTAGACTTTATTTTTAGAACAGTTTTAGTTGACAGCAAAATTGAGCATAAAGTGCAGAATTCCCATGTACTCCTGTCCCCATGCACAGCCTCCCCCACTATGAACATCAGAATTGTTATCTAAATGTAAATTCTGTGTTTTGTTTAAGATTCATCAACTTTAAAACCATTCTTTTGATGGTGTTATTACTCATATGAACAGCATAAGTACCAAAGATTATTAGGATCTTTAAAATGTGGTTTCTTTAAAAATGTGTGTGTGTGTGTTACTTTTTCTATAATCAGAGCCTTACATTTCTATAACACTGTCATATTTCCTGCCAGTAGAAATATTTTTGGTTCTTGAAATTAAATATACTAGTGATCAGAATAGTAGCTGGCCCATCAAAGGCAGTTGATGTTGAGTCTTATGTTCTAATACTTGCGACTTTAGAGGCTTTAGTGCACGCAGGGCTATATCTTCTTCCTTCTGGGGTAGGGTTAAGCTCGCCAAGACATCAAGAAGGCAGAGAGCCTTTGGAAGGACTGCCAGAGAAGACAGGTCTCCTTTGGGGAAGTGATGGTTTCATCAGCATGCCACCCTGGTTACATACAGCCTCAGTCAGTAAGTCTAATTTTAGGAGGTGCAAGACAAAAATACAGTGGAGAGGAGTGAACTAAAAATAGGCCCCCTTTCCCTGTTACCATCCACTTACTCAGAGGTTTGGCATGTTCCCAGGAAGCCAAGTTCTCTCCCTGCTATAGTGGGCATGCAGACATCCCATGGTTATGGAGAACAGTGAAAGCCCCATCCTGAATCACTACAGATGTCTCGACCTTCAGTTTTCTTCTACTCTCCTCCAGAATTGCTGGATCCATTTGAACAGCTGCTTCTGTATTTTCCAGGGAGGGTTTGCACCAGCCCTATTTTATTAAAAATATACCAGGGGTGCCATTGATGTGAGTGTGTTGTATGAGTCACACTCCTGCCATTCTCAGGGGGAAAATTTGTTTTTACTTTTAATTTGCACTCTACTTTTAATATTGAAGAATGAGTTTCATTTTAGTCAGTTTTTAAGGGCTTAATATGTACAAGACATTGTGCTGAGTACTGGAAGGATGGATTGAGACATCATTTCTATTTCATGGAGCCTACTTGGGGGAGCCAGATGCATCTCAAGATGGGAAATAGATGTTCTCTGCAGCTGCACAGAATCACTTGGGGGGCTGCCTTTGGAGAAATATCTTATTAAAAGCTGCAGAAGGGAACAGTTGTGACCTGGCTAGAGCAGGCAACAATAAGGACAGCTTATCTGCACCTCCTGAGGCAAGGGCAAGAATTGGCTCTATGTACGTGAGAGGTGACAATAGTGAAGAAGCGAATAAGAGAGAGGAGTCCCAACACTGGTTTGAAGATGGTGATTGAGAGGATGCTGGGCCAGATGAAATTTTCCTGTGTTGGGATGATGGTCAAATGTTATTTGAGGGTCAGGGATGCCCCTCACTCAATGGGAAATTGTTATTGATGCCTGAGATAGAAAGCTTTTCTCTTCTCCACCCATATAGCAGTAAATCTGCTGTTTCATGTGGATTTTTTGCAGGGGGAGGTGTTTCATTTGTTTGATATGGTGAGGGAGTATCACTGACAGTTCAGGCCATGTTTGTGAGACCACAAGGAGTAGAACAAAGATAGCTGTTTGAAAGTAGGAACCTGGAACCAAACATAACCTCGGAACATAAGTCCCCTGACCTTGCAGAAATCTCTGGAGGATTTGGGCTTCCTCAGAGCTTCCAGTAGGACCTCTGAGCAAGTCTTCTCTACATCTCAGGATCAGGGAATTCCAGCTCCATCTGCTCTACTGGATTAAACTCGTAAAATAACAATATAAAAGAATAAGAGTGGAGATGCCAAGAAGGAAATAATTTTAACTCTTGAATTACTGTTGTGGTCTCTGAAAGAGCCTCTGTAGCCGGGCCTGGGAAGATGCAGGTGATTTCAAGAGACAGAGTTGGAAGAGGAGGCTGTATCAGACTGAGGAAGTTCAGGAGATTGACTGTGAGGCACCAGGTGTGTGAGCAGCACAGGGAATGAGTGTGTGGCTGGGATGTAGCATGTTGGGGTGGTTAGGCCCTGATCAGATTCTGGAAGCCCTTAAACACTATGCCAAGTGAGTTTTACCCAATTCTGTGGATGACTGATCTAGATCTAGAGAAGAAAATTGGAGAAACAACATGAAAATTTAATTGCAGGGATAGGAGAACATTCAAATGCAGGACTCCCAGCCTTCTCACTTCCACCTACACCCCTGGAGGGTGGCCTACTGAGATCAGAGCTGTGGTTTAAGGGGTGTGGGTGAGAATTGGAGAGAGTGTGAACACAAAAAGCTTTAGTGGGAGTGGAAAGGGCGGTAGGAATTGGAGATGTGTTTTGGAGAGGGTTGATAGCAGGTAAAACTGACGAATTATTGATAGAAGGAGTTTTTGGTTTCGAGTGTGGTTGACTTGAGGGATATTGCTTAGATCCATATTACAAGAGAAATAACAGGTGGCAAGAATGTGTGCATGTGTGTATGTGTGAATGTGTGTGTGTGCATGCACACATACATGTGTGTTTGGTGGGTCGTGTGGTGGAGATAATGTGTTTATTTTGGATGTGTTGAGTTTAAGGACATTTACTTGGAGATGTTCAGCAGCCAGTTGGAAACATAAACCCAGAAGATGCAAACTCAGCTCCTTCTGAAATTATCTGTCTGTGTTACATAAATGCCATTGAGGCCCAAAGATGGTGGATGTAGACTTCAGGTGTTTCTATTCTGCTGATGTATTTCCAATCCTTACCCAGAAAGTAGTGTGCAGAAGTGTCTGGCTGCCCTTTCTCTTGTCTCTGCCCAAAAAAGATGCTCAGAGAGCAGTAACCTCAGTTTGGCAATGCTAAGAGGAACAGGAGAGTTTGTACTTTTCTTGCAAATTCTGCATGGAGCTATCTAATTTACTGTATTTACTTGCATTTGACCTTTCGTCCTTATGCATATGGATGTACCGACTATTTTTCTAAGAAAATAAATACAACTTTGCAAAATAGATTTGAAAAGAATACATAAGGAAAAAAGATGGGGGTATTTCAACCTTAAACCTGCCTTCCTCTTTGTTTTGACCTATAAGCATAAATTTGTGCTACCTGCTATTTGTCATATATTTGCTTATTTTAGATATTGTTCATTTGTTGTGTATTTTTATAGATATTTCCATCCTAAAAAACAACTTGAAGCTGTTTTTATAGAGAACTTTAGGACAAAATGTTTTGCTTAATAAATCCAGAAAGTCAAATGAATATATACTGAATCCCTGGTGTGCAGCAGTCTCTGGGCTTCTGGAGTGGAAAACAAAGGAACTGACATTTGCCCCTCCACGCTGCTGTGAATATTTGTGTATAGGATTTTGAGTGAACCTAAGACTTTGTTTTTCCAGGGTAAATACCTAGCTGTGAGATTAATGGGTCATATGTTAAGTGTATGTCTGACTTTATAACAAAATGTCAAACTGTGTTGCTTCACAGTCCCACCAACGATGTGCGAGGGTTCCAGTTGTGCTCTGTTGTTTTCAGCATGTGATATTGTAGGTACTTTTCTGTTTCTTTGTTGTTTTGGCTTGTTGGTTTGGTTTTTGCAGGTTAGCCATTGTACAGGTGTGTAGTAGTCTTCCATAATGATTTAATTTGCATTTCTCCTACGACTAATGATAGCAAACATCTATTCCTGTTCTTATCTACCTTCTGTATATTCTTTTTGGTGAAATATCTGTTTAAGTCTTTTGTCCTTTATGTTAACTGGGGTTTTTGTTTTCTGATTGTTGAGTTTTGAGAGTTCTTTATATATTCTAAATATAAGTCCTTTATTGCACACAATTTTTTTCTTCTAGTCTGTAACTTACTTTTTATCCTGTTAACAGTTTTTCCCAAAACAACAATTTAAGTGTTTTATGGAGTCTAACTTTGTAATTTTTTGATTAGTTGTGGTTTTTGTGTCTTATCTAAGAACTCTTTGTTTAACTCCAAATCACAAAGAATTCTCCTTTGTTTTCTTCTTAAAAAAAAACTACAATTTTACATTTTATGATCCTCTTGTGGATCAATTGTGATCCATTTTAGGGTAATTTCTACAAGGGATGAGGCTTAGGCTCATACCTTTTTGCATACAGGTGTCCAGTTGTTCCAACATTTGTTCTAAAGTCTATCCTTTTTTCATGAAACTACTTTACATTTTTGTCAAAAATCCATTAACCACACTCAGGTGGCCCTATGTCTGAACTCTCTAATCCATCCATCCCATTGATATGTGTGTGTGTCCCCTGGACAGCGTCAGACCATCTTGATTATTGTAGTTTATAGTTAATCCTAAAATGAGGTACCCAAGCCCTCCAGCTTCACTCTTCTTTTGCAAGCTGTTTTGTCTATCTAGTTCTTTTGCTTTTCCGTATGCATTTTAAAATAAATACACCTATGTCTATTTTAAAATCTGGGATTTTGAATTGAATTGCATTGAATTTATAGATCAATCTGGGGAGAATTAGCATCTTTACCATATTTAAAAATTCTTCCTTTCATTGATATTCTGTGGTTTTAAAAATCCATGTCTGGGCTTTTAAATTTTTTTTTTGATTTCCAGTTATTTATTGCTAGTATATAGAAATATGATGGATTTTTTGGTTGACTTATATCTATTCTGAACTTACTAACTCGCTAGAAGTTTCCTAAATAGAAAACCATGCTCCCTGATGCAGCTTTTTATTTAAATATATATATATTAGCTGTAAATGGACATATACCTCAATTTTGTTTATTTTATTTATGCAATGTTGGGGATTGAACCCAGGGCCTTGCACATGCGAGGCAAGTGCTCTACCACTGAGCCACAACCCCAGCCCACAAATGCAGTGTTGATATCTTCCTTTTCAATCTGCATGCTATTTATTTCTTTGTATTATCTTATTTCACTTACTAGGATTTACATTATGATGTCAAATAAGATTGATGAGAGGGAACATTCTTGCTTTGTTCCTAGTTTTAAGAGGAAAATATTCTTCCTTCAAGTATGATGTTATAGTGTTTTTGTCAATGCCCTCTATCAGGATGATCAAGTTCCCCTCCATTTCTTGTTCAGTAAGAATTTTTAATCATGAATGGATGTTGGATTTCGTCAGATGCTTTTTCTGCATTGGTTAATGCAATCAATAGATTTTTGATTGTCCTTTGTGGAACCAGATATACCTATATGCATTCCCAGAATAAACCCCACTTAGTTGTAGTCTATTGTTCTTTCTAAATATTCCCAGATCCATCAACTTCTTTATAGTTAAGGATAATAACATGTGTCTTCTATCATAGTTTAGTATTTCCTGCTTTGTCTATAAAAGTTGAACATTCCTGAAAAACAGTATTTTCAGGATTACGAAGTAGAAATATTATTCATATGAAACTTTTCCTGGACAGCTTCCTCTTTTCCCTGGAATCACAGATTCTCTTTGTTTTCACTAGGGGTGAAGAGGAAAGGAGAGGAGACAGTCTTTCTTCCTTTGATACCTAATATCATCCATCTTATATCTATAGTCTCTTGCTTGGAATCTATTCCATTCTTTCCCAATCTGAACTGGCTGTTTCCTAGGCCTGTGACACAGCTGTCATCCAGTGATTTCTTTTTTCTTTTTTTAAATCCCTGTCTTTATTCCAGGGAATATGAGCTTTAAAACAGGAAAAGGTGGGAGTGTGTTGGAAACTATTAGAGAGAGCTGGTATTAATATCTCACATTTATTAATTACTAGGTGCCAAGCACTGTTTTAAACTCAATACATAGATTACTTCATTTAATTCTTACCACAATTTATGGGGCTGTTGTTATTCTCTTTCCAATTTTACAGATGAGAAAAATGGAGGCCTCCAGAGGTCAGGTAACTTACCTTAAATTATGCTACTATTAAATAGTGAGTCCAGGATCCCATTCAAGATGGTGGGACTCCAGAGCCCACATTTTCAATGCAAAGAAGGACTGTGTTTACTCATAGAAAACTGATGGAAGAGGCTGTTTCTGTTTGTTTGTTTCTTTTGGTACTGGTGATTAAAATCAGGGGCGCTTAACTACTGAGCCATATCCCCAGCCCTTTTTATTTTTTATTTTGAGATAGGGTCTCACTAAATTGCCTTGGGTCTCATTGAATGGCTGAGGCTGGCTTTGAACTTGTGAACCAGTTGCCACAGCCTCCTGAGTTGCTGGGATTATGGGCATGCACCACGGCACCAGCCATAGAAAGAGTTCTTTTTTTTTTTTATTGTTGGTCGTTCAAAACATTACACAGTTCTTAATAGAAAGAGTTCTTAATCCACCAAGAACACTTGGCCACTGGCAAACAGTTGCTTTCTTAAGTGAAAACTCAGCTAGAATAGTAATAAGGGACCTGGGCTCTGCTCTTCCCTTATACAACAACACTGCCTGCTTAACTACTGGCCAGCAAATATGTTGTTGGCAGCCCAGACAGCAACAAAAGCAGTGGCTCAGGAAGAACTGAGGAAGTCAAGGGCAAGGGCGTGGATCACAGAGACACCTGAAGGGGTGTGGAGGATCTCCTGAAAACAAAAGGATGGTTTGGGGCCAGATAGGAAAGGAAGGCAAGCCTCCATTCTTTTTTTCCTTCTCTTTCCACATATTTTTACTGGTGCATTATAGTTGTACATGATGGTGGGATTTGTTGTTACATATTCGTACGTGCACACAATATAACAATATAATTTGGCCAATATCACTTCCCAGCACTTATCCCTGTCTCCCATTTTCCCATTCCTGGTCTCTTTCTTCAACTGAATCCCCCCTCACCTTTCTTTTCTTTTTTCCTCTCTACCTTCTTCATATGAGAGAAAACATACAACCTTGACCTTTAATATAATGTTCTCAAGTTCCATCCATTTTCCTATAAATAACAATAATACAATTTTATTCTTCTTTATGCCTGAATAAAATTCTATTGTGTCTATATATCACGTTTTCTTTATCCATTTATTCATTAGTGGACACCTGGTCACAACCAACAGTTTGGCTATTGTGAATTATGCCACTATAAACATGGTTTGCATGTATCACTATATTACAATGACTTTAAATTTTTAGGATAAATACCAAGGAAAATAGCTGGGTCATGTGGTAGTTCTGTGCCTAGTCTTTTGAGGAACCTCCACACTGATTTCCATAGTGGTTTTACTAATTTGCAAATCCACCAACGGTATAAAAGTTCCTTTTTCTCCAGTATTTATTATTATTTGTATTCTCAATGACGGCCATTCTGACTGATGTGAGATGAAATGTTATTGTAGTTTCAGTTTTACATTTCCCTAAATGCTAATGATGCTGAACATTTTTTCACATATATGTTGACCATCTGTATTTCTTCTTTTGAGATGTGTCTGTTTAATTCATTAACCCAGTTATTAGTTGAAGGGTTTTTTGTTGGTGTTTTTTTAGTGCTTTATGTACTCTGGATATTAATCCTCTATCAGAAAAAAATAGCAAATATTTTCTCCATCCTATGGTTTTTCTCTTCACTTTCCTAATTGTTCCCTTTGCTGAACAGAAGCTTTTTAATTATATGCCATTCTATTTATTAACTCTTATCATTATTTTCTGAGATGTAGGTATCCTACTAAGAAAGTCACTGCCTGTGCCTATATGCTGGAGTGTTGACCCTATATTTTTCCTAGGAGTTGCATAGTTTCTGGTCTAATTCCTCGGTCTTTGATCAATTTTGAGTTGATATTTTTGCAGGGTAAGAGATAAGGGTCTAGTTTCATTTTTCCACATATAGATAACTAGTTTTCCCAGCACCAACAGTTGTTCAATAGGCTGTCTTTTTTCCAGTGTGTGTTTTTGGCAACTTTGTCAAAAATCAGAGGACTGTAGATGTGTGTGGGTTTGTCTCTGTGTCTTCTATTCTGAACCACTGGTCCATGTGTCTGTTTTATGCTGGTACCATGCAGTTTTTTGTTACTATAGTTCTGTAGTATAATTTGAAGTCTGGTTTTGTCATGCGTCCAGCATTTCTTTTTGGACTGAGAATTGCTTTGGCTATTCTGGGTCTTTTATTCTTTCAAATGAATTTTAGGACTGTTTTTTTCTAGTTCTGTGAAAAATGTCATTGGTATTTTGAAGGAGATTGTATTGAGTTTCTAGGTGGGAAAACCCTCCATTCTTCATCAACCGTGCCCAGAACTGGAGTGAGAGCCAAGGGTGATGACAGAATTTTGAAGCACGTATGTCAGGCATCCCGGATCTGCTGCTCCAGGGGACCAGCCAAGAGAGGTCTGGAAGCAGGCTTTGAAATGGATGAGAATCCCATGGGTGCTCTTCTTAGGCAAAGCTGCAGATCATTGTTTTTCTAGGATCCAATCCAAGCCCAGACTCAGAGACTCCTATTGAATTCTCCATGCAAAAGGCCTAGAAAAATGACAGTGAGAAAAAGAAGTCTAAATCCACTTACATTATCATTCGTAACTGACAATACTCTGAAAACATCTCACACTTACCAGAAATTTTGAAATTTCTCCCTTAGCTATTTTTGTTGCTTTTGTCTCCTTTTATATGTGGGCCGTGTTCATAATCCCTATTATTCCAGAATCAACATGAGGAAGCCATTTGCTGAAAACCCTGCATTTTACCTTCAGTCAGTAGAGAGGCATGAAAGGAGAACTGGGGCTCAACTCTGGAAAGAAAGAGGTGGAGCAGTAAGATTGGTGCATAAGAGGTTCTGTGTTACCTCACAAGGGAGTTTCAGGTACAAGTAGCTTACAGTTGAGATATCAGCTGCACAGCGTAGGGTTACTCTGTGCAGTTTCCACTTGAAGTGCCCCTGGTCCTCCCTTGCCAAGGCAGCTGCTGGCTCACATTTAATTCACTAACCGGTTCTTCTTCTTCCACCTTGGACATCGTTTCTGGCCCTGGCAGAGGCCTAGGACTTAGCTTCTATAGTACCAGCCTTTTCTGAAAGCTTTTGTCTTACACACAAACACACACACACACACACATGCACGCACACCCCACCTTTCCCTGCCTGCTCCTTCCTGCTCTGGTTCCGTGTGAAGCAGCATCTACCCTGGTTCCAGGCCAGAGGGCAGTTCCCCCCCCACCCCCAGCTGCCGGCCTGCTCTGCATTTCCTGGGTGATGACATTATGGAAGAGGCTTGCAGCTTAGTGGTTATGAGTGCCAGACTGACCTGGGATTACCTCTCAGCTCTACACTTCCTGGCAGTAGGTGGTCTGCTTCTCCTCTGTGCCTCATCTGTCAAGTGGACAGAATCCTTATAATCAGGACCTACATCCAAGGGTTGCTCAAGGGCCCTTGTAATGAGTTAATTCTCTCAGGTTACTTGGGACAAGGCCTGGCACATATAAAAGCCTTCCCATTACTTTTTGTTATTGTGATGTTGTTATTGTCACCTTGTTGCCTTTTGCAGCCTGTTTAGTCAGCTTTCTGGTTGCTGTAACTAAAGGATCCCACCAGAGAACTATAGAGGAGGGAAAGTTTATTTGGGGGCTCACAGTGTCAGAGGTCTCAGTCTATAGACAACAGGTTCCATTCCTCAGGGCTCCAGATGAGGCAGGGACATCATGGTGTAAGAGTGTGGTGGAAGGAAGTGGCTCATGTGATGATCAGAAAGCAGAGAGAGACTCCACTTGCCAGATTCAAAATATATACCCCAAAGCCAGGTCCCCAGTGACCTACCTCCTCTAGCCACACCCTACCCTCTTTCAGTTTTCACTCAGTCAATCTTATCATGGCATTAATTCATTGAGTTAAGGCTCTCGTAACCCAAGCATTTCTCCTCTAAACCTCTTGCACTGTCTCACACATGAGCTTTTGGGGTACTCCTCATACCCAAACCATAACACAGCCCCTTGTTAATTCCCTTCCCCAGACTCCAAAATTACCTCTGTGTGCACACTAAAGTAGAGGAGGAGATGGGTCCTCCCAAAAGCTTTTTTACTTCAAATGAAAGAGGGGACTGAGCCATAGGTATCTTTGAGGGTTCAAACTTGGATGAATGAGGAAGGCATTTAGCAAAAATGGAAATGCTGGTGCCATCAGCTGGAATTAAGGACAGTGGTGTTATTTCATTAATTTGCAAATTAATCAGCTGGGAGTGGGGCACGTTTCTTTCTTTCTTTTTCTTTTTTCTTTTTCTTTTTTGGAGGGGGTAGCACTTTTTGTCTAAAGTAAAAAGAAAATATAAAAGAAACCTCACCAGTTTTTGAGATACTCTTCAAACTATGAATTATTTATTATCTCTTCATCATATTGTACCTTGACTCCTAGCCTCAGGCTTTTTTTAATTTATTTTTTAATTTTTGAATTAATGAGGTTGTTCTTTGCAGGTCTAGTATGGGGTTTTTTAAAACCAAATTTTACTCATAATTTAAAATTTAGACTTAAAAACCTGGGAACATTGCCACCATTGAAAACGAGAGTGATGACAAATTGAATTCTCACTTGCAGGTATAGAGTGGCCGAGGAATAGAAAGTGAGAGGACCATCTGGAAGAACCTGGGCTGTGAGATGCCCTCCCAGGACAGCAGATTCTCCTCCCACACCTGCATGTTGTGTGGGAGCCGTTGGTTGTAAGAGCCAAAGATCCAGGGTTAAGGCATACATGGAATTCACGTCAACAAATACAAATAGATTGCTCATGTAGTTAAAAGAAAAGAAAAGAAAAGCTGTCTTCCTTCATAATAGAAAGTGGCTTAGATCCTACTCTCAAAAACAAGAGACAAATATGTAAAGGCTGTAATATTGAACAAGATATAAATAGTGTCATAGAAAGTTACGAATGATGTGTTTTGGCAGTAGGAAAAGTCTAATTGAGGAAGTTAAAAAAAAGTCTTCGTAAACTGTTCTTGCTGTGTAGCTTACAAGGGAGGTAAAAGGTTTGTGAAATATGACAGGGCTATGGTGAGGGCATTCCCAGAAGAGACAGGAGCCTGAGCACAGGCTGCAAAGCAGGAAACAAGAAACAATGGAACAATCTAGAATGGAGGCCTATCACAGCTTGGGAAGGCTACTTGGGGCAGTATGACTGGATTCCTCCTTTCAGTTAAGAGTGGAGAGCCACAAGGGCATTTTGTGAAGGGAAATCAGGTGATTAGTGCTTAAAAGATGACCCTCTAAAGGTAATCTCAAAGGTGGACTGATATTCTAGTTTTAGAGGCCAGCTAAGAAGCTCGGATCTAGAAAATAAATTATAAAACACACACACACACACAAACCTATATATATCCACAAATATATATGTGTATATGTCTATATACCATATAAACACACACATATGGAATAGCACACATACACATTTGTACACACATATGTACATATACTCTCTGAGAACAAGATCCTGGCAGTCTAACCCCTATGGCCCGTAGCCCAGTCAACACTCATATCTTAAATATTATTGGGTTACATCAATAACTAGGTAGTTTTCTCCTGATTTCTATTAACCATCATTCAAGTCACCTCTCTCCAGAAGACTGTATGAACTATTTATAAATTCATTTTATCATTTAAAACTAACAACCACCACATGAATTTAAAGACGTGTTTTTGTCTGGTATCCAACCCATCACCTATATATTTATTGCCTTTCTGAATCTATAGCTCTGTGATAGTTGAATCTCTAATCCCTGCCTCTAAACCTGACCTTGCTGGCCTTGTATATATATATCTCAAATCCCTCTCTTTCCACACTCCTTCATTTCTACTCTTCTCATCCCTGACATTTATTCTCCTACTTTTCTAATTATTCCCTATTGAAGGGACCTTGAACTCATATTGGAATTTAAATTACTAAAAATTAGTGATTAAATTTATCACTATAAGTGTAGTTTGTATCTAGAAAAGGATCGCCAAATTCTTTATAACACGACTTTATAACACTAGTTGAAAAAATGCTATCATTTATAGGTACGAGGAAATAGGGGTCAAGTCCAGCCAGTGATGTTAAGGAGGACTTTGCTTGTGCTATTCTGAGTGAGGTGGAAAGCCATTGCAGGGCATGAGTGGAGTGACATGACCCAGAGAGCAGATGCTCTGCTGGGGGTAAGAGTTCCTCCCAGAGCATAGACAGGGCTCTTACCTGGCCTTCTTGGATCCACTGATTCCTTGGAAGATTGCCAAGAGATAAGTGTGAAAAGAGCAAAGATCACAGCTTGTTCAAGCCAAGTTCTGTAGGTGAACTCCAGTGTAAAATGGAAAGTGTGGGACCAAAGGGCTATGCAGCAGAGGGGATTTGAATGAGTTCCTCAAAGCAGTGGGGAGCCAGCAAAGAGTGACATAATAAATGATATGTCCCTTAAAAGGATCACTCTGGCTGCTGTGGAGGAAGGCAAGACAAGAGGCAGGAAGAGCAAGTGGTGGACTGCAGAGGGATTGGTGGACTTCCTTAAGGCAGTATCATGGGGATGGAGAAGAGGGGCCAGATTCCAGAGAAATCACTCAGGAAAAAAGAACTGGAGTTTGGAATGGGCTGGCTGCAGGGAACGAGATAGCAAGGAGGTTGTGCCACACATAACAATGGCATGTTCTTCTGATTTAGACTTGGGAATGAATTGCAAGTGCCCTGGCTGCTGACATGGGTCTGTGTCAAGTGTGAGAAGGGGTAGGCTGAGGGCTGGTTGATGAGCAGGCCATGTGCCAGGAAACCGGGCACTGCTATTAGTTTAACAGCCACCATGGAGACTGCGAGACTGAAACTGTGTTACGCTGACTTGGTGTAGATCATCTTTGAGAGCAATAACCTGCTTGATTTGGATCAGCTGGCTAGATTTTTATTAGCATTTGTCACAAAAACCAGGATCAGACAGATGCAGGAATGGCATATGGTGGCAAGGTGGCAAATAACAGGGGATGTGCATTTCAAACAGTATCGTGGCTGACTCATTTGTTGGAATGACAAGCCCTTATAAATGCAAAGACCTTATAACTTATCAAGAAGAAAGGCCCCTTGCCAATTTCATCCGACCCTTGGCTCTGTTAGTGCTGTCACTCGAGTTCGGTGCTTCTAATCTTCTTACTGGCTCACTTCAGGTTTTCCATCTTTACACCGAAGGGGATGAGCTAATGTGAATATTTTGCATCTTTTCAGATCCTGGGCTATTTCTTTTGAAGTTTGTTGTAAGGAAACTGAGTGAACAAAAGCTTCCTGTGGAACCAGTCGATCTTCATACTCAATAATGTTGTTAACATTAGTTATCTTTGAAATGATGGCTTGTTTTTGTTTTGGGTGTAAATAGTTGCAGTGGGAAAAGTGTCCAGGCGTGGGTTTCTTTCCCTTTATGATATTTTTAGTATAGTTACCAGTGATCAGGATTTGCAGAGAATAAAACAGCCAGGAATCTTCCCTCCTGTTACTGCATCCCGTAACCACAGTAACAAGAATTCTTAGAGTGGTAGAAGATTTTTTTAAAAAAGGAAATTATGTATAAATGTTAAGGATGGAGTAAGAACATATCTCATTGGGTACTATGATCTTCAATGTGAGAATGAAGACATCCTCTTGTAGAAAACCTATTAAGTCCAGATATATATGGACGCCTTAGTTATGCAGTTCATAACTCTTCTGTGCCTCACTGGAGAGGAGAGGGTGGAAGAATACCAGGTGAGGGGGAGCCCTCTAGAGGACAATCACCAAAGCAGACACTGGATCAGGAAAAAAAACTAGAAGTAAAGGAGAAGGAATGTTAAATTTAGGGCAGATCCGAACTGATGGTGTGAATGTAATGTGATTTGCCATGTGCTTCTGCTGATGTTGTGGTGGAGCAAAATGGTGACTTTAGCAGTTTAAGAGCTGCCAGGCTGTGGTTTGCAAGCTGACTCACAGCAGCTCTACATAGTGACATTTAACCATAGAAGCTTGCAGCGGCTATCGGATACCTGTCACAGAAAACCACAGAAGCAGAAGCAGGAAACAAAGCAACAGGGACAGAACAATCCCCTTAGTGCAGTAAAAGTCCTTAAGTGTATGAGCTAAGAGTCCCTAGGCTGTTTACAAGCTTGCACCCATATTCAAAATGTAGACTGCACCCTCCAATAGAATTGCACCAACTCCCTTGCCTTGATGTACCCCAAACTTGCTTATAAGGGGCTGAGGTTGTAGCTCATTGTCTTGAATGTGTGAGGCCCTGGGTTTAATCCCCAGCACCACATTAAAAAAAAAGTAAACCAAACTTGCTTATATACCAGAGTAAAAACCATGCTGCACTCAGGGCTCAGACTTTGGGAATTATCCCTCTGGGCTCTGGTGCTACTCATAAAGTGTTGCTGCCAGTTCTTGGTGTCCTGACCCTCATTTCCTGCCACAATGTAGAATATATTTATTAACAAATCGGTCATATAGCATCATCAGGGATTTATTGATGCATGTGCTAAGTAGGTACTAAAATAAAAATCATTCTTTTCACTCAGCATAATTCACAGTCCTAACCTGCAACACCTGGGATAGGTAAGGTCAGGAAATGGGGTGCATTGTGGTAATAAATAGGAAATTGAGGGTGAGTTGGATGAGGGGACCCCTCTCCCAGCGGTAGTGACAGGTAGGGTTTTCTCTGCATTCCAGGTGCTTCTTTAAATGGAAAAATGTGCCTTATAAACCCTGACCTGTGTTAAGCCATGAATATCATTATAACTCACTGTTGTTTATCTTGTGCCCAGGAAGAAATTGATGAAACACTTCATCTCCTGTGTCCCTGACTATAATACACATAAGATTGTAATACCAAATTTATACCAAAAAATTAATACCCTCTTGGCAAGGGTTTTAGTATTTCTGTTGATCCCTTACTTATAAATAAAATGAAAGAAGAGTTTAAAAATCTTAAACTTTGCAGTGCAAAATGACTTCTGACATCAATTGTTTTAGAGGATATTTTTAGAACATGTTGTATGGGAAATATCCTGCTGTCTGTGTGCAGTTAGATATTCATAGTATACATATCTATGTGTATATCTAAATGTAGCCAACCAATTAGGGTTGGGCCACTTGCTCACAGGTGCCTTAATGACCATCATTTATAAGCCCATCTCAAAAATCATGTTTGTAGGAAATAAGATCCAGACAGTGAAGCTCATACCTGTCAAAGCCAGCATAAGATTCATAACCTGAGCTTAGTCAGCCAGTGACTAATACGGACTCAGCACATTTAAGCCCAAACCACAGTGGCCTTCACTTCTAGTCTGAGACACTACAGGGCCCCTTAGTTTCTAGTCAGCAAGCCTGCTTTGCCCTTTGTTGAAGAGAAAATAGTAATAGCAAGGATTTATAAATTCCAGGTACATGTCAGGGGCCCTCCTAGATCTCACATCTTCCCTGAAGACTGCTGGGCTCATACATGTGGCCATATCTGAACCCTCTGTGGTCTTCCTCTCTATGGGACTCAATGGGTGCTCTATCGTGTAACAGGTTGGCTAAACTCCCTGTGTGTTCATGACCCTGGCACATGCGCATGCCCTTTAGAGCAGGGACAATGTCTTATACCTCCTAAGTGTAGTTCACGCTTCTGTTCATTCATCTGCACAGAAAATAGTTATTGAACCTATCTGAGGCCAGGTCCTGTTCTACTCTTTGAGGATATACTAATAGAGAGTCCTTGGGGTTAATGAACATAAAACTCATAGCCAGAACCATAGAAAGATAACTATAAACTTATATGCCCTGATAAATATGACAGAGGAAAATGAAATATAACACTCTAAGACAGAAGAGTTCATGATCTTATTTAAATTTGGGAGCAGAAAAGACTCCAAAATGATAATATTTAAACTGAAACCCAAAGAAACATAGTCTTTTCTTTAGTAGGGACTAGGAAGTATTTCTTGCCTTGAAAAGTGTTTAATGGTCTCTAAAGTCGCATGGCATTAACATCCTAAGTGCAGCGAATCTCCAAGGCTGTGTCTCCCAGTACAGCCTCTCCCTCCCCTTTTGCCAACCTCCCACACCTTTTATCTGGAAGGAAAGCAGTTGGATCTCAGGACTACTTGCAGAATTAGGACAAAGTTGTTCTTGCTAAGATACTTATGAAGCATTTCAGCAGTCTCTAGGACACATGAACTCAAGATGGCATGTGACCTTGATCACTAGTGCTGCAAAGTAAAAAGTATGTGGCCTTCAGGATTCAACCCATTTAGAGTTGAATCCCAATCCCATGACCTCCAAGAGATGATTTCATAGACTCAGTTTCTTCCTCTGTGAAGCGGAGGACAAGGTCTCTTGAAACTCACAAGGATTCATGAATATTGATGTGACACATCCAGGCACAGAGCTAGCAGTCACTCAGTCACTATAGCCCTGCCCCACCTTTCTCTGAACCTTCTGGGCCCCAATTTCTGTGGAACCCCATGGTTCTTCTCTCTGCTCCAAAAATCACATGAAGATTGCTATCACTTCCCTCAAAACCGGCTCCCAGAGTCCAAATTGTCTTCAGTTAAGAGACATAACAGGCCCATGATGGGCCACCTGGGCCCTAACCTTGGAAGGATGTGACCACCAAAGGACTGAGCAACACCTCACTACTGCTCAGAGTAGTCTAGAGTCAAATGGAGAAGGAGTATCTCCCATCCACAAGGTAGGGGCAGTCTAGGATTTGGTCCAGGGGTAACATAGGGACACCAGGCAGAGTGATCATTCAGAACCTGGAAGCAGAAAGTAGGGATGCACAGATGGAAGCCCAAGTGTGTGGGTGCAGCTTACCAGGAAGGGGGGGAAAGGGGCTATGATTGAGGGCTCCTTGAGGCCTCCAGGACTTTATGTACAAGATGGGCACTTGGCTTGATGCCTCTAAAAGAACGAGTCCATTCTAGGCTTCAGAAAGAGAGGTGTGGTCAGGACTGAGGAAGTCTCCAGTGATAGCTGCAGGTAACTGCCTGGACGAGGTCAGCTTTGGGGAGGAGTTATGGAAGTAGGAGAGCTCCCAGAGTCAGTCTGTTCTGCTTCTCTGTGAATGTTAAATGCAATTATAGTCAAACCTCTTTTTCTTTTACAGATCAGCACTGACACTTCAGGCTTGAGGAAGCCAGATCCAAAAGGTTGGAGTGTTCTATTGGCTGATATCCAGCAAGGAACTCACCTGCGAAAAGTCACACAGATCAGTGACCGCAGTGCCCCACAAATTGATTGTAAGCAAGCAGTTCAATCAGGCCTACCGCAAGCTCAGGGCAGGGGCAACGGCAGGGCACAGCCACAGTCCCCTGGCTGGATTGCATTTGTGATGCAAGACACACCAGGCCATCTCAGACCTGCTTAGTGGACAGGCAGATATCTGGGCAAGAGAGTCAGAGATGGTTTAGAGTGCTTCTTCCATCATTTTTCAAAGGCTAAAAGTTAAAAAAAAAAACAAAAACAACTCCATGGTAGGTTGACATTTTTATTCATTGTATAAAACACATATAACACAATTTACCAATTTTACCATTTTAAAACCTTTAGCGGCATTTACTATATCCACAATGTTGTTGGAACCATTCCCTCTATCTAGTTCCAGAACATTTTTATTACCCCAAAAAGAAAATCCCACACTCATTAACAGTCACTCCATTCCTCCCAGCCCAGCCCCTTGCAGCCACTAACCTACTTTCTTTCTCTATGGATGTGCTTATTCCGGTTATTTCATAGGAATGGAATCATGTCCTCTGTGGCCTTTTGGTGACTGGCTTCTCTCAGGCCAGCATTTTCAAGCTCCATCCATAATACAGTATGTATCAGTACTTCAGCCCTCTCACACAGTTTCATCTTATGGATGTACCATATTTTGTGTGTCCATCATGGGATAAATAAAGATCCCTTACCCTGTGCCAACATAGTCCTCAAACTTAACTAAGACAATAAAGCTCTCAAATTTAAAAAAAAAAAAAAGGAGTTTTTGTTTTTCACAAGGAAAAAGATGTATTCAAAATTTTATCTCACAGGATCATATGACTGCAGCCTCCTGTCTTCCAGAACATAATAGGAGCCTGTGTGAAGGTCAGATAACTCACGCTGAATTCTGCTTCTGCCACCAGGCAAATCAAGGGGCCTCTTGTTGTTGTTGTTGTTGTTGTTTGTTTTGGTGCTAGAAATGAAACACAGGCTCTGCCACTGGACTACACCCCTATACACCCCAAGCCCCAGGTAACTTCTTTAAGGCTCAGTTAGCTCATCTGCAAAATGAAGGAGATAATAATACCTGCTCTTTTTTCTATGGTGGGGTAGTGTTCAGGTTATGGAAGATTGAATTATTTAATAACGTAAGGTATTGGATCTTTATATATTTTACAATGATGTGCATGGTGGTCCTAAAGCTAGTCCTAAAAACATAATTGTATCTCATATGATAACACACAAAGACACTTTTTTTGAGGGGGGCAGTACTGGGGATTGAACTCAGGGGCACTCAACCACTGAGCCACATCTCCAGCCCTATTCTGTATTTAATTATTTAGAGACAGGGACTCAATGAGTTGTGTAGTACCTCACTTTTGCTGAGGCAGGCTTAGAACACACGATCCTCCTTCCTCAGCCTCCTGAGAAGCTGGGATTACAGGCATGGGGCACAACGCCAAGCCAAAGACATGTTTTTATAAAAGAGTTTTCAAAATTGATTATAATATAAATTAGTTTCCATTTAGACCCACTGTCTACTTGGCTATGCTTAATTAACAAATTAATCCATTTTTTTTGGAATACTCACTTCATAATGACTCCAGTAATTAATGTATATTAATACTCAGAATAATCTGTCTACTTTCAGCCACCAGTGGGCACTGTGTCCTAACTTCTCCCTGCATAAAAGCTTCAGGCTATAAATACATTCTGTCAGTGATTTTTGCCTCCGCTGAATATCTTTTCAGGTTCTGCAATTGGTAATCACACACATCTCAAGGGCTAGAGTTAGTGATGTCCAAGCTTTCAGGCTTCCTGTTTTACAGAAAGGAGTGGGGAAGGAAAATTCTTAAGCAGAAATCATTGCAGACTGTCACTTCTTGCTTGTAGTTCTGGTCAATCCCCTGTGGATAGCAAGTTAAGATGGTGGGCTGAATCAAATCCATAGGTTTTCTTTGTTTAGTCTTCCCAATGCCAAGCTGCGAATACGACCAACTCTACACCTGCCATGTTCAGGTTTTCTAATTTGCAGTGTACTGCTGATTCCCCATCAGCATTCAGCAAATGGGTAGAATTCAGGTTCCTTTGTTTGGTAGCCTTTCAGAGTGGTTGGTCACAAATGGTTAGCTCTTTGACAGGGCTGGAGAGGGGAGCAGACATATATAGGCACATGAGTCTGTGGAGTATCAAGGCAGAGGGCACCTGGGAAAGATGCTGAGTGCAAGGGCGACACTGGAAAGAGGACAATGGAACACTGCTGAGACGGTGTGAAACCCCAGAGTAAGAAGGAACTGCTCAGCTCTGCTCACACATCTTCACCACTTGCTCTTCTCTTTGAAGGTTCAAAAGCAAGCAACAAAGAAGGAGGAGGCTCTGCCAACTCCCAAGGAGGAAACACACCCCCAATCCTGGGAGATCTCTTCGCTGGTGGCTTTCCTGTGTTGCGACCAGCAGGGCAGAGGTTGTAGCAGGTAAGGAAAAATTTGGACTAGCTACATCATAGTCTAAATCTCCTTAACTCCTGGAACCAACTGGGAAATCCACATGTGACTAGTTGGTTCCACATGTGCCCAGGGACATGTGTTTTATAAACAGTCATATTAGAGATCATGTATTTGGGAAGTTAAACACTGGAACTTTCTAAATCACAGAATTGTTCATGAGGAATCTTTCAAATCATCCTCCTAACTAAATTATTCAATTAATAATTGAAGAGCAATTTGTATTATTTAGCATTGCCCAGACAGAAGGTGCAAATCATAATAGGTCATCATAATGACTTCACTATGGACTCACTAGAGATGCATGAGTTGTAATGGTTTTCACTCATTGTATCAATTAGGCATTGCTATGTAACAGAACATAGAAACTTAAGAGTTTTAAATGACCATTTATTATTTAGCTTATAATTCTGTGGGTTAGCAATGTGGAATGATCTCAGCTCTACTCCCTCAGCATCTGCAAACCTGCAGGTTAGGTAGGTGGCTTTCCTTTATCTTAGATTTCTCCTGTTTTTCCTGTCTCTGAGGCCTCAGCTGTAACCACTGGCTTGACTCACCTCAAGTCCATGTGGTCTCTCAGTTTCCAGCAGGCTGCTCAAGGGCTTGTTATCATGGTGGTGGCAAGGCTCCAAAATAAAAGGAAGATGTGTATAAAGTCCCTTGAGGCTTAGTCTTGGAAGCTACTGAGAAGTAACTTGGAAGGCTAGGAAGTGTTAATTCCTATCACATCCAAAGCAAGTGACAAAGATATGGAAATAGACTTCATCTCTTGATATCATATTCAATCATATTAAAAGATTAGGTTAATAGTCAATCATATTCAAAGATTACAGAATTAGGCATGAGAGAGTAATTGAGGCCATTATTACAATCAGTCCATTGCAGTTATGTATGCTTTAGTGGGCAATGGATGTTTTAAAACTTTTGCATTCAAATTGGGCATATATATATATATATATATCTCATAAGAAAAAAAAGTGTTTTCCTACTATTGTGCTCTTTAGCCAACAAGATGAATAAACTCCACGTATATCACTGACCCAGGGAATGTCAGGCTCCAAATATTCCTGGTACCTGATCTTCCACCACATGAGCAGGAAGCAGAGGATTTTGTACTCTCAACAGACTCACTTTCAGGGTTTTTGAATCTTGGATTCATGATATTTTCAATCATTTAAAAAGTTTGGATTGGTTATTCAAGAGTAGGCCCTGTTCTGCTTTTTAAGTTTATGATTCTTTTAAATTTCACTTGGCAACTGGGCATCTAGGTAGACGCTGTCTTATTTAGGGAGCTGCCTGGGTTTTCTGTCATCATCTCTGTGTACTATGGGAACAGGTTTCAGAACTTTTAGGCTGGATTCTCTGTGCTGATCCCTGCCCTAGACATCATATAAAATATAGATCTTGTCCCTGGAAAGATCACGTAGGGCTTTCTACTCCTGGGCATAGGCAGCCAGCTGTTCTGGACCCTGAAATTAAGTTAATTCCTCATGACAAAGATATGTCTTATGTCTTCCAGAATCTCCTCAAAGAAAATCTTCAACAGAGGGATACAACCAAGCTGTAGTAGTCTTGCCCAGGTGACTGTCACATCATAGCCCGAGGGCCACCAGTGCAAAAACCCAAACACCATACTCCTGCCCACTTATCTTCTTCCCCCAGAGGCACTTCTTCTATGCCTTTGGCCTGGCTTTTGACATCAAGTCCTTCAGGAATGATTTGTACCAGTTTGGGGAAACACTGGAGATTCATATGGGATGAAAAACTCCATAACCCCTCAATAGACACTGGGGTTTATAATCTGAAATAAAAGCTGCTCCTATGCTGCAGCACCCAGGAAGTTGTATATGTGAGAAGCAAGCATTTTTCCAAGTGTTTTCCACATATTGCCATATATCATATAGGGGTAGTGAAATAGGGGAAAGTGTGTTCCCTCCTTTAAGGGAGGACTATATTTGGAATAAATATTTGAATATGCCTCCTGAAAGGACAGTGACAGTCCCTCTGACAGTGACCTCTCTTAAAATTGTATTTAAACAATGATTGCAGAACTTCAGTGCATTAAGCAGGAAGAGGAATTTTTTTCTCCTTATCAAGAGGCAACGGAGGGGGAAGAAGAGAATCAGCACTGTGGTGCAAGGTTGTATCAAGAGTCAGAGCTCCCTCCAAGGACCCCATATCCACCCCAGTCCTCCATAAAGTCCAGCAAGCACAAACGAGCAATTTGTTGTTACCCCTGAGTTTAAGAGTTATTGGATTTCAGTGATGTGGTTGGGCTGGGGTTGTGGCTCAGTGGTAGAGCATGTGCCTAGCATGTATGAGGCCCTGGGTTTGATCCTAGGCACCACATGAAAATAAATAAATAAAATAAAAGTACTGTGTCCAACTACAACTAAAAACTAAATATTTTGTTTTTAAAAAATTATGTGGTGAAGGAGATACATATAGGATGAGAAATTCAGAGATCAGGAAAAAGCTAGCCCTTTGAAAATTAGAGTAAGTTTTTGGGAAAGAGGGCTTTGAACTTCTAGAGGCCATGTAACTAGGGGGTTCAAGGTCATTGGACCTGGAATGTGGAGGACACGTGTTTCCCTGCTGATTTCCCTTATGTATTCAGGGAACCATGAATTTTATGTTTGCAATATAGAAACAAAGGATGTCCTTGTTCATAAAATGCTAGCAGTGAGGAAACCTCCCTAGCCAGGTGTTTGGGCTTGGTATACCTAAGGATCCAAAGTAGAGCATAAGGGCAACTGCACCTAGCAGGTAAAAGTGGATGAATGTGAGGGGTCTTGAGATGAGGAAGGGCACAGGTCAGAGCAGTCCTGCGTCCTGGGCTGGACGTGAGAAGGCTATTGGCAGGTGAGAACAGAATAGTAAGATTAGGGTCTGATCTGGGCTTGTCTGGAAGGACAGCTCCTTGATGCTCAGAAGGACCTTGGCGCTCATCCAGCTGGTCCCAAGTGCCACACTGCCCGCTTTAGCTTCTTCCTTTCTCTGTTGTTGAGCTAACCCAGAATTTGTTTCATTTCTAGGTGGCAAGACAGGACAGGCCTCTGGTTCAAGAGCACCTTCTCCCCGGCTTCCCACCAAAACCATTAGTGGCCCGCTTAACCCCCCTGCATCTCCCAGGCTAGGCAATGCCTCTGAGGCCCAAGGCGCTGCCAGGATAGTCCCTCCTCACCCCAATGTGCCCGCCCCACCTCCACCTCCTCACCCCCTACCTCCACCTCTACCACCTTCTTCCCCCACCAAAGCCTCACTGGTGTCCCCACCGGGCCTACCCACCAAAGGGAGCTCTCATGCCATTGCACCCACTGTCCCCTGCCCTCCTCCACCTCCACTTCCACCGCTTCCTCCCCCTCTGCCCCTGGCATCCCTACTCAGTGACAAGGCAGTGAGGCCTCAGCTGGCCCCCTTGCACCTCTCGCCCATCCCGCCCCCTCTCCCTCTCCTCCCACCCTGTGGGTATCCAGGACTCAATGAGGAGCCTGCCAGCCCCGCGCAAGAGGTGCCAGAGCCCCCTTCCCCGCCGCCACCGCCACCTCCGCCGCCCCCACTTCCCCTGTATGCTTCCTGTTCGTCCAGGGCTTCGGTGCCAGCGCCTCCCTTGCCAGGCGCTAACAACTGCAGCGAAACCCCTCCCCCGCTGCCCCGCAAGTCCCCCAGCCTCCAGGCCCAACAGCAGAAGGCCAGCGTGCAGGGCTTGCCTGCACCACCTGGCCCTCTGGGACCTCAGCCGCTCCTGCAGAAGAGGAGGATCTGCAGAGGCCCAGGTAAAGCAGCCCAGACTGCGGAACCCCATGAGATGGCTCCAATCTCAGAATCTTGTTTTAGTCCAGAGCTACTCAGTGCCTCTGGGTAGAACCTTGTCCCTCTATGGGACTTTATTGTTGGAAGTTTTCATTTTAGAGATGCAAACCAAGGGCCAGGGGCACTGGGAGACTTGTCCAGGGAGGGATTCTGGCCATGATCCTCTTGCCATCACTGGCTGGGACCCTGGACAGCCACTTAACTGTCTGTGCGTCCTTCTCTGTAAGATGAGGACAGCAATCTTTCTACCTCCTGGAGTTGTTGTAAAGATGGAGGCCTTGTACGTGATGTGCTTAGAACAGGGAATAGCAAGTGAGCTCTAGAGAAGAGTTTTGTTTTTACTATGGACTTTCTGTCTCCAGATCTACTCCTCAGGTGGGGCTTGTTTCCCAGCCCAGGTCTCTGGTTGAGTCTTCTCCTGAATTATTCCAGTCTGGCTCCCAGCCTGAATCTTCACTGGCCTGCAGCAGATTGGATTCACATTCTGCCTTTTGGCAGGTTCTCAGCTGACTGGAGAAAACAGGGTCTGTATCTTTAGCCAAAAAGCAAAAATAATTCTTCACTTACAGAGCAGAGAGAATTGTGAATTAAGTGTTGATGGCTTGTGACTTACTTCACTGGTCCCTGTAGTGGTAGACTTCATGCACTGTTGACGCCTTTCCACACAAAAGGTACCACCACACATCCACACACACACCTGCATTTACACACACAGCTCAAACACAATTACAAGCACTCTCTCAGCCTTACACACAAACATCCTAATAAATGCGTACTCCATACACACACCCGTATACATACACACTTAACACATATACAACTCCCCCACACATATATCCATGCACATATTTTTTGTTCTGTCAGTAAATCTTTTGATGCAGAAAGTTTCTTAAATGTATTTCCTTAAATTAAAAACAATGCTAGCTTATTGTGGAGCAAATAGAAATAATATCGCCTAGAGATGGAAACTGTCATTTGGATGTCATTTTCATTTTTCTTCTGAATACATGTACATTTACATGCTTAATACCATTTTGTACTTACAATTTTGTATTTTTACTTAATACTATACTAAAAACAGTTTTGTAAAATTATTAAAATGTATAAGTAAATTAAAATGATAATAGGTACATATATTTGATTCCCTGTTTTTGTTATTATGAATAACAGTGTAGGAAATACTTTTATAGAGATTTTAGTTCATACTTTGGATATTTTTATTTTTTTAATTAATTTATTTTTTTTTCTTATGTGGTGCTGACGATTAAACCCAGTGGTTCACACAAGCAAGGCAAGCACTCTACCACTGAGCCACAACCCCAGCCCCACTTTGGATATTTTTTAAAGGATAGGTTCCTAAGAGAGAATTTCTAGCACAAAGGGCAATGATATTTTTAAGACTGTTGATCAGAAGAGATAAGGTTTTAATCATTCTTCTTTCAACTGACTGGTCACCAGGAGGCTCGGCATTGTGAGTGGTGAGCCCCTCTGGTATCTGTGATTTTAAATGTCCATGATGGAGTGGAAAGAAAAGCACGTTTTGGATTTGGAGAGATTTGAGTTCAGACCCTGGGTTCCTTGCATACTCCTGTGTAATCTGATGCCAGTTGCTTGTTTGTTTTGTTTTGTTTTATCTTGTGTTTTTTTATTTACTCTGACAAATAGGAATAATGACAGCACCCTTCACAGGACATTGCTGTGACTGTGCGGTGAGGGCCTGCGTGTGGTTGGGGCGGCAGCCTGTATTTTCCTTCCTTCCTTCTCCTTTCCCACAAGGAGTGGCAAGTTCCCATCCAGAGGAGGATCAGCAGTCTCTTTAGCCCTTTAATCTCCTTGTGGGATCAAATAACTCCTAGGTGCCTAGGAAGAGAAGAGTGAGAGAAAGAAGACTGGGACAGTCCTTTGGGAAGACCCTGCAGGGAAAGCAGGAGCTCAGAGGGCACCACTCTGCTGCTGCTGCTGCTGCTGCTGCTGGAACCCCCACCTGCTCAGAAGGTTTGCCTGGCCTCTCCCTTGGTGTCTTTGGATGTGAAACTTGATTTCACATATAAAATAGGGGTAACTTCTACTTCAGCTCAACTTGGGAGAAGGGAAAGAAGTTGTAATTGTAAGCAAGTAGCACAGGGAATGGTGGTGTACCGGCAGAGTGATGGTGGCAATGTCATAAGCAGCAGTGGGGTACCTGTAGTGAAGAGCCAGGACACTGGGCTGTTGACTGCCAAGGGTCACACAGAATAGCACAGGGAGAGGAGGGAGGAGCCTCTGGCCATTGACCAGGGAAGGCTTGAGGGTGTAGGTTGGATTTGAGTTGGGCCTTGGTGGTCGGGAAGGATCTAGGTTGGAACTGAAGGAGAATAAGCAGATTGCAATGCAGAAGAGCTGGTGGGGGCAGAACTCAGTGGGAGCAGAATTTGAGGGTAGGAACATGCCCCTACAACCTATTCTTCTGGCTTCCCTCTGGGCCCTCACCTAGCAACTACCTTTGCTGTTTCTATCACTCTGCAGTGGGGCTATTCCTTGAGCTGTACCATCTTTCTTGGGCGGGAGTTACTTGGGATTGAACTCAGGGGCACTCAACCACTGAGCCACATCTCCAGTCCTATTTTGTATTTTATTTAGAGACAGGGTCTTGCTGAGTTGCTTAACATATTGCTTTTCCTGAGGCTGGCTTTGAACACACAATCCTCCTGACTCAGCCTCTCAAGCCACTGGGATTACAGGCATGCCCTACCATGCCCAGAGGGCTACACCATCTTATAATGAGGGTCATCATTAATATTGTCACAACTGTCAAGCACTTACTGTATTCCACTTGAAGGAAATCAACACATTTAGTCCTCTCAACCCTAGGAGGTATGTGTCCTAGTATTCCCATTTTTGGATAAGAAAACTAAGGCACAAAGAACCTGTTATTTGTGCCAATGAGAGAACTGTGATTCATTCTCAGTTTGGCTCAAGCAGTTGCCCTTTTAATCACTATATCATATTATATCCAGAAATCTAAATGTCTAATCTCTCATATAGAGTTATAACATCACTGTCCCCATTCCTAATGCCCTGTCATCTTCCCCAAAGGGGACCAGTAGGGGAAAGCTAAATCCACCTCTAGCACCTCCTGCAAGATCACCCACCCCACAGAGCTTTCAAGCAAGAGCCAGCAGAACCCTGCCTGGACCCCCACCCAGCAGCCCAGAGGTCAGCTGCGGAATGGAAGCATGCACATCACCAGTAAGCAGGTGCACACCTAGGGGACTGTGCCAGTAAGGAAATGATTTCTCCTGGCTCCTGGAGAGAGATTACATGCTTCCCAGTGAACTGTGGGCTCACACAAATACAGGACAGCCTACAGAGCCTGTGAAATAGGGTTTCTTTCACCACTTTCTGGATAGTTCCAGGGCCTACTCTTAGACTCCTGACTCAGATTAGAGAACCAAAAGAAAACCAGCATTTAAATTCTCTCTTTGTGTGTATGTCTGTCTTTCTCCATGGAGACCAGAGTGCCAGAGAGACCAGAGTGATTTGGATAAGGGCAAGGAGTGGGTAGAAGGCCCATGAGGTAGGGGGACAATTGGAGCAAAACTATGGAGGTAGGAAGTTAAAGGCACCTGGAGTTGGATGTGACTGCAACACCTCTGCCCTGCTTCTGTGTGCTAGGCTATGGTCAGACATAAGACCCAGCTCAAAAGACAGGAGTCAGCCCAGGAAAGGGAGACAGGAACACTCCTCTTTTCTCCCCAGGAGCTCACTTATGCTCCCTTAGGAGCTTCCTTAAGATGTTGGTTGGAGTAGTATGGTGGGTGATGGGAAATCACTGCTGGTCTCACTCTACTTTCCCTCCTCCCAGCCAAGCAGTAAAACTTGAAAGGTGGATGGATGTCTTGGGGGGAATCAACACCTCTGCACAGAGCAGGCAAGCAGAACACAGTGCATTTTCATAGAGTGACGTGTGTTCTCCTGGAGCGATCCAACGTGGGGCCTGCCTGTAACCCAACTAAACTTTACCATTTCCCACATGTGCAGATGACTTCGAGTCTAAATTCACGTTCCATTCTGTGGAAGACTTTCCCCCTCTGGATGAATACAAACCATGCCAGAAGATTTACCCCAGCAAGGTCCCCCAAAGTAAGTACTACCTTGACAAGACTTCTGGCTTTTCCTGACACTCCTAAAGTAGGTGCTTGGTGTGCATTGATTGACCAGAAACTGCCTGAAGGGTGACATCATGATTTTACTGTCCTGCTGCAAGGATACAGTGTGTTTATACTTAATCAGAACATGTATTTGTCCTTGCACATAAGAGTTCATTTGGAGATTTTGTTTTTATTTTTGTTTTTTGCACAACACCAGGGTTAACTGACATCAGATTTGGATGCCTAAATTTACCACATATCCCTTTCCTCCTGGGACTTTTGGCTAAGGAGCTGAACGCCCGCAAAGGACACTGAAATGGGATACAAGGACTGAACTGGGAAAGAAATAGAATTTCCCCCAATTCAGAATTCTGACAAATCATGCAATGGAAAATATCCTTAGGCCAGTGGTTCTCAACCATGGCTGGCTACCTACTGGAATGACCTAGGAGTTTTTAAAAGTCCTGAACTCCACGCTGCCTCTCATCAAAATAGCCAGGGTGGGACCCAGATGTCACTATTTTTGAAAGCTGCCAGGTGATTCTGGTGTACAGTATAGGTTGAGACTCAGCCAGGAGAAGGCCTTCTGCTGACTGAACAGTGTGGTCAGGCTCCAAGAGAGGCTTTAACTCAGCTCGCCTGTTCAGCCATGAGAAGAGAGGAAGAGACTGAGGCTGAAACAGCAGGGAAGTGAGAGAAAAGCGAGGGTGGGGTACTACCACACTGTCGCTGCTCGCTGGTTAAACTGAGCCAATTCTTGTGTGGTGCTGAGCCAGCTGGACTGGATGAGGGGTGGCAGGAGGCAGCAGATTCAACAGTATGGGGTAAGAGTTGGATGTGTGCCTACCCTGTTGCCTAAGTAAGGACCCTGTCCCACTCACCTGAGCACCCTAATGAAAAGTCATCAGAGTCCAAGGCTAGCTTGAGACCAGGAATCGGGGACCAGGTTCAGTGGCCCTGTCCTCTCAGAGGGGCCTTGGTGAGGTCCCTTCTGCAGAGGAGCAGAGGTGCTCAGCCTGCTCTGGTCAGGGCAGAGGGCTCTCAGCACCAGCCTGGACAGAGTTCCCTTTTCTGGCTGTGGGACTGCCTGTCAGAGAGAGGGGCCTTGTGTCCTCTTTTAATCACAGGTAAATACCAGTTTTCTGACTTGAGAGAAAGGGAGTGGATTGTTATAAAGGCGGATGGGGGAGAAATCACATCCCTTTAAAAAGACTGAAGAGGGGCTCACCTGGCATGTGTGCGGCCTGGGTTTGATCCTTAGCACCACACAAAGATGTTGTGTCCACCGAAAAAACTAAAAAATAAAAATTGAAATTTATTCTCTCTCTCTCTCTCTCTCTCTCTCTCTCTCTCTCTCTCTCTCTCTCTCTCTCTCTCTCTCTTAAAAAAAAGAAAAAGACTGAAGAGCCAGCAGTTGGAGGAGGCAGGTGCTGCACTGGTCTCACCTCACATTCCTGCTCAGTTCAGCAAATGTGTCCACACTGCTCTTGCACAGCAGGCACCCTGCAGACACCAAAGGCTGCAGAGTAAGAAGCAAGGTCCCCACACCATCCTCCGCCATGCACACTCCTGAAAGATGAGTGAGAAGCTAGCTGCCGTACATGACAATGTCTTAATGACTGGAGTGTTAGGGGCATTAAGGGGAATGAGTAGAAGGTGTGGTCACAGTGGCCTAGAGAGAGGACACTGTTTACACATGCCCAGGAGAGAGCATGATAGCGTGGTGCATTTAGGAACCATAAGTCCCCCATGGTACTTTAGGCATAAGGTGCCTGATTGAGTAAGGATACACAGGCTGGCATAGGTGACAAGTTGGGGAGTGTCACTCAATAATATCCCTTTGCTCATTTTGTAAAATAAGCATAATAATCTGGTGGGAAAAAAGGTATCAGATGAAGACTTAGGGGTTCCCTTTCTTGTTGGACATGACTTAGGAAGTTGGCAATGGTAGACTTCATACTGCCCATGATGCCTGAGAATTGGAGAGCTATAGTCCTGGGCCCCACTCACCCTGCCCAGCAGGGCACAGCTGACAATCTGTGCTCTATGCCCCATTGCAAGAGAAATATTCGCATCAGTGCCCACCTCAAAAGTAATCCCCTGCTGCTCAGAAAGGAACAGAAAAAAAAATGTCTGCTAAATGAACTGAAATCTTACAGACAAGAAAGTGAAATTGCAATTTCAAAAATAAGGTAACTATTTTCAATTGATGTGGCATCAGTGGACATGAAATACTTCGGGAGATTCTCTCAAAATTAAATGAGCATATTCTTGCCATTCTTGTGAATCACAGGGGAGAGCCTTGTTAATGATGTTAGTGTGATCACATTTCTCTGTACAGTTTTCCTCTCCTCGCTATTGAACTGGTTCCCCAAGATATGGGAGTCTTCATGGTCCAGAAGTCAGTGTTGTTTCTGTGAGACACATGGGTTCTCATGCTCAGGCATGGCAGTGCTCACTCTGTCTCATCCTGCTTGTTTTCTCTCCCCTTTCTTCTAGAACGCATGCATGCTAAAGTACACACATACCAGAGTACACAAATGCCCTAATATTTAGCTTTTCCAATGGCTGTATTTGCTGTCTCTGCTCTGCAATTAATGACTATTCTATTTTTTCCCATTGGTAAGATGATTTTGTCTAGTTATTTAAATATTTTAGTGATGCATTAGGTTCTTCAATGATTTAAATATAAAACATATGACCTGTGTTAGTCACTCTTCCTTTATTGTAATACAATAACCAAAGTAATCAATTAAAGAGAGAAAAGATTATTTGGCTTACAGTTTCAGAGGTTTCAGTCCATGGTTGTTGACTGGCCCAGTGCTTTTGGGTTTGTGGTAAGGCAGTATCTTGTGCAGATGGTGGAGCAAAGCTTGGGGCAGCCAGGGATCAAAAGAGAGAATAAGACTAGGGTCCATAGTCCCCTTTAAGGGTACACCCCCATAACCTAAGACTTCCCACTAGATTCTACCCCTTGAAGGTCTCCACCAAACTATAAGAGCACCACAGACTGAGGACCAAGCCTTGAAGACATGGGCCTTTGGGGGACTTTCCAGATCCAACCTATAGCATGACCCATTAATTCCTCTCCTGGATATAGACCCAAAAGAATTTTAAGCTAGTCTTCAAACAAAACACTACACTATGAATGCTGTGCAGAAACATTCATAGCGGCATAATTCACAATCACCAAAAAGTGGAAATTACTGATGAATTGATGGACAATGCATGATCATCCTGTAATGAGATATGATTTAGCAATAAATGATGCTTGAAAACATTATGCTAAGTTAAAGAAACCAAATAGAACAATCACAGTTGTAGGATACCATTTATATGAAATGTCAAAAATAGGCAAATCCATAGAGTCAGAAAGTTAGATTAGGCATTCCAGGGACTGAGGGTTGGAAAATGGGGAATGATGGCTAATGGGTGTGGAGTCTCCTTTTGAGGTGGTGAAGATGTTTCAAACTCCAGGATACTTTTCATCTTGTAAAACCAAAACTCTACACCCATGGATTAATAACTCCATGTTTCCCTCTCCCCCTGGCTCCTGGCAAGCACCATTCTACTTTCTGTCTCTATGATTTTGAATACTCTAAGTACTTCCTATAAGCAGAACCATACACAATTTGCTTTTTGTTACAGGCTGATTTCACTTAGCATGATGTCCTCAAATTTCATCTATGTAATTTATGTCAGAATGTCCTTTCTTTTTAAGGCAGAATAATGTTTCATTATGTATGTATGTATACATACACACACATACAAACACAAATACCACATTTTATTTATCTATTCACTGGATGATTGGGTTCTGTCACATTTTAGCTATTGAAAATATTTACTGCTATGAACAGAGGTATGCAAATGTCTCCTTAAGACTCTGATTGTCATGGCATACAACTAAACCAGTCAGGGTCACTCCATGTGAATTGGGCTGGCATGAAATAATGACACGGAAATACCTTTTTCTTTGGGTTTTATGACGACTCTTCTGACCTAGTTCCCACAAAGGAGGCAAGGCTGGCAAGAAAGAGAAAGAGCACACCTCAAACCCAGTTTTATTGGGAAGAATCCATTCAAATGAAGCAAGGGGTCAGGTTTCAGGGGGCTAATTCTAGCTTTGCAACGTCTTCCAGGTCAGCAGGTTGACTGACATCTTGGAAGACCACACCTATCTCATGTGCTGTGTGATGATCAAAGGCAGAACAAGTGAAAGGGACACATCTGTGCACAGCCCAGACAGAGCTGCATCGTCAGTCCAGTCTGCTTGTGTGTTGAAAATGCTCACAGCTCACACACACAACCCATGGCCGCTTGCCACATCTCTCTACATTCCTATCAATCAAAGCTAGGGGGCGCTCAGCTCCTATGTGGCAACTCCCGACACCTGATTTCAAATTCTCTGAGGGTATATATCTTAAAGTACAATGGCTAGGTTGTATGGTAATTTCTATTTTTAATTTGTTGAGGAACCTCCATACTAGTCCCCATAGCAGCTCCACCATTTTACATTTTCACCAAAAGCACATAAGGGTTCCAGTTTTTCTCCGACCTTATCTACCCTGATTTTTCAGTTTTAAATTTTAATTTCATTTCATAGTAGACAGTATAGTGAGTGCAAAGTGGTATCTCATTGAAGTCCAACTCCTCTTTGAAAAGAATTATTTTATGTTTAAAGTAAAACTTGGCCACCATTATTTTCAGGAGCTGTGCAACTTCTCCTCTAGGCACTGCAATGACTTTAGCAGTATAGGGTGGATCATGTCACAGAAATTAAAGGATGAGATGTTCCAAAGCTGAGAGAATTCATAGAAAAAGCATACCTCAGGGGGAGAGTAATTATTTCTGCCTTTGTGGTGGGAGGTTGGGCAGGACCCTCTGCCCCAGTGAGCTTTTTGTTACTGTCAACCACAGCCCTTCATAAACTGTCTTCCAGCCTCCTACTCCTTCACCACAACTTCTGTCTTTCCTGGGCATTTCTTTATTTCTCTAAATCTGCAAAGGTGCTTTGATGTCTGTAAAATCTGTCCCTTGATCTACTCTTTCCCTGAGCCTTCTCTGCTACTCTTAGAGCCAGCATGTCTCCCTGTCTCACTTCCTCTCCTCCTGTTCTCTATCCTGCTGAGTCCTCCCAGTCTTTCTCCCCTCCCTACCATGGCAAGAGCTGCTATCAAGACCACCAGTCGACCTCTCCCTTTCCAAATCCGATATTCAGAGGCATCAGGGTAGTGTACAACCCCGTCTTCCAAAGCTCTTCTCCCACTTAAGGTTTTCCAACAGCTCTCCTTCTCCTTTCTACTTCCCCTGAACTCTGAGGCTCCTCCATTATTTTTTAATACCAAAAACCTCAGAATCATTTTCAGTTTCTTTCTCTTCTCCCACATTCAACTTAGCAGTAAATTCTAGGGCATCTTCCAGTGAAATGCATCTATAATCTGATCTCTCTCAACTCTTCTTCCACCCCAACCCTGGCCTAAGCATTTCTTTCCCAAATTACCTCAGGAACCTGTTAATAGGTTTCCCTGCTTCCCACTGTAGCACAATTGATGTGTCTAAAGCCCAAGCCCAACCAAGCTGCCCTCTGCCCCACAGCCTCCAGTAAATTCTCATCTTGCTCCAAAGCAATGAGAAATTTTTATCATGGTTCATAAGACCTACATGAACTGTCCCTCTCCTCTTGAACCACTCTCCTCCCACCTTAATTGCTCTAACACCACCTCAATTTCTAGAACATTCAAAGCACAATTCTGCCTCTGGGTTCTTTGCATCTGCTTTTCCTTAGGTATGAGACATTTTCTCAGATAGCCACAGACTCATTCTCTATTTCCTGTGGATAAAATGGTACCTGTCTATCATCTCAGGCTGCCAAAACAAAATACCATAGACTGGCTGGCTTAACAGACATGTATTTTCTCACAGTCTAGAAGCTGAAAAGATTAGGTGCTGGCTGATTTAGTTTCCTGCTTTGACAGAACTCTGTCAAAGAGTTTGAGAGCCACCTTCTCACTGTACTGACATGGCAAAGAGGAAGAACCACTTTCTAGTATGAGGACAGTAATCCCATCAGGGGACCCACCCACATGACCTCATCTAACCCTGATTACCTCCCAAAAGCACCTCTGCCAATACCATCACACTAGTATTGAGATTTCCACATGTGAATTTGAGAAGGGGGGACACAGTTCAGTCCACAGCAGTACCTTATCAGACAATCCTTGACTGATGTAAAATAGTAGGTCTCTCTGGCCCATCACTTTTTATTCTCTTCACACTCTTTTTTAATAGTCTTCAAGGTATTTTATCGCCTGCTGACATGTGATGTGTTTACCTGCCCCTTGTCTGTCTTCCCCCGTGCATGGTAAGACTTGAATGGCAGAGAAGGCACCAATCTTATGCATTAGCCCATCTCCAGCTCTCAGAATGGAGTCAGACATGCACTCAGTAAATACTTGTTAAATAAAAAAGCTCACTCATGTATACATTGCTCAACCATTTACAGAATAAAAAAATTGAAAATATCACAAAACTCCAAAAAATTAAAGCAGAGCCACAAGATGGAACACCAGAAAAACATTAAAACAATGTTACCAAATATTTAGCACATTGATAAAACATCAACACCATCTTGAATGAATAAAATAATACCAAAAAAGTACACAAAAATAAATATGATCTATTTTGTTGTTTTTGTTGTTGTTGTTCTGGGATTAAACCCAGGGATGCTTAACCACTGAGCCGCCACATCCCCAGCCCTTTTTCTTTTTTTTTAATTTTGAGACAGGGTCTCTCTGATTTGCTTAGGGTCTCACTAAATTGCTGTGGCTTTGAACTTGGGATTCTCCTGCCTCAGCCTCCTGAACTACTGGGATTACCATTGTGTGGCTCTGTGTCCTGCTTATAACTTAAATTTTAAAAAATTAAATTAAATTAACTTGTGTGTTGAGGGAGAAAAAGAGAGTTTGATCAATTAGAGGAAGAGATTAGAAATACACCAAAATATGAAGTGATTGTCACTCAGTGCTTGTCTGTGTTGTCTAAATTATTTTGGTAAATTAATACTGCTTTTAGTAATTATTGAAACTTTTAGATTGCAAATTTTGGGGAGAGAGAAGAAGATTAGCCTACCCATAGGTCCATGTACCTGTGCAGGAAGGGAGGCATATGGCGTGTAGGGTGACCTCTCTTAGCTTGGGCTTAGTCCAGAGGAGATATGCTCAAATGGATGATGAGTCTTCTGTGCCCACCAGTTCTATGATGGCAGTGACAGTGGGGAAGGAGAGAAAATACAGATGGAAGGTTTAGATCCAATGGAACCTGTCATTCCCTTCACTTAGAGATTACGAGAAGGCCCTTTGTGGGTCATATGGCTTCATGTACAGCTGGAGAAATCAAGGCAGAGTACAGTGGCCTGCCTCTGCTGCCCTGGTCAGGGCTAGTTCAGGTCTCTGCTCCACGTCCAGAGTGATCCTTGCGTCTCGGCCCATTGCCTCCTCACTTTCCTGCCATGGTGGACTGAAGTTAGGCAGACCGTTGGCCCTGCACTGATGGTTAGGTCTGCTCTTCACACGAGTCTGCCTTTCCCAAGCCCACCTTCCAGCTCCCAGGAATTGCAATCCAAGGCTGGTAGAAGAATCTCCAGGAGGCCCTGCCTTAATGGCCAGCCAAATTTCTAAATCCTTTCTGGACACTCTCCAAGTCCTACATATCCATCCTCATGTCACTTAGCTACAGAATGGATTTTCTTTTTTCCTAATATGAAAATGTGGCTATGGCTGGAGAAAGATACAAGGCAAGCTTGGTTTGCTCATGAAGAAAAACAAGGCTGAAAGCCAGCTTGGCCCTGGGTCCTGCTCTGTCAGCCCCGGCACAGACATTCCTCTTTCAATCTCATAATGCAGAGAAGTGTGCACCAGGACTGCTGTTCAAGTGTTCCTCAGGGCCACAGCTGTATTAGCAGGGAAGCAGAGCCCTCAGTTTGCAGGAGATCGCAGCAAAGGCAGCAGCGTTCACTCTGTGGGCTCTGCCAGTGCAGTAGGGGCTGGATGGAGATGGGGAAGAGATGTAAAAGGATTTCTTACTCTGAGCTCCAGTACCAAAAGTTTGAAAACTGTAGTTTGGATGAATATGAAATTCCTTTCCATGGGGAATAGCTGGTGTGATAGACAGTTTCTGCAGAATGGCCCCATTTGATGAATTCCAGAAGGTTCTAGTGACATTTTATAAGGGGAAATCCCTTCAAAGCCATTTTTAAATCCAAAGCACTCTCTCTAACCCTGTCGATGTCCCGACTACTCACTTCTGGCACCAGTGAAATTTCTCTTTGCACTAAGGCCAGAGTTGTTCTTTCTATTTTATGGAGAACTCACTGATTATCCTTTAACCTCTCTGCTCTTGTTTCCAGGCATCTGTAACAAAACTAGGGAGAGCTGTTTACCTGAGGAAGCCTGTTTTATTACCTAATGGTCTTCAAATGGTGAGATGTTGGCCCCCAGGGACCAGTCAATCATGTCTAGAGTCCAGGTTTGAGTTAACAATTGGGCATGGGCCTGGGGCAGAAGTGTGACTGGCACCTAGTAACAGAGAGACCAGTTCTGCTGTTAAATGCCCTACATCACAGAGGATGGCCTCACCACAAAGAATCATAGAGCCCAAAATGTTAATAAAGCCTGGATTGTGAAACCCATACCTAGAAGATTTTTCTGTAGTGGACAGGAGTTTCTGAAAATTAAAAATAGTCATTCCCAAGGCTGTCTTCTCATAGAGAATCAGATCAGGGGCTGTCAGTACCTTTTTACTTTTACTCAAACTGTCTCAAAAATCCTAGATTCCCTACATCATTTGCTCCAAATATCTTTATTCTAAACCCAGTGCACTCATTAATTTAAAAAAATGTTTTAATGAAAGTTACAGTGCCCATTTATTAATGTTTTGTTAAGTTTCAGAGACCCTTCTGAGTGATAGTTCATTTTTAAAACTGTACCATACAAAGTTGTCCCAATGGTTTATATATGCTCATGGTAGAAAATTCAGAAGTATTTATTCACAGGAATTTTAAAAAATCATAATTCTACTCAAGAAGAAACATTTCCAATTATTAACTGTGTTTTTAGTGAATTTTAAAAATAATCAAGACTGTTCTATTTTAAACAATTTAGTTCCTCCAAATCAAGACTTTTTAAAAAGACAGCTGCTTCATACACCATTATATGATACTGAACCCTAGATTACCTAGAACCTTTGGTTGAACACAGGTTATTATCAGTTTTTCAATATTATAAATAATTCGTGATCATTGATTCTTTATTTCACGCTGTTTTTTAAGTAGCACAGCAACCTGGACTGTCCTGGGGAGTTTGGGACATGGGTCTAACTGTTCCTGGCATGGTGACTGGTACACTGTAGATGAGTGTAGCGAAAGGTTGTGGTGAGCCATGAGTCAGGAAGTGCTAACAAGCTTAAAGATGATGGGCCTCACAAGGTGCTGTCCTTGCAGCATGGACATGACGACCCTGTGTCTGTGGTCTGTGGCTTTAAGGGTGGGGCGGAAGCACAGTCCAGGGCCAGGAGCCCAGTGGTCTCCCTTAAAAAAGGGTTAGGGATGTAGCTCAGTGGTAAAATGCCCCTAGATTCAATCCCCCCTACAGAAAGTAAGTAAATAAATAAATAAATGGCAACTGGCTTTTTAAAAAATAGTAGATGGACACAATACCTTTATTTTATTTTTATATGGTGCTGAGGATCGAACCCAGGGCCTCACACATACTAGGCAAGTGCCCTACCCTGAGCTCCAGCCCCAGCCCAAAAGGCAACTGTCTTAAAGTTGCTCAAAAATGTAAAGGAAGATGTGGATAAATTCAAGCAAATGATGTATGAACAAAATGTAAATATCAGTAAAGAGAAAGAAAACAGAAATTCTGATGCTGAAAAAATACAACTGAAATGAAAAATTCACTAGAGAAAATGAAAGGCAGACTTGAGGCAGCAGAAAAACAGAATCAGTGAACTAGAAGAAAGGAGAGTCAAAATTATTAAGTCTGAAGACCAGAAGAAAAAAAACATTAAAAGTGAACAGAGCCTGTCAGAGCTATGGGACACCATCAGGTGTTTTCAGGCACAGAAAGAATATTTGAAGAAACATCACAAATTTGATTAGAGGCATGAATAAAAACATTCAAAAAGCTCACTAAACTCCAAGAAGATGAACATAAAGAGACTAACATCAAGGCACTCTGTAACAAAACTTCTGAAGAATAGAGTATCTCAAAAGCAACAAGAGAATCGATTTGTCACATACCAGCTATCCTCAGGAAGGTTATTGGCAGGTTTCTCATCAGAACTTTGGAGAGGACAAGTAAGCTAATATATTGAAAGTATTAAAAAGAAAAAAAACTGTCAACCTAGAATCCTATATTTGGCAAAACTGTCCTTTAGAAGTGAGGAAGAAATTAAGACATTCACATATAACAAAAGCTGAGGGAGTCTGTTCTCCCTCACCTGCCTCATGTCTCTGGCTTTCAGGAATCTCATGCCTTCCGTCTCGGATCACCTTCCTGCACATTCCATGCAGCCCTGCAAAATGGTCCAGTGTAGACATTTCCCATAGAAGATGATCACTGCTTTTTACTTTCTTCCTAGTATACTTCTATAATTTCTACAAGGAATGTATTGCTCTTGTGATCACCAAAATAGAATCATCATCATAATTATAGTCTCATATATTTATATGGCTCTTTACAGTTTTTAGTTGGTTTGTACATGTTATCTCATTTGATCCTTTTAATCACCCTGTGATCAAACTGGAGAGAAACTTTTAATGCCATTTTATTTTTCAGTACTGGGGATTAAACCCAAGGACTCATATAGGCTAAGCAAGTGCCTGACCACTGAGCTACACTCCCAGCCCCAATGTCATTTACACAAAAGAGAAAACTAGGCTCCAGAGGCTAATAGGTTTGTCGAAGGTTACATGCCCAGACCTTCTGACCTTCCTCTGGCGCTCCTAACACTATATATCACTGAGAAGAGCCTTCCTCACCATCAACGGGGCAAGGCTAGGTGGGACATTATGCAGTATCTGGTCTCCAGTCTCATGACAGGCACAAACCTAAATCACCCCATACTGATGCCTTTTGTCTCTGCCCATGACAGTCCAGTCAAGGATGGATTAAAAGTCTCATTGGAAATCCCACTGAGATCTCTGGAGATCATCTTCAATCATTTTCACTGCAGTGAGACACAAAGCATCGCCCAGAGAAACCAGTGGGCTCTAGCCAGCACACAGTGCCCGGGGAGTACTCTCTCCTTCATGGATGCTGGGCCGGAAGTCTGAGGGTCTGACTTCCTTTCCCAATTTTCCCTTGCCCTGACCTGGCATCTCCAGCATGTTCTTGGCTTTTCATGAACTTCCTGTACAGTCAACTGTTGGTTCTTGGTCTCTTCTAAATGTTCATAAGTCAGAATTTTAGGTTGCCACACATCAACTTCATGCCCCATCTCGTTTGCCACCATGACCCCTTGGGTTAAAAAAACCTCTCCTTACACATGATGGGACCATCTTCCCAGCCTTGGTGGTCCTGTGTGAATGAGGAAAAGCTGTGTTTACCACCCTTGGGCGCAGTGAGTTTTCTAACCCCACCTGGTAATCTTCTGTCATGTTTCCGCAGTTATCTCTAAAGACACTCCTGTGAGAAGATGGATGAAGCCAAGACCAGGGGTTCCATGTCACAGGATGAACATGTCAGGCCCCACCATGCTCAATCTGAATTCAGTCGACATACAGGCTCTGAAAGGAGCACTTATTTATTGTAAATACGTGGTTTGCATGGGCTTTAAAGCAACATTTTAGTCCACTTTGAGTTATTTCAGTAATATTTTTAAAGACAACCACTATTTCTCCATTACTTAAAATGTATCTTGGCATTTGTCTGTACAGACAGAGCCCTGCCCCACTCCATTATGTCTATCCTGTGACTGTAAATATGCTTGCAGCTGGCCCTTCCTAGATTCTTAACCATTTTTAGAGCGTCCTTAGTTTGTAGGTGGTCCCAAAGTCCTAAGCAGTCACAAAAGCTTCTTATTGGCATGACTTTATATTCTCATTGCACCAACTGCAAAATCAAACCAAATAATGCCTTATAAACGATGCATCTCAGAGGAAGTAGTGTGTGCCCATACCCGGACAGTGCTGCGCAGCCTCCGGGGAGTGAGATGTCACGTCTCACTTCCAGTTTGCAGTACAGGGATGTCTTTTTGCTGCTTAATGTAAATATACTGCAGTGTAAAGGCAGGAGTGGGCTCAGCCCCTCCAGTGCCTTCTACAGGGCCCTTGAATTATCAGTTGAATTATCCTACAAGTAGCCAATGCTCTTACTGTTTACAGTGCTCCTAGTGCCCATGTCTCCGTCACTTCCCTCCTGCCCCTCTAAGTTCCCAGCTCCATCCTGGTAGTCCAGGTGAAGTCACCTTTATGAGATTTTGGTATTTATTTTTTCTTTTAGGAGAAAAACATATGCTGGTTCTGATTATCATGAACTGCTAATCCTATCCCAGAAGTCTCCCAATCTCCCAAAGAGGTTGCAAAGATTTCCATGGAAAATATGAGAAATGTGTAAAACAAAATGTCTGAAGAAATATATGTCTCAACTATCTAGCCACAGCCCACCCTGAGAATCTGGGAACCAACCATAGGCCACACTCAGCCCCCTTCCCAGCTGAGGGAAGATGTCACAGGCCCACAGCTTCCCCTTCGCCTGTAATGAGCACCTGGGGGCAGGTGCACATTCATCTCCCTGATTATGCAGAGTCCAGCTGGGCTGGAGATGTCCCTTACCTTTTCCTTGAGCCAGCAAGGGCATGGAAGTGGACAGGGAACGCTGATATGGATAAAGGAGAGAGATTAGGAGGAAACAGACTTGAGATCCCTGAGGAAATCAAAGAGGGAGAAGAGGAGGATAGCAGAAAAGTTTGCTTTGGAACAACCCACTCATGTACTCAAACCTTGAGGATGCGGGACAGTGAGCAACAGTGAGCCGGGATTGCCCAACGTGACTGCAGACCCCTCACTGTGGTCTGGAGCCGATCAAGCTGGTGTGCTGCATCAGTGTGTGCTTTCTTATTCCAGATGGGAGAAGAGAAACTGAGTCAGCATCAAGTATGCATCTCTGGGGCACGACACAGGCCAAATCGTAATAGCTAAAATCAGTGGGAAAGAAGCTTTCGCAGGCCTTTTGCATTATTGATTTATTATATTGGTTCTGGAAGTTTTCCAAGAAGTCCAGGATTTCATGTGGGGGACAGTATCCACTCTGCCTTCCTTCTGGTTGCATAAAATATTTACAAGAGCTTTAATTTGAATAATGGAGAATGCCCTAGACACTG
The DNA here is from genome assembly GCF_052094955.1 of Ictidomys tridecemlineatus. Lineage (NCBI taxonomy): Eukaryota > Metazoa > Chordata > Mammalia > Rodentia > Sciuridae > Ictidomys > Ictidomys tridecemlineatus. Next base: position 148,426 of record NW_027526077.1, on the reverse strand, counting down.
GCAGTTCCACTTTGGAGTGGACTGCCGGCCCTGGTGAGGCATTCAGAAGTTCTGCTGGGATAGAAAATTTATAATAAAACCATTCAAGAACAGAGGGAAGGTAGGAGCAGAAACCAAAAAATGGCAAATAGGGAGCAACCTCAGGAATCCGGCATCACGTGTGTCCTCCAGACCTGTCACTGAACGTGCTCCCTCCAAGCTCAGGCAGTGTACAGGCTGAGCCCCTTAACCATGGACTCATCAGAGAGACATCCCTGCCACCTCCCACATCCTCACTGACCCTGTTGTCTGTAACTCTCCCCCTGTTTCACCTGTATTTTATATTTATTGATGCCTTCCTCTGCAGATTCATTTCTTTGTACCTAATAAACTAACTTTAATAAGTGGAAATGCTTCTGAGGTCATTTCCTGTTAAAAACCCATCTATGGTCACCAGTACTGATCTAAGCCAATTTTTTAATGGTATCATATTTATGAGATACTGTGTGATATTTTGATATGTACGATGTATAATGATCAAATTTGAGTACCAAGGCCAAACATTTTGGGGAGGGGGCACCAGGGATTGAACTCAGGAGCAATCAACCACTGAGCCACATCCCCAGTCCTATTTTATATTTTATTTAGAGACAGGGCCTCACTGAGTTGCTTAGCTTTTGCTGAGGCTGGCTTTGACTTGCAAACCTCCTACCCCAACCTCTCAAGTCGCTGGGATTATAGGCATGCACCACTGTGCCCGGGGAAAGCCAAGGGTTAGAAGTTTAAGGATGGAAGGGCTTCTGAGAAGGCCGCAACAAAATGGATGTTTACATGGACCTCGTGCTTGCTATAACATACAATGATGGAAACAGAGCCTTTCTTCTTTGAGCTAATTTACTGAGTGTTTGGTTCAACCAAGCCTAGGGGTTGGGGGGTACTTAAAAGTAGCTAAAATTAGCAAAATGTGGTGATACATACCTGTAATCTCAGCAACTGGGGAGGCTGAGGCAGAAGGATCCCAAGTTCAAGGCCAGCCTCAGCAACTTAGTGAGGCTTAAGCAACTCAGCAAGACCCTGTCTCAAAATTAAAAAATAAAAAGGCTGGGGATGTAGCTCAGTGGTCAAGTGCTCCTGGGTTAAATCCCCAGTACCTAATAATAATAATAATAAAGTAGGTAACTATATTTATTTAGTTTTATTTATATAGAATGGGCAGAGTGTATTGTTCATAAATTCTGCTAAATTGTATTAAAATGGAAAAAAACCTTTCAGCCTAAAATGCACTTTGACCCCCACTTCCTTAATTCAGCAGACCTCTCCAAAGAGCCTCCTGGGTGAAGCAAAACCATCTCCGACTCCATTAATACTGTTTTAGGTAGACTCTGAAGCCTGCTCTGGAGGAGATTTGGCTTATCTGCTAGGTGAGCTGGCTCAGGATGAGAGCTTAGAAAATACACACAGATTTGAGTCTCTATCATCTCATATGAGTTTTGGAAAGTAAATTACTTGGCCTGTGCTTTAGTTGCATTACATGGATGTGTACCTGGGCATATAGAGATAAAATCACATGAGCAGGCCCTGACCCTTTGGTCACTTCAGTCAGGCAAGGGCACACCCCTCCCTCTGAGGAGCCACCAGTTCGCGTATTTCTTGCTCATTCACAAACAGGGCTCTGCTGGCTGCATCCCAGTTGCTCCCTTTAGTCGCTGGCTGAGCTGCTGGGACCACACTTCACTAGCTTTGCTGTGGGATAACAAAGCAGGAGGGGTAATTAAAATTCATAGATGTTTCAAAAATAAATCTCATCTAGAAACTAATTTGAAAGCTAGCTACTACATGCTTTGCATCCTAATGAGTTAAGGAGCTGACTTTTTTTTTTCCTGCTGCCATATTGATGGAGGTACCAATAAGCTCTTTAGTGACCAAGAAAGGCCAGTCTGAGTGGGGAAAAAGAGCAAGGGCCCAGGATAATCTACAAAGTAGGTGATGAATTCTAAAGTCCAGGCAGGTGGTAAAGGAGCTGAGCTATACATTGAAGGACCTTTACACTGAGGCACCCCTTAGGAAATTAAGAATGGGAGAGGTGAGAGGAACAACTTCATGAGAAGAACTGTAGATTCCAGAAGCTCTTCCAGAAGTTCCAGATTTTCTTCCAGAATTTCTAGGAGTTCCAGAATCTCAGACTATGCCCCAAAAGCGTTGGCATCCTTCATGAACCCATTCTGTCATGGGTTGAATTATGTCCCCACAAAATTCATATATAGAAGTCCTTAGCTCCAGTATATCTCAGGATGGTACCTTATTTGGAAAGAGGATCACTGAATATATAATTGTTTTAAATGAAGTCATACTGAAGTGGGCCCTATGTTCAATAGGGCTGGTTTTCTTATAAAAAAGGAAAATTGGGTATTGCCATACACACGGTGATAATGTGGTATAAGAGGAAAGCAAAGGTTGGGATGATGCTAAAGATTTCCAGCAAAGCACCAGAAGCTAGTCAGGAGACATGGAACAGATTGCCTCTCACAGCCTCAGATGGAACCAACCCCACAGACACTATGATCTTGTACATCACATCTAGGCTCCAAAGCCACGGAACAATAAATTTCTCCTGCTTATACCATCCAGTCTGTGGTATTTTGTTATAGCAATCCTACAAACTCATACCTACTCTTGGAGCTTTTCAGGAGTGTGTTACTTTAATGAAAAAGAAATAGGTGAGAATAATATTTAAAGTAGCAATTCCTTATGTCAATGGAGCAATCGTCTAATCTGATGTTGACTCGGGTCACTTGTTGCAGGTGGCTTAGTTCTATTTCCTGAACCAGACAATCAATTTTGCATGCCATAAGAGCAGAGAGAACTTTTTTTCTTAAGAGACATCCTTGTGTCATGGAGCTGCTAAACCTTTAGAAGGAGGAGACTCAGCATAGATAGCATCAGCCATTCTGATGATCTAGACTCTAGACTTCCAATTCTAGTTCTTTTTTTTTCTTTAAAAAAATGTGGTAAATACACAACATAAAATTTGCCATCTTGATTGTTTTTATTGTCCAGTGTAACTGAAGGGCATCTTCACTGTTAAGCAGCCACCACTACCACCCAACTTCAGAACTCTTCATCTTGTAGAACTTCAGCTTTGTACCCATCAAATTACAATCCTCTATTTCTCCCTCCTCCCAACCCATGGCAACCACTCTTCCTCTTTCTTCTCCTAGATTTGACAACTCTGGATACTTCACATGAATTGAATTGTACACTTCCTCCTGTAACTTGTTTATTTTACTCAGCATAACATCCTGAATGTTCATACATGTGGTGGCATGGGTCAGAATTTCCTTCTCTTTTTAAAAGCTGAAGACTATTCTATTTTATGGTGTCATGGAACATGGCTAAACCGGTCAGTATCACTCCAGGTGAATTTTGTCTGACTAAATAAAGACACAGACACAGAAAGTACTTTTTTGGGTTCAATGACTGCTCCTCAACCACAGCTCCTACAGGAGGGGCAAGGTAGACAAGAAAGAGGAGGAGCACTCCTGGAACTTGGGTTTTATTGGGGAGAAGCCACTCAAATGAGGCAAGGGTAAGGTTACAAGAAACAAGTGGGGTGTGATCCAACCTCATTGGGTGACACCCACTCCTGGAGCTGCGCCTCTCTTATCAGTGGAGGTAGTGTCCAAACACATTGCAGTGCAATACCTGTTCAGTACCTCCTCACTCAGGACTTAAAGATGTGTACCTAGCTCCTTTCCAGAGCGGCTTCCTGACAGTATGCTTATACTACATTTTGTTTATCCATCCATACATCTACAGATACTTGTCTACACATTTTGGCTATTGTAAATAATGCTACTATGAACCTGTAAGTACAAATATATCTTTTGGGCCCTACTTTCCAGTCTTTTGTAAAGATACTTAGAAGAGGAATCACTGGGTCACATGGTAGCCCTTTTTTAAAACATTTTTTTTAGCAACCTCCATACTATTTTGCACAATGGATGTGCCATCTTACATTCCCATCAGTAGTCTACAAGGATTTCAGTGGCTACTTTTTGTTTTAAGTTGCAATCCTGGTGGATGTGACTCGATTTCTCATTGTAGTTTTGTGTTTACTTTTAAAGAATAAATTTACCCAAAGAATGGTACCTAATGCAGGAAATTTTTGAGTTAATTTTTTTTCTGAAGATTTCCAGCAGAATACACATCCCCTTCCACACATTTCCTGTGTGCTGACTGATGCCAGCATTCTTTCATGAAACACAAGACAGAAGAGGCCACTGGACATTAACTTCAGTATTTTTTATAGTATGCTTGATGCATTTAGAGACAATCCCAAGGGCAAGCACTGGATAAAGGGACATCACCTGGTTTGTAGATAGTTGTACAAAAGACTGTTAAGACTACATGGTCAGTTCCCACTGCAGGAAACTAAGACTTTCTTTTTTATAATTCGCTGCCAGTAGCATTTTCCAGCTAATACATTTAAACTCTCACAACATGATTGCAAACATATATATATTGGTTCCCACAAGAATTCTGCATGTGACATTTCAAGATGTATGGTGTCAATCAGATAAAGCACATTTTGACAAAAACCTAAGGAGGGCAGCGGGGACTTAAGACTGTGTGGAATGAAATGCCACAGCTACAGGAAGCATACGGTAGAACTGGGACTGCCAGGCGTGTAACCTGCCACTCCCCCCCCTCCCAGAGAGCATGCCCAGTGAGGTGGGTCCCCTCGCTTTCTTCTCCCTGTGCTTCCTAAAGCTAAGAGCTCAGTTGAAGACATCTCCAATAAAGGATGGGTGAGTCTCCAATCAGAAATGCAATTAGAGACCTCATGACAGACACAGGGTCCCACCTGTCTTCCCTGCTATCAGCCAGAGCTATGTATCACCTGTATGGAGGTGAGATGACATCTGTTAGGATGCATAGTCATTTGCTTAGTCAACAATTACTTTTTAGATTTAACGATTCATCCAATATTAAAGGAACTTTGTTGCTAAGATCTAAGAGGCATATACCTGCTCTGTTAGCTTGTAGGGTAGCTCCTAATAATAACATCAGGTCTTACATTACAGGGCACTAATGAATCTCCATAATTTTGATTATGTCCTTATTCTACATAAGGTTCAAGCCACCTCCAAAAATGAAAGCACTATTATTTCTGCTTTGCTAACTTACTTTCGCTGGAGTGTATGCCCTTGATCTGAGGGTCGTCTTCACTTATGGTAAATCCCACCTAATAGACAAGACTAACTAGCTTATGATAGGTTACAGGGGAGGTGGGGGAGAGATTCTGTCCTTTATGGCCATGACTTCTTTCTGCACAAAGCATGCACTGGCACCCTACCTTCTTAATAGATATACAAATGGCATTTAGGAAGCTATTTACACATGGTGACCTTTAAACATTAGTTTCACGTTTCATCTTGAATAATCATTTTCCCTATACAGCCTTCAGAAAAGCAATCCCTGGAAAAGAAATTATCCATGTAATAAGCATTCTTCCAAAGTAAAAATCTGTTAGGAGCATTTAAAAGCAAACATTCCCCCTACAAACAGCCTACGAAAAATTCAACAACATATTTCTGACTGTTGTCACTAAACGTGAGTACAGCCACATCAGCATACTGCTTGCTCTCTGTAGTCTTTCCCCACCCTTCCCAAATGCACAAAGAAACCTGAGCACTGCTATTCAGGTTTGACTGTACACAGACCCCCCATCTCCATTGCCTGCTGGGAGGCACTAGGCCCACACAGAGGGCAGGCACACCCTTTAGTGGTAAGACATCAACATTACAGCTGTGATTGATGTACAGTTGGCCCTTTCCTGCCTGCAATGTCCACAAACAGAAGTAGCCATTGTGTTTCCCACTGCACAACTGGCTGGGTAAAGACAACAGTCATCTGTGATTTGGGCCATAGGAATAAAAGCAGGCCTTGGTGTGATTTATTTGCACTAGACTTCTGATCAAATCTTGTATTACCCTGACTATCTCAGACAGGTCAGGTCTGATAAAATGCTTCCTAACCTGTGCAGGTGAGACCATGCATTGAAAGACAGGATTTCTGCAACACCTAATTTCAAATAACCACTCCTCAGGTAGACTTTGGAAGGTAAGTACCTACATCATTCTCAAACTTCATCCTTTTCCATCTTAGCAACTATAGACACTTTTAGAATGGCCACTTCATCTAAGAGGAGACCCTCAACTCATCAGCAGTGAAAGCTCAGGTCAAATCTACACTACAGGCTGCCACTACTGGCTGCCATAAACTTTGTCGGCTGAAATAGTCTTCCAATCTGTACTTAGTGATTTTACATACAGAATTTACAAAACTGCTGAATAGAAAGTTCATGGCAAATCTATACATACACTCTTGAAAGAGAGTTGTAGAAAGAAAATATTCATTCCCATAAAATTTCTGAGGCTGGGGACAAGGCTCAGTGGAAGAGAGCATTTGAGAGTGCTTGCCTCGCATACTCAAGACTGTGGGTTTCATCCCCAGAACAATAACAGAAAAAAAAAAGAAAAGAAAAACGTTAAAAAATCTCTGATCCTTGGTATTCCACCCACATAATGAGCGGCTGTGTCACTTTCAGCCCTCATGGGCTATGACATAGGTGCTGAGGAATGACTACCCCTGTGCCATTTCCAAGTCTACTGATCCAATATTTCATTTTGCTAGAATCATGTCAAGGATGGTGAAGCATCATTAGACCCAAAGAGCACTCTCCCGCTAGCTGCTCTATTAACAGACACTCCTATCAGTCATCTCTGCCACTTTGTCATTGTGGGAGTTGGGAGAGAGTTCCATAAATGAAAGCAAGCCCCACCACTTCCTGCCCACTTCCACTACCAGTCTGGAAGCAGCTGTAGGGCATGAGGACTAAGGGGGAAGATCCAGGTGGTCAGTTGCTTCAGACACCCATGTGTGGGTTCTGACAGGCTGGGTAGGAGGGGTGGAGTTGGACTGTGACCCCACAGAGATGTCCTCTTGTATCTGTCTGTCACCTTCTTGCCCTCTGAATGCCCAGTATGGAGCCCACCTGGTCTTCCTTGCCTACTTTTCTATGCTCTACTAGTGGGTCAAATCCTTTATGTGGATATGATATTGGAAGCAGATCAGCTCAGCTGGTGTCTCTCTGCTGAGATAAAGTAGCAACTGCTCAAATCCCAGCAACTTCAACTGCAATCTAAACAGTCAAGATTTTTTTTCCTTTTCTTTCCCTCATTAGCTGAGAGTCACAGTTGCATGGGGTGGGACTATGCTGCAGGGCCACTGAATGAATCCTAGATTAGATGCTGGTCACTAGACCAGGAGTCATCCCTACCCAAGGCCCCATCTACTTGGTAGGTGCACTGCTCTGTAGAGATAGCAGCATGTCTTTTGGGAGACCCACTTGGCGATCCTGGGAGGTCACTGGCACGGCTCCCTGAATCTCTAAGGTGTATAGGTTCTGGCTAACAGTGCTGCCCAGCTCTCCTGCATATGAAGCAGGGTTGTGTCCACCACACACGAGTACAGCGCATGGAAATCAGTTCCTTGGAGATCATGGACACCAGGACACAGCTGGGGCAGCTGAGAAGCCCCTTTATTCCCTCCCATTGGCTTCGTTCCCCAGGGAACACCTGTGGAAACTGCAGTGCCCACAGGCATGAGCCCAGGTGAAGAGCAACTGGGGAGGTGCCCCCTTCCCTCCACACACACAGGAGCATGTGTGACCCAACAAACACCTTTTGTTAACCTGGAAGAAACGGGTACTGAAAGACTAAGACTTCAAAAGAGCTTGCTTTTCCCACCAACTCAACATGGCAGAGCCTGTCTTTCAAGCCTCCATGAACTCTAGTCCTGCCAGAGGCTAATGTGTCCATTGTCACTGAAATACAAGAATAGCAGCTTCAGATCCACAATTTGTCACACAACTGAACGCAAGAGGCAGAAGGATACGTGTTACATTGCAAAGGAAGGGGACCTACACGGCTGAGAAAGGGACATTTAGAGACACAAGGTAACAGTTGGATCTGGCTTCAGAAAAGGAGACCACCTGATAACTTTTCTCATTTTACTCAAACAGGAGAGTGTTTGTTTTGCTGGTCATTTAGTCAGGTGGGAAGTTTTAAATAAGAAGGGGAAAGGGAATGCTCACTTCACTTAAAGAACTTAATCTTCGTGTCAACACAGTCATAGAAAAGGTCCCCCACCTGGGCGGGGTCTGGGGGCTCAGAGCTGCTCAGAATTTCTTCCATGGCTTCCAGGCCTTGCTTTTCCAGCTCCATCATGATCTTCTTCAGCACTCGGCCCTGCTCCTGAGGAAAAACATGGCCTTTGCACAGTCAGCAGAACAGTGGGATTGTGGCTGTGGACACTGAGCCTCAGGAGTTCTACTGGCTTCCTGCTCACAGTCCCATCCACCCACTCTGGTCTGTTCCCAAACAACTACCATGAGGACCATTCTAGAATGTGGCTGCTTCAGGATAAAATCCAGACTCCTGAGCGGCATTCAGGGAAGGCCCTGATGAGAAGCAAGGTCTTGTGGGCCTGACCTCTTGCCTCATCTCTTCCTCGTCTTCAGCCAGATTGAATTACCTGCACTCCTCCATCTCATGATACTTTCCCCCATTGTACAGTGACTCTTCCCTCAAGCGGGTCCTTCCCTACGTCAACACTTGGGCAACTTGTGACCAACTGCCACCCAATGGCTGGGACATAGTAGGTGTACTGCAACAATGTACTGCAATGGTGCCACCCAATGGCTGGGACATAGTAGGTATACTGCAAAGATGTTTGCTGAATGATCAATGAATACTTATCTCCTGAGCACTCTTTTTAGGAGATGGTAAGAGCTCTTCCTCCAAGAAGTACTCGCTCATTTACAGTGGGTGACACTGAAGGCTTTCATTTACCCAATTAGTCCCAGAACTGAGAAGCCACTCTCCTTACTCATCCACTACTTCCTGATTCAACCCAAGAGTCATTTCTAAAATTCAAAACCCAGCGATCCCATGGGCTCTTTCTGCCCTACATTCTCATTGCTTGATACCCACAAAACCAGACACTAGTAGGTGACATTTTGAGTCTACCTGGGGCTTTCTGTCATACACCTAGAAAATAAGCCCTGTCAGAAACTTTATTAAACAAGCTTTGATAATAGAAGCAGTTTGACTTTGAAAAAGTACTCACTCTTAAAAATAAATGTGAACTTAGCCAGGCATGGTGAAACACATGTGCCTGTAATCCCAGCGGCTTGGGAGGCTGCATCAGGAGGATCATAGGTTCAAAGACAGCCTTAGCAAATTAGTGAACCCTTAAGCAACTCAGTGAGACCCTGACTCTAAATTTAAAAAGGGAAGGGGGGACTGGGTATGTGGTTCAGTGGTTAAGTGCCCCTGGGTTCAATCCCTCGTACAAAAAAGAAAAGAAAAGAAAAACTGGGAATGTGAGAATCTTTTTCTAAAAGAAAAAAAAAGAAAGAAAAAAGAAAGAAAGAAAGAAAGAAAGAAAGGAAGGAAGGAAGGAAGGAAGGAAGGAAGGAAGAAAGAAAGAAAGAAAGAAAGAAAGAAAGAAAGAAAGAAAGAAAGAAAGAAAGAAAGAAAGAAAGAAAGAGAAAAACTGGGAATATGAGAATCTTTTTCTAAATTATATCGGTAGTATGGGAAAATATGCTTAACATAGAATTTGGTACATGGTGGTTGTGCAACCACCACCACCATCCATCTCCAGAGCATTTTTGGAGAATTACTTTTTGGAAATGGCATATGATTGCATCTTTAAATAAAGCTCTGCCAATCAAGTATAGCTTCTTAGCCCTAAAAGGTTGCAAAGAATTTTAAGAAAGCACAGAAGCAGGTCTCCTTTCTAGAACTGCACATCTCTATTCCTCCTAAGTCAACAGTAAATAAGAGAGAGCTTGGCCCACTGAGTTCCAGAACATGAGAAGCAAAGGCTTTGTTTTACTTGGTTTCAGGAGATTGGGTAGGAAAACGAGCACCCGCATTCTAGGAAGGCCTGTAGAACCTAGCTGCCCAGGAGGAGACTGGCCAAGAGTAGAGGAGGCTAACAGACTCCCTGACTCCTTCCTCAGGGACCTCATTACTCTCCCTGAACCCTTATCCAGGCTCACCTGGTCACTCTCGATGACAGCACGTGCCCAGTTGTGGGCCTTGTACAGCTCATGCCGGCGGTCTGGTTTCTCCTGGAACCGAGGCTCCTTTTTAGCAGGGTCATCGTCCCCAAAACAGGGAGACTTGCTTTGGGAACGAGTTTTACTTCATCAACAAAGATGAAAGGCCTGAATATGAACCTAGAAAGAAAGGACAGTCAGACTGAGCATAGGGCACGAGGACACCCAGAGACTGTCTCTTTATTCAGCAATCATTTTCAGTGCCAACTCGTGGCAGGTGGGTTCGTGCCAAGAGAAACACACTGCATGATTTAGTAGCTATTTTAATAAAACCAAGAGCCATTTACAAGCTGCAAATTCTTCTATTTACAGTGAGGAGACACTGAAACAGATTATTTCTGTCCTGGAAAGAGCATCCGAGAGAACTCTTTTAAGTTGTATAAAGTGAGGCAAAAAGACACATAGTGTTTTGGGAAAAGGATGGAATGGATGGTCAATTTTGAGATGAAAGGTCTACCCCTTTCTCTCCTGGAAAGGAAGGGTCTTTTGGTTTTAAGATTCTCATTGGAAAATCTTTGTAAGATCTCTAACAGCCTCAAGGAGGGTACTGATTAAGACAGATGAAGCAGAAATTCCCAGAGATCCCAGAGGGGACACCTGCAGAGAAGCAGAAATCTGGCTGTGTGAAAGCAGGTGCTAGGCAGAGTGAGGGGCCTGATGCCCCTTTATTCTTTGATCCAGCTCTTCTGGCAGGACTGATGTCTGGCAGGCAGGCGTGTGTGAATATCTTTGTGCGTGGCTTGCACACATCATCTCACACACACACACACACACACACACACATACACAACCACACATACACACACATACACACACACACACACATACACCAAGAGAGCCATGCATGTCAAAAGCTGTGGCCTGGCATTCCAGGTCAGTGTCACAGCTGATGAACACTGGGAAGGACACTTATTCTCCCTTCACCCGGAGAAAACACTGCTGGGCAGAGGGGCACTCCTGGTAGGTATGGGCACTGCTGGACCTGCGGTCTGATGTTAGCCAAGCCATGGGGCAGCACCTGCAGTAAAGATAGGAGGGCATGAGCCACGTGCACATCTCATGTGTTTTCAATTTATCAGATTTGGACTTTACTTTGCCCTTCCATGGGTGTACCCTGTTTCACTCCAAGGAGACTCCATTGGGTTAGAAGTGAGCTTGGATGCTGACTTTTTCAGCCCAGAGGTGTTAAGATGTGAGGCAGCCAGAGCAACCTTGCCATTGTGCCCTGAAAATACATTCATGTGCACCATGATCTGAAAAGGACTGGTGATCAGTCACCCTTGCTCCCCTAGCTGTGTCTTTGGATTTACAGCATCAGCATCCCTGCTCTGTCTTGTCCCGCTGAAGCAGAATCTGCATTTTAACAAGATCCCGGAGGATTCATAACATCTGGGTCTGAGAAGCACAGTCATAGAGAACAGTAGTGGGAAATAACCTCTCTGATAGTTTCCTGAGGTGATCACAGGAAAGGGGTTGAGAGAGCACTGACACTGTTCACAGCATCTAATTTAACCTACATGTCAAAGGCAATGAGAATTTGCACCCCATGGTGATGGAGTGAGTGGTACTAATTAAGGATGCCTGTTGGGGACTCTGCTGTCCTCTGCAGGTGATACATATCATTCATATGGGAGAATGGTCCCCTCCTCTGCCCTACTGCTGGGGAACACAAGGTGGGCCAACCTGGGCAGAATCAAGGCATATCCCTCCTTAGCTACCATCAAAGGAAGTCGCCCAAGACATAGGGAAGCTACTTACACAGAGGGAAGACACACTTCCACCCCCTACAGCCTCTTGGAAATGATTGTTCCTTTTCCCTTCTACTGACTGTTGGATATGAAAAATGAATTAATACAAAACTTCAAACTGTCAAAACCAATTCTGATTACCTGGGAAGTGAGAGAAAAAGAGTGTGCTCAGCACAGAACAGCATACAGAGCTGTCTCTGGGTCCCTCTGGTCTCCAATGACACAACTACATCCCAACCAGCAAGAGTCCTATCAGATCCTGCAGGACCAGATAGCACCAGGGGTGTTCTGAGGGGTTCCTGATTTTTTCCCAGTGCTGGGGACTGAACCTAGGGCCTCATGCTCACTAGACACACACTCTGCCAGTGAGCCCAGCCCTGCCAAGAGTGTTTCCAAAAGCCAGTGTACATCATACAGGAGTTGCCACACAATGGCCGGCAGGCTCCGTGACTAACATAGAGACCCTCTGCTGACAGGGGCCTGGAGGGCCCAAGCCCACTCCTGAGTCCACACCTACTCAGTCATAGGGCTCTGCATTGGGTAGAGCAGTGACAGCATGGCTCCCCATGGTGTGAGGCTCTGTAGTGGGACTGGTGCCGGCCCCAGCACCAGCAGCCCAGGGAATTGCAGGCTCCAGCAGAGCCCACTGCACCCTGGCTACAAGGGGGGGCCCTTGGAGAGGAGACCTGTCTCCCAGCCCCAGGCCTCGATGATGTTCACCTGCTACTTCTTACAGGCCCACACAGCACCTTTGTTCTCTAGCACTTAAAGCTGGAGTGGAGTAACCTCCTTATTGGAAACCTGCCTTTATATTTCTAGAACCTAAGTGTCTTGCTCACCAGGTGTCTCTTCTGATACACTGACTCCAAGGGAGAACCTTGCCTGCCAGAGGGGCTGGAAAGAGACATCTTGGCAGCACCTACTGGGATGAGTTGCCTTTTGACACGTGAGACAAAGAACAGACTGGGACTGGGAATAGGGGCATGAGTACTCTCTCTGCCTCTGACCAACTGGGGGCTGATGTTTTCTCATTCTTGGGCTCACCTGGATTAAAATGGTCTCTTCCAGCTTCTAAAGCTATCTTGCCAATTCTATGTCTTTGTCCTAAGACCTGTGAACTTGTAACTCCACTTCAACCCACAGTCACAGTCTTCTGCACCCAATATACAGGACACTGGTAGTAAAGAATGCTCTGTTTGATATAACTTCAAACCCAGTCGAAGCTCACTGGAATATGGAGATTAGTTTAACTCATGACAGCGTCTAGGAGCTTTTCTAAAATAAGAGGTACTGTATGTTCAGACCTCCCATCTATTTGTTTGATCTTAAAAATAAAATATGAGCAGGTGCCCATAATATTTTAAGCAGCCTAAGAGTTCCAAAAACTTCTTTCCATACTCTGTGAGGAAGTCAGCATCCTCGACTGCTAAAAACACAAAGCATAAATTTGTCAAGGTGTTTAAAGGAAGAATTTTTGAGATTCAATAAATTATATAAATAATAAAAATTTTAAAATAAAATTATTTATAGAATAAGGAATATAATAATTTTTGATAATACACTGCAATAATATTAATATTAATTTAAATTAGAATTTGGAAATTATCTATAATTCAGGTTTGATCATTTGTACCTATGTACTATATCCCAAAAAGGGGAACCTAGCTAACTCGGTGGCTCCAAATACTGTGAGGGCTGGGGGTGCGGCTCAGTGGTAGAACACATGCCTAGCACCCAGGCACTGGGTTTTATCCTCAGCATTGAATAAAAAAAATAAACAAGTAAAATAAAGTTATATAAAAAAGACACCATTAATAAATTTTTTTAAAAATCCAAATGGATAAGGAGCTCCCCTGGCATGTTCCCATATTTGAACCTCAGATGGCAGCCTCTTCAATACCACTTGAAGAAATGTATTGCAACTCATAGCCCAGAAATATTAAATGACTTGACCAAGGTCACATATCTAACTAGTGTCAAAGCTGAAACTGGGTGGTGACCACTCCTCTCCACCACCTTTCCAGGAAGAGGCTCACTTCATTGTGTATGTGGAGTGACCCAGAGTGTGTCCTATAGTTGGCTCTAAGTGGGACATAGCAGAGAGGCTCCAGACAGCCACATAGCAGAGAGGCTCCAGACAGTCCAGGGCTGGATTCTGAGGATGACCTTCAGAAAGGTCACCTAGACAGAACTCACTGTGGTCATTCAGCCGCTCCACAGTATGACATGAATATAAGATGCTATGTACAAAGGGAGGAAGTGCTTCCAATGGCCAAGGGCATCACAGAGCCAGAAGAGTACTTTAAGAGACTCTACTGAGGGGGCTGGGCTGTAGCTCAGTAGTAGAGCACTTGCCTAGCATACATAAGGCACTGGGTTTGACCCTCAATACCACATAAAAATAAACAAATAAAATAAAAAGACTCTACTGAGGGACACTGAAGCCAAGAAGACCATGAACAAGACTACAGGGAGCCATATCCTTGTCACCTTCAGCTCTCAACGAGACAGGTCTAAGGTCTGAGGCACACAGCCTCATGACACATGGCACAGCTTGGTCTTCCAAGATCTGACTCAGAGACGTGCAGGAAGTTTAGCCTTGAATGACACTTTGAACATAGCCACGAAACAGTTCCACTGGTGGCACCTTCGCCTTATCTGCCCATTTTTCTTTCCAGAACCTTCTGGTGGATGCACCAAACCAATGTTTAAAAAAAAAAGAAATCTTTTTTCCCATAATTTGTTTTCTCATTTGGAAGAACAAAAAAATAATCATGAAAATCTCTATAAAGTTTTACAGCCTAGCACAAATTTTAGTGTTTGTATTTGCATCTCCGGGCTCTGCTCTTCTCATGTTCATTTGTCATTCATTCAGCAAATACATGTTGGGTCTGATGCAGTGCCCAACAGATGTTAGGGAGGCAGCAGTGAATACACAGGGCAAAACTTCTGTCCCATTTTACAGGTGAGATGACTGAGGCTCACAGAATCCTAGTGCTTTGTCCAAAGTCACATTCCTAACCAACAGTGGACCTACAACTAAACTCAGACCTTATACATCCAAAGTCTATTTTCCCCACTACTTCCCAACCTTGTATCCTGTTGGTATTTTTCATATACATTGTGAAACTGCAAAAAATAAGGACTTTTTGTTTTCTGGGACTTGGAATTTTATTATCTGAAGCCAGTCAACCATTCCAGCCACAAAGTTCCAGCCACAAATGTGGCTCTGTTCTTGCTGAAGATGTGGACATTCCCCAGCAATGAAACCAGGCTGGTCTTGTAACCCAGAATCCCTGCAAATCCACTGAGGATCATTAGTCCCTGAAAGAAAAACATAAGCCCCTGCTCAGATAAATCTGCTACACTGTGAACCAATCTGAAAGGCATTTATAATAACTGGTTTCCCTCAAAAGGCAGGTGTCCTTCTGAGTGGTTCATCTATGGGCCATTCTAGCTCTAGTGTGACAATGTCACCTGAATCATATTGTCAGGGTCATACCTGGCTGAGAGCAAAACCAGTCAGTGAAGAGAATTTTAGAGAATATTTTGGAGCATAAGATGACCTTGGGGATGGAGATTTGGATCCAGAATCTTGGGAGGTTTGGAAAGTCCAAAGTGTAGGGTGGAGAGAAGCAGTATGGGAAGAGTTCAAAATGAAAGGAGGGGAGGGGGCCATTTGCCTTGGGCTTTCAGCTCTGTATATCTGCAGGCAGAACTGATGTGGCTGCCAAGGCTGACCTTGGACGCCTGGGTTTCCAAGAACAACAAGGTAACCCCCACAGCTGAGATTTGAAAGATCCAAATGACACAGTCTTAACCAATCTAATTTAGCCTCTCAATGGTAGTGCATTGGGAGAAGACAATGAAACAAAGAAAGCTCAGAAAGAAAAAGAGGGAGGAGAGACACCCACCATGACCCAGGGTTCTTAAATTACCTTCTCTAACCCTTTTGTTTTACTAATGCTATATCTTTAATGGTTAGTATATGAGATCCTCTCGGTGCTATACTGGTCTGACAACTACATCTTTAAAAATAATAAGCCCAAATTTATGGTATTTGCAGAATTCTTTGGTATAAATACTCCCTCTGTGGCCCTTTTCAAGACAATAGTGGCATCACAGAACATGGAGTTAGGCAGAGAGACCCCTGATCAGCTCTCCTTACCTTGAGCACTCTAAGACTCTACATCTTACCCTGTCTCAAAATGGCAAGACACCTCTCCAAGTATTCTTTCTCTATCAGTTCTTCCTATCAAGAAGCTTTGACGACTACTAGCTTCCATTAAAATGGCTTCCAAAGGTCAGAACCAGTACACTGAAGTCTATCAATATCACTGCATCAGTGATCAAGGCACAAGCTGACCCAAGGGAATATGAATATGATGGAATTTGCCTTCTCCACAAAGCTAATTAAATGACTTTTCCTGTCCCTCAATCATTCAAACTCTGAGTTTTTTTTTTTTTATCTCTTTCCAACTCTCAAACTTGCAAGGTAATTGGTATATGATAAGAAAGAAGGAGAGTTCAGGCACAGTGTCACATGCCTGTTATCCCAGCAGCTCTGCTCAGGAGGCTGAGGCAGGAGGATGGCAAGTTCAAAGTCAACCTCAGCAATGGCCAGGCTCTAAGCAACTCAATGAGACCCTGTCTATAAATAAAAACAAAATAGGGCTAGGGATGTGGCTCAGTGGTCATGCGCCCCTGAGATCAATCCCCAGTATCCTACCCGCAAAAGATACTTTGACACTATCTCCCCAAAATGTCTAACATTTTTAGCACTAGCAGGAGTCAGCTAAGACCTCCTCAGTGTTACTACCCAAAAAACTGAGGGTAAGTAATTATGCTTCCTGCTGACAAAATGCACAATGTTGAGCATGCCCAATTACAGTGAAACATCGAAATGTTGAATAAGAAACAAAATAACCTACGACAGTTCTACAGTCACGGTAAGAGACACAGCCCATTTAACCAGGGAAGATAAAAATGAATGTCTTCTGGAAGGGCCTTAATCTTCTACAAGGTCTTTCCAATTAATTTAACAATGAATAATTTCCTTTTTGAATTACTTGAAATTTTCCATTTTAAATATCAGAAGGCTATTTCTCAACCCATTTCTGTAATTAGATTAAGCCCTGAAATTTATGTTAAGAAACAGAATTCGCTGGGAAACAGAATTCCTTTCTACTCATTTCCTGACAACACAACTAAGGAGAGTTAAAGCAAGTATCTGAGACTTCAACAAGAGAGTTGGTTCAGTTCAACCCACTCCTGTTTCCTAAAGAATAATGTCCAAATATCTTAGCAGAACATTTCATATGCTTCAAAATAGAACGTAAATGCCCTGTGTACCCCACAGACCAGCAGAGTCCTCCAAGACATCAGTGATAGGGGAGAAAACAAGTCACAGTCCATCAGCAGGGAGGGTGGTAGAAGCCCTAAATCTGGGACCAAGTTGTAGGTGGAAGGTGGGCCCATGGAACCAAGTGTTCAAAACTGAGAGATCAACCCAAGAAAAAACAGCTGGAATCAAAAAGAAGGAGAACCCAGAACACCACAGAGTGGTTGAAGCTGGCCTTTAGGGACCCTGTGAGGGTGGCTGGGCTTGTTTATGGAGGGTGGGAGGAGGAAGAGATAGAAACCTGATCCCCAGACTCATCTACAAGAGGAAACTTGCCCATCAACCTGTGTGCCCCACTTCATGCCTCTGTGCCTCTGTACACGCAGTTCTTCTACCTAGAGTGCCATTACTGCTTTTTGTACCTAATAAACCCTCACTTCTCCCACCGTGCTCACCTCTCCTCTGCAAAGTTCTTCCCTGTACCACCACATCTTTGCCACCTCTTTCTTGTACACACACCTCACCCCTAGTACTGAACAAGCACAATATTTGGTATGCAGTAAGTTTTTGTTGAGTGAATGAAAAGTTAAAAATAGTTGGGCGGGGGTTGTGGCTCAGTGATAGAGTGCTTGCCTAGCATGTATGAGGCCCTGGATTTGATCCTCAGCACCACATAAAAATAAATAAATAAAATAAAGATTAAAAAGAAAAGGAATAGTTTACACTAAATTCAATAGTTTCATATGGTGTTAGAAAGTTCTACTGATATTGGCAATAGTTTTAAAAATGAGGCCATCAGGTCAGAAGTGCTTGGCTTTCCCCCTGAGTCATCTAAGACAGAGAAAGACAGAAGGAAGGGGGGAAAAAAAAGAGTCCTTTGATAAAAACAATCCTTGTCTCATATTCCTGAATCGAGAGGAGAATAAATATTTTCAGCATCTAAAGGAATGAAATTTAACAGCTGCAGATTCTTTGGTAGTGAATTCAAAGGTTTAACAACTGATATTCAAAAATCATAATGGTTTGTGGTCAGTGGAACACCTGAAAAACACCTGAGAACCAATTGATGTAGGCAGTCTTCTAGGGATTTTCATACTGAGGATCAGATGTACCTGACAGATTCAAGGTCCACCTGAAGATTCTGATATAAAAGGTTTGGGTCAAGGCATCTTGGCCCAAAAACTCCCCCCCCCCAAGCTATTGTAATAGTGAATGTAGTTATTGTAATAGTGAATGAAGGCATTGAGTGGTCGTCTCTAAGCCACTGATGATGTCACCTGTGGTATACACAGCTGAACATTAAAGGATATGGGGTAACTGTCTGCTTAGTAGGTCAGAGAGAGCCCTCATTAATAATAATTAAGGGCTGGGGATTTAGCTCGGTGGGTACGGTGCTTGCCTCATGCTCAAGGCTCTGGGCTCTATCCCCAGCACCACAAAAAAATTAATAATCATTAATTAATTAGTCATAATAGTTAAGCCTACCACGTACTTACCTGGATCATCTCATGTGATCCTCCTAACAAGCGTGTAAAGGTAGGGGCTGGTATTATTCCCACTACACAGTTATAGGAACGGGAGCTTACAGAAGTGGGATTCCAAATCCTGACCAGTTATTCCAGAGGCTATGTTCTTAGCCACTGTGCAATGCTGTTTTTTGTTAAAGTATTTGGGGAAAAAAGTTCTTCCCTAAAACACAACATCTTAATGAAAGCGGCTTCAATCTGTATTGCCTCTGGATCATATTGTCCAATAATGCATAGGAACTGGTTATTTTGATAAATCTTGGGCACATCTCCCCCTCCGCCAACACACACCCTGTCTTTTGTTCATCTCTGTAACCCTGTATCAAAATAGCACAATGTTTGGCCCATTACACATGCTCAGTAACTATTTGATGAATTTAAAACACAATTCTGCAACCGTAATAACCACCATGTGACTATACCAAGCACTCCACTTAATCAAAGCTCCTGTGCTATGCAGCCCACATTGAAACAGACTGAAAACTGTGACTTAGCTACCCATGGGGAGGACACGGCCAGCATGAACACAATGATGAGCTTCCAAGGCATACACATGCTTTCTCTCTGTGACTGTATCTTGAACAAACCTGGAAGGATCTGGGGTCCCAATGAAGTAGTGAATACATGGCGAGCTTCTGTTCTGAGGCAGGACAGACACTATACTGGCTGTGGTGAGGAAAGATTCAGAGTCTATGCAGACTCCTCTTGCTTTGTCCCGTAAGACGTCAATCATTGTCTGTACAGTGATGCTTTCTGAAAGAGAGATGGATAGCGGAGAGATGTAACTGTGGCACGTTGTTAACCAAAACCCATTCACTCCTTTATTTTTTACATTAATAAGCCCATGAAATTATACCTGGGATCATAACCCTCAGTGACAGAATACATGTCCCAGCTTTCTTTGTGACTAAGTCTGGCCATGTGGTCAATTCTGACCAATGGGAGATCAGTAAAATGGTGTGTGCAACTTTCTGGTCACATCCACTTCCTTGCCTTTCATTTTTCTCCCTTCCTGTTTGCTGGGAGATGCCAACCATCAGACCAAAAATGGAGGTCCATCCCTAGACAATCCATATACATCTGGACTATCTCATGGGAAAGGAAGAGCTTCTGTGCTCTTCAAGCCATATTAATTTGGAGTCTCTCTGTTACAGCACTTAGCTATACCTCAACTAGTACAATACTCAATATATATCCATTAGGAAGTGTATGCAGTCTGTAAACAGATCCCCAAGCTAGGGCTGTTTGGGATCATTACTAAATTTGGAGAATGATCTCCCTACAGTCAGAAATATACACACTGAGAGGCATTTATAATATTTGGAGGCTATAAGATTATTGTCTCTGAATTCAGATGAATGAATAAACAAATCCTTGAGCCAGATGAGGTGGCACATGCCAATAATCCCAGCAGCTCAGGAGGCTGAGACAGGAGGATCATGTGTTCAAAGCCAGACATAGCTACTTAGCAAGGCCCTAAGCAACTTAGCAAGACCCTGTCTCTACATAAAATAGAACAATGGTGCTGGGGATGTGGCTTAGTGGTTAAGCACCCCTGGGTTCTATCCCCGGTACAAAACCAAAAAAATATTTGTATGGGATCCCACATCTATAGGCTCCTCTCTGGTTGTAATTCATTAAAAGGCTATTTCAGTCTGTGTTCACAAAGACAGAATCAAAACATCACATAGGGAGAGAATTTGCTAGCACAATGCATATCCTCTTTATAAATCTCTATAACAAGTCACAACTAAAACTATTTAAAATGTCTTTGATTTTTTTTAACTATCCAGTGTTCAAACTTTCTTACGTTCTCAAAAATTAGGTATTGATTTGGAGTTTTTCATTTGTTTGTTGTGGGGGATTGCAGGGCTGGAGATGGAACCTGGGGGCCCTGAAAAAGGAATGCTCAGCATGGGCACTACCGCTATACTACATCTCCAGTCTTGGTATAGGATTTAAATCAGAATCCAACAGATGGGCAATATCTCTTGAATATTTTAATCTCTGCCTCTTGATTTGTCTTCTTGCACCTTATTTGTCATAGAAATCAGGTCATTCTTCCTGTAGAGTTTCACACAAGCTGGACTTGCACGTGGCATCCCCCTGGTGGAACTGAAGATGTTCCTCTCTCCTGTGCATTTCCTATAACCTATAGGTTTCCTATAACCAGAAGTTTCATCAGATTTAAGGATACTGTTATGCTACGAACTACTGAACAACTTTCATCAAGCTAGTTTTGATTTCATTAAACATCTTTAGAAGTTCTTTTTCAAATTCTCATTTTAAAATGAATACTTTCTTACCTTCCTATCTAGAATATATGACTTAAGTTTCACAGCAAAAACCCTAAAGTATTCTTCTAGATGAGATAAAAAGAAACTTTTTTCTTAAAGGATCAGGTAGAGATTATTTTAGGCCTATGGACCATATGGTCTCATTTTAACTTCCCTGTTGCAATGGCTCAAATTCACCAGTGCAGCATGAAGGCAGACATAAACAACACATAAATACCAGGTGAGTGCTACAGCTTGGATTCTGAACATCCTGAAAGGCCCTTGTGTTGACAGCTTGGTTTCCCCCCTGCAGTGCTACTGGGAGGTGGTGGACCTTTAGGAGGTGGGGCTTAGTAGAAGGAAGTTAGATCCTTGAGGGCGTGCCCTTGAAGAGGATATTGAGACCTTGGCCCCTCCCTGTCACCCTTCCCAAAAAAGCATTTCCTAGCTGCCATAAGGTGAGCTATGTCTTTGCCATGTGCTCTCCTGTTGATGTGCTACCATATCACATGCCCAAAAGCAATGAAGCCAACCGACCATGGACTGAAACCTCTGAAACTGGAAGCCAAAATATATCTTTCCTCCTAATAAGTTGTTTATCTCAGGTATTTTGTCACAGTGACAAATAGATAACCAACAGAGTGTGTCTGTTTCAATTAAATTTTATTTATAAAACGGGCAGCTGCTACAGGATGTAATTTGCTGACTCCAGTTCTAATGGATCAAAAGTTTAATTTATACCATGCTTATAATTCCAGCAGCTCAGGAGGCTGAGGCAAGAGGATTATGAGTTCAAAGCCAACCTCAGCAAAAAAGTGAGGCATTAGGGCTGGGGTTGTGGCTCAGCAGTAGAGCACTTGCCTACCATGTGCAAGGCCCTGGGTTCAATTGTCAGCACCACATAAAAATAAATAAATAAAGATATTGTGTCCAACTTACAACTAAAAAAATAAATATTAAAAAAAAGAAGCCAGGTGTTAAGCAACTCAGATCCTGTCTCTAAATAAAATACAAAATAGGGCTGGGGATGTGGCTCAGTGATTGAATGCCCCTGAGTTCAAAAAAAGTTCGACTTACAAAATACATATACAACTAGCGAAGATAAAATGTGACCAGTGTGGGTGTTTTGGAAAAGTTCCCTCTCTGGCACAAAACATGGTAAACAATCTAATCAACACACTTACCTAAATATGGATTCTGATTAAGTCAGTAACTGGGTGGCAGAGAGAGGATTGATGAAGAGAATTCAAGACACTTCTACTAACAAAGTTTCATGGAACAAAGGACTGTGCAAGCATCACAAGAGAATCTTAAGACGAATGAAAGATAACACCCCCGCCCTCAAGGCCCAGCAGACAAGTGGAAAAGAGGAAACTATAAGGAGAAAATAAGCCAAATATGTAACTGAGCTATAAGGAGTATACTTATTTGCAATAAGTATCACAAAGGACTCATGATAACATCAATGTTCAAAGAAAAAATAACATCAGTAAAAACAAGGGACCTCCATGGGTAAGAAAATACTGTGTAAAAATAAGTACAAGTTGTCTCCTTGCCTGGATACCAGAGAATTTTGCTAAAAGTGAGTCTTTATGTCATAGTCCATTCTCTACCCCTCCTCTTTATCCTTCCAAATCCAGACCAGTGCTCTGCAAAAGCTACAAGCAAAGTGTGAGAAGGAGAATCCTAAAGGACAGCCAAACTCACCTTCTTGCTTTTCTAAGCTGTCTTTGCCTTCAAAGTTGTCTGAGTAGTCATCAGCTGGAGAAAAAATCTGGAAAAAATTGAACTCATCCTCTCCCATCCACCAGCGTTGACTCTGAGCATAAGTCCTGAGTTCAGGGTGCTCCGCGTCCATCTTTGTAGTGAGGGAAAGCTGATTGCAGATGCACTTTACTCCCTCTGCAGAGTACAAAGCACGTACACTTAGGAAAACTTAATCAGAAAATGGAAATTCATGGAAAATCCTTCCTTGGAACACTGACTTTATAGGAAGGAAGGAATTCAAATTTTGAAGCAAGAAACACAATCTTGGTCCCCTTTCTAGTTCCACCAATATTGATTGGCATCATCACATTTTAAATGTGAAATAACTTTATTGCTCTTAAATTCACAATCAAAATGAAATACACAAGGCCCTTCATTCTAAATAACCCCAAGTGTGCATTACCTACAAGAGAAGTGAAACGTCCTTTGAAAGAGGTAGTGCTGACAAGATTTAGAAATTCCTCCACAGAAATGCTCTGTAGCAACCACAGGTCCCTCCTCCCCAGTCTGACTCTTTTTCACCTAGAAGCCCACTTTATACCACCCCGACTCACCCAAATACACACACACACACACACACACACACACACACAATCTATAATGCAAATCAGATACTTCTTTGTTCAACATTTTTTCAACATTTAGAAAAACACGTGGCAATGATAATGAATCATTTCAGAACAAGGAATGGCCTGACACAGTGGCACATGCCTTTAATCCCAGCAGCTCAGGAGGCTGAGGCAGGAAGATCTCAGGTTCAAAGCCAGCCTCAGCAATTGAGTGAGACTATAAGCAATCTAGTGAGACACTGTCTCAAAATTTTAAAAAATTTAATAAAGGACTGGGGTCAATCCTGGTACACAAAAAAGTGGGGAGAATGTACTTATAAATATATGTGTGTCTAGATGTATGTGTGAAAAATATATGGAAATATTTTCCTTATAAATATATGTATAGCTAAATGAACTCAGAAAGGAATGCCTTCTGAGTACACTCTCCCTTAATGAATGAGGATTAGGTGAGAATTCCTCTCAGCTGACAGACTTGCTCTGTTTCTTCAATTTCTTTTTTTTTTCAGTTGAATATGGACACAATACTTTTATTTATTTATTTATATGTGGTGCTGAGAATTGAGCCCAGTGCCTCTACATGCTAGGCAAGTGCTCTGCCACTGAGCTATAATTCCAGCCCTGTTTCCTCCATTTCTGTATTTGCAGGCTGAGCTTCAAACACATGGAGAACAACTTGGCCTTTAAGCTTGAGATGGTGTTCAGAGTGCAAATTTCAAGCTATCAGGGCTAGTGCACAAGGCCCATTCACAATTGTTGCTCCCAAGGAACATGCTAAGCTTCCAAATTCTTGAACAATAAAGTGGGAGAAAGCAAGTCAGTCTAAACTATAAGCTGCTATAGAGCCATTACTTCCTAAAACCCAGTCCCTAGAGGCAGGCTCAGTGCTGGGCTAAGTGCACCCAGGATGTTTTGCTTCACTGATTTACACTTCCAAAATAAGCACTCCTGGATGATGGGCACTGGTATTTTTCCATTCATTTTTTTCAGAGCGTACCACAGGAGTCAAATTATAAACTATTTAAAAATTTTTAAAAATTGTTTTAGCCTAAACTGGTGATTTTGATATCATTTACACTAAGTTTTTTTTTTTTTTAAGTTCTCATAAAGAGCTCCATAGATGTTACTTTCCTAGAGGGCTGACTTATGGTCGACATTTGCTTTTAGGAATCATCATTTGGAGTACTGACCTACTAGTATCAATCACACTACTGCTGGGATCACAGGACAAGAAATCGATAAGCCCAAGAAATGATTGTGTGTTTTCTTTTAATTTGAATGTTTAGTGAAAGACAACATTCATTTTGTGAATATGGATTTTTTAAGCTATATTTTGAAGGGGCTCAGCTTTTGAAATGAAGTTATAGATCAAAACGTCTTTGATTCTACTTAAAAGTAATATGATGGCTTTGAAGCATGGCCCACTAGCCTTTTCAATGGAACCATTCAACAGGAAGACTTCAGGGGCTGGGTTGTGGCTCAGCGGTAGAGCGCTCACCTAGCATGTGCAAGGACCTGGGTTTGATCCTCGGCACCACATAAAAATAAATAAAATAAAGGTATTGTGTCTATCCACAACACTTCCTCTTAGGAAAGGAGTTTGAGGGCTGGGGTTGTGGCTCAGTGGTAGACAGTTTGCTTAGTGTGTGTGAGTCACTGGGTTCAATTCCCAACATCACATAAAAAAAAAAACTAAATAAACAAAATAAAGGTATTGTGTCCATCTATAACTAAAAACATTAAAGAAAAAAGCATGAGGTTCCTGCACTGTGGGAGAGATGGAGACCTGATGGGCCACACAGGTTGCCCTTGTCCTATAAATTCTGAAAGAGTTGGGCAAAGTGGGCACAGGCCCTGCTGGTTACATGCTAGGTAGAGAGGGGTAGAGAAATTCCTGTGGTTGTTGAGGGACCCTCTAGCCCATTCAATAGTCTTATGAGAATGTGCCTTCACACATTTTGACCAGGAAACCACTATCCAGATTTCTCTGCCTCCATGGGAAACTAACTGTGTATGGGGTTCAATGTGCCCAACATCCAGAGAAGCCCTGATCACTGGACTTTGTGCACAGGAAACAAGTATGACTTCCAATGACTGAACCAGATCTGCTTCTAACTCAGGTCAGATCTGGCGCCAGTCACCCCTAAGGCAAGTGTGGCAAACAGGTTTCATCTCAACATCATTTCTGATTCATTGGTAAATTAGGTTGAAAAAAATACATAGGTCAACTATAGGCTCAATAAGAAGTATGCAGGAATCTACTGGCCATGTCTTTGTGGATACAGGAGGGAAGAGTGGCAGTGCATTGCTATGCATTTATCATTCTGTCCTAAAGAATGTAAGAATGTCACTGGCCAATCCTTAGAACTCTTGGGAGCCTTTTAACCCATTCTGGGATCCAATCCCATCTAGAATATGAAAGTGCTGAGGTACTGATTCAAGGTCACCACTCCCACCTCTAATGTTTCCTTCCCTGTGCTGTCTTAGGAGCCAGAGGCATAGAGCAGCAATTTTATGAGCACTAATTCCTTCCATGAGGATCACCAAGTTCTATGTCCTTCTAGGAACATTACCTCACAGAGAAATGGCCTGATTGGTCTAGAGTAGCACTGAATAATCCTCACACAGACACAAACTCCTTCTTTTAGAGGACCATTCCAACCACAAACAGCTACAGGGCACGGTAGCTGATTCGAACTCAGGACAGTTTCCCATTGAAGGGATTTCTCAATGACCATCTTGGTCAACAGAGTAACAGTTTGAGTCATGCAGAAGCCTGTAGTCAGAATTGGGTTCTGCCTGGAAAGCAAACAGAAAATAGGAAATGTTAGGAATATGCTTCCCAAGGGCCAGCACCCCTTCACTCTAGATTCAGAAAACCCCAGGTGCATTTCCAGAAACAGATGCCCAGAAGTGAACAGTGTGTTTAGGCATGAAGAGCCAGCACAGACAGAGGCTGCACGATAGCATGATTTCTCTGGATCTGGTGCTGTGGGTCCAGCCAACATCCATCTCAGTCTTTCACATGCTCAAGACCACTCACCTGTGATTTTCTCAGCAGCCCAGTACTTCTCTACGGTCTCAAGCACCCAGGCCTCGTCTCGATCCACAAGCAGATATGCACTTTGGAAGCTATGGCAGGAGTTTTCATCTTCGTAATAATTCCCACCCTGTCCATGTTCTTCCAACAAGGAGACGATGACATCTAAGGCTTTTTTAGCTGTTGTCCCTCTTTCTAAACCAAGCCTGAAGTCAGGAAACAAGAAGTGTTCCTCAGTCATTTCAACCCACATGATTACTGTCATAGCAACCAAAGACCAAGACAAGGCCCAGGCCTGAAGCACTCCAATGCATGTATGATGTTCAATTTGCAGACCAACATGCAAACCAATCAACGATACTTTCAACTCAAAATACCTCTATCACACATTAAATTACAAATGAAAAAATTATCCCCCTTTTGCAGAGACAGAATCAGGAACCAGCAGCTTTTTCCCCTAGAAAGGAAGGTCAGCCCCCTCTTTCTCTGTGCTGACTCCGTCTCCCATGAATCTGTCTGGCTCAGCTCTAGCCCTCAGCAAGCCCTGTGCTTCCTCCTGACTCCTACCTAGACAAAAGGAAATCTCTGCCCAGCCCAGCTTTGCTCGCCATCATTCTACACAGGTGTTTTGGTTATTGCTACATATTGTGTCCCTTCAAACTTCATATGATGAAACCCTATCACCCAATATAATGACACTAGGCAAGGGGGCCTTTGGGAAATGACTAATAATAGAGGAACCTTATGATGGGATTAGTTTTTGTATGAAGGAGGCCTCGAGAGCTGCCTTGCCCCATCTACCATGTGAGGACACAGCAAGAAGGCACCACCTGTGAGTCAGATATGCGTTCACACCAGACACCAAACGTTGGCACCTTGACCTTGGACTTCCCAGCTCCCAAAGTATGAGCAATAAGTTTCTGTTGTTTATCAGCATCCTATTTATAGTTATCTCAGTCTGGATAGTCTAAGACAATTAGTAATAACAATATTTAATTACCAATCATTCTCCTCTGTGTTTATAATTTGCTCAGAGATCTCATTAGAAATGGTTTTCTAGGAGGACATGATCCATTTTTTTTCTACGTATTTCCCTCCTACCTATTAGCCTACAGCAATTGGTGTGGCTTATAGCTTCAGTTATCAAAATAACACACCTTCCTTCTGAAGTGAGACATCCATCCTGGCCCTTCCAATTAATAAACCTTTTAAAGAGAGTACAGATATTGCCCTCTGTGTGACCATAGGCAGTTTACATAATACATTTGAACTTCAGTTTTATGACATCCATGAAATTAGTTCCTCTATCATTGGGTTACAATGGATATGAGTTTCATGAGATAATGAACATGAAAATATATGGCCTGGGGCTGGGGATATGTCTCAGTGGTAGAGCATTTTCCTGGCGTGCATGAGGCCCTGGGGTCCAATCCCCAACACTGCAAAAGGAAAAAAAGAATGGCATAGTGCCTAGGACCAAATAAATGATGAGTAGATTTCAGGGGGCAGAACACTGTGGCAGAGAAATCTGCAATTTAGAAATAAAGAACTAACTTCTCACTCTGGTTTAACTACTCACAAGCAGTATGATCTTAAGTAATGTCTTCTTTTCAAACCTCTATTTTCTTATTGGTAAAGTGAAAACATTTCTACCCCCCTCCTCAGGCTGGTATGAAAGAAGATGGTACATCATACGTATTCAGTTCATTTATTCATCTGATCATTCAAATTGTAAGTCTATTGGCAAAAATTCAAGAGTCTTAGAGCAAAGCTACTGAGATGGTGGTACAAGCCTGTTCTTGGTGAATTTTCAACACAAGAAGCAGTAGCTATTAAAATTCACCCAATTCAGTACTTTCTAAAGGAGCATTCCACTGTGCTGTCATGGAGAAGAAAAGATAATGTAGCCACAAGCTATGGACTTATTCTGTAACAGGCTTATTTTCATAGTCGATTTATTACGCACCGATTCATTTGAAATTTCTCATTCTAAGCTCATTTAAGAAGGCTTGGTTACAAAGCTCTGATCTACAAAGCTGAACCCCAATGCCTTAGGAGAGTGATACAAAATTTTAAAAATAATCCTGATCCTTTTGTGGTTCACAAGCATGGGGATTGGTTTTGCCCACTGTTGTCTGGGAGACACCTCCCTCAAACCTTGTTACCACATTGGCACATTACCCACCTGACATGAAAAGAAAAAAAAGAGCAAGCTTATTGAAAGATAGATGAAATTAAGTAGACTTTTCCTTGGTCGAGGTTGTCTTCTCCAAAAAGGAGCAGCAAGAGTGAGAGCTCATTTTATCTTGAGGATCTGGAGCAAACCAGTGTTCTGTGAGACCTGCATCCAGAACTGCACCTGGAAGGCCTCCTTCCTCCTTCCTAGGGTCCCTGGTGGGCCCTGGTTACAACGCCTCCTATACCCACTCCAGCAGATTCTGCTCCCAGAGCCTTTGCAGGGCCCCAACTGACAGACGCAAATCTATGTAGGGACAGGTGAACACGTAGCCGTGCTCAGTAGCCCCATCTTTGGAGGCTGGGATCTCTCTAATGTTTTCTGGATATTCAGCCTGTTTAACTTCCACTGAAACCCACAATGTGTGCACTTGCCTCCGCCCTGACTTGGATGCCCTACATGCACAGCAGGACCTCAGCACCCTGCTACAGACATAATTGTGGTTTCACTCTTCTCCTCCTCAGACCAGGACCATGGGTAGCACCGTGAACCCACATGACCATCTCCAGCCTGGTCTCCCAACCACAGAATGAAGACAGGACCACCAGCTCCTTAGTTCAAGGCTGCGAAGAACATCAGGGTTCTGTACTCTCCTCTGAGACTGAGAGATGCAGGAGAATCCCATGTCACTGAGTGTGGAGGAAATGCCACCGATACCAGGCCTGTGGTAATCCTGGGACACACCCAGTATCCAGAGGCCTATTTTAATGCTGTTTTCAACTGCCTTGCCTCCTAGATGAAGTAGATTCATGTGGTTCCAAATAAGAACAGCACTTTTCTGGCCCCCGTGCCTCATTTCCCTCCCACCACCACACGTTAACCTGAGTAAGATCAAGATAGGGAAAGGGATAAAATTAAATGAGCTAAAGTTGTAGTCTCATTCTGAGATCTACTTTCAGTGTAACTCAGATCCTTCCAAACTTTATGCTTTGTCTAGGTTGTTCTGGGCCTGAGAGTTAACTGCTCCTAAATGCAATTCCTAGTTTTATGGGAAAATATTTATTTGGTGTTCACAGGCTTGTCGCAGGGATGTCAAGCTAGCCCCACCCAAACCTGAAAGATTTATACATCTCACATGTAGGAAGAGAATCACCTGCACTTTATTTACTTAAAGCCCCTGTAAGAACTCTGCATATCTTTTCAATATCTGTGGCTCTAGAGATAAGTGGGACCTTGTCCCTTTGTATGCCAAATAAGGTAAAACTAAGTTATAACTAGATTTACTGTGGGATATGTAATTGCTGCCCCTGGGAAACAAATGAAAATAGTCAACACCCCTCCCCTTAGCCTTAGAGGACTCTGCCAATTACCTTCCTTCTTCCCATAATCAACAAGTTTGTAAGTCCCCTTGGGGTAACAGCTGTTATGGCTTAGATATGACGTGTGCCCCCAAAAGCTCTTGTGAGACAATGCAAGAAAGTTTAGAGGTGAAATGATTGGGTTACACGAGCCTTCAGTGCATCAATGCTCTGATATGGATTAACTGGGTGGTAACTATAGGCCGAAAGGGTGTGGCTGGAGAAGGTGGGTCACCAGGGGTGTGCCTTTGGAGTTTATATTCTGTCCCTGGAAAATGGAGCTTTTCTCTGCTTCTGGTGCCCAGGTCCTGAGCTGCTTCCCCCATCACACCTTTCTCCATGATGCTCTACTTCACCTGGGCCCAGGGCAATGGAGTTGGCCATTTATGCACTAAGACCTCTGAAACCATGAGCCAAATAAACTTTTATGTCTCTAGTTGTTCTTGTCCGAACTTTTGGTGACAGCAGCTAAAAATCTGACTAAAACAATAGCCTTCTGGACACTAAAAAATTCCCAGCCTTCAACCAGAGGCCTGGATGTAGGAAGGTAAGGCTGTGAACTGATCTTATACGTCACCCCGCCCCCAAAATTTGTATGTTGAAGCCCAACCCCCAATGTGATGGTACTTAGAGGTGCCTTTGGAAGGTGATTAGGTCATGAGGATGGAGCCTTTGTGATGATATTAGGGTCTTTATGAAAGAGACACCAGATCTTGTCCTCTTTCTGCTGTCTGTCATGTAAGGGCACAAAGAACAGGCAGTATCTGCAAACCAGAAAGTGGGTGCTCACCAGACACTGGATCTGCTGGCACCCTGATCTTGAACTTCCCAACCTCCAGAAGAGAAATAAACATGTGTTGTTTAATCTCTCTAGTCTATGACACCTTTATCATAGCAGCCCAAATCAACTAAGAAAGGTCACAAGTGGATGTTAAGTGCCGCATTGGTTTGGGAATTTAAAACTGATAGAAACGCATGGTTTTGGACTGCACTTCTGCACTAGGCTCCAAAGACCAGACCAGACCAAACCAAAGGGAATAGTGCAGGCCAAATGCCCCACAATTAAACTAAAAGCTTTGCTAGGTGCAGTGGCACACGTCTATAATCCCAGCAGTTCCAGAGGCTGAGGCAAGAGATTCACAAATTCAAAGCCAGCCTCGGTAATTTAACTACACTGATTGTTTACTACTGATGCTTTGGCACTTCCATCTGAGTGAGTCAGATTAAAAAGCAGCCTTAATAATCACTAAGTGATACTGGAAAAAAAAATGACTTGCTCCATCATACACTTCACTTCCACAAACCCGCAGCCCCCTCTACCAATCTGGATTTGCACTTGAGTCTGTTCAAGTTCTTCTGTACAGTGAAAGGCCAATTCAAGACCCTCTATGCTCTTGGCCAAATCTTCTGTCTATAAATGCTTAACACCTCATACTGGCTCCAGAAAATTCATTTCCAAAGGAGTAACAAATACTAAATGGCCTATTTAGAAAGTTCCATAAAATCTGAAACAGAAGGGGGAGAGTCCGGACTGACAGATTCAGGGTTGCAGGCCATCAGGTAGGAAAATGCCGTTTCCGCCAAGGCCCCCCTCTACCTACCTGAGACAGGCGGGCCGCCACTCACCTGCTGTTTCCCCTGATTGGAAATGATGGCGACCTTGGTGACGACCACCCAACCTAACTTGTGGATGCTGCCTTTGCAGCCGCTCCTCACATGCAGCTTAGGGACCGTGGAGGTGCCCGGGGCACACAATGGCAGAGGTCACCCTGGTGTTTCCCTCGAGAAAGTGCCTTCCATGTCAGCCATCTCTCCTGGAACTCAACCCCCTCTGAAGAACGGAATGACTTCTTAGCTATGTAGGGGGCCTGGTTTTAAAAGAAATTGCCGAGTGTGCTCTTGTCCCCTGCCGGACATTGGCACTCTGCATGTTTAAATATTTGCTTGGATGCATTTCTCCTGGAGCCCTTGTTCTTAGCACAACTAAGAGGTGCTCAGAACATGCTCAGGGCCTCACTTTCCTGGAGGATGGTCCAGACTCTGGAGCCAGACCGGTTATAAATTGTGTGATGTTGGGAAAGACACTCCATACCATCCATGTTCCTCATTTCCTCATCTGTAAAATGGGATAATACAGGGGCCTCA
Organism: Ictidomys tridecemlineatus; assembly: GCF_052094955.1. NCBI lineage: Eukaryota > Metazoa > Chordata > Mammalia > Rodentia > Sciuridae > Ictidomys > Ictidomys tridecemlineatus. The sequence goes on along the minus strand of NW_027526077.1, from coordinate 116,309 downwards.
CAGAATATTTATAGGTATCAAATGGTTTTATACATGTGAACTATTTAGAAAAATGTCTGTCAAATACACATCCCTAGTTCTAAGTTGTTTCATTTTCATTTGAAAGAATTATTATGGCCAGCTGAAGGTATGGAGAGCAGAGTGGTAGAATAAAATGTCATTTGGTGCATAATAGCAGCTAAGATGAAAAGGAAAAAATCCTGGTCTGCCTGTATGCAAGGGCAATCCTGATGTCTGCCTGACCAGTTTAATCAAATATGATTTTTCACCTCCCTGTTCTGTATCCTAAATCCCAGGGGTTCCTTCCTTCTTTCCCCATGGCCAACACTCTCAGACAAATGACAGTGCTAACGGGCATAGCCTTCCTGGCTCCCTCCACTAGTTGATGAATCTTCTGGAAACCAGTCCCACCACCCTCGAGTATGCAATAGTTCTGGTGAAAAGTAACAAGAACCCAGTAAAACTACTGGAACCAGGAACGGTGACGTGAATAAGAAAGAACACAGATCCAGGAGCAATGGCACATGCCTATGATCCTAATCCTAGCAACTTGGGAGGCTGAGACTGGAGGATGATGAGTTCAAAGCCAGTCTCAGCAATGGCAAGGCACTAAGGAACTCAGTGAGACCCTGTCTCTAAATAAAATACGAAATAGTTCAGGGTGTGGCTCAGTGGTGGAGGGCCTCTGAGTTCAACCCCAGTACCCCCAAAAACTAAATAAAAGAAAGAAAAAAACACTGAGAGAAAACTGACAAGACTAGACAATTGACATGTAAACAGTAAGAAAGAGAAAGGGGTCCAAAGAGAGAATCAGGTTCTGAGCTTGCGGTGACCATGTTTAATCTGTGGATGACATGTCTACACTCAAGGCTACTTGATGAATACTAAACTCAGAGCCACAAAGCAAGACTGCTCTCTTGGCTCCAGAGCCCGTAACCATCTGCCTGCTGGGCGTTTCCACTGAGAGTCTCACAGCAATATGCACTCAACAGACCCAAGCCACCCTTGTCTCCTGGCATGGCCACTCTTCTAATGCCCTGACTGGCCACTCACTTGGCTGCTTAAGGCACAAACCTGGACACCATCTTTGTCCCCTCCATCCTCCTCCCCACCTCTGTCCAACTGAGAATCACCACTGCTACCAGCCCAAGGCCACGTATGCACCTCCAACCTTGCTGCCAACCATCTGCCCAGAGCCATAGCTCAGTGCTGAACTGCCAAGGCCAAGATGCTCCGGCCTCTACCTGGCCTTGGCTCTGTTTAGGTAGAAGGCTGCTGAGGACAAAGATGCGGTAAAGTGAACAGCTTGCTGAAAATGGCTTCTCAGCATAAGAAGCAACACTTGTGACCGACTTCAGAAGCTCCCTTCTCACACCCAGGTGAATTCTCCAGAGTCTTGTCTCACTTCTCTCCTCCCAGAGCCCACACACTGCTCTTTCTTCCATGCCTCAGAATGCACATTCCCTACCCCATGGCATTTGCACATACTTCTTGGAACATGGCCTTCAGACAACTGAACTCTGTCTAACTAATGTTAAATGAACCTTCAGGTCACAACTTCACATCACTTCCATAGTGATTCCTTTACACAGTCCAGTTTAGGTTCCAGCCCAGTGTTTTCTTAAACTATTCTGTTTCTTTTTCTTATCATAGTTCATCATAATTTATTGAAATGCCTTTTACTCATTGGATATCTCAGTAGACGAGTGTGTTTGTTTTGAGAGCTAAATTTCCAAGTTGAATTTCCAGTGCATGGCCAGACCACAAGGCCTAGGAGAGGAGAGGATTGAAGAGGGACTGATGTAAATGTGCAATGTTGCAGGGCCATGAGGTGGTGGAGGGGAGAGGGTGAGGCAGAGGGAGTCCAGGGAGAGGGCTTTGAGAAATCCTGCATCTTATCTAGCCCAGGAGGGAAGACAGGGAAGGTGGGGGGTGGGGGAAAAATAAACAAGAAGATTCAGAAAAGTAACCAAAGAAGAAGCAAGTTTTAAGAGAGGCTGGAAATAACAATGGTTTGTGCTCACTATTATATCCCCGATCTCCAGAAAGAAGCCTAACACAGAGCAGATCCTAAATGAATATTCATCAAATTAATAGCAAGGGTTAAAGTCTTCTGGAAACTACCAACAGAAAATGCATAAATTCAATATGACACATTCCTGCTAACTAAACAGTCATGATGAAATAGCTAGTGAATATAAGTGAATATAGCCCAGCTTTCCACATTGTAAAAACAAACAGTGTTTTTTCTTTCTTTTTTTTCTCCCATTCGTCCTAGGAATTGAACTGGGGGGCAGAGGGTTGGGGAGTGGCAAGAGGGCTCCACCCCTGAGCAACATCTCTCTGACATACATTTATTTATTTATTTATTTACTTGCTTTTTTGTTTATATTTTTTAAGAGAGAGTGAGAGAGGAGAGAGAGAGAGAATGTTTAATATTTATTTTTTTTAGTTCTCGGCGGACACAACATCTTTGTTTGTATGTGGTGCTGAGGATCGAACCCGGGCCACACGCATACCAGGCGAGCCCGCTACCACTTGAGCCACATCCCCAGCCCTTGTTTATTTTTGTTTTGAGACAGAATATTACTAAATGCTGAGGCTGGCTTTGAACTTGTGATCCTCCTGCCTTAGCCTCCTGACCCACTGGGATCATAGGCATGTCAGGTAAACATTTTGCTTTTTAATAAGCTATGTTGCTATAGAGGTGGAAAAATGAAAAGGAAAACAATTGAACTAGGTAAAGTGATGTGTTTATTCTACAACTGAAGTTTTTTGTATCCCACTCCTAGTGTTTCACTGCAAAACAAGATTTACAGCTGAATATGAATACACTTCTACTTTCTCTCAAATTAAGAAATAACATAAATATACAGAAGGACTCAATTTTGTTAATGTATTGCTCCATTGCAACTGAGAATATGGCTGAAAAAACATGTCACTGATACCTCTGAAGTCACTTGTTCCTGTGTATCCAAGGGCACACATAGATAAGTTAATTGTCTTTTCTTTGCATAACAAATGGCTATTTTCCTTTTCACCTGATCCCAACAGCTGGATCCTCCCCTGGAGCCTAGAGCTCTGCCAATGGTAGTTCCTTCACTTGTCAAACTCTTCATTCAAAGAAGAATTGATGCAGGTCAATCGATTCTCGGCAAGTCATATTCCATCAGGCAATAAAGGTCGGACAGTAAGCTTGTGTGTCTCCAGCATAGCTCCTGAGCCGAAGGCTTCTCCACTTGCACATTTTGGAAAACTTGACCTTTTTTATCCCTCTTAGTGAAAAAGGGTTCTTTTCTCCTCTCAAAATCAAACCACCCAAATCCCCCAAACTCTTGGCACAATAATGTGCCCATTTATTCTTTCATCAAATTTATTTCTCTTTTTTAAGTTTCACTTTGAGACAGGGTCTCACTGAGTTGCCCAGGCTGGACTCCAGCTTCAATCCTCATGCCTCAGGCTCCCAAGAACCGGGGATGACAGGTGTGTGTGTGTGCCCATGTGCCTGTGAATGCTGATAAGTGAACACGGTGACAGCTGATAGATGTGATGGAAAACCAGTGAGAAGAAACTTCTGCGGTCCTGCCAGGGTCGTGAATCTAGAGAGCAGTACAGTGTCCAGAAGGGGCCTGTGAGAGAGGACAGCCCAGTACTGCGGGGTGAATGGAAAGCTGCAGAGGTTCCTCAGTGAGAAGACTTGATCCAGATCTGCCTGTGGTCAGTCAGGGCAGAGACAGAAAGTCCCACTCAGGATGCACAGGGCGACAGTCTACCTCCACAGTGGAGTCCTGACCTGAGCCCAAGTCCTGCCCCAGACCCTGCTGTCCATGGGGTCTCTGCACCATATCCCCATGGGCCTGGGATTGCACGTCAGTGAACAGAACCCCAGAGGAACAGAGGATCAGAACATCAATGGCAGGTGAGGAAATGGGCACTTTCCCCGTGGCCCATCTTCCTCCCCAGAGCAGTCCTGACTCTCCTGCTGAAGCCAACTCATGCCTAGGTGTCTCGCAAGGGCACCAGACAGGGCCATGCGAGTCAGAATCCCTGCCACCAACACAGGGGAGGACATTTTCTCTTGTGGCTTTGAGGCTTTTAATAACCCATGGTTTGTAAATATCATGATTTTAAGATTCCCTGTGTCCTCGCCAGTCCTGTTGGCCAAGATAGTGTTCCTATCACTGTGCGGTATTGGTCACTGTCCCCCGTGAGCCTGCAGGTTTTGAGTATTTCTCCAGTGACTCCTCAGCATTACTGCCTGCTCTCCATCCCTGAAAACAAGACCCACGTTCCAGAGCCTCTCGAGGGCATGCAGGCCTGCGATTGACCACCTTGTTGACTGACCAGGCTCTTTCTCTGATGACCCTGCCCAGATTGACATGTTTTGATGGCTCTCCTCCCTTTCCTTGCCCTGTCCTGTGTTTTATTGCTTTCACTGCTTCATGCATGTGACCACTCCGTGTGCTCAAATCCCAAAGAACAGAGACACCTTTGGACTCCCTACAGCGCCTGTCACAGCACTGAGAGTGGAGATCTGAGCCATATTCATTGTGGCTGATTGACTTGAACTTCACCCCAGGTGGGGAAAAGGAGCATGCAGCCAGTTACCAGCTGGATGCTGAATTTAGTGAAAAAGTCTTGAAACAATACACAGAAGTGAACTCACATCCCTAAATATTTGTCCCAGGATTTGCAAAATTATTTGTTTACAGTCTCGGCTGTAGTAAATTAAAATCCGTATGCAGTGAATACGGGTATATTTACCCATTAAACTGCAGCCCACACCTCACCCTGCAAGGCACTTTGAGCTTTGTGACTTCAGTGGGAGGAACTAGAGTTAAATGTGACTGGACTCTCCCTTGGCAGACTGACTTGTCCTCCCAGGCTGTGGGCTCCATGAGGACAGTACCTGTTCACTGGGGTCCTTGGATGCAATTGGTTGATGAAGCAGTTCATGAATCTTCTATATATGTGAGAAACAATGACTTCACCATGGGGTCACACTGAGGAGGTCATAATAAAGAATAGCTAACATGCAGCCTAGGTGCCAAGTTCCCTGCTCAGAATTTTATAGTCACCACATAATTCTGTCCCCCTTAGGAGCCTGTGAGGGGGACGCCATCATCCTTATTTGGGAGATGAAGTGAACTGGCCAGCTGAGGACACAGAGTCAGTAACTGTGAACATGCCACGTGAACCCGGCTGGAGCTGAGGCTACAAAGGGAGGACCAGGGAGGAGCTAGAGGTTTCAGAAGGTCAGACATGATTAACAGAACAGGTTAACAAAGAGGAACCAAAGAAAAGGTCTGGCAGGAGGGAGAGAGAGGTGAAATTAGGAATTTGGGGTTCTATGTTCCAAGGGAAAATCCATCTAGGGAATTTGAGTGTGTGGAACCCAGTGTGAGAGGCAGAAGGAGAGTCTGCAGAGGAAGACTTTAGGAGTGTGAACTCTGGAACTACTTCTCAGAGATCCATGCTGGGGCCTATGAGCAAAGGAAAGATAAACAGACAAGAAAATAAAAACAAGAAGCAGCGTGCATTCATATGTGCATGTACATGTGTGTGCACAAAACACACACACACACACACACAGACACAAAGACACACACACACCATTCATTCCCTGAGGGCTTGTGTCACATACTTATGTTTCAGTATGAATCTTAATCAAGTTCGATTTTCCTCTGACAGTTACTTTTCCCTGTTTCCTTGTTCTAGTTTAAGACTCAGTCTTCTTTTATAAAAAAACCATATTCATACCAACATGAAAGTTCTTGTTTTCCATATAGAAGGAAAATTAGAAAACAATAGAATTGTAAGAAACAGTTTCATTGTTAGGACTGATAAATCGTACACTACCCATCAGGCCATCTACGGAGTAGCAGAATATCACAGAGAAGTAGATCATTTGCATTTGAATATATAAGCAGCAGATCCTGTAAAAAAAAGATTCTATTTAGCAGGGATGCATGACCCTGGTATTTTGCGGGGCCAAATTGGTCTTTAACCGGCATTGCAAGCTTAGGCTTCTGTTCTAGGTAACTCACTTGCTGGGAAAATAACATTGTCTACAGAGTCAAGGCTATTTAATAAATAACAGTAGAGGAGGATTTTTCATACTTGGACTTAATGTCTTTGGGCAAATTATCTTCACCTGTGACTCACTTTCCTCATTCAGAAATGGGAATAATAAAGAGTTTGCTTCCAGGACTGTGGGGTCAGTAAGTATGCGCCTCTGCTTTCAAGAGCAGACCTGAGGAGGTGCCAAGTGGATCTTATGCTGCTGCTTCTATTATCCACGGGACATTTGGCTACTCACCCTGGTCACAAATTTCCTATGGACAAATCAGCACTCATGATAAGACTGATGCACAGCTGCTTCTGCCACACAAAATACGACAGAGTGCTTCAGGAAATTTTATTACCAAAGACGTTTCTTTGGTTTGCGGTGTGGGAATGCAAGTTCTGGAGAAAGTGACTGCACAAGAACTTCGCTCCCATCTCTCTTTGCCCTCTTTCTTCTTGTGAATCATGACTCCTCAAGCCCATGACCCCACACCCAATCCTCACCAAGGACAGAAAATGTGAACATAGATGGTAATAGAAACTCACCAATCTCACTGTTCAACAGGCAATTTGTCTATAATAACAAGTCTCAACTGTTCAAAAATACAGTTAAAATTAAGCATAATTTTCTTTATCGCTAGTATTAGTCAATTGAAGTTTCATTTCTTTTTTTTCCCTAAATACACACTCGTAATAGTAGGCTTTATCTCTCCTGCTAGCTGACTTAAATAATTTCAGTTTCATTTAGTATTTAGAGGTTAAGTGAGTACAAAGACACTAATACTAAAGGGACAGAGGAAACCACCTGCAGCTCCCTGCAGCAGCCAGCAAGCCCTTCCACAGGGAGGGGAAGGCACGGGCACCTCAGGAGCCCAAGGGGCACTGCTCCTATGTGTCACTCACAGCAGGGCACAAGAGCGTCCCAGGCAAGCAAGAATCCCCTAGGAGGCAGTCTGAGCCCTGTGTGAAAACCCCTGATTCAACCCAGCTGCAGGGCGCCTGGCTTATGCTTCACTTGTTACACTTAAATCTTTGCTGCAATAAGGAGATGAAATATTTTGTTTCTCTTTGGTGAAAGGAATAGCAGTTAAAATAACATCTTGGGTGTCTGTGTGAAAGCCTCATGTTTGCAAACACAGCTGAAATGGTACATGTATCTCATTTAGATAGATGCTAGTGGACATACTAGTAAAATAATTATTATTAAAATTCCATCTACCCCTTCATTTTGTCATTATTATTTAAACTGTCAAAGCTGTCTATGTAATGTCTGGATTAAGATACCAATCTGTACCAGCTCTTATTTCATAAGACTCTTCGCTCTGTAGAAATCTGTGTCAACTTAAGTGAACAAATGACAATTTTCTTATGGATCAAGAAAATGTACATCTGCTTAAATTTACCATCTATAATAGCTTTTTCAGACACATTTGTTCTCTAGAAACAAATTTGGCATTTGACTCTGATCTCCTGTGACCTCTGAGATGGTCTTAATTCTTCCTTTTGTTTAAGGTTCTCAGAAACACGAACTTAATTAGATCCAAGCACATGGTGATTGATTTCATTCATGCAGAACTTGCTCTATATTGTACTGTGCATAATGTTATATGGCACATTCACTTTTATTTTTGTGCATTTTTAATTGCTATATGTTTTGTATGAAAAGAGGTAATTTGAGCTGTTGAAGGAGCTATGGTGATATTATAAAATAGAACACCAGATAGTCACACCATCAAGGAATGTAATTTTTCACATTTTTAAACTCAAGAGTGTTCAACATTAAACTACTAAAGTTTTAGTACCATGTCCCAAGATCTACTCTATAGTATATACTTATTGATCTATTGACATCTATATCTATTATTATAATACTATGATATATAAATATATACATTGATATGGATATGATATCTACTGACATGCTTATCTATATAACATTCATCAGATATTCATTGTTTTAGACTCAATTATATCTTGTAACCCAATACATCTTGCTAATATATTTGGTCACGTCACATGTATTACAAAGTCCCTTTGTAAGATAACTTTTTCATAGGACACTCAGAAATACACAAAGATGGCTCTTGACCCACAAATCACAAAACAGGAACAACAATACTTAGACCTACTTGTGGAGCAGAGTATTCTTACTACGATGGTCTTCTGCATGTGTACAAGACTTCTTTGTATATTCCTGCAGCTAGGCGGGAAATAAAAACCCTTTGGATTGTTTAAGTAAATACCAAGCTGTTATACATTAGTTCAAGTAACTGTATGTGATAAATATGGATTCAGACATGTAATAAATCTATGAAGATGACTTCTCTGCGCTTACTTTGAAGAGAAATTCCCTAGCAGGGCAAGGATATCATTTCCTTGATGGCAGATGCGGTTTTAAGACTTGTCAAGGAGGAAGCATGTCTTGCTTAGGCACCTCTGCTCTTCTCCAGCTGAGGAATGCAAGCCAGGGTGCACTATTATTGTTAGACTACAAAGATGAGACCACCCCAGTGGCTCCTGTGAACACTGTCACAGCTGCTCCTCTTCTCTTTGAAATAGTTCAGGGTGATGCATGAAAATGGGGCTGCTTTTATCAGCCTCCCACTCAGGGTATGTTCAGCCCACTGAGGAAAATACTTGTGATACACTGCTGACAGAAAACAAAACACGGCCCACACTGCGGGCTACTGCCAATCAAGGCCTGCAGCTGTGATGGGGAGCATCCACTGACTCCACAGGCTTGCCGCAAGGACCTGTGCTTCACTTATCAGTGATCACAGATCTCCATTGTCCCTGAGCAAGGGGAGCCCCTAAAAACCCCTGGATCACCAATGCTGACATGCATACATAGATGGATGGATGGATAGACAGACAGATAGGCAGAGAGAAATACAGGATGAATGAATACATGTATATATTCCTTTCCACAAAGCACATCATTGCTCCCATTAGATTGAATCTAATTATTAGCAGAGGGGAAAAAGTTTGAGCTGCCAACTCCATATCACCCCATTGGAATAGCATCACTCAAGTCCAGACTCCTACTCTCTCTCCCCCAAGCTACCACGGTGGCCCACCTGCCTCTATGGCCCCTCCAGGGAGTTTCTACTGTGCCACTCACCCTTCCCCAGGGACTCCAGCCATGCGTGGCTTTCCCTGGTAACCCTTACCAAACAACTGCCCCAGCCTCCTGTGCCTGGTCTGCACACCCTTTCTCTCATGTACCTGCTTCTCATTGGTCTTCAAGGTTCAGTCGCTTTCTATGGTCAAATCTTTATTAAATGCTGTCATGGCATTAGTGAGTCTTCTTCCATTGCACTTACTAATGTGTCAATAAGAAATGATCAAATCTAATTTTCTATGTTAGCAATTCTATCACTGTTTATCATATCAATGAGCACAGGGTATTGAAGTTATGTGTCTCCCATCCCAAATTGCCAAAACATCATGACTTAGCACCTACTGTGAGCACCATGCCAAGCTCTGGGGGTGTGCTGAAGAGCAAAACTGCCTCAGTCCTGACCTGCTCTTGTAAATTTTTTGTGGTGCTGGGGATGGAACCCAGGGCTTTGTGCATGCTAGGAGAGTGCTCTCCACTGAGCTCTAACCTTGATCTCATGACCTTCCTACCTTGGCTCCCCAGGTAGCCAGAGTTACAGATGTGCTCTTTTGATGCTTATAGTTTAAAGAAAAAAATGACATTAAGTAAGTTTCAAATTACAAATATAACAGGTGTGGGATGAGGTCAGGGGAATGGGGTATGGAGGTTGAGGCTGGTGAGGTCAAAGCCAGGAGTGGGGGGGGGAAGAGCAAGGGTCAAGGGTCGGGGCCCACAGAAAGGGAGAAGAAAACCTATTTAGGGCAACAGCACCTGCATGGGCTTGGAGAAATACCCTTGAGCAAAGTGTGGAAGAAAGAACTGTGGAAAAGAGTAAATGCTGGTCTTCGTGAGCTTTTCAATGAAGTGTGAACCTGACTTTGAGGGTTCTAGAGAGCCAATGCTGTACACTGGCAGGTTCCCAGCGCTCAAAACGGTCTTCACAAATCATTGACACCGTAGATTTGCATCACAAATGAAAGGCACTGAGTAGAGAAGATGCTACTTTAATATTTTAAAGCATTAGGTAAGTGCCAGGTGCAGTGGTGCACACCTATGATCCCAGCGGCTCAGAAGGTTGAGGCAGGAGGATTGTGAGTTCAGGGCCAGCCTCAGCAACAGCCAAGCGCTTCTCAACTTGGTGAGACCTCTCTCTAAAAAAATACAACATAGGGCAGGGGGTGTGGCTCGGTGGTCCAGTGCCCCTGAGTTCAATCCCAGGTACACAAAAAATAAAAAAAGCCTTCGATGAAAACTTTAGTAAACTCAGAATTCCCATGTTCAGGTCCCTCTCATTATTTCAAAGTCATCTATTTGGGAAAACTTAGACCAAGTAACACAAGATTCACATTTCTACTCAATTATATTTTATAATCTATAAAACTATTCAATTATATTTTATAATCTATTATATTTTATAACTATTCAATTATATTTTATAATCTATAAAACTCCTCCAAAGTACACATTCATGAATAATGAATAATTTAGAAAGTCTAGAACAGATTTTTACATGTTGATATGTCTTTGTATGTACACATATAATATTTCATTTGAAATAATGCAACAGTGTAGGTTATCAAACTCAGACAAAAATATCAATCAACATATTTAACAGCAGCAATATATTAATGGGCCTGACTTAATATATATATTATTAAATATCTTTTAATGGAGCCTATGAATTTGTATATATCTTATTAAATATCTTATTAAGAAGCTCATTACTTTGAATATATCTTATTAAGTATCTTTCATTTCTCAGTTTCATTAATATTCAGCCTTATATTCTTAATATTTTCTTTCATTCAATTTCAAGTGTTTGAGTTAGATATTCCCTGCCTTGAGTCTGAGTGCTGACCAGCCCATAGGTGCCTTGCGACTCCAGACCGAGGCAGCCGAAAGCACAGAGGGAGATTCAGAAAGGAAATACATTCATTGCTCTTTTTTTCTTGATATGATGAATTTACTTACTGCCTTTTAAAAAGAGGCTAATTAGCTTTTTAAAAGCTGCTGGAAATAAATTATAAGAAATATACTAATAGATGATACATATTTAGGTTGGCAGGTCAATAATCTTCTCGGAGTTCAAACTGTCACTGTTGAACTGCAGGTTTCCACACACACTCTGGGTCACCTCCTCAGGTATGGAAAACTAGAAAGATATTCCCCCTGGCTTCACAGCAAAGCAAGCTAGACAAGTCACAAATTCAAGACTTTTGTGAATCTATCAGAGCGCTGTGGTCACAGGGCCACCATGAAGCCCCAAATCCAGGGAGAAAAACCCAACTGCAAAGAAGCCAGCACTTGTCCTTGGGGCAGAGACCACAGAGATCCTGAGGAGATGCAGACTGAGGAGGAAGAGCAGAGTGGAGCCCCTGGGGCCTCGGATCCTCCATCTGACCTTCTCCACTGACCCCGCGGGCTTCATCTATGTCTTCATTGGTTAAACAGCAACAGTGCTGGCTGGGAAGCTCTGGGAATGAGTTTCTTCCTCAGACCCACCCACACCCCATGGAAAAGCTTTAGGGGGAAGGAGGAAAGGGGAAGAAAACACTACTGCCCCAGGGAACCATCAAATAGGGGGCAGCCACAGCAAGGGAGTGGGCAGGACCCCAAGACCACCCACCCCCAAGAGCAAAGGGTACAATGTTGGCTTACTGGGAAAGAAAGTCCCCACCCTCTCCACCACCCCACTGAGGGGAGGTGTGAGGAAAGAAGTGTTTGAGAGCAGCTAGGAGACAGAGAAGGAGTAAAACCACCTGGAAATCCACCCCACGCCAAGCACAAGGTATCACCAGAGGGGGCAGCCGGCAACTATACCAAGCCTCATATCGCCATCCTCCCCCTTCCTACCCACACTGAAAGCCCACAGGAAAACATGAGGGGCTCACCTGCAGGTACAAGAATGACTTACTTCTACCTGGATTGTTTCCATAACACATTCTGCTTTCAACAAGCAATCATAAAAATCTAAAATGATAAAAATTATTGACAAAGAGGACCAAAGTTGACGAATGTATACTACCCATTTTTGAGGTGTACGATAAAGCTAGTGTGATCAAGACAGCCTGGCATTTGCTATAGACACACACAGAGACTGTAGAAACAGGTCAGCATTAACATAGGAAGCTAATGTTATATGAAGCTGCAAAGGGAGTCAATTGAATAAGGAGAAGTTTTTTCCACAAATGATGCTGAACAAATGATAACAACTGGATGTCCAGATGCAAAAAAAAGATGAACCTGGACCCATATCTCACCCTTCATACAAAAATAAGCTCAAAATGGATCACAAGCTTCAGTGTTGAACTATAAAGCACCTAGGAAGATCTTTTTTTGTGATTTTGAGTTAGGAAAACAGTTTTCAGACCCTACCAAAAAGTAGGATCCACAAAAGAAAAATAAATTGAAAACTTTTATCTGTATCAAAATTAACTTTCAGACACTGATACAAGAATAAAAAGTCAAACAAAAGACTGACAGAATATATTTCAGAATAAAGACTTATATTCAGAATACATGAAGAGCCCTCAAGCAATAATAAAAAACTATTTTTTTTTAAATAGGAAGAAGACTGAAACACACACTTCAGAAAAGATACAGGAGTGTCATAAAATGCTCAGTGCTACACAAATTAAGGACAGTGTCCCTCCCCTGAGTTCTGAGGAGGCTGACTCTTTGCTACACAGTGAGCTGAAGGTTTGGTTTTTCAGAGGCAGATTAGGTTTATTTTATACTTGATATCCAGAACAGTGCTTATTCATTCCAATGTTATATCTTTAAACATAAAAATGTTCAACATTATTAATTAATTAGGGAAATTTATAATTAGGAAAATTCAAATCAAAACTACCAGGAGATACCATAGACTCTCTGAACAGAATGAATCCTGAAAACAGCAAGGGTCTGGGCCACTACAGAACATGCACACAGTCACCTCTACCTGCACAATCACTTGTGAGGTCGGAGCTTCCTAACATGCACCTTTCAGGGCCCAACAATCCCCTCTTCCTGGTATTACTAACTGAAACTCGCAGCCACACACACACACACACACACACACACACGCACACGCACACATACAAATGTACATAAGTGTTAATAGTATCTTTATTTATAATCCTCCAAACTGGGAACAACCCAGATTTTCTTCTACTGGTGAATGGGCAAACAAACTAAGTATCCAGACAAAAGAAGGCCACTCTGCCATTAAAGGAAAAAATTCAGTGCCTCACACAACGTGGATGAATCTTAAATGCATTCTGTAAATGAAAGGACCCAGATTCAGAAGACTGCATATAAGACTGCATTTGTATGACACTTAGACAAACAAAATTATAAGGACAGGTCAGAGGTTACAAAGGTTGACATGAGGGCAGGGTTCTACAAAAGAGAAGCAAATGGGAATGTGGGGGTGACAGCTGCTGTGTATCATCACTGGGGAGGATTCAGGACTGTGTATCTGTCAAACTTACAGAAGTGTATTCCACAGAGAGTCAATTTCACTGAATGCAAATAAAACTGATAAATTACTACTGTTAATCTGTCTCTGAAAAAACAAAACCTGCAGCTCACTGTGGAGCAGCAAGAAGTCAGCTGAGTCAGAATTCAGGGACTGACGCTATCCTTAATTTGTATACCACTGAGCAATTCATTTAGAAAAAAAACTTGTTAATGGGATGTCTTCTTTCCAGTTGGTACCTGGAGGTTCCAATGCTCTTAGACCAGCTCATTTCCACGGAAGGTGCCATCTGCTCCTAGTAACACACTGAGTCAAAACCCTGCGTCTCTGTCTTCTAGGACAGGACCAGCCATCAGCTCTTGGTGAGCGCACTCACCTCCTTGGAGAGCTCCTGGCTCTGGGCACAGAGCCCTTGACATGTAGAACCTGCCCAGCTGTCTGCTCCCTGCTACAGTGTTCACCCCTCTTCTCCACTCCCTGGAGCTCAACCCAGGTGTCACTTACCAGGCAGGTCTTTGCGACATACTTCTCTAAAGCTACCAGGAAAGGATGTCAACATCTGTACTGCTAGAACAGCCATCAAGGTCCATCACAACTGTAATTAACTAAGGAACCAAGGAACTGGGGAAGGAGGAGCCACCTACATAACAATGACCATTAGATTTTTAGCAGTTAGCAAAGGACCCTGCAAAAAGTGAGGATCGATAAATACTTACTGACTGAATTAATGAACAAGTAGGTTTATTTTAGTGTTGATATCCAGAACAGTGTTCATTCGTTCCAGTGTCACATCTTTAAAAGTAAATTCAACAGTTCATTGCTGGCTCACACTCAGCTCCAAGGGAGCTGTTTTACTTAATTTCATGTGTTAATCTGGTTGGGCCAGGGGTGCTCAGGTACTGGTCAAACATTGCTCTGGGCATGTCAGTGAGGGTGGTTCTGAATCGGTGGACCAGTGAGCAGACTGCTCCCCTCCTGTGGGGTGAGTTGAAGGCCTGCCTAGAAGAGAGAGCTGATGTGGCCACCTGACGCCTGAGATGGGATACTAGCCTTTCCTGTCTTCAGACTCAAAAAACTCAGTCCTTCTTGGGTTTAGAAAATGCCGACTTTCAAACTAACACTTCAACTACCAGCTCTGTGGATTCTCAGGCCTCTGAATTTAGACTGGAAGTATCTGTTGGTTTTCCAGGTCTGTAGTCTGCTAATGACAGAAGCTGGAACTTCTAACCCTCCATAACTGTCAGCTAATTCCTTATAATAAATCTATATGTTAGTGGTTTCTCAGGAGAACTCTAATATAGGACCTCCTATAAAATTTTTCCCTTACATTGGTTACTTTCTTAAATTCCTGACATACTTGGACTTTTTTAGGCACACTCTATATCTTGTACCCACAACCCTTCCTACCATCTGCTGCCCCCACTTCACTGTGTCCAAGGACTGAATATGGCCCACTGTGTGACTTTTTGGTTTGAGTTCTAGGAAGAAACAAACTAAACTACTCTCCAGGGACCTGCTAAACCTACACAAAAAAAAAACAAAACAAAAAATGTGTCATCATTAGGAAAAGGGTACTTTTCAAATATGGCAAAACCTAGTGTGGTCACTTCAGAGGAATAGTGGAGACTCAATATTTTCTTTAGACTTCAGAGGTGCTCTAAAGAAACAATCCTGTACCAACCTGGTATTCCAATTCCGCAAGGGTCACACAGTTCCTTAGCTGTCATGCTCCTGGTGAGTACGTCAGTGTGTCACCATAAAAATCTCAAAGGAAAAGCTCCCTCCACACACCACCTCGCTGTCACTGGCTCTGGCGCACTGTAATGTTGAGGGAAGTGCACCTTCTGAGAAAAGTCTGTTTTTTTAATATTCATAATAGTTCTATTTCATGCCAGCAAGAGCATTTCCCCAAACCATGTATTTCCAACTAAAAAGTTAAAAATAATAGATATTGATAACTAAAACTTGAACAAAATGTGGCTCAGTACAGCCCTGGCCTACCATGTGAAGCCCTGGGTTTGTCCCCTAACAACACAAAGTAAATGATTTAAAAATTCCAAAAAAGTTGGACAATACAAAAAAAATTAAAAATATTTGCAGCTATTTGAAATAAATAGCATTACTTCTTTAAACACTTGTTCAATTGAAAGTTTACTCCAACTAACCGCCATAGGTTTCCAACACTTCCCCAATCCTCGAATGCTGTTAGGTCCACTATTTTTGTTCAAATAATAGGACCAGAGAACTCTTTCAACCGGAGGCAAAGTTATATTTCATTAAATTCATTGATCTTTGAGAGCGTGAAAGGAAAAATAAATAAGGATAGAAAGAATTCACTGAAGATCACACACCCTTAGCAAATGTGTGTCTCCAGCATGTTTTCTGAGATAAACTCTTCAATCATGTTTGTTTTTAAATAGCACCAACATGCACTGACTCAACAAAAGGCATCTCTTTGTTATGGACTTGGGAGAACGCGGTATAGGAATGTGAGGAGGAGCAACCAGACAGGACTCAGACAGGAGGATAAGCCAGATGGAAAGGAAAAGATAAAGGTTCTGGGACTCACACTCTGAACAGGAAGCAACTCTCCCACTGCACTGCACTTGGGACTCAGAACTCCTCAAGTCTCCTGCACACACACACATGCACTGTGATTTCCAGTGATTCTAAAAGTGAGAAGAATACTTCAATCTTTAACTCCCTGAATGCTAAAATTCCAGTTATTTCCCTGGCCTATGAGCAAAGCAATATTGATGCAATAGTCATGGAATGTTACTGAAACACAGTTTTTAGGAGCGATTTCTCATTCTGCTCTAAATATACAAAGATTTGGATTTGTCATGCAATTGTTTAACCCTTCCTAAGTCTCCTAAATAGTGCAGTAAGAAGGAAAAATAGTTTTTATCTGAAAAACTGTGAGCATCTGGTGAAATAAAATGGGGGAAGAAGAGAAAATTTTGAATACAATAATAGCAAACCAAAATTACTGATCTACTTGAAAGCAGTGTATTATTTCAAGATGACCTACTTCCAAAAGTGGATAAAGAACCAAAATTCTCAAGTAATAAACATAGGAAATCATATGTGAACCCTGAAAAGTATGTCTAAGGAGTGATATAACTGGCAGCTGTTTTTAATCAGTGTCTTTCTCCTTGGATGTGATGGTTACAGAGATGTAAGCTATTTGTCTCATAAATCAAATATATTTGGTGTATATGCTAATCCATTTTCTCCTTCAAACACACCTAAAACTTGAACATAAACAACCATCTAGCTATGGTCCAAATGCCTGCATTCCTCCCAAGATTCCCAGATTTAATCCTAGCCTCCAACGTGTCAGGGGTGGCCTCTAGGCAGTGAGTGCATAGAGGGGCAGAGCCCTCAGGAATGGGATATTAGTGCCCTTGTAAAGGAGATCTCAGAAGCTGGCTCATCCTTTTGCTACCTTGCGAGGACAGAGCAAGAAGGTGTCAGCAATGATCTTCTGTGATTTATCAGAATGTGCCTTCAATACACAAAGACTGCTGTTGCAGGTTTCATCTTGTTGCTGCATTCAGTAAAACAAGGAAAGTCAAGGGCCTTTTGCAGGGTGAAGCACAGTAGGCCCCAACACCAACCTCCCCTGTAGCAACTGGCAACTGAGAGAGAAAAATGAAAACTGTATTTTTACCAACACGAGGGGATTGCTAAAGCAAGAAAATGAGATGAACTGGAACTCCAGAGCAGGAGCTCTTTCAAAGTGAGGAACAAAGTGACTGCTGGTTTCTTCTCAGGGGTCATTTGTTGATTTGGGCACACGTGCTAATTCTACAGGTGCAGACTAAGAATTGTGACTGGGCTGCCTTAAGGGACTCTACCAAGGGAGCAAAGCCAGCACGGTTTGTAGGAGTCAGTGTGTCCCTTTTAAGGAGCAGAGTGCATGTGTGATGGGTCCTGAAAACAAGGTTCATTTTCCCTAAGGGACTTTGCTAAACTGTGGGCTGTGCTTAGAAGCCTGAGAGACCAGGCCAGGTGTGTCTAAAGCCACCTTGAGGGCTCCTCTGGAGGCATGTGAGAGAAGAATTCTGCTAAGCCAGAATGCTTGCTTTAAACACAAAACTCCAGGATGTGTAAGGAATCAAGGCCAAAAGCACCACACATTAACATCTCCCAGGGAAGTGAATTAGCAAGCCCTCAGAGCTGAGCAGAGCTGACCAGCCCAACTATGCCAAGCACAGACAGGAAGCAGAGGCCTTCCCAAGGTCAGCAAGGACCCCAGCCCAGCTTGCTGTCACCTGCACCAGTTCCTCACCAGCCTGGCCAAGCAGGGAGGGGGAAAACCTTCTCTGCCACGGTGATCATCTATCACCATCTGACATACAAATAAAATACTGTTAGATAGGAAAAGGCAAAGAATAAGAGATGAGTAATCTATAGAAAAAAAGATAATTAATATAGGCTGAAAAATTACCCAGAGTTTAAAATAACTGTGATTAAAATATTGGAGAAAACAGATATATATATATATATATATATATATATATATATATATATATATATATATATATATATATATATATATAAAAGGGTGAGAGATGGAGAATTCCAACAACAAATGGAAGCTACAAAAATCAGCAATGAAAATTCCATAACAGAACTAAAGAACATAATTATTAGACATTAGAGAGTCTAGATGCATTCACTACTATCCTGATTACAACACAGACAGAACAGAAATTCACAACACACAGAACCTGACAACAAAGCAAAAGCTGGTGGCCTAGTGGAAAAATGAAAATTCAATACACACTACTACAAGCCCATAAATGGACAGAAGTTCCAAGGGCAGTTGGAGGCATGACACAGAGTGGAAGATGAAAATGCACACCCCACGGCCCAGCAACCTGGCCCCCAGCAAGCAGGCTGCAGCACCTCTCTCTCCTTTACTCCTAGTACAGGTTCAAAAGGATGCTTGAGAATGTTTTCAGCAGCACAGCACTGCTTCATGAAGTTATACAGCTGCGCACATTTCCAAATGAGTCACAACAAGACAACAGAGAACTGAATATGTAATGGCTCACAGAATAGAATTCTGCCCATACACTAGTGAATGTGAATCATTAGCCCCATGTAACAGGACACACCTAAAGGGCAGTGTTACACAGAAGGTGCAGCAGAGTGACACCAGGGGTGCGGCACCATCCACACACAAGGGCAGTTTGCTAAGTGTAAGCTGGATAGGCCTGGGGGACCCTAGGCCTCAGATATTTCAAAAAAGTCACTCTCTCCCAAGGTCAAGGTAGGGTTTTCCAGAGGACATATGTAGAAGCAGAGCTGGAAATGCAGCTGTCCTTTAAGTCCAATATTTAAAACCATTTGCAAAGAATGAAAAAGCCACTTAAAAGTGCTGGTTTTGGGTTTTCATTCCCGCTTATTTCTTCATTGGATAATATAGGTATTCTTTCATCAAAATTTTATTTATGTTTGCATGTATAGTTTTATTATTCTCATTACATTAAAACATTATATAAAATTATCAATTTAAGTTTCAAATACAGCTAATGCTGATAGATATAACCTACATAAAAAACAGCTCTTTGGATCCTCAATAAATTTTGAGTTTAAAGGGTAACTAGAATGAAGGTGCTTCAAAAGCATGGCTACAGAACAAACCCTGACCAGCCGATCTGCACACCTCCTCTGTGCTCAAGCCACGTGGCTGAAGAACAGATTCACAGGATGCTCACCTAGGGCTGGCTGGATTTAGGAGGGACACACAGGGTTCCTAAAAGTGTAGATTGTTTTCTTTAAAACAAAATCAAATATAGATTTGAAGCAAATATGGAAAAAAGTGGGTGTGTATGTGTATTTGCTTTTCTACTTATTTCACTATATAACTGAAACACTTTCAGGTAGGGAATCTATCACTTGCCCCACAAATTCCTTTTATCCAACTGTATATTTCCTTTGGTGTCATTACTTTTCCCTGTGAATCCCACTAGGTCCACTGGGTGACGTCTATTTCTCTCAGCAACTTCACACACACACTGACTAAGAGTAGACCTAAAAAGATTTTCCCCTTTTTCCAAATGAATATGTATTTTTATTGATAATCTTTCAGAAATAGGAACCCCACAGATGAAATTATAGTTTTATGGACAGGTAAAAAGGTGACCTCAGAGATTCCATCACATGACATAATCTGATGCAATGTCCTTAAAAAAAGAGTCAATAAAAGGGAATGTCAACATCATTTGAAAAATAGAAATAAAATAATCAAAAGTACTGGTTTAAAACAGATCCTTTTCACCTATAACTATCTTTCATGTATATTTAAATTTCTGCACACATATACACACACACACACACACAAACACACAAGCACACACACACACACACAACCATGGATGAAAAAGGCTGACATGGTTAAAGCAATACAACTTACCAACTGACCAAAATGACAATGTTTTAAATTAAAATAAGTAGTTATCCATTAATGCAAGCAATAGTTACTGAGTCCCTAAGGCCTAAGAACACAGGAGAATAAAACAGGCATTCACTCTGTTCATTCCAACAGGCAGAAGAGAATGCACACAGAAATACTCCAGATCATGATAGATACTACAATTCAGAAAGAAGACAAAGTAGGGAGATGTGGTTTTGACTGGAGAGGGAGACTCCACAGAGCTCAGTGGAGAGGGAGAGGGCAGAGGCAGGCCTGAAGAGGGCACTCCAGCCATGACAGGCTGGCAGCCAGCCAGACCTCTCTTGGCTGGTCTCACCTCCTTCAGAAGGTAACAGGACCATGCGGGAGGAGCACAGAGCAGGAGCACAAGAGGGAGACAGCAAGCTGAAGGGCGGGCAGGGAGCCGACCAAGAGAAACTCGGGGGGTTCAGCAGGGCAGTAACATGATCTGAGGCTTGGACTGTCTGAAGACAGAGGGACCTAGCATCAGGAAGGCAGGAAGCCGATCAAGAGAAACTCGGGGGGTTCAGCAGGGCAGCAACATGATCTGAGGCTTGGACTGTCTGAAGACAGAGGGACCCAGCATCAGGAAGGCAGGCGAGGAGGCCACTACTGTGGTCCTTCTGGCAAGAAACAGTGGCCTAGGAGCAACCATGGAGGGCAGGCAGGAGGAGGAGGACAAAGGAGCCCTGGGCTCAGGAAAGGGCTGAGTACAGCTTAGCAATCAACAGCGATGCTCAGATTCTTAACAAAGAAATAATGACTTCCCCTTTGGAATATTATGTTCTCAGTCTGTGTTTTAGCTATTTTCTTACAAGGGTACAGCAAAATACCAAAACTCAAAATAACAATGATTTCTCCTTTGTTCTGTCTGTGTGTTTGATCTGCTCTATCCTGGACAAAAGGTGCAGACGGGTCTGTCCCTCCTCACCTCTGTCCTCACTCTGGACCATCTCCAATCCTGGGTAGATTCTTGTGCAAATGATGGTAGAAACACAGGAGGACAAATCCCACTTTAAGCCTCTGTTTGAGAGGTCATTTTTACTAATGTCCCACTGACCACAGTAAACCTCAGGGCTGAGCCAGAATCACATGGCAGGAGATACCCACTTCTCCATATGATGAAGACCATGGGTACTCAGAGGGACAAAGAACACAGGTAGTAACTCAGCCAACACAGGGTCAGTGTGGTCAAATCAAGACATGGTGCACTAGAAAGGCAATGACATTTAGGATCTTTATGAGATTAGGATAACAGGATAGAGAAATTGGTTTGAAATTTAAAAGAAAATGATGAAATCTGAAGACATCAATAAGATCAATAGAGACTAATGATCACAACCAACCAGAAATTTGTAAGAAAAGACAACAAGTATTCACTTATTTTAATTCATAAAATTAAGCAATTGTATTTCATAAAATTAAAAATAGCAAAATCACTCAACAAAGTAAGAGCTAAATAAACTTTTAAAAAGTTTCATAGTTTCACCAAGTATATAATACTCTTACTTAACATTAAGAAAAATAAGAATACGCTTACTTGTCCATATCGCTAAAAACAACTGTTTGCTATGCTTAGAAAATATTTCTTAAAAGAATGAATGTGCTACATATGCTCTGCTGAAGTCATAGAAACATGCTGTGCACCTGAGAGGAGGCAGAACTGAGTCATGAAGAGTTTTCAATGCTAAGCAGAGAACTCTGCATTGGTTATGCAGCTTACCACAGGCAAGAGGAAGGACCTGAAGAAGGCACTGGGCAACTGTGCACAAAGGAATCCAACAGACCGACCAGGAACAGGTGAATACAAATTCTAAATTAGTAAAGAAATTCAAGAACTAATCCAAGAAACAGGTGAAATATCTTAGACAGGAGTAATATAATAGGAGAGAGTCAAAAAAATGCTAGAATCCAGCCTAGGGCAGTGCTTCTCAATCTCAAGGACACTAGGGTGCAGTTACAAGGCAGATTCTGCATTAGGAACCAGAGATTCTGACTTTTCATCAACCTGCAAGGTGAGGCCAGCACTGCTATCTTCATGTCACTTGTGAGTAGAAAGGACACAGAGAATGGAGCCATTATGGAGAACTTCCTATGCATCAGCTTTCCCAGCACTCCAGACACTGCAGGAGCATCTCATCACATGCTCTCCCACCATGCCATGGCCTCCTTCATGGTGCACACCAAATATAACTTGTGTGTCCAGTTTTGATGTTCTGTTCAGTGTACCTCCTCCCACTTAACTCGGTGCCTTACTTGGCGCACCACTTCAGCCCTGATGCTTAACTTAGCATGCATCTGGCACATGGCCTGCACCGAGGATTTAAGAAATGAATAAACAGAAATACTGGAAAAGAAGCAGGTCTGAACACTCCAGGGTTAAAAAGGGCAGGTGCGTGCAGAGAGATGCTACTGAGAACAGATAGAGGCTCTGGAAGCAGATCTGTTTGCTGTATTAATGTGGACATTGGAGCCATGAAAGAAAATAATGTAGTGGAAACACAAAGAAAGAACATCAAATGAACCTCTCAGGGGTACTCTTGAGAGAACCTAGCGGAGGTGACAGCAAGTAATACAGTCAGCAGGAGGTTTTCAAAGAAAGAACACTCAAATAATGAAAAAAAAATGTTTTAAAACACAGCCTCTGGGCCAAGGCAGATGGAGCACTGAGCACAGCCACAGGCTAAGCCTCCAGCTGGAAATGGGAGATTCTATGAGGTTCACGAGAAGCAGGAGACAGGGAGGAAGGGAGAAGACAGCACTCTCTGTTCACACCCAAGCCTACCTGCTGCCCATCTGAAGGAAGAAGCAGCCTGGTGTGTTTGAAAATGCCTCCAAGAGCCAGGCTGTCATACAGAAATAAATGAAATGGTCTCTTATAAAGCAGGGACGGGGCTTGGCTCAGATCAGAGCATGCAGCACATGCCCCCTCCCCCATACAAACAGCAGCTGACCCACTTCAGGGGAGTAAGAATCCAATACTGTTAAAATGGACATTTTTATTTTTTGTCTCAGGAACACACAAAAATCGGAATATGTGTGTGAAACTTCCTGAATTGGGCAGAGAATATATTGAATTTGTAGTGTACCACTGTATTCTCTCTGGCCTATACAAACAAGCAAAAACACGACTTATCCAAAGTGAATAAAAGTACAAGACTGCAGAGGAGAACGGAGAGTTTGGCTGGCTTTGAGCAGACCAACATGCAAAAAGGGCTGATGTGTTGAGCCACCAAAGCACAGGTGGCCGAGGCCCAGGACAACAGGCACAGCAAGTGGCCCAGAGCACACAACAAAGCAGGAGGCCTTCTCTGTGAGGCCCAGCAACCCACCCAGCATGGAGAGAAAGGGTGGAGGAGGGGTGGGAGGCTTGAGATGAATGGAAGTCCACGCTGAAGTCCACCCGACACAGCTCCAAGTCCAAAGCAAGAGGGCCACCATGGAAAATGGCCTCAGACTGAAAAAACTGTTTCTGAAAATACACTGATTTGTTTATTTTAAATTTGGACAGTCCCAATACTTTTCAGTGATCTTTTCATCTGACAATATTTGAGCATGGACAGCGATGGCTATCTGAAATGGTACCAGGTGTACAAGACGGATTACGGAAGGAGAATATTCTGGGGAGAAAACACTCCACAAGTGAGGGCAAGAAGGCAGCAGCCCGCCTGCTCTGAGCCCCTTTGTTGACTGTGCCCAAAACTCCAGAAGCCAGTTGAGACAGGAGACAGCTATCTGGCCACTTAAAACTATATTCATGCTCAACAGCAGACAGCAGGTTAATAAATTAATCACCATACCAGCCTAGTCTGCAGTTAAAACTGACCTAAATCATCAACTACTTCTGTTTTCTCTTATGAAGAGTTTGGGCATTCTTTCAGCTAGGCTGCGACAGTCTAGATGGGCAGCAGCATTTTATGCTGCTCTCCCTCAGAGGACCCCTGGGCATTATGGTATGTAAAGTGCCACCCAAAGCATGAGGGTCCATATAAAAAATTCATCAGAAATGATGTCATAAAGAAGCATATGCCTAACAGAAGTGGTACGAGATACAACATATGCCTAACAGAAGGGGTACGAGGACAACTCAAGGTAGAAGTCGAGAGAGAGAAAAGGGAAGAACCATCAATGCTACAGAAACAGATAAAAAACTGGGAAAGAACAGTCCATCATTGAGGGACTCTTATTTGACACAGCAACAAGTGTCAGGGTGGTCTCCCAGTTCGCCATCTTGTCCTACCAAGCCACGCTGCCTTCCACCATGGACTTGAGTTTCCTGCTGAACTCTCAAAACCTATACAACTGATCTTAAATTGTCATCACAGTTTCATTCTGTCTATGCTTCATATGGGGTGCCCTGAAGACACTCTTTCTTCCTACTCCACAGGGCAACACAGGAAGCCATGCCACACACAGAAGACTCACTCCTGGTCCTGCAGATGTTGGCCTGAAATGAACACAGGCTCTAACATGACCACGGTGAGGGTCAGGAGTTCCAGCTCTGTGCCAGACACCTCCCACAAAGACCCCAGAGTTCAAGGCCCGAGAGTAGGTTCACCTGGAGCTCCAACCAGACCCAGCCCAGGCACCCTCCAGCCCCTCCCCAGGTCTGGATACTAGAAGGTGTCTTGCAGTCCCAGGTTACCAAGGGAGCTCCACTCTAAGCCAACTCTAGACAAGGGCCGTGCAACAAGACACATAAGGCCCTAACAGAAGCAGAAGGGGCAGGAATGGAAGAAGCCAGTCCAAGAACGTGATTATTTCAACTTAGTTCCACTAACAACAGAACTGGAAAAATCATCAAACTCCAAAATTAGTTAAAAATACAACGAAAAAGCAACAACAGAAATTAATGTGTCTTATTTACCTCAGCTATTCTTGCTCTACAGAAATAAGAATTCAAGCTCCATGAAGGTAGGACTCTGCCTACTCTGCTCACTGCTGGATCTCCCTAAATCAACCTAACACAGCTCATCTGATTTAGTAATAGATACTTTTTTAGCTATTTACTTTTTCTTCAGTTTTTCTTTCTATTTTTCCCTATATTTTACTCTTGATACTAGGTGAAACACATAATATTGTATGAAATTTTTTATGAACTGTTCTTAAAAACACACAGCATTTGCTCTCAATATTTGCGGTTAAGAATTAATGATATAGTACATAGGTAGCTCTGTATTTCATGTTGAAGGATGACCACTCCAAGTACTAGTTCTTGCCAGTTTTTGGCATCTGGGCAATTGCGAGGGAACTGGTTCAGATTATCTCTTATGTGGCAGACATGACAAACCACTGTTTACACCTTCTTAATCCAAAGCATTCATAAAGTGCATTTTTCAAGACAGCAGATTCTTAATAAATGGGTTCCTGGGTCTTAAGATGTCCAGGTAATCCACAATTTCCATAAGTAACTAAAATGAAACAATCAAAAATATCTTAGTGCAAAATGCCATATATTAAAAGTTTATTTACAGTTTACCCATCAATCTCAAAAATCCATACATCTCATCTCTGACACTTTCAATAAGTTGGGACACTTACCCCTCAAAGATACTCATTCTATTTCCCTTTTGCATTATTTTCTTCTATGGTTGTAATTCCTAAACAGCCAGATTTTAATAATTTAATATCGATTTTTGAAATCTTTTCACCCTAGAAAGGGAGAGAAAGAGACCTGAAGCACTTGATGGAGTGACACCCTTCATTTTGGCCAGAAGGCTCTGAGGCCTTCTGGTGGAACAACCCCTCCAAGGAAGCGCTCTCAGCTCGCCATGCCTGGCAGTCAGGGGCTGTCGACTGGACTCGCCACACTTCTTTGTTGGTATTTTGCAAAATCTAGGAAAAGAACCCCAGGGTTGCGGCGGGATGGGAACTGGTTAACAGAAACGGGAAGGGGACAATCCCTTCCACTAATGATGAATCAAACACACTACAGCGTGACTCCTTCCCTGTGCCGCACCAAGGGCGACGCGCAGGACAGGGTCTGACGCCACCTCCCGCTCCACGCAGCGGCGAACTCCTCCAGAGCACGGGCGCGGGACAGCGGCGCCGGCGGGGCAGCCCGAGTCCAGCTCGGCCAGGAGACAAAAGGGTCCGGGTCCGGCGCCCGGGGCCACCGCGGCTGGCCACCTGGCAGAGACTGCGCCCCGCACCGCTGTCCCGCGGCCCCGCACGCCCGCCGCCGCCCGCCCCGTCCCTGGGGTGTGTCAGCGGGAGGGTGCGGGGTCCTCGGAGCCCCCGTGAGGGCCGGGGTCCAGCGCGGCGCCACCAACCCTCCTGGCCCGCGGTGCGGGGCGCCCCAGAGCTGAGGTGGCGCGGAGGGGAGGCGGGTCTCCGCCAGCCCCGCCACAGCCGCGTGCTGCCGACCAAGGGAGGGCCTCGCTCCCGCCGCCACCGACCCTGGGCACCGCAGCCCTGCCACCGTCGCCCCTCGGTACCTGAGGCCCCGCCGCCGCAGCCGCCGCCGCCGCCTCAGGCACTGGCTGCGCAAGAAGCCGCCTCAAGCAGCGCTCCCGGATCCGGCTGCAGCCGCCTCCTCTGCCGGCCTGGGGTGCGCTCCCAGCTGCAGATCCGCCTCTTGGCTCCCTGCGACGGCCAGCTCCGACTGCCCCAGCAGCCCCGGCCCTTCAGCTCCTCACCCCCACCTGCTAGCGGATGCCACCGCTGCCATCAGGGCAGTGACTGTCTAGGGCAGCTGGGACCCACAAGCTCCGCTGTGCCGCCAAATCTCCGCCCCTAGGCCCCGCCCCATCCTTTCTTCGCACGCCCAGGCCCCGCCCGCCCTCGAGGCCCAGCCTCCCAAGTCCCACCGGCCTCACCCGCCTGAGCAGGCCACGCCCCGGCGTCAGCCCTTCTTCACTCGTTGGCTAGCGCCCCGCTCCTGTGCCTTTTCCCTTCGCTCGCCGGGGCAGGTCCCCTTGAGCTGCGCGGGCCCCGCCCTTGAGCCCTTTCCCCGCTTCCCTGGGGGCCCATGCCCACCTCCCTCGGCCGCTAGCCTGCCTTTGTCCTGCAGGCCGCGTCCCTCCCTCGATGCGCGCCTCTGAGGCCACTGAGCTCGCAGCCCCGCGCTGGCCTGGTCGCCTTTCCGTCCAGGGATGCTTTCCTAGCCCAGAACTCCACGAGGAGGCAGAGGGGGGACGCTGCCGGCCGCGCTGGACGCTCTGCTGCAGCGCCATCCGCCACCTCGCTGCATGGAGGAGGCGCCAGCTGTTGGCTCGCCCTGCGCCCTCCAGAGGTCTAGATCTGCTGGGAAAATAGGTGTGTGTCAACCGACGGAGCGGGAAAAGCGGGAAATGTGGTGCATTTATTATTTTTAATAAATGGAGCAGTTTTAATCATGACTTAGTTTGCCATGCAACACTGATTGACTCCAGTTTCACAGTTGTCACTTTATATGTTTACTGAAAATTTTAAATGAGAAACATGCATATCACATTTCATTTCCATTAAGCCACTTGCTAGCGTGATAATTAAAATAGTTTCTACCTGACGGGGAAATTCGAGAAACTTGGTTTGGTGGGCCTTTCTAATAACTATCCCCCAGCATGGAATACAGTTTATTCTAACATCAGCTACATCTAAGCAGTTAATAGTTTTCAGCCCATCTAGAATTTTAATTTTTTACTTTAAATAAATTTTATTTCAGGGCTGGGATTGTGGCTGAGTGGTAGAGCACTCACCTCGCATGTGTAAAGCCCTGGGTTCAATCCTCAGCACCACATACAAATAAATAAATAAATAAAGGTATCCTGTCCATTTTCAGCTAAAAAAAATGTATATATCAAAAAGTAGGGACTGCGATTGTGGCTCAGCGGTAGAGTGCTGCCTAGCATGGGCGGTACCTGGGTTCCCTCGTCAGCATCACATAAAAATAAAGGCATTGTGTTGTGTCCACCTACACCTTAAAAGTAAATATTTTTTAAAAAAAGAATAAAAATAAATAAATAAAGTTTATTTCATTTTTTATTGCTGAAAAATTGAGGAAAGCAAATTTCCTCAATAGAAAAGCTTTAATAGTAAAAATTTTATATTACTTCTTTTTGTTAATTACCTGCATGCTATAAATAGCATGAGCAGAGTTCTTACTCCTGCTACTATTTACATTGTTTAATCAGTTTCTTAGCCATCATTTTCTCCAATAGTAAGTACTGGCATTTTCTGGAAAATGCCTTTTTTTTTCATACGGCTTTTCTTATTTTTCTTTATAAGATTTCCTGAAATTTATCTTCACAACTGTATAAATTTGAAGTTACTGACAACTTCAATTACTGCTTCTCTATAAAATCTTAAATCAAAAATTTTATCTGTTTGTAGGAAGGTATCTACTATGTTCAAAGCAAACTCTGCTTTATATATTCTCCATTCTGGATTCTTTATACTAAGAAGAACAAAATGTTCAGCTTAAATCTTTCCCTAGAAATTGTCTTTTTAAAACTTAGAGCTGTACATAAAAATATACAACATATATTTTTACAAGAGGAAGCTCAACATATATTTTAAATTTGTTTGCTTTGATGATCTTAAGCAAATTTGTAGAGTGCACAGATTGACATCTCAATTTTAGCACATTTGTATACAAAATATAGTTTGTTGTTGTTGTTGCGGTACTAGGGATGGAAGCTGTGTCCTCCTGTGTGTTAGCACTGATCCTACCACTAAGCCACATCCCCAGCCCCAAATATAGTTTTTTTCCAATTAGAAGCAGCAGTTCCATCAAAAGATTCTCCCCACAAGTTCAAGTATCCCAAAGCACAATTATACATTTCAAAATTAGGTTTTTTATAAAGTTTATGCTCTTTTCATAGAGTACATGGATTTTCTTTTTTTTGGCAGAGATAAATTTCAATTTATTTGTAAGCTCAGTTTTCAGTCATTATAAGACTTTAAAGCTGCTGAAGGTAAATAATCTCATTTTAGAGTGCCAATGATTTTGAATGAAACGCATGAAAATGTAGAGGTTTGTGTTAGTCCTGCAGTTTAACTAGTAGGTCCATAGGTTTACTCACAACAGAGTGCTTTCAGGAGCCTTCCCAGCAGGCTTTCCGACTGGGCCACAGTGTACAAAAGCATTTAGCATACTTGCTTCACGCTCCGCTCTAGGCAATACTATCTCTATTTCACATATTCCAGACAAACCTCATCAGATTTTCCACATGTACCAGTGGGTCTCAGAAGTAGCAGCCTGGTGGGGCTCATGTGTGTGGAGACTGGCAGCAGCAGTCCACAGCACGCTAGGCACTAGGCTGACACACAGAGTCCCAGCAGCATCAGTGGCCTCCCAAGTTCTCTGATTATGACCAGGCCCAGGACTGCTTGGAGGTGCAAATGTACCACCTCCCATATCAAGCCATATGTACTTACTTATTTTCAGATAGCACCCCCCACAGTATTCTAGTTACTTTGAATCTGGAAAGGTTCAGGAAAAAATTTCTCACTGGCCATCTTTCATATTTTCCCACAAATTTAAATTCTGTCCTCTCACACACTATTAAACATGGCAGACGCTGGAACTAAGACAAGGAAGGTCTATCAAACTCATCCCAAATGATTTTAATGCTAATATTAATAAGAGTCTTATCTACACAAACACATGCATTATGTTAGTTATGTTGATGGGTCTTGAGGGAGACCTAGACCATGCAAAAGATTTGATTGGCCTGATAAGTGTATTGATAGGGATAGCCAGCTGTGTTGCTCTCTTAAATACTCTTTTAAAAGAACCCTTCTTTAAATTTCACATTTTAAAAAAAATTAGGTGCCAGCTTTATTCAGTGCTGTTCTTGAAAGCATGTCTTAAAATAGTCTTTACTTATAAAATGTGAAAGACAAAAGCTTCTCCTTCAAGAAATTAAAAGAACCTACAAATATGATTCATTTTGCAGAATTACCAGCTAAGCAAGATGAAGACTTGCTAGCAATGATTATCAAGTAGCTGATTACAACGTTTTACCTGTGTTCCTTAGACCCCTAAGCTAGAGCAAAAACTCAGTCAAACCCCAAAATTACATCTATAGTACACATGATAACATGAATTCACATTTTTGTCCATTCCTTGTATACAGCAAGGAATTTTAAAAAGGAAAATAGAATCCTCTAATGTATGTCTATTCACTGGATTCTCAGAACTTATTTTCCCACCTCTTCTACTACAGGTTTCTGTGCAGCTTATTAATGCCAGCCGTCTCCCTCAGCCTGTCTTCAGGCGCCTCATACTGATAAATGTCACTCATGAGTATTCTCTGAACTATATTTGAAGTATCTGAGACTAGCAGAAGCGGACTTAGTAACAAGTTGATTTCCTGACTCCCATGTCATGTGGTCATACATAATAATAACAATAATTGCATATAATTATACTACTTTGAATCTAATGGTAAATGTCATTTGTTAAGGTGACATTTATAATTTATTATGTCCACTATGCATTCTCTGATGAGATTTCTGTGAATCAGATAAATTACTCACTTGTTGTGCATAATTTATTATTAACTTGACAAGTTCCCAAGAAAATAAAAAGGATTATTTTTTGTCCTCAGTCTCTGCTCTTCTAAAACCATACCTCCTTCTTTTCTTTTTCCAAGTCTCCATAACTTGCTCAACAGGCATGCCTTAGCACTGTTGACCTCAAGAAGGTTTATCAGATTCATTTGGAAATTATTAAAATGTTATGGAAAACGCAAAAATAATTTGGAAGCAGCGTCTGTGGGGTGAGACATTTTCCTAAGGTCACAGAGGCTCCTGGGAGACCATGTTTTCCATCCCACAAAGGTGGCAGGGTACTGTCACATTTCCCTGTGGTGATGGCTCAGATGGGGCCTAGGACCCAGCAGCACCAAGAGTCCCATGCAGGGTCCTCAGTTTCTCTGAATGTTTCCTTTCACCTTGTCTGAGTTAGGCTGGACGTTACTTGGCCCCCTGGTGTAACGTGTCCATTTTTTACTGGTCAGTTTCTTCTAGGTTCCCATATTTCTTAGCACTGTCAGTTGCCTAATTCATAATCTTTCCTTTGGGGAGTTAAAATTTCTCTTTTTTTAAATTTAATTTTGATTAAGCCTTTCTGAAAAGAAAAAAGAAAGGAAGAAAAAAGAAAGAAAGAAAGGAAGGAAGGAAGGAAGGAAGGAAGGAAGGTAGGTCATTCTGACAGAAGGGTGTAAGCAAAATCACAAGTCTGGACAAAGTTGGTTGAAGAGCTCACTGTACTCTCCACCCGGTGACTTAACTGAACAGCACAGTGCCTTGGCAGAATTGATTGCTGTGCCAGGAACACTGGAAATGCCACCCTGCAATTATTCTCTGAGAAGCACATGTGTAGATTCCTACACTCAACTCAGGCTTCCATGAGAGGAGGACAGCAGCTTCAGGCCTTGCCTTGAGCTGCTCCCTCTTAAACCAAAGGTCTGCCCCGCCCCCTTCAGAAGCAGTGCAGAGTGGCCCCAAAAGGCCATCACAAGGACAGGGAGAGGCCCAGCCAGCCCACATCCCAGTGGGTCTTGGGATGATTCCAGCCTCCACCACCATGAGCAGTAACTTTATGAAGAACCCCAAGAGAGACCAGGGAAAAAATTGTCCAGCTGAGCCCCCAGGAACCCCAGAAATATAGGGGCTGACAAGGCCAGTGATGTTTTGAGGCTCTGGGTGTGGGGTTGTGAAATAGTAGTAAGTAAGTTAAACACTGTCAAATGGAAACAATAAACAACTTCACGGTCCACACATAGGCTGAGCACCCTGAATCCAGAAATCTGAAGTCCAAAATGTTCCACATCTGAAATTTTTTACTGTTCCCATGACACTACAACTGTAAACTTCCATGCTTCATGGTTTAAGGACATTGTAGGGTCACCACAGATAACTGCACAGGCTGGGTACTGCACAACTTCAGGTGACATTATTCAAATGACTGTGATGCACTTCTCAGGGACTATAGGGCATCAGATTGGGAACATAGTTAGAGGTTATGTTGAGTATGGGTAACAAAGCCCCCAAACAATGGTTTGATCATGAGGGGGTGTTTCTTTTGGGCATCAAAAAGTTAGGGAGGCCTAGTTTATATAGTGTACAAAGCCATCAGAAATCACCCTGATGTCTTTCTTCTGCCATTCTATGTAGCTCAGCATGGTGGAGCAGAAATAGGGAAGTGGAGAGCCAGAGGAAGCCAGGCTTGGGACTGCCCAGGGAAGGACAGTGGGAGGCCGAGGAACTGGATTGTGGTGCATGCATATGATTCCCCAAATTGTCCATCCTGAAGTGCATCCTGGGAAAGGAGTGCCAGACAGCCAGGCCAGGTGGGGCTCTGCTAGTGAGACAGGCAGTAGGACAGGTAGCAAGGTTCCTTTCGGACTTTCAGATACTGGGGGAAAATTCTACCTGAGAAAATCAATGATCTCAAAGAGGTAAATGAATATTACTTATTTTTAGCCTATGGCAAGCATGTTTGTCTTTAATTGAGATTCACCAAGTAATTCTGCTTTGCTCATTGAAAAATTCTAAACTTTAGAGGTTGGAGTTGCAGCTCAGTGGTAAAGCATTTGCCTAGCACATGTGAAGCACTGGGTTTGATCCTCTGCACCTCATAAAAATAAATATATGTGTATGCATGTGTGTGTGTGTGTGTGTGTGATAAAAATAAAGTGAAAAAAAATCTAAACTTTAAGGATGAAATTTTTGTGCTAAAATGAAACTATCTGTCACAATGATTTTGTTTCTCAATCTAGAGCCTAGATTTCCACATGCGGGCTTCATTTCTCACATTAGTCTAGGTGAATTTTACCTCACTCCTCTAAGCCAAGGAGAAAAAAATTCTCAAGAAAAAGAAGAAATCAGATAACAATACAATGGAGGAAATATCACCTGCAGAATTGGCTGCCTGTCCCTGAGAAATTGAAGATAGGTTGAAGCCTTCGAGCTCTTACACTGATAAAACGTACTGTAAATTTTAATTTATTTAAAAATAAAAATACAATAAGTATAATTTTTGAATAGGAGAAATTAATTACAAATTTTCAAAGTATAAAAATAATCTTTTCTATTAATATTATTCTCTAATGCATTTTTCTGAAAATGATGAATGTGATATTACCTCCTTTTGACACATTGAATAGAAAAAGATCATTAAAATGTTGGTACAGAATCTCTTTGTATATAGCAGTTTGTAAAGAAGGCTGTGCTTAAGTGGAGTTTTTGAAAGAGGACTCATTTTTTTTTGTACCATATTTTGGTGGAGGATTAGATTTTTGGACTCTGTGGCTGCACTGAATCCCTTAACCTGAAGCTTAGTGGCTGAAAACAACCCTTACCTATATTTCTCACAATGCTGTGTCCAACTGGTTGCTCTGATGCCTATTGGGCTTCCTCATGCAGCTTCCCTGGGGTGGGGGGAGGTCACTGCATGTGTAGTTTAGGAGCTGAGAGACCCTAAAATCCGGTACTGGGACTTCTTCTCTTCCTGGGGGTCCAGAATTCCTCAAGGGCAGTGGGGAAGGAGGTTGTGAAAAGCTCTGAAAGCTGGTGAGGTCTAGATTCTTAAACTGCCCCACATAGCTCCTGTCACATCTTATAAAAGTCAAGGCAGTTGACCAGGACAGCTCCGCATCAGAGTTGGGGGCAAATCCCACTGCTATTGGCATGAGGTTCACAAAATTACAGCTATGTTTTTTTAAAGAACACAAATGGAAACCTTTGAAAACTTGATATTTCATATTAATTTCCCACCAGAGAAAAACAAAAAGCACACATATACCAGTTCTCTGTCTATTTTAAAGAAAGCTGATCTTCTGTGTTACCTTAGAATCAGGATGGTCTGATTCAAACAGCTTCCATTTTTATGGAATTAATTCTACATACTGTTTAACATGAATAAACAGGAAAACCACAAGATAAAAACGTTTGTCCATCTGTACCTTTTTCAGTGTGAGATACTGTATTTATTAAAAATTGCCTTTTTATTCAATATAACATGATTTTTACAGAAGTTAAGGCTGAGAAACTTGAAATATAGTAGTTCAAAAGAAACTTATAACTTTTGGAATATATTTTGTTTCACCTCAAATTGAACATTACCCATAGGAATAAATACATAACAAGATGATAGTACTTTTCAAGTTTTATAAAAAGCTTTTTATTTTAATCAATTTGTCATTCTGTCTCTGATTACAATCTTTTAATCTGAGGAGGTAAAAAGCAAATAGTTTTTTATCTTCTGCAATCATGGGTAGAAGGAGCTTCCCTCAATGAAGAAAGCAGATATTATTTTTGCTTAATTAATGTGCTTTAAAAACATGTTGATGCATATGAGCATTTTGAAAAAATAATTTAATAATTACTGTAACTTAATAATTGGCATCAGTTAAATCTACTCAAGATACATTTCTTATTTGATAGAATTTTTGTAGTGAACTGATTTTATAATCCCTGTTAGTTTAATTGGGCTAACTTTAAAGTGAAATTAATGAAGAATATTTTATTACTTTTTTTTATGTGCATTCATTATTTGCTTCCGGAAGAATTTAGAAATGCCAATTACATAAGTGTCTAGCACTTCAGTCTGTAATTTGTGATGGATAAGAAAAAAGCAGGACTTTCCGATATGTACACAAGTTACATAAAAGAAACCCTGGCACAGTTCCTGAACTTCAGGAAAACCAAGGTGCTGCCATTGGATGCCACACGGCAACCTGTAGAGAAATACATAATCAAAATATGCTCAGATGGGAGCAGGGACAGTCATGGTAAGGTTTATTGTAGGGAGTGATATCAGGAGCTCACTTATCACAAACTAAACTAAATGAAGAAAAGTCCCAGTTCAAGCAAGATTATAGAACTAAGCCCCACCTTGGGGGTGACTGTCCGGGAGAATCTTTGTTCAACTGTATTTTGCCCCACTGTTGCTGGCCTTTGAAGATGGAGAGGACCATAAATAGGGATTGGAGAATGGCTGCAAGGAGCCAAGAATGACCGCTGCCCAAATACCCAGGAGGACATGGGAACTTTCCTCTGCAACTGCAAGGAACTGTATTCCGCCAGTCCCAAAAATGGTGCTGGAAGAGGACCTGATATTCCTGAAGGAAACAGACCAGCAGGACCTCAGTTGTTCCTGCTGTAACTCCTTGAGCTGGAAACCCAGTAGAGTCCTGCTAGATGTCTGGTGCACAGAAACTGGGAGGTAAGGAGTGGGTCCTTTTTTAGTTTCTAAGTTTGTGATCATAGGTATGGAAGCAACAGAACACTGATATAAACTCTGATACCAGCCATGCTACCATAACAAAACCTAAAATATGTGCAAAGTGTTTTAGAATCTGCTGGTAAACTAAAGCTGCTGGAATTTTGAGGAGATTAATAATAATTTTAAAAGCCTAGATTGCTTTGAAAGACTGCTATAAATATGGAACCTAAAAGGACAGACAGCCACCAGGGAGCTTCTTGGAATTATCCTTCAGACACCCCAGAAGAAGCTGAAAATGGAAAAGGAATTACCTCAGCAAGATGTGAACACATGTTTTGTCTCATAAGGCATCCAAGGGGCCCACTAGGACGTGGGCTGTCTCATCAGGAGGAGAGCTGCCTGTGGGAACTGACAGGGACAAACCTCAAGACAGGGGAAGATGCTCAGAACTATCCAGATCTCTGGCAGGTGGGGGCTGGACAAGCTATGCGGTTACTAACACAAGCTCCCTTCCATGCAGAAGCAAGAAGACACAGTGAAGCTCCCAGAGGGCAGAGATAATCCAGGTGGGATCTTCCTGGCCTGGGGACCTAACTTAGAGGAATTCCCCCCATTGGATTCAATTTTCCCCGTGTTTAAAGAAGAATGCCAGTAACTGTCAGTTTTCAACCCCCATGTAACAAATTAGCACAAAGGTAGTGACTTAAAACAGCACAAATTTTTTGGAACCTGTTGAGAGCCACAGCCGAGTCAGAATGATGCCTGGCATATTGCCAGAGGGAATGGTTGAAAGGTGAGGCCAGCGAACCATTGAGATGATGATTTGAGTTAAGCTGTATATAATTGCTGTGATGCTGGATTGATTGAGTTGTATATGGACTCTGTTGTGGGGCGGGGAATAGGGTGGCTCTGGGAATCTGCCTCGGGTGAACCATACTTTGTTGTCATGTTGCAAGGCCCTTCTTTTGGAATTGCTTTCAGAGTTTATTGGAAATTTTTGAATGGTGACAAGTGTTGCTCTATAAAGATTAATTAATTTTCAGCAGTAACTAAATTTCCAAAAACCAAAGTATGCTATATAAATTTGGGCTCAAAACTAGACGAAGGTTATGAAAGGACTAGAAATCAATAGACATAATTTCCCATATGGCTTTTAACTGACTGTAAAGAAAACTCAAGAAGAACATTTAGAATAGTTGAAATCAGTTGTAACTTCCCATAATAACTTTGCTTTTATAATTAGTTTGACATTATCTTAAAATCTAAGTACTTTCATATCATATCAAACACTTTAGCAGATAACACTAACTGGAATCAGTTACTCGTAGTTTCTTTACCTACATTCATTGTATTCATATAATAATAATAATTATTATTATTATTATAATTATTATAATAATAATAATGTGTTAGGCATCATTCTGCTGCAAAGGTGTTTCTATCAAAATTTGTGTGAAATTACAGAAGGAAAGTAAGCTTTTACCTTGTAGGTTGAGTTCTGTTGCCTATTATAATAAGTAATTCAGCCTCACGTGATTCTGTCCAGAGTTCTGTATATGCTGTAATTCTAAAATTTTATTTATATTGTCAGAGAAGCTGACAGGTAAGGGGTAAGTTTCATGAGTTACACTTAGACCTAAAGACTATGAACTTTACTGAAATTGTTTAGTAGCAATGAATCACAGCCCTGCATCACCTGAGTTTATTTCCCATAACCAGAACACTGCTGCTGACTGTGTAGATTTCCATACAGGCTGCAACAAGAGCAATTAATCTCCTTACTACAAACAGTAACTCTAGAATTAATATTTTGACTTTCAAGAGAATGTATGTGAGGCCAGAAACCTAACAGGTGACCAGATGATAGTGCACCACTCCAAACCAAAAATTTCACAGTAGGAAAAATGTGGCAGATTCCTAGTGTACAAAGTTGGAAGACATCAAATCCAGCATGGTTTTTTCTTCTGTTGATAAACTTACAGATTTCTTCTGTAAGAAAAATTCTGAAGAAAGGAATTACCTTATTTCCATAGTC
The DNA here is from genome assembly GCF_052094955.1 of Ictidomys tridecemlineatus. Lineage (NCBI taxonomy): Eukaryota > Metazoa > Chordata > Mammalia > Rodentia > Sciuridae > Ictidomys > Ictidomys tridecemlineatus. The sequence goes on along the minus strand of NW_027526077.1, from coordinate 79,041 downwards.
AATGTGTAACTGAATATGTTTTTCTGCCTCTTCTGTTAGTTTTGGAATGCCCTTCAACCCTGACTTCTTTTTATCCTTCTCTTTACAATGAATGCTATCAGAGCAGTCAGTTACTTTTATGTTCATGGTGCATGGCACAGAGAAGGTCATGAAGAAATCTTTTTGTTGGAACAAAGGAAAGAAATAAAATATCTTACTGGATTTTGCAAGCTTAAAAATAGTTTTGGAGTCAAACTTTCTGTATTAAGATTTTATTTATTTTTATGATGTTGGTGAATAAAGAACAATATTTCCTCCCATTGAACATTAATTCCCTTAACTATAATACTGAGGTATAATTTGACCAATCTAAAAACACTGTTGTAAAGATTAAATGAGATAATACAAATAAATTTGATAATATAATAACTGTAAATAGCTTTATACCATTTAGCTTTTATTACTTCAAAGGGCTGTCATGAATCTATTAAAGAATCTAATGGAATCCCATCATCATCCCCTCATCATTCCATAGCTTTAGCAAGATCTTCAAACTATTTAAGCACAATTCACAATAGCTATATTGTGGAACCAACCTAGATGCCCTTCAGTAGATGAATGGGTAGGGAAATTTTGGTATATATGCACAATGGAATATTACTCAGCAATAAAAGGGAATAAAATCATGTCATTTTCTTGTAAATGAATGGAGTTGGAGAATATAATGTTAAGTGAAGTAAGCCAATCCCTAAAAACCAAAGGCCAAGTATTTTCTTTGATATAGGATACTGACTCATAATGGTGATGGGTGGGGAGCATGGGAGGAATGGAGGAAATTTAAATAGGGCAAAGGGGAAGGAGGGAACAGGAGAACCTATGGGGGTAGGAAAGACTGTGGAATGAGTGAGACATCATTACCCTGAGTTTATTTGTGAAGACACGAATGGCATGAAAAAACTTTGTGTACAATCAGAGACTTGAAAAATTGTGCTCTATATGTGTAATATGAAATGAATTGCATTCTGCCATCATATATAACAAATTAGAAAAAAAAATTCATTAGAAGAAAAACTACCTGTGTGCTCAATATCAAGAGTCACTCACTGACACTAGTCACATTTTCCCCCCACTTACATATCATGATCCATTAGTAAAATGAAGTCTACTTATTTCATAGGGACTGATTTTATTTGGGAAGGGACGACTTGCCAAGGATTGAATTCAAGGGCACTGGACCACTGAGCCACTTCCTCAGCCCATTTTTGTATTTTATATAGAGACAGGGTCTCACTGAGTTGCTTAGCACTTCACTGTTTCTGAGGCTGTGTTTGAACTCAAGATTCTCCTGTCTCAGCCTCTGGAGCTGCTGGGATTATAGGTCTGTGCCACGGCACCCAGCCCCATTATATTTTTAACTAATATGAACAAACTAAACGGAGTGGAGTAGAGTGTAGTGGAGTGGAATAATAGAATAGAAGAATAGAATCTATGTTTTGCATTTAGTGGGATAACTAAAGGTAAACATTTTGTGAAACTTGCCTTAAGATGAATGTGCACTGTATGCTTATGAGCCTATATATGTATGTTAGGTTCAAATATATCTTGCTTGATCAAGATGGCTCACACAGTGCATCCTTCAGGTTTCTATGCCTTATCATTTTCATCACCCTTGCTGTTCTTGGTTTCATCTTATTTGCTTTATTTCCCAAAATCTAAGCACGACAGCTACATTTACAATACAACTGATCACAGAGATCACACTCATTTAAAAAACAGATTAAACCAACCAAGTGATCACATTATCAAGTGATCACAATAATTGTATGCTAGCTTCACCGATAACACAAAAGGTCATATTCAGAAGGCAAGATGCATCAAATTTTGAGTGTTCCACATAGATGACCTATATTCCAGAGTTTCTTAGACTATGACCCAGGAGCATGTTATACACAAAGCAGGAAAATGAAGGTGCACTCTTCTAGATGATGTCAGAAATTTTTCTAAGTCAAACTTTGTATCAGAGAGCATGATGCCTTACAGTAAAATTATAATGAATAAATATTCCAGATTTTTGTAATTGAGATGCTTTAAGCCAATTTATCCACTTTTTAAACTTGAAACTAGAATCAGAATGTGAATCAAATATATCAAGTGGTTTTCTTACAACACATAATTCCACAACTATATATAAAATGTTTTTTGTTCAAATGATATATAGTAAAGTCTGTTCACAAAAAAAAAAAAAAATGCCTGCAGATGATGGAGACACATTTGAACTTCTCCATTCCAAAGACCATTAATCTAATTTTCTTCTTGAATTAATATCTCTTCAAAAAGGTTAGTTTCTCATTGAGTCTATGAAATGAAGTGTAGCTATTCTACCTCATTGTTAATGTCTTGTTTATTAAACTTTTTCAAGAATTAATCTAATTTACATTGAGTTTACTTTTTAAGACTTGTATTGTTTCACCAGGAAAAGACATAAAATTATTTGAGAGAAAATGCAAGCATTCATTGTTTTTTACCTAGTGCATTTTTACTCTGTTTGCCACATTAGTGATTTGATTTACACTGAACAAACACAACTCTCCAATAGTTTAATTTAATGCACCTAAATTTGTATTTGGCAACATTGTACTGTATTTGGGATAGACACATTAGTTAAAAGAGCACATAAACAGAGTATTTCTTTTTGATATTCTATGAACTCAACATTAGAGATTTTAGGAAGACTTGTCAGAGGAATTCCAGAAGTTATAAGTCATTATTTATTTAATTGCTCTTCCAGGGAATGTTTGGAACTTTTCATGAATCTATATCTCATGTAGATGCTTTCCTTAAATGTTGATTGAATGAAGAATTAAATAGTCAATGTGTTAGAAATTAAAAACATAATTAAACTTTTAACTTTAGCAATTCCTGGTCTGTTGACTAAAGATATATGGATGTTTTTTGAGGCAAAAAAATCTTTAATAAGCTTTAGAATATATATGTTTTTGAAGATTGTAACTTCATATATATTATGTGAAGATTTGAAATAAAGCAACTAACTATTCAACCTAGATTAAGAGTACCAGGAAACATATCATTGGTGTAATAAATGGTGCTTTGTGCATGCAAATTTAGGAAATAGAATTTACAGGCATAAAATAGAATTTGTCACAATGGCAACAGTAGCCAAACAATCATAATATAGTCACATGATATGGTTCCTTAAAGAGCATTAGCTCAGCAGTCAGGAAGTCTTCATTTTACTTTTCTTATTGTCATGACTATTCTTTGTTATTTTTTGTAAACTGAACATCTAATTATAAAGGTGTAAAACAAATACAAAAGCAACATTTGTATTTGTTGGGGGACAAAACACTGAAAAGGATTTGTTTTGGAGATAAGATCCTAAAGTGGTTGCTTTAGTCACAAAGTTCATATTCAGGCAATTATGACTACCCTTTAATGTCTGTAATAATATTTTTTTCTTCCAATAGCATAATTTATTTTGTTCCCTCAAATGGTGACATTCTTGAGTAATTTTATAAGTACAGAAATTATAAAAAAGTAAATGTTCTCCAGGAATGTTTAAAACTTTAAGAGTTTTTCATTTAAATGCTGGCATTCATTCTCTCATAAAAACTGGACAGAATTCTAACTGCAAATTAAAAGAAAGAAGGATGGACAGACTCAGTCATTTTCATTTATAATCCTTTATATCCAGTCACAGAATATAATTTGGAGTCCAAACAGTGAGGGTAGGGACCACGTTTATCTTTCACTGGTCAGGTTACCAACCCCCAGTAAGATTTCAGTTAATATAGTTTGAGGAAGTGAAAGAACAAAACTATATCCAAGAAAATGAAACATGATAAAACCATTTGTGCTTTTAACATAGAAGAGCAAAGCCTTCCTACCAAGCATCTTTCTCTTGAAATTTCCTATTAAAAAAAATAGTATAAATTTCTTCAGAAATCTAAGCAATTTTTTTATTAATGTATTGTTCATGAATTTAGAAAAGCTTGTGATTTTCAGAATTAGGCTAATTTTCTCTACCATAAGAAGAGGAGGAATTGATACAGTAAGTTATAATGTCTTGATCCAAAAATATTGGATGACACCAGGCATGTAAAGGTCCTAACATGCAAAAGAGTGCAGGTCCTGAGCAAACTCACACTCAGACAAACAGAAAAGTTATTTTTTATGTACTCAGAAGATGTTCTATCACTCATACCCTATCTTCTGTTTAGCAGTGGTTTTTAATTACTAGAAGCACAAATGAAAGGCTATGGGGTGGGATGGTCATGTTTTTCAGAGCACTCTGGAGATGATGCACCTGCCTATACTATTTAGCCCAGGGACACCCAAATTTGGGTTAACACATTTTGAAGTCTGTGATAAACGTTTGCAAAATTAAACAATATTGACAGTGAAATGAGCTTTTTATTAGAGTACTTTTTCAACTTTAAAATCTCATTTTAAACAGAAGTTTTTAAATAGAATATTATTGAATAGTAAATTTTGCTGTTTCCAAGCTCAAATAATTTTAAACTTCAGACAATTGGTAATAGAAACACATTCTGAGATTGCATTAAAAAGAAGAAAATAGAAAACATTGCAAGTGCAAGAAGAAAATATTAGATTAAAGAAACAAATTTCAGTGTCTCTATTTACAATTGCCATTGATTGATGAATACAGAGAGTCTAGGAGTACTATGAATGGGGTTCCTTCCTCTTTTATTCATCCTCTGAAAGAATCCAGCTACCCTTGATACTTCTGTGAAAAATGGCATTCAACTATACCAAAGAATAAAGAAAAGAAAAAAAATGAAAGTATGCCTTCTTTATAAAAAAGAATGAAAATGGCCTTGGTTCTCAATGGCTCTTTTTTTTTCATTAATTTATTCAGACCTGACCAAGTTATGATGGAAAGTCTTACAATTTATTGTATAAGATGTGCACAAAGGCAAGGAAAAAAAACCAAAACAACACTTACTCCAAAATAAACTCACTCTACTTAGGCAAATTATTATAACCAAGTTATATTGAATTTTAAACAATAACTGATGTGCCTGAATTCGTTTAAAAAGAGCTAAACATATGTTAAACTTCTCTATGAGTATGATTTAACTATTAAGATATCTACTTCAAAGTTCAGAGATGCATGAAAACTAATATATTTACTTTCATAGAAGTCTTTTTAAGACAGGGAGCCTGATACTTCTTCAAAATAGATAAGCCAGGTTTTTACCTGCCTTTTTACCCCAGGATTATTTACTGTAGAATTATTATGTAATTAAATTAATTTATCATGTAAAAGTATTAAGTAAAAGTTCACATAATTTCTCTTGGTAAGTAAATAAGCAAATAAAAATACATAAAACATACCCGAAATAACCAGTGTATTTAGGAACTGTAGCAGAATCATGATACCTTTGAGCTAATGTCATTACCATATTCTCTCACGCTTTAAAATAACAATTTTCCTCACACATTTACACATACATTCACACACATATACACACACAACAGGTTCATACACTCACATAAATACATACACATGCATAGACTTTAATCCTTTTGCTTTACATTTAGACATTTATAGCTAAAACAAACCACTATGTGCCCTTTATGACTAAATAAAACTTTAAAAATTCTCCTTTGGGGAATTGTTAATTTTTGTATATCATTGAAAAATTTATTTACTGCCTCCAATCAATTCTGTAGGAGAATCAAATCAGTATAAAGTAGTCTTGAAGATTTAAAACACTGCAAACAAGTTTGGCAGAAACACTGCATCCTGAATAGGAAAGATAAATATATGTAATAATGAAAATGATACACTTAGGCAAGGGAATTTGAGAAAAGTTGTAACAACAGAGAAAATAGACATTTAAACTCTGAGCTGGACCCTAGTATTTAGATTTTTCTTTTCAAAGTTACTCATATGTTAAATAAGGATAATGGTAATGGTAACTACCACCCTGGTCATTGTGGAGATGATCAGGCATGTTAAATGACTAGCTGTGGAACAAGTATATTTATTAGAATTAGCAAATAAATGTTCATTATTGTTAATGATATTTGATGACATTAATAGTTATAATCATACTTGGTTGTGATCTTCTTCCCCAGCAACCCCCTCACACTGACGCTTACTTTACACTTCTCTCATGATCCTTTTCACCTGTCTGATTATTAATATTCTGCTACTAGTTGTTGAACTGTGTGGGGCCAAGTATTATGATGAGCTGATGTGTGCATCCTACAAAGCAAGGTCTCTCCAACTACAATCTGGTTACCATGATTTTATTCTGTTTTATTTTCATTAAATTTATTTTAACTGATACATAAAAACATAAAAATTACACAAATTTTGGAGGCTCTCATGTAATGTTTCTGTATATGTAAACATAATTTACTTATTTATCTACTTAACATACTGGGGATTGAACCCCAGAGGCAAACTAACACTGAACTACATCCCTACCATCTATTCCATCCTGCCCTTTTTTTTTTGAGACAGTCTCACTAACTTTTTGAGGCTGGTCTTGAACTTAGGATCCTTTTGCCTCAGCCTTCTGAGCAGTGGGGATTACAAGTGTGTGCCATTGCACTCAGCTACATGTAAATACTCTCAATAGTTGTTTATTGAATACCTTCCAACAGATGGTAGGGTTGATATTTTAAAGCAAGTGGTACACCTTGCTTTGAAATATGAATGAGGTCATACATAATTTTCAGATTCACCAGGTAACCTTTGTTCATCAAGTCATAGAAACAATGGTGATTATAACAGTAATTTACAAATACTAGTAACAACAACAAACTCTTTTTAGAATGTCTAGTATGTCCCAGGTGCTTTATAATATTCACAATCAACTTAGAAAGAGGGTGATATTATTATTTCCATTTCACAGCTAACTTGCACACAAGCACATATTTGTTGATTAAAGTCCAAGACCAGAAAAGTCTACATTGTTCATACTGTGAATTCTTTGTTAACTAAGGGATTTCCCTGTAAGGAACTCAAAATACAGTGAGAAATTTATAATCAATTAGCTACTGTGCAATATATATGAATATCTTATTCTCACATGGAGAAGATTTTTTAGATTCATACAGATAGATGTTACTGATACTCTGTCATTTATCACATCCTGCTATGGTACTTCTCATAATTGGAATCATCTGGAGAGCATGTTAAAACACAAATTGGATCCTGTTGTTAAAACACAAATTGGATCCTGTTGTTAAAACACAAATTGAACCCTTTTCCCAAAGCTTCTGATTCTGTAGTTTTGAGTTGCAGCCTAAAAATTTGCATTTCCAACAAGTTCTCGGTGATACTGATACTGCTATCACACTCTAAGAACCATTACCAAGTATACTCAGCAAGGTCCAAATCAGAAGATTTTTTAAACATAATTCTAGAATAATGCATAGACAAGAAATAAATACTTGCTGGAGCCTGAGAATGATCTCGTTTAGATTATCCACTACTAGAAACAAAATTATTCAATTCCTACCCAAGTTTCTGTGGATAATTTAGTTTTTTTTTAAATTTGTCTATATTTTAATGATCACTTGCTATACACTCACATAGGAATTTTGGATTACACACGTCTCCCTACCTACTCTAGGTTTAGCCTTGTTTAATCACCTCTGCTGTTAGCTCTTCACTCCTGTACACACTACCTAATGTTGCCACCTAGCAAACTCCTATTCAGGGTACAACACTTAGGTTACATATCACTGATTCCATAAAAATTCTTCTGGGTATTGTAGGCAACCTTGATTCCTCCTTTTTTTTTCTCCCACAATAGTATGTATAATCTATTATCATGTCCCTCTTCTCCACCATAAATAGTGCAGTAAATGTGTGGCACAAAATAGCACTGGTATCTGTGAGAGGTCCTGGGTTCAATACTTGGCACAAAAAGTAAATAAATAGGAAGCATTATTTTGCTTCTGATGCCCTTCTACATCTTCTTTCAGTTCTTACCTTTACCTACCCAGAGTCCTCTTACCATCCTGTCATTTCTTCAGCTGACCCAATTCCCTGACTGTTTCTGCCCAGCACTGCCATCCCAGGAATCACCAGGCAGGAAATATCTACTGCCTTCCACTGACTTCCATCCACTCTCACTTTTTTATTATTGTTTGGTACTAAAATTTTATCTCATTTTTAGGGCTGTTACTTTCCTTAGCAAATGAAAAGATTCCGATAAACTCTTTAAATTTTTAAAAGCTGAGAAAGCTTAATGTGTTAAATCCACATGAAGCTTTTTACTAAACCATAAATGAAAGAAACAACCAAACATTAAAATTCCAGAACACATGGTACGGGAAGTATGGTAGGCTGATATCTGAGGAATAAGTAATTGGCTGAGATTACCAAGGAAAAAGATTTTCTGTTTTTCTCCCTTAAGCGGCCTGGGATACCTTAATTTTTCAAAAGTATTGAGACTAGTTTGTGATTTGATGACAAGATGGTCCAGGAACCTCCCTCAATCTGCAGCACATCTTATTTAGAAGTTGGCTCTTCATTTAAGCGAATTGCTAACTCAAAGGTATTTTGTTAGGGATCTTTTTCTGATTGGTGCTCAGCCTCTGTTCCAGAAAATACATTATAAATTTAAATAATATTATTTATCATAACTAAGAATCATCTCCTTGCTAAAAGCCATTGTTTTACCTTGCATACTCATTTCTGAATGCTTTGTCAGCATGGGAGTCTGTTTCATGTCAAATTAATTTAAAAAAAATTGTACACTGTATCCTCCTTTTACTCTCACATATGTCGTGAAGAACCCAGCTTTGGGGAAAACCTGACTAACATCTCAACATTCCCCAATCGTGTCTTGGCCACAGAACCAGTGATTTGCTTTATATGGTTCATTTGGATTTTATGCATTACACGTATCATTCCTTGCAACTGACTGAGAAAGGATTAGGCAAAACTGAATTTCTGAGAAATTGGGATGAATAGGAGAAATGTGCTTAGGAGACAAACAGTTGATATTATATAGGAGTGTATATATATATATATATATATATATATATATATATATATATAGTAGTTGCAAAAGGAAGAAAGGGAAGGAAGGAAGGAAGGAAGGAAGGAAGGAAGGAAGGAAGGAAGGAAGGAAGGAAGGAAGGAAAAAAAGAAGAAAGGCTGGTAGTCAAAGAAACCAAGGAAATGAAGAAAGAGGAACTTGGCCTAAGAGAAGTCAAAAGAATTTGAGGGTGACTCAAAGGAGCAAGTGTAGCATGGCCCAAGAGGAAGCAGAGACAGTGGCTGGATAATGTCAGTCTTTGGAGTCAAGTGAGCAATTTTAGTTTTTGTGTCCTGATAGATGGAAATCAGTTAAGTGTTTTAACAGGATAATACATAATTATATTTGAATTTTTAAACGAAGATATGGACAAGTCTATAATCTATTAGTACATTCTTAGTGCTTACTTTGTATTCAGTTTTAAATAATGATACTTTGGAGCTTATATGATATTAGATGAACTTAAATGATAATGGTAGAATGCATTTACCTTTGTCTTGTTTTCTTTTTTCAATTACTTTACCAATGAAAACTATTTTTTAAATCAAAAATTACTTTCCACACCACCTATAAAAATATAGGGTAACCAATAACAGAATGACTCCTTCAATTCTAATTGCTAGGAGATAAATTAAAATCTCATTCAGGATAACTTGCTTTATGTGTGTGAAATGTGCATTGTAAAAGAAGAAATCAGATTATGAATCTTTTGTGCACTTTTTTTCCTCTAAAATGTAATATTTAACATGAAATTTTGCCTTATCTAATCAAATTATTCTCTGGACTCTAAACAGTAGAATGTTAAATTTCATGTGTTTCAAATGCTTTTCTCAGCAAAGAGATGACAAATGAGTAACTAAAACAATCTATTTCCTATTATCCAGTGAATTGCTTCAATTGTTTTACTAATATTTTAGGATGAGAGATGGTTAAGTGAAATTCAATATGTGCAAAGTATTCCATTAGAAGGCCATTTCTGTGCACACAAAGGAAAAACAGTAATTGAAGTTATTCTCTAGCAATTCAGACCAAAATATTTCCCTTCTATTTCTGAGGTAAAATTCTTGCATAAGCATTTTAGGAGTCAATTCTTTACTAAATATTTTAAAAGTAAAATTGACCCTGTGCACCTATAAAATAGGGTGTGTGAAATGATGCCCATTACTGATTGCCTATGGGCTAGAAGGTAGTGGGTGGAGAACAGCTGGGGCAGTGTGGTGGAAGCCTGCAATCTCAGCTTATCCCAAGGCTGACACAGGAGGATCGCAAGTTGGAGGCCAGCATGGGCAATTTAGCAAGACTCTGTCTCAAAATAAAAAATAAGAAGGCTGGAATGTAGCTGAGTGGTAGAGCAGTGTTCTCTACCAAGGTTCAATCCCCAGCACTATGCACACGCATGTGTACACACACACAAACACACCCTGAACACAGACTGAGGTCATGAGTTCTCCCTGTGATATATCACAAAGAGGCCATGAAAGTTCAGTGCTCATTCATTCTGAGTCAAGCACAGTGACCCATTTTACAGATAAACATTTTATTTTCTTAGCTAATACGTTATATTTTCTTATATACCAGAAATTTTAGGGAAGCATCTAAAGAAATTGGAAGTGTCTTCAATATCTTATTTTCAGATTAAATTTTTTTCATTCCCATGTGAAGATATTTGCTATTATTTAACAGTATTACTCATGGTGTTCTATAAAATAACCTCTTTTCATGATTTCAATTTGTTTAAAAAAAAAGTCAATGTAAATTTTTAAATTTCCTGTAGATATTATCTATATTCATTTCAAGGGTTTTTCCCTTCTAACTTCTGACTTCCTGATTTTATGCTTAAATTCATAAATTATATTCTAAGATAAAGTTAATTTGTCAATGAACACTGGATCCACTGGCACATGTCAATCCCTCAGTCTAACTAGAGAGATTTTATTTCCACACAAGTATCAAAGAAAAGTGGTTCTAATATTCTAATCTGTTGGAAAATGGTGTTAGTAAAAGAAAGCTATACATTTTGTTTATTTTAATTTCAAATGTGCTTCTCTGCTTTCTTCACATTTTCTTTCAACTCTGAAATAGTATCATGAATTCGTGGATAAACAAGTCTTTGAAGAAAGCTGCATGGAAGTTGCCACCATTAACTGTCCTTCAAGTCACAGCCCATCTCTCTCTTCACAACAAGGAGTCACCAGCACTTGCTGTTCACATTGACACAAAAAACTTTCTGCATCCGAAATGCCGACGTATCTGGGAGTCATGGAGGCAGCCTGCAGGAACTCAGCATGATTCCAATCCGGTGTGTGGACAGAACTCCTCTATCTAACAGGTACCTGGATGAATCTACTGGTTCACAGGCTCTGTCCCTGCTGTCACATTGCCACCTATGAGCAGGGAAGTCCTAGCTCCTAGGGCTGAGAAAGGAACAAAACTGTGCAGCAGGTAGAAGGAGTCCACTGGCATATCCCTTGGGGTCAAAAATAGTAATTATGTTAGTATTAACAACAGGAAGAAGAAAAGATGACTAACAATGTTTTTATTGCTTCAACTCTACAATTTTTTGTTTGAGCAAGGACCTCTATACCCAGGAGCCCCATATGTCAACTCAAAGAGCCTGAAATGACAGTCAAAACTACTAAAAAAGACAAGTGAAACCGACATCGATATGATTGAAAGTTATTCAATAGTACCTAAAATATACTAACATATTCAATGGAACAGTGAAAATTAAAACTATGCCTACACAAATCTTTTCTTAACCTATACTTTTGATCCAAAATATGTTTTTTGGCCACATAAAATACAAAAATCAATCTGATATCAAAAAGATAAGTTAAATTCTAAAATTGTTTACCAGTTAATTTATGGAAAATTTATGTGAAACTTTTACACTGACATTTTCCCTTTACTTTTCATTATTTACTTTTTTTAACCATAAATGTCTAATAAAAAGTAATATATTTAAATTATACATTAAAAAGATCAACTTCTGCCAAAATGTTTTTTTACTTCATTCTTTTATTTGAAGAGCATATATTATTAGAGTGACCCTCTATAAGTTCAGTCTTGCTTCTTTGTTGGCATTTAAGAAGCTATGTTGAAAACCAAGATGAGATTTTGAATTCAGACTACGTTGATTTATAAAAATTGGACCACAATTTTAAAATTTAGGACAATGAAGAATTTTTATCTTTAAGATATTTTACATCTATCATAAAACAAAGTAGAAAATGGTGACAGTTTTAAGAAGAAAATATTATGACATAAACATTTTAGTCATTTTCCATGAAAATAGTTTCAATTCCTGTTTATACTCTTCTTGATCCTTCTCCTCCTTCTCCCAAAGAGTATAACATACTGGTTAAAAATATATTTTGAGAAAACCTTCAATTACTAAATGGGAACAGCTAACTTTTTTGGCTTCTTAAGATATGATCATCACTAAATTGAGGGTTTATTTGCATTATGTACTTCGAAAAGACATAATGATGAAAGGAGTTTGTGGACAAAGGAATTGAGAAATCACATGAAATATCAAACTCTGAGTTTCTATCTTAAAGTTATTTTACTTTGCTCAGTTCAGGTTGTCCAGATCTTACCTGGTCCTTTTTCTTTCTTACATTTATAATGCAGTTTGTTTGAGAAACAGTTGAGCTGGCTTTAAGAATTGTCTTTAACGTTAATGAACTTGTTAATGTTCAAGATACTATACATTAAGTTTTGATATTTCATATTAAGTTTTAATGTTTCATTTTTATGTGATAATTTTCCTGAATATTTAAAATTTTACTTACATGCATTAAAATGTACATTTTTCAGCTTTATGAGAAAAATTAAATAAATATCTTCTTTTCTTAAATCTATTTTTTTTCTCATCAGCCAATCCAACTTAAATGCCAAAATGGAAGAGTGTGTTAAACTAAACTGTGAACAACCTTATGTGACTACAGCAATAATAAGCATCCCAACATCTCTAGTAACCACACCAGAAGATGATGACAGGCCAGAATCTCCTGAGTACTCAGGAGGAAATATTGTCAGGGTGTCTGCATTGTAAGACAATTGGATTAGGTTTAAGAGAATTTGAGCCCTGGCTGTGGAAAGAATCTCAAAGTAGATGAAAGAAAAAAAAATATTTTGCAGACTAAGACAGCAAAACAAGAAGGCTGATAGTGAAACAAAAATAAATCTTCTAAACTCGAGGATGTGAATAAAACCACCAATGACATTTCTAGACAGAGTTTGACCTGTTATACAGAGGAATATTCTGTGGCCCTTTGACTTTGTGAATGAGCACAAAACAAATAAAATAAATCTTTGAATAAAAATTTTCCAGTTGAATGAAAAACAAAAAAAATATGAAAAAAGTTTTGATAAAAATTTTTCCTGTTAAAACCATGAACATTGGCTATGACGAAGATTATTACATATGGGAAAAAGACTCATACAACACATTTGTATTGACTGAAGGAAACCATCATAATGCATGCTAGGATTCTTTGGAGCAGTGATCTCGGTTTTCTTATGTTGTCTTCAGAATAGGCATGATAAACCATAATTGTAGAAAGGGGAATTTCTGTACACTTACAACAAGCTGATTGTCCATGGTGGGCTGTGCAAATAAACTCCTTTTAGAACTGCAGCATTTCTCATGGGGATGCTCACTAGTAAATCTGAAGTGTTGAGATAGTTCAGTATTATTGTTTAACCTTGCACCTAGTGACTGTTACAACTGCAATAATTCACTGCACACATGTTGTATCAGGAATCTGGATTTTTTGGTGGTTGTACTTTCCAGATTATAGGTACAGTAAGAGCCATATCCATAGAAAAAGTTATGGTGTTGCAAGGTTTAGGTAAATTTTTAATCCCAAACTACTGTGCCATCCATGTTTTTCAGTAGTATTCTTTGGTCCACTGTATTGCTGTGACCCAGTGCATTCTGTATTTCTAGGGTACCTTTGTATTGGGTTCATTATAATCAGATAAACAGTGTTTATCATCAGTGTTTAGTGTAGTTCAAGTGACTTTCCTACTTTTGTATTCCCCAATAAATTATCTCCTAATTAGATTGTCATCAATCCCCTTGTCAAAAGCTAGAGAGAAGGAGTTGACTTCTATGAATTGTCACTAATGTCTTTGCTGTTTATGGAAAAGCCCAGATACTAGATATATTAGGATGTGTTTCCTGAAGAGACGACTGGGACTAATATCACAGGATCGACGATCTCAGAATCTTATTTGATGTATTATTTATTTTGCTTTAGATCTTGAATACATGTTGAGAATATATAATGTGAATTGGAATGCAGAGATAAATGGGAGTGCTTCATGTCACAGTATTTGATGAAAACATTCGGCCAATGCCATTCATGTAGGGGGCACCAATTTATCTCAGAAAGGTCCTGTGTTTGGCCAGGTGCAGCGTTCTCCACGAAATTGGGAGGACAGGAGCCTGATGATGCAAGATTGATTTCTGTGTACATTTAAGTGAAAAGTCTTTGTACCTTTACATCCTTAAAATAAATCAGTAGACATGAATGCACGAGACAGTGTAAAAAAGTTTTATGTCAAATAAAGTTTTGTTCATTCTGAGCCACCACTGTAAGGAATAAAGCTTAGTTTCTATACATGGAAAGAGTTAATAATTATCCCTCTATTATAGAGATCTTCAAATGCTTATCATAACTTATAAAAATTAATTAATCCAATCATTTTTGGGGTAAAGTCAGAAATTCTTGCTTCCCATTTCTAGAATAGCTTCTAGAACCATGCTGTGCACATAGTAGCTTTTAATAAACATTTGCTGAGTGAAAGTAAGATAAACTACTGTCTCTTGGGAAGAATTGGCTTTATTCCTAGTATGTCTTTTAAAAAGCTACGAATCTTCCAGCAGTGTGAATATTAACAATTATATTAACACCTGCTTCTTGTCACTTCATGCTTCTAGAGAAAATATATAGTGAAACTTCTTTGATGGCATTTATTGAGAACATTTTTTTAAAACTAGACTAAGGAATTACAATCAGGAATACTTAATGTCTTTTGATTCTCAACAAGAAGTTCTATTTTCAAGTTCTTGGTGTTATATCAAGGAAAATGAAGTTAGGTTATTTTAGTTGACAATTCTTCCTCCTCTTTTCATTTATCACTTAACCAAAATATTAATTTATTTATATGTTTGGAAAAGAAAAAAACTTTTTGATGTTTTAGGTGATTTAAAAAATATACTGTGTTGGTGGTGAGTGACTATCGATGGCTGTGTTAAGTGCATCTGTATTGTAAGTGAAATGTAATTATTTCTGTGTACCATATGGAATAAATAAGGTCATTGTTTTGACGATTTTGTTTGAAGTTCATATATCTTATTTCAAAGAATAGCATAATACCTGCATTGTGCTGGAAAAAATAGACCTTTGGAGCATACTTAAATAAAACATGTGCATGCTTGAACAGGACAATGTGGTTGACAGTTGCCCTTTTTCCTTAGACAACATTTCTTTACAAAATATAACACGCACTGCACTCATACCTGGGGGAAGCCTGTGACATGTATGGACTAGAACTCAACACTTAAATTTAGTCTGAACTGGTGGACACAGCAGCCTTACATCAACAGTGGGGATTTAGGAAGAAATTTTAACAGAAAAATTAGGGTCATTTAAGTAAGGCCAGTTCCTGAATCTTATAAACTTCTTCATTACTACCACTTGGATTGGGAAAAACAAACTCTGAGATGGGCATGGTGGCACATGCCTGTTATCCCAGTTGCTGAGGCATGGGGATCTCAAGTTCAAGGCCAGCCTCAGGTAATTTATCGAGGCCCTAAGCAACTTAGCAAGACCCTGTCTCAAAATGAAAAATAAAAAGGGCCTGGGACTGCTCAGTAGTTAAGCACCCCTAGGTTCAATTCCTGCTACCAAAAAATAATGAAAGAAAATAAGTAAAGAAAAAAAATATAAGCTATGAGATAGTAGTTTTGATCAGAATTCCATTAAGTTTTCAAAGGATTTTTTTTTCCTATATACGAAAACAGAGATTTGTCTAGCTATATGTGTGAATATTTAATGTGAATATATATATATATATATATATATATATATATATATTCTAAAAAATGAATATAAGCTTATGTATATGTATGAATAATATATATTCATAGGCTTACATTCATTTTAATAATATGCACATACTGATGGTTTCTTTTTAATATCCTGAGGAGAAAAAGAGCAAGAAAATGTTAAGTGTTTATTAGTAAAAGGAGGAAAAAGACAAAGTAAATCATTTAATAGGAACTGATTTAGCTAGTGCTGTGTATGATTTTTTGAGTAAATAGTTTCTGTATTTTCTTGTTAATTATTTTCCTTTACGGCCTTTGATTTATTGAGGTGTCAATCCTGCATTAAAAAGGTCCAACACACCTGCCTGCTCCTTCAATTTAGTTACAACATTGGCTTGGAAATAGCCTCCAGGAGTGATATTAATCAATGCCAGTAACATTTCTCAAAAGAATATAAAGGGTTCTTGATGTCAGATAGATGATCCGCAGAATCTTCTTAAAAAAAAATAAAGCATGTTCTCTTGAATAGGATGTTATTAGGGTATTTGTTTTATTAACACACAAGTACAACATTGTTTATTGCACTGTGTAAATATCATCAGAATTTTCAACATAATTGTGTAGGCACACCAGTTATTTTTAAAATGAGGGTTTAAACTGACTTTACCTCATCTAATTGTGTTTGAGACAGTAAAAGTTTCTCCAAAGAGTTAATTTTTGAACAAGTTAGCCTAAGACAATTATAAAACTTATTTTGTTGTCAAAGGTTTTCTGTTTGAAATACTGTGGGATCCATGGCTGCTAATGGTTGGTTTGTCATGTGGCCTTTACCCTCTTTTCTACTGAACACTAATTATTTCTTTGGCAGGCGCCTCTTGTTCCTCACCATTTTTAACTATGGTTTCTCTGTGGAAGTCCATTAGGTACCCACTGTGTATTCTACATGAAACTCCATTCATTGAATACTTGGGAAGAGCTAGATGTTGTACCGATGCTAGAGAAACAGAGATTAAGAAACCAGACCAGGTCAGGCACTGTGGCACAAGTCTGTAATCCCAGAGGCTCAGGAGGCCAAGGCAGATGGATTGAGAGTTCAAAGCCAGCATCAGCAAGAGCGAGGTGCTAAGCAACTCAGTGAAACCTTGTCTCTAAATAAAATACAAAATATAGCTGGGGATGTGCCTCAGTGGTCGAGTGCCCCTGAGTTTAATTCCTGGCACCAAAAAAAGAAAAAAGAAACCAGACCAAAACTCCTCAAGGGATTACATAGAAAAATAGCTCAAAGTCCTCTCTGCTTCATCCTGCTACTCACATTTTTACAAGGCAGTGTTCTTTCAGCCATAGTGACAGGCAGTCTTCTGCCTCAGTCTCCTGAAGACATCTCTTCAACAGATGTTATAGGAGGACAGTGTTCTTCAAAGTGTTTTCTCAACTTTTTCCATCATGCTATTCAAATCCTCTTTCTGGTGGCAATAGTTCTATTATTATGGGGGTGAGGAGCCACCACATAAATCTTGGAGGAAAAATAAGAAAGGAAAAACAAAACAAAAAAAGATAAGAGAGGCAAAGCTTTACATGTAAGAGTTGAACATGTTTTTAATAAATGAAAACAAAAACTAACCTTTACCAAGTATGAACTCCACCATTCCTACTGCAATGTGAGAGAAAGTGAAGAAAGCTGTTAAAATAGTTTTGCAGGAGTAACAATGCATCTGTGAATCCTAACATCACAAGCTCTATTGAAATATCTGAAAGAATGAGTCAACAAAGTAGTACATCTGAGAAGAAAGGTAAGTTTCTTTCTTATCAGGAGCACTCACCACAAAGTAGGCTTTAGGGGTTTATGTCAATTCCAAAACATGGGAATGGTTGAAGGAGGATATTGAATGAATGTGCTAAAGATCTAGAGAGAGATTTGGAGCAACCCTGAATGACAATGATAAACCTCTTGACAAGGGATACAAAGGAGGAGATTCTAATTGACAGTTAAACATTTTAAAATATGGCTTAAATCTTTTTAATTGCCTTCTTAGAACTGTGAGTGGCAACACCAAAAGGTAGATTAACCTATTATCAATTTTTAATAATCATTCACTATTAGATTGCTCAGATATCTCTGAGACTCCCTGTACAACAGAGAACAGGACCCTAACACAGCAGAATAAGAAACTAGGGCTAAGAAATGATAAAAAGAAATACAAAGAATTGATGTTGAATGGACCATGAATTGAGTAAATGAACCTGTTTAATTTCCCAATCAGAGATACCTGCTTGGAGAGACAGAAGACGTTATAGACTTTATATAAGAAGATATAAACAGGGATGGGGTTGTAGCTCAGTGGTAGAGTGCTTGCCTCATATTCGTGAGGTCCTGCATTTGATCCTTAGCACCACATAAGAATAAATATAGAAAAATAAAGATATTGTGTCCATCTACAATCAAAAAGGTATTAAGAATTTTTTTAAAATAACCTTTTAAAAGTAAAAATATTATGTACATCACAATTTTACATAGGACTGAATCTAAATTTATAATAGTGTCATCCTCAGTTAACCTGATAAGAAATCAATGTGCAAACCATAGAATTAAAATCCTAATGCATCCTTTTCAGTATGCAGTTTCTTCAATACATTCACAGTGAGCACAAAATAATGATGATTAAAATAACCATGAAAAGATAAAAACAATAATAATTCCTGCTAACTTCATTGGGTCTTAAATATATGCCAGACACTGTAATAATCACTTTACATGTACCATTCCATTAGGTAATTGTATTCCACATTTACTTTTGAGAAAACTTTAACACTGAAAAATAATGACTCTGGATTTTCCTAATTTAGATAATAAAACATTTTAAATGAAATCCTGTATTTAGGTGATAGAATTCTATTGTATAAAAATGTTGATGTTATTGCTTCTTGGAGACTAGAACAGAAATTAAAGGAAATGTTGGGAGACCCAGAGGGAGGCTGGTTATAGTTATAATCTAGTGGTTGCAAAGTCATTACAAAAGACAATCAGTTTGTCTTCCCATTTGGTCCATAATTTCTTTCTTAACTTGAAAAATGTGCTAATAATTTCATGGTTAACTATTGGTAAGTTAAAATAAAATGGAAAACAACTATGAAATATATTGCTGGTCTAATTGACAAAGATTTTTCCAACACCTCTATCTTGGTACAGCATACACATTTAGTTTGTTTCTTTTTTACAGCAACAGACAGAATTGTGTGTTAGAGTATCCACCCTGTCTCACTCCCCTATCTAAACAAAGCCTGCAAAACCTTTCAAAGTTGAAGGTCAGGGCTATAGTTTAAGCTTGTATATCTAATTGACTCACAGTTCAACTCCTAGAGGCTAATGATAATGGAACAGAAATGCTTTGGAATTAATGTCAGTAATCATAATTCTTACCCTTCATTATCTTTTGTATCTGTCTAAATTTTTGCAGACAAACATTTCAGAAAGTGACAGTAAAATGTCTATTGGCATTTAATACCACGTGCAAAATAAGGTGCAGAGAGATTCAAATTGGAAAAATAACTTCACAATTCAGTATTTCAAATTAATATGGTACACTTACAAAGATTCCTGGATTTTTTCATCCTCATAAAGAATTCCAATTTTTTTTCTGTCTGTCATAGTTTTTATTTGTACTCCCCAAAATAAAAAGCTTCAATAAAGGTGTAAATACCAACATTTGCTTTATATGGAACTGTAGAAAATTTAATGTATCTTTTAAAATAGTACTTGGGATATAACTACTTTCCATAAAACTTCTTCTTTGGGTTTCATTTGCTTGTTTTATGCTCCAAAATAACTCTGCTCTATTAATAATATCTCTTTACCTTCCACTTCAGTCTTCCCCTTTCTACGACTTGAATACTAAATGTGTTATTCACTGAATTAATTTTATATACAAAACTTCTTTTACATGAAAAATTAAACTGTAAAACACAAATGTATTACATACAGCTCATTATTGTCAAATCCTGATAATAAATTACAAAAGTTTTATATTTTATTTAATTTTATATGATAAGTTCTAATTTTTAAGAATTATTATAAAATAATACAACTTCTCCAAATTGCCTTATGGGAGGATTAAAAACTCTTTTTCTGGGTGTTTTTATTCTCTCCCAAGCTAGGACTACATAGCTTGTAAATTAATTTAAAAATCGCACCACACTATGAATAAGGGGCATGTTTTTATATAACAGACTGTTCCACTATCTAAAATGAAATGTGCTTATTTATCCAAATGCGCAAGAGCTAACTAATGAGAGTGAGAAAGCCATGAGTGACTGGAAGAACTGAGAACCAGATATCATTTGGGAGACATGAAGTTTGGAAGACCAGAAGAATTCAACATCGTGTAAGTTTTTTTAACTAGTTTACCTAGAATTCACTTTATTGGTAAAGACTATGAGAATATAATTATATTTTAATGCAATTATTTTCTATTAGATATAAACTTGTGAGTTTTGAAGGGTTAACCAAAATTAATTCAGGACATTCTCCCTATCATATACATCCACAAATTATAAGTATTTCAATTTAAATGTATCCTCAATGCTAAAATGATAATAATGAACTAAATTAGAAGAGTAAGAATAAGACCACAATTTTAAAAGTGAGGATATCTTCAGTTTCTGTGGAGTATTCCTAATTCTAATAAAATATTTTTATAATTTTTCCTGACTGTAGTAAAAATTTAAACTAAAATGAGCTTTAGAATCACTAGCATTTGTGTTCAATTTGTCACATTTCTCCGTGTCTTCTCATAAATAAGAGGAAAATATATTCAATGCCCAAAATGTATCCTAAAATCTCAGCCCTAACAAATGCTTTTTCTTAATATAAGAGAAAACCAAACAAGCTAACTTAAACACCCAGTGCATTTACAGGTAAAGCAATACAATAAAAACACAAATTCTTGGGTAATTTCTTCTATTCTATTTGTGTTTGCAATCATAAATTGTCATAAAATTTATGTAGATGTTTTGCAATTAATTATCTTTATTGTATCTCTGTTATGGTGTGGTTATGTGTTGTCCCCCAAAATCTCATGTGGGAGACGACTCAAGGATGTTCAGAGGTGAAATGTTTAGATGATGAGAGTTGTGACCTGATGAGGGCATTAATCCACTGATATGGATTAACTGGTAGGTAGGTAGGGTGTGACTAGAGAAGACAGGTCTCAGGGCTGTGACTTGGCAGTTTACACTTTGTCCCTGGCAAGCAAAGCACTCTGTTTCTTCATTGCTATGTCCTGAGCTGTTGTCCTCTGCCACAGCCTTCTGCCATAATGTCCTGCCTCATCTTGGGCTCAGAGCTATGGAACTGGCTGACCATGGACTGAACTTCTGAAAATATGAGCCCCAAATAAACATATCCTCCTCTACATTGTTTTTATGAGGCATTTTTGTCATGGTGATGCCAGATCTGACTAAACCCTCTCAAATCAAACTTATGAGAGAAATTTTGAGAAAAGAGTGTCCACATGGATGTGCTCATATACACACACCACACACAGGTTTGAAGATAGGCAGAATGTGAAGTTCTATCTATCTTAACCCCTGTTGAAACAAAGTTTGAAAGAAATCCTGAACAAAAAATTTTCTTTCCCAGTGATCACTAGAACTTCAAGTTGTTTTTTTTTCTTTTTGTTGATTGCAGAAATGTATAATGTAGAAATATATAGGCTTTTAAATAAATCTTCCTAAAGGAAATCATCAGAAGTAGCATTCTTGGCATTTCCATAGAGCATTATCTGTTTCTAAACTTAAATACTGTAGAATAACTGAACTCACACTAGCACAAGGAAGAAAAAGGTAAGCTATTAGTTGGTGATTTGTGGCACTCACATGGGTAAGAAAAACTCATTGTTTATTCACTTACAAATTTATTAAAAACCTATGCTTCTTTAGGATACTTTAAGAAAAGCAACAGAGGGACTGGGGTTGTGGTTCTGTGGCAGAGCACTTGCCTAGCATGTGCAGGTTGCTGGGTTCGATCCTCAGCATCACATATAAATAAGTAAGTAAAATAAAGTTATTGCATCCAACTACAACTGAAAAAAAAAGAAGAAAAAGAAACAGATTTTTTCTTAAAATACAATTCGTTTCTTAGGTAAATTTGTTTTAGACCTAAACATAACTGTGTCTGATGGGGCGGTTGTCAAAAAGCTATCTTCTTTTTTGATCATGACCTTAAAGGGGATACCAAGAATTTTAAATTCTTGTTTTCAAACTATATGTTTGAGCTTCTAATCTATTTTCCTTTTTCTCCAAAGGACTAAGCTGATGTCTTTGGCTTTGTAATTTATAAAGATCCCAGATGTATACAAACCCATATCCTCCGGTTCATACTAATCATTATACCTACCACATGAAGAACTTGGACACTCCAAGAAAAAGGAGGCAAAACTTCCTCACACGATGCAATGCTCAGTGTACCCTGTATATTTAACAGTGAGGTGCAGCTTTCCCTAAGGGACAGCATAATGCCTGCAGCTTAAAATTACACAAATTCCAAGAGATTTTCTAAAAGCAAAGAGATCCTTTTTTAAGGAATGACAATTGCATGGTACTTCGACTATGGTTAAAACAGTACACCAAAAGGTCATAATGAAATGCAAGCTGTGAAATAGGTGTATTCATTCATTTTCTTTGTGAGTTCATTGTACATTTCTGGCACTGTGCTAAGTGAATGATAGCAAGATCCAGTTTTCTGTGATATTTGCTATTTACTTATTTACATGGACCCTAAACAGGCAGAAATATAATTAAACAACCCAAGTTTAGAGTAAGATGCAATTGACAAGAGACCACTTAAACTTAATGAATCTCCAGAGAAATATAAATATTGAGAGAGAGGATGTCTGTGGTCTCTTGAGTATTCTCCAGGGTGCTCTCTATTCTATTCTATCTAAACTACCTATCAATCAGAATGGCTTGTGTAGACAAGAGCATACCAGATACACACCATTGTGCACAAACACACACACACACACACGCAATTCACACAGACACATTCTCAGACACACACACTAATACAGTAATACACACAGCATGCACATAACACACGTATACATGCAAACACCCACCTACACACACACACACACACACACACGGTGTATACTAATGATGAAGATTAATGTGGGTGGAAAGTTCGCAGAGACAAGGGACAGATAAAAGATTGTAAATCTGCCCAAAGTGTTGAGATTTATTGTTCTAAGTGAAATAAAAAGCCACATGGAATTTTAAATGGCAGAGTAAAATGAACTGACAACATTTTCACAATACCACCACTGCTGTAATGAAAAATAGTTACAGGAACTAGGAAGAAAAAAGGAAGAAAGAAAGGGAGGAAAAAAGAAGAAAAGGAGGGAGGAAGGGAGAAGTGGAAGGAGAGAATCAGGAAAAAGGCTCTCTTTAGGCTATTACAGTAGTCCAGGTGAGAAAGAAAGTTAGGTTGGGCCAGAGTGGTGGCAATGGAGGTGGAGAGAGTTTGGTAGATTCGGGCAAAATATTTATAAAGAAGTGATGACAAGACTTGCTCAGGGATTAGATATGTAATAAGAAGAGTTTAAACATGGGGGTAGATTTACTAAAAATGATAAGGCCAGGAAAGAAGTGGAAGGAACCGAGAGTTCTCTGTTAGCCATGGTACATTTTAAATTGATGCCATCTGTGTGGAGATGTCAAGGAGCAGCTGGATATATAAAATGGAAATTGAAAGGAGAGATCAGGGATGAAGTTAGAAATATGAGAGTGATGGAGTAGAGACTGGTATATAAAGCACAGTTTGGGATGAAGTTGTAAGGTAAAAGTGTCCATAAAGTTGAGGCTGAGCAGCTGGGAAAGTCCAGCCTTCCAAGGCCTGCAGAGGAGGGGGTGGCTGCAAAGAAAATAGAAGGAACTATCAATGAAATAGCAAGAGAGCTTTTATCTGTTTTTATCAGTTTTACCAGCATGTGAACCCTCTGAAAAGAAATAAATTCACTTTATGTGCTTTCTCTTACAAAAGTTGAGCATTTGGTCAAAGCAAGGTTGTAAAGCCATGTCCACAAATTCTTGGATATTCCTTGATCCAAGAAATGCAACCCAATTTCCCTTCCATTGTATGTGGGTTACATTTAATGACTCACTTATAATTCACTGGATATGGCAGTAGAATGACACATTACTCTAGATTCCATTATAAAAAGACTGCAGCTTCCATCTCAGAAGCTCTTCCTTGCTCTGCCTTGCTCTCCAGTATCATTTGCTCTGAGGGGAGCAAGGTGCTCTATAGATAAATGTTCTGTGTAGAGAAGAGTTGAGGGTGCTAACAGCCAAGATCAACTTTCTCACCATGTGAGTGAACTAACCCCGAAGTGGATCTGTTAGACTCTCAATGACCACAGCCCCATTCCACATGTTCCCTACACCTTCCTTACAATCCCGAGTCAGAGACTTCTAGTCAAATGGCTGTCAGAAAGTTTGAGATAATGTGTGTTGTTTGATGCTTTTAAGTTTTGGGGGTGATATGTTAGGAAGCAGTAGATGATGAATTTATCAGTATATCAAAAGCAGAAAATGTCATATAACTTTGTATAAAAAAGCCTTCCCCACTCTACTTAGTGCTTTACTCCTAAAAGAAAAAAAATCTGGCTATATATTAAGAGAGACTGGTATTGATCTGACCTTTTTCTATACAAAATGAGAGCTTTTGGTATGGATACATGTGTGGTTAACATCTTCCACAATCAGCTACTTTAGTCAAAGCAGACAAACTTCATTAGTTTTATGGTAATGAAACAACCATTACTAGAGGTCATTTCTAATGAATTATGAAATTGATAAAAAAAATTACAAGAGGGGATTACCTTAGATTTTCTCCCTTGCTCCCTGGAATTATAAGGTTAAGATCAAGAGAACATGTAGAGAAAAAGAATGAAGAATCTATGAAGTGTCAAAGAGAGGTACTGGAGGCCAGGCTCTATCACCTGCCTGTGAGACCTTGGAACTGTATCCAGCCTGTTAGGCCTTGGCGTCTGCACCTAATGATGAAGTTCTACATTGCATGTGAATGAGAGGGTTAAATAAAAACAGGCCTCGTTAAAGTCCTTTGAACTTCCAAAGCTTTAGGACCATCACCCAGGTTGTCTTGGTCCATTCCTTCCCTTAGGGAACTTGGTAGGGGAAAGTGGGTGGAGCCCAGTGGTTCAGTTTGTGGAGAGAATGTATTTACTCAGGCATTCCTAAATGTCCCCTTTTCAAATTACTGTCATACTGTATGAACTCAGCGCATCTGAGTCCAAACCTCACTCTACTACCTAGGTATCTCCATCTAGCTGATTTGCCTGATCAGTTATTATTCTATTATTATTAATAATATAAGTGATTATTAAGAGCTGGGCCTTTCTCCTCTTTGATGATTCTTGGTTTAAACTCTTTCTGAATTAAAGATACAAAAAATCCCATAAAATATATGAACCCGAATCAGGATAGGTAGCATTTTTCACTTCAGTAGCTCCTCTCATTTCACTCTATTGCAACCACTGAAAAGGACAATACTAATCACAGCTGCCATTGTAAGATGATCAAGGTAGAGGTGACTTTCTGACATAGAACTCACGCTTTGAGAAACCCTTTGCAAGTGAAAAGTGTTAAACAAAACATATGTGCTCAGTGTTAATTATTGAGATAACTTTAATGGTAGACTATAATTTTTCCATTCTTGTGCTTCTTCCCCTCCCTACTTTTAGTATACATTAGGAAGAAGGAAGCTCAGGAATCTGCAGGTTTCCAGAAAGAGCTGATTAAAATTATCAGGCTGGCCTAACTAGTCATCAAAAAAACCCACATAATTAGGATCTATTCATAAATAATTAATTGAGAAACAAATTTATTTATTTGTTTTCATTTCCCTTTGTTTTTGTCTTCCTAGAAATTTGTGTTTCTGTGTGTGTGTGTGTGTGTGTGTGTGTGTGTGTGTGTGTGTGTATGTGTGTGTGTTTGTTTTGGTGGAAATCAAACTCAGGGTCTCATCATTTTACTCAAATGCTGTATCACTGAGCTATACTCAGTGGCAAATCACCTTTTTTTAAAAAAACAATCTTTGCAAGGGTATTTATTTTTAAAATGACTTTTTCAAATTTCAGCAAATTTTGTAATATGATCTGTATTATGAGCATATTTAGTTATAACTGTTAGATTCATTGATTGTTTAAGATGGTAAAATATTTTAATATGAAATATTTCGAAAACACAGAAAAGTCAAAGAATAAACAAACATTTGTGTTCACACCATCAAGATCCAACAAAGTTACTGCCTTTGTTTCAGATATGTCTATTATTTTCAGAAATTGGTTAGAATCATAATTATAACCAAAGCTTTTCTGATCCCAGTTCCCCATTCTCCCTTTTGCACACTTTGTCCTGAAATTTCTATGTTATAATTTTCATGTATGTCTTATTATTTGTTCTATGCACGTATGTATACAAATTGAATGAAGTTGAATTTCAGAACATCTTTGGTATATTATAGATAAAGGGATTTAAAGACTTGGGGAAATAGAAATCTGGAGTGAGTTTATCATGTAGACTGAAGAAAAAATATACACTTAAAAATTAAATTCTCACTCCCTGTAGAAGACCTTATCTCTGGGCACTAAATTTGGGGGCTTTCTATCCTCACAGTTTTTCAAACTTCAGCAAATTTGAGAAACCAAACAATTCTCAGTGTGCACTGTCAGGGTACCATTTACCTCAATGTGGTTGAAGTTAGCATTAGTCTTACAAGTGAGGGCCTTGGTCCCACAAACCACCCTACTTCAGATGCCAGTCACCAGGCCAGGATGTGACACATGCTTATAAGTCAGGGTTACCCACAATGCCCTCCTATGGCTTATAGAACTCAGGTAAACACTTTTCTTCTGTTTAATTGTTTATTATAAAGGGTCTCACAAATAACATAGATGTTCAGCTGGATGGAAGACTCAAAGGGCAAGATATGGGAGAAGAGCAGAGCTCCCATGCCTTCTCTCAGTGCACACCCTCAAGGCACCTTGAATATTCAGCAATCCAGAGGCTCCCCCAACTCAATAGTTGGGCATTTCTATGGAGGCTTCCTTATGTGAAATAATTGATTAAGTCATCAAGTGATGTTGATGAACTCAGCCTTCAGCCTTGTGCCCTCCCCTGGAGGATACAGAGAGGTAAGAGAGAAACTGCCAATTCTGATCACCTGGTTACCTCCCCTGACAACTAGCCTCCCATATAGCTATCCAGGAGCCTTTGGCTCTTAGTCATCTCAATAGCATACAAAAAGAAAACACTTCGGTGATGCCAAGGATTTGAGGAGTTATGTGCCAGGAACAAGGGCCAAGACCAACTATTAGAACAAAAGATTCTTCTAGTGACTCTATCTATGAGGGTATTAGGAGCTCTGTCTCAGAAACTAGGGTCCAAGACTAATATATATTTCTTATTGTAGTTACCCACTTACCCACCCTTGGATATGCCCAGAGAACACTCTTTTCAGCAGTACATTGAGAAATTTACTTGAAAGGAAAGAGCCAACATCTTCGAAAAGCTTAATATATTTCAGGGCAGTAATGATACTTAGAGATCATTCCTTCAAAATGGGCTCAGTGATTTCCCAATTTTCAGGGACACCTATAGGTGATTATCAGAATAGGCAGCATGACTATAGCACTAACCAAAATAGCTCTACCCACAGATATAACTACTAGCAGTTAATTAATTATGATATTCCTACATATTTGGACTATCATATTTTTTAAAAAAGCAAGAAACTTTTTTTTGTGAGCAGTCTTAACTTATCAATACAGTAGAGAATCACAACTTACTCAGTTCCAAGAATTGAGTCACTTCACCGACAAGAGATCCTCAATTAAAGGTAGGACAGATAGCCTCAAGAATATCCCCAACACACTACCACAATAAGGACATTTAAGTCTTATTCTTTGAATTCCAGTGAAAGTCATTATCTCTTGTAGCTGTGTATAGAATATGGCAAATAGATTCTTCACAGATGATTAGACTAATTTGGAGCTTAACACAACTTCCCATAGTTCCCATGGCAGGATGGTGTCAGTATGGTCCTGAGAGTGGGTGTGTGGTCCTGAGAAAGTAATAGCTCTATGTTATAAGGCAGAAGGAGTAAGAGTCACTCTTGCAGTAGACTGAGGGGGTTTGTAAACACACCTATGATTAGCTAAGAGGTCTGTGGATGCAAACACTACATTCAACAATGGGAAGCAAACTCACTTTAGCTCTTGGATCTATGGAGTAAGGGCAGTTAGGTATGAACTTCCAAGTGAAAGTTTCTATATTAGCCCCTCCATTTAATAATTACAAAATCAAAATAATATTTCAGAGATCAAATTTGAAAAATTAGAAATATGTCATCTCTCCATTTAACTATGTAACTATGCCACAAAAGATAGATCTTGGGGTGGGGATGTGGCTCAAGTGGTAGTGCACTTGCCTGGCATGTGTGCAGCCTGGGTTCAATCCTCATCGCCACATACAAAGATGTTGTGTCTGCCAAAAACTAAAAAATAAATACTAAAAAATTATATCTCTCTCCCTCTTTAAAAAAAAAAAGAGATCTTACAGAATTATGCAGATTAACATAAATTTAATCACCTATAAGTGGGTGATGTTGCCTTGCACAGTTATTCAAGATATTGTCTCCTGCTAAAAGCCTGGTATGCCACTAGTAAATTTGTCAAATGCCTTTTCTCAAGACCACATAAAAACTTGCTTTATATGTCAGAGAAAGTTTTGGGGGTTCCCTCTATAAACTCAGGGATTTTGACAACTCTGGTTCTTTGTCATAACCAAATTCCAGGAATGTGGATCATCTAACCAGCCCACCACTGGGATGTTAGGCCACTGTTCTGGTAACATCATTGTAGTTGCATCTGGAGTTAAATGTGTAGGAATATCATTACACTACTACTGAACCCCTGTAAGTTGTCATTCACCATGATAAATATTATACCTTTCATTCAATGTACATTCTCCTTTTCTCTATTTTGTCCCTTTACTTGAAAAAAATTATCTCTGGCCTCACAGTTTGACTCATTTGCCTTGCTTTACAGGATCTGCTCCTTTTTTCCCCTTAAGTTTCTGGTCATTTCTTTTCTACGTCTTTTACTGGTTTGATTTACTCTCCAACACACACACACACACACACACACACACACACACACACACACACATACACACACACACACACAGTATCTCTTTCTCAGTCATTATTCATATCATGTTCACATGGAAGATGCTTTAGTCTCAGGATTCAAGAACATTGCCAGTTAGGAATTTTTTGTAGAATGGGATTCAGTACAAGAAATTATAAGAGTAGATGCCTATAGGACTGCTGGAAGAAAATGTTAGTCTAGAAGATAGTCAGAGTAAAAATTAGAGCGCCCAGCAGGGAAGACAGCAGAGAGAACTCAAGACTGTAGCTGCCCCAGGGAGAAGTAAGTACTGAGCCTTCTGAACTCCATGAAAGGGCCTCCTGTTAGAACAATATATCCTGAAATCACCCAAGGAAAAAATCTGAAAAATTGGATTCCAGCTTTCTTTCCTATGAAACATGACAGAATGAGGTGATAGGCAGGAACACTGGTGAGTTAACAAAAGACAACCCAATTGTCCCTGTGGATCTAAACCCACTACCATAGTAACCTAAGCCTCTAACTTCAAAAAACGAATTATCCTGTCTTGGCCAAAATGTTATCCAATGTGAATCCAAACCAAAATATTACCTCCCAACTCTTCTTTTGTCAATAGGGCTGTGTTGCCCAGAATGTTTATCATACATTTATTTATTTGTTTGTTTGTTTAGGTATAGAAGCTAGAACTTAGAGGGCTTTTCCCCTGAGCTACATCCCTAGCCCTTTTTATTTATTTTTATTTTGAGACAGCATCTGGCTAAGTTGCTCAGGCTGTCCACAAATTTGTAATACTTCTGCATCGGCCTTCTGAGTCGCTGGGATTACAGGGGTGTACCACCACAGCTGTTGTCTTGGACTTTTAAATCTCTGAGTTAAACTTGATTTTTTCTTCTTCATAAACTGCAAGTCTCTGGGTATCCTACTTTGTTGTTTGGCTTCTTCCTTCTCAATAATACTGCCTCCATAACAGTTCAAGTTATGATTATCAATTTAACCCAAGTTAAACCAAAGTGAGTAGTTTACCACAGTGCACGGCACACCGTAAGCTCTCAGGAAGCATGACCACGGGAGGCAGATTCTAGACGTGCACGGTGAGGGGCTAGATACTTCAAAGCCCCTCCACCTGTCTGGTCAAGTTCTAGAGGCTGCTATGGCCCTTTCACTCAGGCACTGGGAAACACGCACACATACACCCTCTTCTACTGTCCCTCTTCGAGCATGTGGCCACGTCCTCTCTCGACACAAGTGGGGACTTCGCCAGTGCAGTGCTGAATGAAAGGCCCAGTCAGCACCACGGGCAGGCTGTGTATATGCCCCAGAAGACAAATTTGGCTACAGTCTCAGGAATACTTACTTCAGTATGAAAGTAAATAAAAGAAGCACGAGAGTCCTAAATGGGTTGTGGGGACAAGTAAGGCCCTCCAACAGGAGACAGTGGCAGCTGCTGTTCTGGCTCCTGCCAGGGTCTGCCTGCTCCAGACTGTCAGGTCTCCTAGTCAAACGTGCTTTCCTCCAGCCAGACCCCCTTCCCACCTCTGCCTTCTAAGTAGTGAGGCAGCATTCTGCTTCAGGGTCTAGGGAGCTAGGCGACCTTGCGCAGATGGCCTAGGCTCTCTGTAAGACAGGGCTAGCAATACCCTCTCTCTCATGTGGCTACATAAATTCACCTGGACCATGTGCACACAGCAGCACCTGGCACTGTGACAGCCACTGCGTTTCGCTCAGGGTCGGGCAGCCCTCTCAGCAGGGCTCTGCTGAAGGGGTTCTAATCTGGCTTCAAATCCCCAGCTCCACACTGTGGATATATCATTATAGAAATCCTTTTCTAATCTAATCCTTGTCACTATAGTTTTAAAAATATAAATCTCTTCTTCAAAGGCTTTGGGTATAAAATGAGGCTTGAGAAGAATCTGCATGGAAAAGAGCAAGAATAGCCAAGTGAGGATGCTGGGCCTCCTAGATGGCTGTCTGGCCCCTCAGCTCAGAGGCTCACAGCCAGGATGTTTCTCTATGACAAGCCCTTCAACATGTCCCACTCTGCAACCCTCTCCTTAATGCTCACTTGGTGCCCCTCTGAGCCTAGAGCTGGCCTGGGGTCTGTGAGCTGTACAACTCCTATGTCCCTGATGCATGAACAGAGCCTGGCCATGCATGGCAAGCCCTGCCAGCTGGCTGCCTGGGATTTCATGGGACAACACAGGCAACACTCACTAGGGACACTTCTCATGTAGATCCAAGAGACAGAGGTCACTTGTCTTAAACATTCCCAAGAAATATATAAATAAATGTAGGTGGTTTTGCATGAGTTAAATGACAAGAGGAGGACTTCTTGATATAACATTAGAAAACAATTTGGTTCCACTCAGCCTGACCACAGAATACCTGCTAACTAACAAGCTCTTGTATACCTGTATCAAGAGGCAGAAATGAAAATGCACAATGCAAATCATACAAACCATTCTGCAACATGTAACCATTGCTCCTCTGAGTGAAATAATGAATTATTTTAATATAGTATTGGGTTTAATTCATTCTTTTACCCTGAGGAAAAACTCTGAAAGAGTGACTATGAATTATGACCAGTTTGCTGCACCGCTTTCCAATTTAGAAACCAACAGTAGGGTATGGCTTTCTCTTCATTTTCAGAGTTAAGTTTTTTGATAGGATTTGAGTTAGTCACACTGTAAAAAATGGTACTTCGCTATGAGTCCCAATGAGACAGACATTACCTAGACCTTAGCCTATCTCAGGAGCACTGCCTAACCACTCATAGTGACAAAAACATTACCAAGTCCCAGTGGCTTTAGTCACTGATGCCACCACACTGAAATACTCAGAGCTAGTGGGAAGGGTCCCAGGCCATGTGTTTAGTTGATGACTCAGGACAGGAAGGAGTGGAAGGAGGAACTCCCAGTCACAAGGGAGGAAGGGCCGTGCTGCCCTGGGTGTGTGGCACACGCGGAGCCTGAGTAACATGCCTCTGCCTTCCCACGTGTATCTGATGTGAGGTGGGTGTGTGCTGAGCCGAGACTCAGTGCCCGCTCCTGCCACAGGCTCCTCCAGGTGCCACTGCACCCTGCACTTGCCACGATGCTATGGGGTATCCACTCTGATTGGGCTGAAGGCTGATTTTCTTCCCCATATTACAAGATTGCAAGTGACAGGGGGGGATTCCTAACAGACCCTGTCATCAGAGCCCATGTTCTTTTGTCTCTGTGGGACTGTGGCATCAGGTGAGGGCAGATGGCCTCGCTGCCAGCCTTCCTTGTATCCTTCCACACTGCTAGACGCAGCACACCCCCGGGGGCTTTCCCACCCATGTTGCTCACTGCTGCCTACGGGGCCAATGCAAAGTCCTCTCACAGACAACTATGTGTACCTGGCTCTTTCCTTCACAAAAAACAGCGGTGTATGCAAAGACAGTCCAGCCCAGAATTTACAGCCACCCGAACAATGTGTTCTTTCTTAATGAAGAGCCAGGGCTGCACACCTTTGTCTCCAGGAAAGGGGTGTGGTAAGAGCATGATGTCTGGAGGAACACATCTCATCCTTTCCACTAATTAAATCATTTTATGTAAATTGATGAAAAACTACGAGATTTTAAGAAACTTTGCCATCGTTTATCTATAAGAAGGGAACATCTTCCTGTCGGCCCACTGTCTGTGTCCCCTTTCTCCTGATTGTCTATGTGAGAAAGCTCAGGCTCCTCTTTTCTCTCTCGTGCCCCACAATCACTAAGGTACCTGTCTCCATTCTCTCCCTTCAGTGCTGCTCCCTGGAGCCCCCATGCCAGCCTGGATGCATGTGCTGCCTCAGTGAGTCCTCACTGCAGTAGTCTCTAGCCACCTCTACACCTTGCATGCCACAAGGCTCCCAAGGCATGTGTCCTACTGGATGCAGTGAGTTAGGCATGTAAAGAAAGTCAGAGGGTAGACTCTGGACCTGGAGTGTTGCTGGAGAGGAAGATGGGAGTCTCATGGCCTCAAGGCGTCTGGGCTACTTTCTTAGCTCACAATTATTTCTGTCTGTACAGGTCAAAAACAGCCTGCTTATAACTGCAAAGAAAGTAGCTCAGGCAAGCCCTGGGAAGGTCACCGTTAACGATCACTGGGATCAGTTTCATTCTTCCAAGGTGAGGTGGATAAGAGTGTGTCATTCCACACCTGTATGAAAGGTGCTCCAAACAACTGAGGTTCAAGTGTTCAAGAGGCAGACACAGACTGGCCATCCCCTGGGTCTCAGCATGTTGGGGGCTCCAGGGGCTGTATGGATTCCTCTGGAAGCCACCCACGGCACTCTGCTGTGCTAGCCATGTGCGGCCCCACGCACCTAGGCCACAGAACCCACCAGGGACACAGTACAGAATGTGCCGGGTTTGGAGGTGAAACTTACGGCCCAGAGCTTGGCTCTGGTGCTCTGCTGGCCCGTGACCCTGGGCAGGGGTCAGGAGCTCTCGTGCCTCCTTTTCTTTATCTGTATTATAGTGGCCATTCCTACTTCATTGATCATAGTGAAGACTGAACGAGACAATGTGTGAAAGGCCTGGCAGATGGGCATTCACAGATATGAATAATCACTTTACATGAGAAGACAGCATGCCAGTAGTTACTACTGAGGATCCTGTTTTACCTGTTAGAACAGACCATGGCTTTTACACTGTGCTCAATAGAGTCACTTATCTGCCAACAAATGATTCCCAAGATGCTGCCTGCGTGGCACCTGCATGTGGAGAGGAAGAGAAATAAAGTAGAGCACTGGGGTGGGGCTGGGAGCCAGGCCAGGGAGGCTGGTCAGGGAGGCTCTCTGAAGAGATAACCTCGGAGACCTCAGACATGACAGGAGTGAGAGAAAAGGGCCTTCAGGTGAAGCAACCTGTGGGGGTCCAGGCTGGGTGGAGGCCAGGCTGTCCTCTCTGGACAGGCTTTGGCTGCACTGCTCCTCTGCACAGAGACTAGAAATCTAGACTCACTCCCTATTTGTTAGGGCACTTTGGGAAGACCCTTCCGAATTTTTGCCAAAAGCAGGAGGAGAAGGTGACACCCCACCACCTCTTCATGCCACTATCAAGAGCACTAAGAGGAAAATAAACACTAGAAAGCTCAGAAATCATGAAGGGGCTCTGACTGGCAGACCCTGCTACTGGAGCATGCTGTGTGGGAACTGTGTTCTCCAAGCTGGACAAGGACACTATGACATCAGGGCAACTCCAGGAAGCAGCTGGTAGCACAGGGGGAGGAGCCACAGGCAGACAGTGCTGAGGATGAGCTGCAGAGCACTGGCCCAACCTCTTAGTGTTCTTCTAAACCCACCCAGAGATGACAAAGGAGAGCAGCCAGCCACAGGGAATGGTAACCACACGGAGGTGATCTCAGCAATGAGGTGCTACTTAGCTTTCCCCTCATTACCATAGCATCAGTCACTCCAACAATTACAAAGTACCATTGTGGCAATTACAAAAGACCCATTTAATCTAAAGATGATTTTAATGCTGGTGAAATAACATCTATTATTAGTAAAGTTATCCCAAGGCAATTTCTTTTTCAATTATGCTATTGCAAATTTAAAACACATGTAAAGCATATCAGGAATTAGGAAATCAAGTGGGAATGCATAAAATATATATTTATATTTTTAAAACTTTGGTACAAATATCAGGGAAGGGCATTTAAGATGGCTACTACTCAATGAAATGGTCTTAGGATAACTCATTAAAAATAAATAATGAGGCAGAGAATGGCATTACCATTTGTATTTCTTCTGGGGATAATTCATCTTCACCTTTGCCATCTCTCCAGGTTCCTAATTCAGGCTGTGCTTTGGTCAAAATCTTTTCTGTTAAAAAAACAAAACAAAATAACAACCACAAAGAAAAAGAAAATAGAAGGCCAAATAGTCATGTTAGCATAGTGTCACTGAGGATACAGATGTGTTACAAACAAGAGACTGAATGTTATTTTGCAGCTCTGTCTCTATTTATCCATTGGTCAATATGCAGCAATATTTAGGCCTTAAATTGTGTGGATGTGTGCATGTGTATGTGTG
This sequence comes from Ictidomys tridecemlineatus, assembly GCF_052094955.1. Taxonomy (NCBI): domain Eukaryota; kingdom Metazoa; phylum Chordata; class Mammalia; order Rodentia; family Sciuridae; genus Ictidomys; species Ictidomys tridecemlineatus. The sequence goes on along the minus strand of NW_027526077.1, from coordinate 43,708 downwards.
AGGGTGGGGAAGATAGGGACAGTTGCAATATTGCACTGAATTCAACAGTGGCTACAGACTAAATGGACATTCTTCAGAACCAGTTTTTTTTAGTACATTTCATTTTACAACACACTCTCATGCTAACATCCTCCCTCCACTTTTAAAAGGTTATTCAACATATGAATGCTTTCACTGGGAAAATAAAAAATATATATGAAATTCTGTTCCCCAATCTCATTCCTTTTCTTGAGAGTCACTGCTTTGATGTAGCCTCCTTGACTTTATTTAAGCATATTCACATATAGATATGCAATTCCTTGTATATCTCCCACACCCAGAAATAATACAGTCTTGTGAGTGCAGTGGCTCATTCTTCACAGATATCAATGATATCATACTGTCCTCAAACTTGCTTTTCAGATTTATCAATCTACCTTGGAGATCATTTTGCATCAGTTCAAATAGCTTGACTTCATTCTTTAAACTGCTGCTTAATATTCCATTGTAAGGATACAAGGTTTTCTTTGGTTTTGTTTTGGTTGTTGTTTGTTTTTGCAGTACTGGAGATGGAATCCAGAGCATTTCACATGCTAGGCAAATGATCTACCACTCAGCTACACCCCTATCCCTTTTTATTTTGAGATAGGGTCTCACTAAATTTCCCAGGCTGGCCTCCTACTTGAGATCCTCCTACCTCAACCTCCTGAGTAGCTGTAGGCATAGGTGTCTGACCAGATACAGTTTAGGTCACTGTAACTCCACTGGTAAACCTTCAGTTAGGTCAGTGTTCACTAGTCTAATACTGTATGCCCCTGTGGAGTGTTTCTGCAAGACGGGTGCCTGGCCACAGAACTGCTGAACAGGAGGGTGTACAGAGTTTAATCTAGAGAACTTTTTGATCATGGTTGGTCAAGTGACGGCTCCTTGATGAAGTTTATTGAGAAGGCAGGCTCCTAGAAAGGCCTGCTTTCAGCACAATGCTGGAGAGATCTGCATGGGTTGTACCCAGGGCTTGAGGACAGCAGTGAAAGGGCAGGGGCTACTCCTCCAGGAGGACTGTAAAAAGGTCTCTGCCTCCAAATGTGCCTGTGTGAATCTCAGCAGTACCTCTGAGCTTGCCATCAATTCAAAAGACAATACCATTTCTTTTCCCTTTCTTCCTCAACCTCAGTAAATTTCCTGTAGTTGATCTCAGTCCTAAGAGATGAGCACAAATCCAGGGTCTTCTGACATGAAAAGGACTCATGACAGCAGCAGGCTGGAGACAGCAGACCAGGCATGAAAGATGTGGTTGTCACTGGAAAGAAATCTTCACAAAAATCCTCCACTTCCACCACAACAGTGCAGGAAAACTGTTTTCACCACAACTGTCATCACAGGAAAAATATATTTATAAGGCCTGGCTGAACGCATCCTTACAAACCAAGCTACCATTTCATTGGGATGACATCCTTTGGGCAGGGGAGTTGCACTTTCCATCCATCCTACTCCACCCCTAAGAGCTTGCTGTCTCCTGTCTGTTTTCATTACGGTGCCCATTTCAATTTTTTAAAACAAAAAAAATAAACCTTGTTCATGTCTGAACCAAGCAGTCTAGGTCTTTATAGCACTTTTGATTCCATGGCCATCTGAAGCCTTGTCCTGAACCCTGTAGCTCACTGCATGCCGCACCCAAAGTGGTGTCGAGTTCAGATGCTTGGTCTAGTGTTCAAGGCCTTCTGTGCTTTAGCCCAGCCCACAGTTAACTCCCGTTACTTTTGGGTTCTCCTCATCCATTCTTTCTCTCGGATGCATCCAGGCCAATGGCTGCAAACTGCCTATTTCTCAGGAACCCCCCTCCCCCACCCCAGCTCTAAGCTCTCCCTGCTCACTCCAACACATACTGTGTACATCCAAAGGGCATCTTAGAAGGAGTGCAGGCCACTGTATTGATTCCTTCCCACTCTCCTGAGCTTTAGTGCCAAACCCCACCTCTAGCTGTGCTCACCTCAGGCAGCAAGGCCACCATTCCCCGTCCACCATCTACCTATTGCTCCAACCCCAAGCCTGCAGGCTGTTCACCCCCGGTTGTTCTTATCCTTCACATCTCATGTTCCACTTACCAGATAAGCTCAGGCTCCGAAATGCAGCAAGTGCTTCTCTCACCCCTTTACCATGGCCTCCCCAAAGGCCCACACTACCTTGTGCCTGGGCTGTTGCAAGATTCCTGGCCCATCTGTTTGCCTCTGTGCTAACCCCTCACAGCAGTATCAGGGATTTTAGGAACTAACCCAGACCACATCATGCTCTAGCTTCAAACCCACCAGTGGCTTCTTACCGTGCTTCAACTCAAAGCCTAATTTTGCCACAAAAAACAGTCTTCTGCCCAGCACTGCTTCTCTGCACCCTTGGGGACATCTGATGCTACCTGCTCTTGCACTCTCCCATAGTCCTAGCAGGTGTGAGCTGGTTCTTTACTGGGACTGTCATTTGCATTTCCCTGATTACTAAGGATGCGGAGCACCTCTTCATGTGCTTACTGGCCATTTGAAATTTCTTTTAAGAAACTTAAGATCTTTTGCTGATTTTTAACTAGTTTGTTTTTGTAGTACTGAGTTGTAAAGAGTTCTTTCTATATTCTAGATACAAGCACCTTATCAGATATATAATTTGCAAACACTTCTTCCCATTCTGCGCGTTGTCTTCACTTTTTTGATGAGGTCCTTTGAAGCATGAAAGATTTTAGCCCCAGTGACTACCACTAATCTCCCCACATCCCTGAAAGGTGGGTACTATCATCCCCATTTTAAAAATGGGTGAACTGATATCTGAGTGCTGTCAGTGCTGGAGCTGGGCTCCAGACACCTTCAAAGGGGCACTCTTCATATGCCCTCTGTCTCCAACATGCCAGACAGTGCTCTCCTAAAGGCCAAGAGAGCTGGGTTAGACAGGAGATGGCCTCGTGCCTACATGGACTTTAACCATGAAATGCAGCATTTTTTCACTCTAACCACTTATTTCCTACCCTGCAGAGGCAACTGATTCCTCTCCAAAGTAAGGAAGGCTCGTGGAATGTACCTGCAGGGGGCTTCTGTGAGGGTGACAACCATGCCTGTGAGCACGCGGGCCTGAGCCCCACACCCCACGACAGACCACAACAGAGGAAGCAAAGGTGCCCAGATTCTCCTGGCCCCAGCACCCCTGCCTGCGAGACACGTAGTGTGGATATCTCTGTGCTACGTGCACTAACAGGTGTCCTCTGCATTGGGTACACACAGAATGAAGATGTCCATGACAACAGGATATAAAGTCTAAAAAGTTATGGGGTACCTAGTATCCACAGCGACAGGCAGCACATAAACTCACTCTTGCACCTTGTCCTGCTGGCTTGACTAGCTACAAAAGCCACTGAGATTACACGCTCACCCTGGCAGGACTGGCAGGACGGTGCTGAGAGCACAGGGTTTTTCCTGGAGGGTAGCACTGCCTCCCTCGGCCCTTCAGCAGAGCCCAATCCCCGGGCAGTGTACAGCTCAAGCAGGCCCTTTCATCTGGACCCCAGCTCCCAGGTGACTGGATGGCTCTTTTCAGCCAACTGTGGACAGACAAAACCACGGCCACCTCCCGCCGGCCTTGGCTCCAGCAACCACACACGCAGCTGACAGGGGCTGGGCTGCCGCTTCTGTCCTCTGCACTCTGCCTAGTGCCATGAGGAAGGAATGCAGGGCAAGGCTTGAACTTTAACTCATACCTGGATGCTCTTCAGTGGCAAGTGTTTCTTCAGAGTCTTTTGAAGGATTCTGTGAAACTTTCTCAGAGGATGTGGATTCTCTTGTCTTTGTACTTTGCTCAGGTTCCAGCTTAGATCTAAAAATAAACAATTGTTTGCTGTAAAACCTATGCTACTCTTTTTGACAACAGAAGAGAGTCACTGCCTCATGGACCAATGGCTATCTGGACACACCTCCACAGGGCACCTGTAAAGAGGCATAGGCATTGTTGCCTCAGGCAGGGGCTGTGCACCCTCCGTGTCCCCAGCCACAGCATGGGAACAGCATCAGTAGGAGGCTGAAGTCTGAAATGCCCCCGATGGACACCATACTTAGTGAATGGGCAGTGAAGGCCCTACCTTCAACAAACCCAAAGCCAGATGTTCACTAATCCACTAGTTTTACACTAATTCAAAAGTCTTGCCGAATATGTGTGTGTGTGTACATATATATACAGTAGAAACATAATTTTGACCCATATTATATACCCACATATAAGTAGAACTTAGTTTAACTATAAAAGCACAAGTCTTTAATACCTTCGAGGTGGAACCATCTCTGCACTTCCTTCCTGAACTTCTTCCCACAAGGGGTCTCCTTTTCCACCCAGGGGGCATAGCTACACCTATTCAGAGAGGCTCTCCCTGCTACCCAAGGACCCTGCCACTCCTCTGCACCTGCTTGCTTCCTCCGCAGCAGTGATGAGTCTGTCATGCCTTGTCTTTTATCTGTTGTCTGTGAGAGCAGCTCTTTGCCTTCATGAGTCACGTTTGCTGCTTAGCCCTGGATCCTGGCATTCAGTGCTTGCTGATGGTCTAGATAAGGGTTTCCCAAAGGCCTATGTGCCGAAGGCCTAGTCCCCAGCCCATAAGCACCTTTAAAGGTGAGTCCTAGTGGGAAGTACTCAGGTCACTGATATGCACTTGAAGGGGATATTGGGACCTTGGCCCCTTTCTGTTTGTCTTCACTTCCAGGCTGCCATGAAGTGAACAGACTGCCTTTGCCACCCCAGGCCCAATGCAAGAGGGCTAAGTGACCAATAGACATTTTCTTCTTTTAAGTTGGTTATCTTAAGTATTTTGTCACAGTAATGGAAAACTGATAGTGTTCAGTAAGTACATGTTGAATAAATGGATGCTTTACAAATACCAGTAAATGGCTAATGAGAGAGAAAAACTCTGCTTCCTTTGCTGAGAAGAAGCTTTTTAGAATCCATCCCATTTATTGATTCTTGATTTTACTTCTTATGCTTTACTACAATGACACAGCCATATCAAACAACAGGCCCCGTTATGAAACAACAGGCCTTGTAACAGCTTTATATGACACTGTGAAAATCCCAGGCATAGTGCTAGGAGGGTCTGTGATAAAGTCCATGTTGCCAGGCAGGCTGTAAGTAAGGGAACAATGGAAACATGTGAGGGTGACTTATTAATGCCAGCTAATGTTTACTGGGGGCTTATTATATACTGGCCATTTTTCTAATAAGCACTTACATGGATAAATCTATTCAAATCCAAAACTATCAAAAGAAGGCACTAGTAGTAATGACCTTTTTATAAAGAAGGAAACCGAGGCCTGAGGAAATTTGGACACTCATAAGGGTCATAAAACACACGGCTGGTTTGGGACAGGACCTTAGGGACCTAGCTCTGGAGTCCACACTATGTCAATTCAACGAGGAAAAGAACGTCTGTTTAACAAACATTGATGGAATGAGTATATATTTATAAAGAATAAATAAACTCCAACCCCATTTCACTCCATCAAAAAATTAATCTGACACACACAGTAGACCTAAACAAACCATCAAGTCAAAAAGACTCTAGAAGAAAGCATAAAAGAATATTTTAGTGACCTTTGGGCAGAGAAAGCAAAAATTTCAAAAATCTGGCTTTCTCAAAATCATGTTTCTATTCATCCAAGATATTATTAGGAAAATAGACAAACCACAGAACAGGAAAAATTATTTGTAGCACGTATCTGACCAAGGAATTGTATATACAACAGATAAAGAACTCAGCAAAAGGACAGATAATTCAACAAGAAATGGGTAACATATTGCTAGACATAGGGCACGTCTGTTAATCCCAGTGACTCAGGAAGCTGAGGCAGGGGGGTTGCAAGTTTGAGGCCAGCCCCAGCAACTTAGTGAGATACTCAAAGTTTAAAAACAAACAAGACCGGGGATGTGGTTCAGTGGTATAGCACACGTGGGTTCAATTCCCACAACTACAAAACCAAAACAAAACAAAACAAAAGAACCAAGAAGAAGAAAAAGAAAAAAAGGGGAGGCGAGTGGGTAAGATACTTAAATAGATGCTTCAGGAAAAAATATACAAATGGTCGATAACACACGAAAAGGTGGGACAATGAGAAACCCCCAAGCATTCACTGGGACAGCTTAGGAAACAATCAGCCCCTGATCGTAGTGGGGACCTGAAATGTATGTAAGCACATAATGCTAGAAGGTATGTAAAACAGTGTTACTATTTTGAAAAACTTATGGCAATTTCTTACTAAGTTTAAGAAACATCTCCACATGGCAGAGCAACCCACACTTAGGTATTCATCCCAAAGAAACGAAAAGAGGTATCCACATGAAGGTCTGCAAATGCATGCTCACAACAGCCTTAGTCAAGAAATGGAAGCAACCTGAAGTTGCCCACGTGAGACCCGACAAGCCAGCTGTGGCACACGCCTGCGACGCAGCACCACTGGCAGCAAAGAGGGAGTTCCTGACAAGGGCAGCAGGGACAGACCTAAAAGATGCAGTACGCAAAGAGATCACACAAACAGCTCCAAGGACGAATCTATTTAAGAATAAACGTTCCACATTTGATTTTGTATATAAATATAATTATAAAATTTAACATCTGCTACTTAACAATTTACCTCAGATATTGCTAAAGATAATTTAGTAACCTGACACATTAGCCAATTTTGAAACTAGCTTAAAATAAGACATGTATCAACCAGAATTTTCAGGTTTTTTTTACAGTTACTAAATGACAAATGGCCTAACAGTTCCTAGCCTGTTTTCCCATCTATAAAATGGGGCTGTGAGGGTATCTTTCCTGTCGAATTCCTTGTTTATTTGCAAATGCTTCCTTAGCACAGCCAACAGCCACAGTACTAGCTATTACTGCTACTGTTCTGTGGTTGCACCTGCTGCTATTACTGTGGAAGGAGAAATGGTAGCGGTTTGATAAAGAAAATTTCTTCTGAAGTAATACGCGTCCAGCACACATGGCCACTGGCAAGGTGCAGGCCATCAGAGGAAAAGAAGTGATGAAATCCATTCATGACTCAGAGCTGAGAAGCGGGTGCACTGAGTGATCTGCACAAGTGACTCAGCAGGGTCTTCCAGCGCTGGCGCACTCGCAGCAGATCCCTCGGCTGGCACACCAGTGGAAGGTCAGGAGGAGCCTTGACAGACTGGCAGGGGAGAGGTGTGGGCAGCCTTTTCCTTGGCCCCCGGTGCTCAGCAGATGACCTGCTGCCCTTGCAGACTGCCTTGGTCATCAGGTTCCTCCAGCAGTTCCACAGACCCCCACATCTGGAGGCTGGATCCTTAAGCCATCGGCAGAGAATGACAGATTTAGAAGAGGGCAAGGAGACAACAGAGGGCTTGGTCCTAGCCTGTCATTTATCTGCTGCATGACCTTGCTTCAATCCTCTTGCTCTGAGTTTTCTTCATCTGTAAAACTGAGAAAATGCCACCCTCCTCAAAGGGATGTGGCGAAGATGAAATGAGAAGGGGCCTAGCGTGGAGCCTGGTCCGCAGCAGGCGCGTTCCTAGGGCGCCTCTTGAACTCTCAGCCTCCTTCCCTCTTGGTGAGGTGGCTCACTGAGGCTTTCTCACTCTCACCTCCTGATGGTGAGAGATCTGCTTTTTCCACTTTCACATTGGCCACTCAGAGTGGATACAAAGACTAACACAGATTCCAAAGGTGCCATGTAAAATATAAAGGCTTTATAAACTCTTACTACTACTATTTTAGAGCACAGAAATTATTGGAAGCTTCACAGGGTAAGTGTCACTTAGTTAAGATCTTGAAAAGGGTAAGACTTTGCCAGGGATAGGGGAGAAAGGATCTTCTAGGCATAGAGAATCTAGGTCGAGCTTCTGGGTCACAGGATGGCATTTAACTTTGGATAATTATATGGCTCTTCAGACAGAATAACTTCATATTTGCATTAGCCACATATGAGAGTTCCAGTTGCTCCATGCCCTCCACTTCATATATCATTTTAAATTCATTCATTCTAATGTATGAAATGGTATTTTGTGGTTTTTTAAATTTTCACTATGAAACAACTATATGCAGCAAGGAGGTATAGTACAAAGAACCCTTTTTTTCTGAACCATCAGGGAGTAGGTTGCCAAACTGATGCTTCTTTATTTTTGGCTATTTTTCCCCCAGTACTGGGAACTGAACCCATGGGTGTATTACCACTGTATTACCATTCCTTTCCCCCCCTTCTCTTTTTATTTAAAAGTTTTATTGGTTCTTTTTAGTTATACATAACAGTAGAATCCATTTTGATAAAATTATACAAGCATGGTCCCCATTTCTTCTTTTTCTTTCTTTTTTAAATTTTGAGACAGAGTCTTAAGTAGTCTAGGCTGGTCTTGAACTTGAGATCCTCCTGACTTAGCCTCCTGAGTCACTGGGATTATAGGCATGTACCACTGAATAACCTTTGACTATTGAATGTATTCTTTGATATAACCAGAGTATAGCCATCAAAATCAGAAAAGGCATATCAATACATGACTTCCATCTTTTCCTTATATCCCAGTTCATTTTTGACCAACTCTATAATCTCCTTTTGTTCAAAGGATCCAGTTCAGAATCACATGTTGCATTTACCTGTCATTTCTCTTCAATCTCCTTCATCTGAACAGTTCCTTCAGTGTCTCTTGAGTCCATGATTTTGACACATAACAATATGCCAGTTATTCAGCAAGATGTCTCTGAATTTGAGTGTGACGTTTCCTGGTGACAGGAGTCAGGCTGGGCAGACATCACAAGTGCTGCTGAAACCTCATGGCAGCCCACCAGGTGGTGTGCTCTCACTATGCCCACTGATCAAGGTGGCAATTGCCGGGCATCCCACCACAAAAATTAATCTTTTCCCCTTTGTAATTAACAAGCATTGAGGGGAGGGTGCTTTCACATTATATATTTCAAACTTTTAATTAATTAATTATTCATATTCCAATGGACTCATGATGTCTTATTTCATGAAATATTTTGTACTCTGCTGTCATTTCTTTTGGCTCTGGTGGTCTCCAAGTGGGCCAGGAGAAACCCTTTTACACTTTAGACATGTCCCTATCACTAGAGTCCTTCCTTGCTTTCTGATACAATCAAAAGTTCCAGGCTCATTTTGTGCTCTCCCTGCCCCAGCCTAAGAACCAGTCATTTCTGCAAGAAGGGTGGTTTCTTGACACTGAAACTCAGAAACCAAGATCTGCTTATTGCTACTGGGGTGTCACTGCATCCAGGCCCTCCCAGGGAACAGAATTAAAAGACACATGCATGCATCTTCATATGTATGCATACATACATGCCCACAACCATATTCATTTCCATGCTGCCTGTGGAAATAAGATACTATGAGTTCACACTAGTACCTTTCCTTCTGTCCCATGACTACAGGGACAGAAGGAAAGGTACTAGCCTCATTCTGGCTTCTTCCCTTTCACTTCTATAGTGAGAAACCTGCCTATCCTCCTCTATTTCTTCCTTGATCAACCCCTTACAGGCACTCACCCCTCATCCTGCTGCCCGCCACTCCTCCTGGTGGGGATGCACCACTCCTCTTTTTTGGGGCTCTGATTGCTGTGTTGACAATGCTGCTCAGCTTGACCTTCCACTGGGAAACCTCAGCTGCCCACACTGCACCCCTCTTATCCCACCTCACTTCATGGCTCCAGAACTGAACTGTTTTGGAAGAGGAAGAGCATAATTGACTTTTGGATGAAGGTTCCTTTAACATCTGCCATCTCTGTATCCAGAGGATGGCAATGTACCAGTTTTCAATTTAAATGAATGAAAGCCTGCAGTGCAGTGGACTGAGACATAGGGGAGTGCCTTTTTCTTTTTTTTCTTTTTTAACTGATAAAAACAGATTCTAATTATACACAGAGTATCTACTGAGATCCTCAGGGAAATTACAAATTAACTAGTTGAAGGAAATTTGAAAACAGCCATTTTAAGAGTTCTTGGGAGGATCAGCATCTACCCCATTCTGACAGACACTGACCTGGCTAGGCCCACCCCTGCCCAGTAGGCTTCCAGGTCCCACCTTGAGGACCTTAGGATTCTCTTTAAAATTTGAAAAGAACAAAAAGAGATGTAAAAGAGGAGGTGTAGGGAGGGAGGGAGAGAGATTTTTGGGCTTTAAAATAAGAAAACATGGGAGAAATTCTTTGCAAACCTTAAATAAGGCCCATATAAATCTTAGAGAGAAATGGCTCTTTTTCCAGATTTAAGGACTGCTCTTATGCTGTTTTCCTGCCCCAAACAAAGGCTCTGGGTGGAAGAGTGTTTTCAGTCTGTCACAGGATTGTCTGCAGCACACAACATGGCTTCCAGGCAAAGGGCAATGGCTCCTGCTGCCTGGACCAAGTTGTCCCTCACACAGCAAAGGCACAATGGGCACAGATAGAACCAGTCACACACTGCTCACAATGGCCTGTCATGGGACAAGCACAGAAAACAAGAGCAAGCACCTGCAGCCCTCTGACTTTGCCCTCTGATCATTTGTTTCACATCATTAAGCAGATTACACATCAGCTCAAGTGTCATCTGCCTGCTGGATTAGTCACCTGTGGCATAACCTCAGAACCTGTCACATGCTGTAGAACACACACCTCGTCCACAATAGACAACAAAATACTGAAGCAAAGAAATGGTTCTGAGGGACTCTGCTCTGAGCCAAGTCTACACAGACTTTCTGTAAAGAGCTACAGGGTGAATATTTTGGACTCTGTAGATTATATGTAGTGTCTGTCTCACAGCCTTTCTTATTATTTTACCTTTTAAAAATATAACAAAAAAACTTTCAGTTGGAGGGCTGCACAAACAAAGCCAAGGTCTAGATTGGCCCATAGGCCGTAGTTTGTTTATCTCTCTTCTAGGCAATGATTAAGGCCCTGTTACAGAGTAAACAGTGCAACATTTCTGTCATGGGTCTGCTGTCACAGGGCAGAGCTTCTTTTTGTTCTTTCTTCATCTTGATCACTGCCACTATCATTATCCCCAATTACTGGCAAAACTTATGAGCTCTTACGAAGTATAGGGCCCTGGGTTAGAGGTGATGGATACAAAGAGGTAAAAGATACAATCCTCTCCTTACCAGTCTTAGAATCCGGAAGGGGTGAGAGGGCTAAATTATAATATAAAGTGCCTTCTTCAATTACCAGGTAAGTACTGTGATATTATGTACTATAAAAGGAGGAGAAGAAATGAAATGCAGTAGAATGTTGATCTTTTATATCAATATTAGGAAGTAATTAATAATAACTCAAGATGTCCTGCCTAGCCATGGATCAACGCAGCCTTTTCTAAGGTGCACTGGCCAGCTGTCTGCACAGTTGTGGCTCCATGCAGGCAGGCCTGGGGTAGGAGGTTGCATAGACTCTGAGAACTCTGAACACTAAGTGCCTCTCTAACCTGTCTGACAATGGAAATAAATAAACCTACATAAGTTTTAGGTAAGATCAGATAAGTACACCTCACTGAAGTCACCAGGGTTTCTCCAGAGCTCTTGTCTTCCAGAATGCATAGTCCATGTGCTCAGCACCAGCTTGGGGCCACATGAGGGCCTTGCAGCAGCCTCAGAGCTCTGGCCTCCCAAGCTGCTGGTGTGCAACCTGCTCGGTGATGGGAGAAACCCTCACCTCCCACTAACGGATTTCAATCTTCTCAGCTCGCCCTTGAGACAGGAAAAGCAGCCCAAAGTTTCCACTTCTAAGAACATCAGTGTACTAGTGAAAGGTAAGTGTTTGGAGGATGGACCAGAAGAGCAGACATAAGACCCCAATAACAGTGATCACTCTCCCTCTGTCCAGCTTGGCAGGTGCCACTGCCACGCCAGAAGTGAAACGCCTCGAGGATGGATAAAGAACCTCTATCTAATAATGGCACTCACATTTAAAAAAATAGACTCATGGTCAGAAAAATGCAGAAAGGTTAACTGACACTGTTTATGGCTTAATGAACAAAAGTACTTTCATCCAGTTTGGTACGAGAGCCCTTTGGTATGGTAGATTAACATGACAGCACCGTTCTACGAAGATAATCTTAGCATGTAATATCTTTCTTCCTACACCATGAACAGATTACAGCAATCACGATGTTCCTTAACCAACATATGAGTGACAATAATGCCATAAAATATTTGCAGTCAGATTTCTCAAATAAATTTCATATGAACAACTTTTTTTAACAATAACCACTGACAACAACAAAAAAAGAAACCTACCGATTCGACTTGACAACGCACCAGTTCCACTACTGGCTTCCCCCAAGGACAGGCATTATGCTGTATAATGAGCTGAGGTGGCACAGGGACAAAGAAGCCAGTGGCATCTTGAAGAGACAATGTGATGCACCTGACCGTGAACAGCACACAGGGCACTTATGAGGAGAGCCATAGCACTGCCTGAAGGATCTGGAAGAGACTTTACAGAGCAGGCAATTTTCACTGGGGCAGGAAGGATGAGCAGAACTTTGTTCACCAGATGAATTGGGTGGGGGTGGGGGAAACAGAACATAAGCATACATGAAAGGCATTCTTGGGTGGAGAAACCAGCAAGCGTTAAGGCCCAAGAGCCTCAAAGAGCAAGGTGTCTTTAGGGCAAAACTGTGGTAGGGCCTGGCCGAGCATGTGTCACTGGGGACTGCCTAAGAAACAAGGCTGGGGTGTAGTTGCTGTGGCTCTGAATGCCTGCTGTGTCCGGGCTCTGTGAGACACAGCAAGCAAGGGAGTGAGCCCACCTCATTCAGACAGAGCCCACTGCCCAAGGTGAGGAGCCAGGAGTAGAGGGCTGGACTACACTGTGGAGGGACGCACAGCTCCCCACTTCCCTCCAGGTCTATGCACAAAGTAACTGGTGCAGGGCAGCTAGCTGGCAGGAAACGGTGCTGCATTTCACTGTCTACAGTAGATTTCTTATCTGACTGATTTTAATGTGTATTTTAGTTGAAACCTCTGCCAAGGGCAGATGGAGGAGGAAGCAACAAAAGCCTCTTACTTTTCCTCCTATACCTGTTGGGTCTCCACCTGGCATTGTGCAGTGACATCTGCTGCTTCTCTTTGGTAGTAGTGTGAGTCTAGTGGCAGCCACCTTCTCACCTTCATGGTCCATCACATGCCATCGGAGTCTGAACTGCTTCCCAGGACCTGATTAGACAAACTGGTCTCTGCCTGGAACGTTCTGCTCACGGGTTCCCCAAACCTAGACTGCCTGCTTCTTGGAATTTTCAAAGCCAACATGGATCCACTACTTGAAAATCTGCCCAATCACTCAGGTTCAGACTGCAGTTCAGTGGGCAGCAAACTCAAATTTGCCGAGCCTCTGTTTCCTCATTTATAAAATGAGATACTAATATTTACTAATAAGATGGTTGCAAGACTTAAAGGAAATAAATTAACATACTGCCTGACATATGGCAGGTGCTTGATGGTAGATGATAAGTTAACATTTATTACTCCAAGTATTTTATGTATCCACTCATCTTCTTCCCACAACACTATAGTTATGAAGATAGATACTATTAATTCTTCCATGGCACAGGCAAGGAAACTAAGGCACAGAAAAATAAAGCAATTTGCTCCAAGTTACACAGCTGGCAAGTGCGGCCAGAACTCTAGCATAGGCTGTCTGGCCACTGGGGGCCCGGGCTCTGTGCTCACCCTCCACCAAGCCACTTCTCTCTTTGGACTTCCTGGTGGCCTCACTGATTCCCACCTGAGAGCAGTATCAGGGGTACCTGACATGATATAAGTAAACCTGTCCCAAAATATTATGTCCTGATTAAGTTGGTTAATTTTTCAAGTTTTTATAGCAGCCCAGTCTGCCTCTAAGTTCCCTGAAAACAAAGACTTTTTGCTTCTCTCAAATTACCCTCTTTGTACATTATATAATAGTAACTATCTGCTGACAGATAACTTGCCTGATCTACTTATTATCATCCCCAAATGCTTCTACCCATTGGCATTTACTGTTTCAAATCTGTTTAACAAGTGTGCAGAGAAAAGCTCACATGGAAGGCCTCAGACTGCCATCCTTAGAAGGGCCTGCTTGCAAGGCTAGCTCTTAGTGCATCTGAGAACCTGGACTTTCAGAGACTTCTTCATTCTTGAAATATGGCTAGGGCAATACCGTGAAGTTTTTGAGAATCCCATGACCAGAAATCCCTGGAGAACCTTTAGATCTCCTGTTGCTCATCATGACTGAACCGGCCAGTGCCGTTTTTGACTGAGTGGAATTCCTGACCATGGTGAAGAACAGAGATGCCAGTGAGTAGGAGCCAGCAGGGAACTGGGCCTGGAGTAATGGTGTGCAGGTGTGTGACAAACATCAGTGGTGGGCCCCTGTGCTTCTGTCATTGGCTTCAAATGACATGTGACTGACAAGGTGCAGCCAGCAGACCCTAAAATAAAAAGGCATGTTGTTGTGGGGAGAGGATTTGGTGCGATGCTCAGAATCAAGTTGCTATGCTCAAGGGAGAAACATATATGGGGTAGCAGCCCAGTTTGTGTTTATTCCTTCAGACCCTGAACCACCCCACGTGACAGAGCTCACTCCGGCACCGTGTCCCGATTGACATTTATGTATTTCAAAAAAAATAAATAAATAAAACCACCAATTTTTCAGGGAAGCTGCAAGAAATGCCATTAAAACTGGAGGGTGAGCCAAAGGCTTCACAATCCACCCAGGGAGACATTCATACCCTATAGCCATAGTTACCTACAAAGAGAAGATTTAGTACTGCTGCCTCCTGCTGGTATTGGAAAATATGAAACCATGTCCTCCTGTTCACATAGACTGAGATCCAGCTTTCCTGGTCTCACTGCAAAGGAAGCTAAAGCACAAAGCTATATTTCTAGGGCACAAATGTCAGAGGCAGATAGTCAAGAAGTCATTAGGCCAGCAAAGTTCCATGTTTGTGGTTTGTTTACCCTGCCCCCTACTTTTGGGATCTCTTCTGCCACACCCAAGTTTGTGAGCTCCTCAGAATTTCTAATTCCAGATATATATTCACAGATTTTTTCCTCTTCTCCTCTCATTGTGTCTTATTTGGGGTGATAGAAATGTCAAGGCATTGTGGTGAATGACAGTGGAAGATTTTTATGTGGTACATGTTCGCATATATATTAGACCCATTTTCCATTTTGCCATTTGAAATATCGAATCTCTGACACTAACCCATAACCTACTAGACTCTGACTCCTTATTGTAACATGGATAAAAATATTCCTAAAGGACTAGAAGTAGAGGCATTTGATAGGAGGCATGGTGTATACTTGGACTTGCCTTTTGCTTCATCAGAGATACATATTATAAAACCTCTCACACATTTTTCTCCTTTTATTTCTCCATGAATTTTCAAAAGTAACAAATATGTAACTTCCTGACTCCCTGTCTCTGTCGCCTGGGTCACAATATATATATTTATATACACATATATAATCCTATTGCCATCACAGGCATATTCTTGAGAGTACTCTGACTTTGGAAAATACAAATTTCATGAAGAGATCACTGCCCCCCAATACACTGAGGTAATTGAACATTTAAGCTGTGGTGAGCTTATACTTCAACAAGTTTATACATGAAACAATGTAGAGGAAAATGAATATTTGGGGAGCATATGTGAAGGACATATATCCACTTAGGAATTTCGATTGGCATACGTACAGTCTTAAGATTGACAGTCCACAGAAAAAACACAGGGTGGTTGGAGAAGCTCTTCTTAACTCTCCCACAAAAGGTATGTACATTGAACTCTCTGGTTAGGAAGAGCTCATATATAGGGACACAGAAACAGTATCAACTAAATGTAGTGTGTCTTGGATGAAAACCAAGGCATCTTTCTAACACTGTATATGTGTTTTATATATTTGTGTATACGCTATGTATTCTACATGTATGTGGACGTATACATGTATCAATGCATTCCTGAGTGTGTATGCACATGTGTGGGTTTATATAGACATACAAGTGTGCTTACCTAGGTATGGTTAAATAGTTGTTAAAGTTTGTCATAGGCCACATACTCTGGAAGCAGAGGCTGAGATTGTCTGTGTACAACATGCTCATTGGTGATCTGCACTCAGGAAGAGAAAAGAAGTTGTGTTTGGCAACAGAAGAAGTGAAACTTCAATGTAGCTTGACAGTGCCTACATAAGACAGTAGTGAGTTCTGAAACAAGTATCACTACTAAGTGTTATCTTACTCAGATGGAAATGTCTAGACCAAAGTGGCCAAGGCTTGATCTTCCTACTTCACTCTCCACTGGATGTGGCCTGCCCAGAAAGGCATGATGCTGGGGGAAAGGCTCTCTGCAACTGAGGTAGAGACTGATGGTAAAGGCTGCCATTTGCACTCCTTTGTATTAGGCCTCAAACCTCCTTAAATGAGAAATGCAGAAGCTGCCTCTGCATGGCTACAATACCTGAGGAAGCATTTCTGTCGAATGCCTTCTCAGGCCACACTACCAAGTGTCTGTGCCAGTCCAGAAGCAATTAACCTAAGAGGAGGATATCTGGGCTCAGATTAGTCTCAAGTGACTCCAGGAAAAGTAAATTCCTAGCTATAGCATGAGTAGGTATAATAAATTCAAAATGACTGCATTAAAAAATATATCTATCATCAAGAACTGCAGTATGTATTGCCTTTCCCTGAATGCATTGGCCTTTGAGTGATTTGGTCTCTGGGTAATATCAGAAGTACTGTGCTAACTCTAGGTATGACTTCAAAAGTAATTACTCTCTAGAAGCATTGTGCTACTGACTACTTCCAACTGCACTGATGGAGAGATCACACAGAGGAACTCCAAGAGTATGGGGTGATGGAGAAGGACCCATGTGAGCCCAACGGCCAGCCATCCTCACCAAGCTGCCAGGCATGTGAGTGATACCTAAACACCAGCTAAGTACCACCAGGTAAACCAGCTGATGCCCATTAGCCAAACCCTGCTCAACACTGACAAAATGGGGTGACATGATGACATAAATTCAATTGTTTAATGTCCCTACATTTTCAGGTCACTACAGATATGCAGGAACAGATGACTATAAATGTGGGCAGAAATAGAGCCAAAAACAGACATGCAAAGTTCTGGATCAGTAAAGATGTAAGGGTCTCAGTGCAAGAACATCCCAGTGAGGGTCAAGATGGGTATAAATTAATAAACAAGAAGTTGGTGGGTAGATTACAGGACACATATAGCACTTACCTGACTTCTGATGAGAAGGACACCACTGGCTTCCAGACTCTTAGAGATGTAATGAATGAGATGAACAGATGGCATTAGTACTGAGAGAAAATAAAACTGGCTTGGCAATGGAAATTTTTTTGGGAAAACTAGAGCAATAATCCCAAAATAAGTGAGAAACATGAATAACAGGGTCACCAAAATGAGTCCCTGAAAGACAGAGGGACAGGATTATGATAGTCACATCACCAGCATTTTAAGAGCTTCTGAAATGATTATGTGAGGCTGGGCTGCAGATTTGCGACTTACTCAGTTACAGTAGGCACATCAGTCCAAAGAAAATTAACAAGAGATGTGCTACTACAAAAGACAGTGTGTAAAACCCACCAGGGCCCTGGGTGCAGCAAAACTGGTATATGAGAATGTGGAGATCAGGGAGATCTTGGTAAAAGATGAAACCAGCCTCCTACTCATTCATTCCTTCATTCAACAAATACTTATTGGGCATGTAGTATGTGACAGGAACAATTCAAAGTAACTGAGTTTCTGAGAGTGAACGAGAATGGGAAGAGAAAATCAAATAAACTATGTCCACTTAAGAAAAGTTGGAACCAATGGACAACCAACTCTTCATTGTTTGTGGAGAACAGATTTGTTTCCATTTCCATTAAGATTAAAGGGTTTACCATTTTCTAATTATATAAACATATTGTAAAAGGAGTGATTGTAAAAAACCTGTCTGGTTCCACGCTTAGATTGCAATATGAAATATATCAGAAAAATTTAACATATTTTTATAAATATTCTGGACTTCATATGGGCCATACAGTATAGGAAATAAGTCCTCTATCTACTACTATAATGTAGGGTAAGTAACATAACCTTTCTGTGCTCCTATATCATTATCTCTGGCAGATAGTTATGCTCACCATCCTGTTGTGAGTGCTTTCTGGCTTCATTCATTTGATAAATGCTTATTGAATACTCTAGTGTGTGAAATATATTGGGCTTAGTCTCACAGAAACAGTGTCATTAAAAGATCTTTTTCACAAATGAGAAAATTTTGGTACATATGAGAGATAGGCATATAATCAGTTCACTATAATACATGTGCCATAATTCTGAATATGTACAATTTATGGTGGATTTGCGTTCTCTCTCTCTCTCTCTCTCTCTCTCTCTCTCTCTCTCTCTCTCTCTCCCTCTCTCTCTCTCTCTCTTACATCAGGGTTTCCTCCTCTTCTACTAAACATACATTAGATAGTCAAAAATATGCAAGTTATAACAAAAATTAAGTACACATTTAACAAAACTGTGTTGTTCTCTAGAAGCATGTAATAGACATTAAGTGAGAGGAAACCATACAAATGTAAAGAATGTGGCAAAGCATTTAATCATAGATGAAACCTTACTAAACACCAAAGAATTCATAGTGAAATGAGACCATACAAATATAAAGAATGTGGAAAAGATTTTAATGTTAGGGCAACCCATATAGTGTACTAGAGAACTCACAATGAAGAGAAACCATGCAAATGCAAAGAAAGTGGCAAGCATTTTAATCATATCTCAAACTTTATAACTCACCAGAGGATTCATACTGGAGAAAAACCAAACAAATATAAATATTGTGGCAAAATTTTTGACTCAGACACAATACCTTTCTCAACTCAGAGAATTCAAACTGAAGAGATGTGATACAAATGTAAAGAATGTGGCAAATCTTTTAACCAAATTTTATTCTTTGGTAAACACGAGAGAATTCATACTATACAGAAACCATACAAATGTAAAGAATGTAGCAAAGGTTTTAATCAAAGATCACATTTTATTCAACACCAGAGAATTCATACTGGAGAGAATCCTTACAAATATAAAGAATGTGACAAATATTTTAATGTTAGGCACACATTTCTATGGTTGCTCTCTCACACTGGAGAGCATCCATAGAAATGTAAGGAATGTGGCACAGAATTCACTGTTCAGAACAGCTTTGATGTGCACCAAGGAAATCAAACTAGAGAAAAAAGATACAAATGTAAACAATGTGGCAAAAGTTTAATGTTAGGCAAAGCCTATTGTTCACAATAGAATTCATATTAGAGATATACCATATAAATATAAAGAATGTGAGAAAGCTTTTAATGAAACATCATACCTTAATAAAATCAGAGAATTCATACTGGAGAAAAAGCATAAAAATGTAAAGAATGTGTCAAGGCTTTTATTTGAAGAGTAGGCCTTACTCAACACAGGGGAAATCACTCTGGAAAGGTAAAGAATGTGGGAAAAATTCTATGTGCAATTCAAGTATTATCAAGCATGAGAGTATTCATACTTGAGCAAATCTTTACAAATCTAAAGAATGTAAAAAATCATTTATTGTGATATCATGACTTATTAATTAGTAGAAAATTCATAATGGGAAAATAGTTCAAATTGCCAAAAAATGTGGCAAAGTTTTAATCAAAGCCAAATATTTTTAAAATGTCAAGAATATTACAGCAGTTATTAAGCCCTAAAAATGTAAAGAATATGACAAAGTTTTTAATGAAAGATCATATCTTACAAATCTCTATGGATTTAGAATTCAAGAATATGTCAGAACTGTCTTCATTTTTTTTTTAAATCATAATCTATCCAAACCTGATACTTATACTATCTGTAGCGAGAACACTGTAACATGCATAACTTACATGTTAGCAAACTGTTTAGTACTGAGAAAAATGATCACATATGTGAAATACAGCAACATCATTATAGTCCATATATTTCTCAATATGAGAAATATCAGAGAGAATTTCTGTATTTATAGGGTCTGTGGCCTTCTTTTGAACAGTTGCTTAAAATTTAATAAGGATTCTTAATTGATGTGACAGAAAATTTTTAAAAAGTACTCAAATATCAGCATAGCGCATATAGCTCAGCCCTGAGAAGATACTTGTGTGTAACAAATCTCAAGTTAAAGAACAAATTTAAAGAAAAATAGACTCGAGTCTTGAAAATTAGATAAAATATTTTTTTCTCTCTAGGTAATGTTATCAATGTTATAGGAGTCACTAATGAGAATTTTCAATCTCTATTTTTACATTGACGTGGTGGAGGAGATTGAACCCAGGGATATTCCATGCTAGGCAAATTCTCTGCCACTGTGTCATATCTTCAGCCATTTTTCCTATACTGCATGTGTTTTGATCCTATGCAACAGTGAATATTTCTCAATGTTTTTAACACAACCATGTATTCAATTTGATTTTGCTGAATTTTGTAGGTAATAAATAAAAAAGGATACTGTTTTGTTAATAGTTGGAGATTGCTCTTAATTCTTTAAGGTAGTATAACTAAACTTCCAATTTCAGTTTAATTATTTATCTTTTGTATCTACTAGGAAATGAAGACTGGGATAGAGAATATATATATTATGCCCAGATTTCTAAATTTTTAAATACTATTTCAAAATTTTATTCTGTAATTTGTGGCTGTTTTGTTGACACCCCTTCATGTAGGATACATTGCTTTTGTTTAAAATTGATTTGAATATGCACATTTTCCAATCAATGGTCCACTTTAGAACTAAGTATCATTGGAGCTTTAATTCTGCATGCATATGTGTGTTTATGTGTGAAAATGGATATGTTTGATTATGCCTCTCTTTAGAAGAAATGATTCACATAACTAAAAGAGAATTTTAAGGTTTCTTAATGAATTACCATATTCAATTAACACTGAATATTATTAGCATAATTGCAGCCATCTTTCTTTTACCCATCCCTAATTCATAAATACTGTCTTTATTCCCAAGAAATAGAATGTGGCCTGAGATAAAACCTACCAGCCTGAAAATGTGCTGGTCTCTCCCTGTTCTTTCAATGAGAGATTAGAGACAACTTGCCAGCCCCTGATATGGAGACATACTACTTTCTCTGTTCTCTTCTTGAGAAGATAAAACAGACATACCAGTTTCCCTATTCTTTTTCCATGAAACAGAAAAATTGCCAGCCTTGCTTGTTTCCTAAGAAATAAACTTGCCTTCCATAAGATCAAGGGATGCTTACTATATCAGTAAAGATTAAAACCACCCCTAGTGTGTGGTCATGTTTCTATCCTATAAAAGGTAACATGCAAGGGGGAGTTGGGTCTGATTTTCATCCTTGCTGGTACTGTTCCTCTATTTTTGCAGAGCAGCCTTGTCAGCTCCTGATAATAAACCTGCTTTTTATCCCACATGTGTGTGATTATATCTGCACATATTTTCTTTCCCAAAATATCCCCTTGAGGTACACTGAAGAATTTCTCTAAAATACATGCTTTCTGATTTAAAATCATGTTATTCTAATTGTGTAGTCTCTACATTCTTGGTACTCATGGAACACATGAATTCCTCACTCGTGGTTCATAACACATTGCTTTAATTATCTGTTCAGGGAACTTAATAATAATTTTAATGAAAGAAACAGGTATTCAGAAATTAGTTTGATTTCACAGGAAAATAAATTCAATGGATCAACAAACTTATGAAGAAAGGTTCAATATCTTTAGCAATTAGAGTAATGCCAATCAAAACTACCCTAAAATTTTATCCCACTCCATTCAGAATAGCAATCATCAAGAATATAGGCAACAATAAATGTTGGCAAGTATGTGGGGGGTAGGTACACTCATGAATTGATATGGGACTTTAAATTGTTAGAACAACTGTGGATAGCAGTATGCAGCTTCTGCAGAATACATGGAAAAAAATCACCTTTAAACCAAGTCATTTATTCCTTGATTTAAAGCCAAAGGACTAAAATCAGCATGCTACAGTGATGAAGTCACGTCAATGTTTATAGCAGTTCAATTCACTGTAGCTAAACTATGGAACCAAACTAGGTGTCCTTCAATAGATGAATGAATAAAGAAAATGTGGAATATATATTCAATGGAGTATTACTCAGCTTAAAAGAAGAATGAAGTCATAATATTTGCTGATATATGGGTGGACATGGAGAATATTACCTTCAGTGAAACAAGCTAATCCCATGAAATCAAAAGATAAATGTTTTCTCTAATATATGAATGCTAATTCCCAATAAGGTTGGGAGGCACTACAGAAGAATGTGTTTACTTCAGATGAGGTAGAGGAGAGTGGGGTAAGGTGAGAGGACATGGAGTAAGGAAGATTAGTATTATGTAACTGTATTATTATATGTATATAATATATAATTCCATATATATGATTATATATATAATGTCATATATATGAAATAATACAACATGTATAATAAGAAAAATAAAAATATAACCCATGTATGTATGATATTTCAATCTGCATAACGACATTCCACTGTCATGTATTACTAAATAAAACAAATAAGATATTTCTTTAGAAATATAAAAATAGTTTAAAATAGTTTGAAATGAGAATAACATAAATTTTAAAAGTTCACATTCTTATTTTCTTATCTATTGGAAAATCCTGTCATTTCAAATTGTTCCTTCAATTTATTGAGCATCTTATAATTTAGTCATCGTATTGAGCCTTCTTGTTTTGGTGAAATATGAATAGGCTTCAATAGTCAAGGTTTTTTTTAGTTTTATGAAATTAAAAAAAAAACACAATTTAGTGTATGTAATAGGTGGTCTTTAACTGAGGAAAAAAATTGTTTTATACAATAAGCTAATTGCTCTACGTGGGGAAAAAGAACCAGGTTATCCTTTTTAAGTCTCTTCCATAAAGTTCTCTATGGAAGGCTCCTATCCCTTAAAGATACAGTCAGAAGGCACCAGTGGTAAAGGCAAAGTGGAAATGAGGGTAAGTATTTACTCCCCCTGAAGAACCTTTTCATTATACAGAAGTAGCCCTCTGGATAGAAGAATTGCCATCTTCTGGGAGAACAACTAAGAACCCACAAAGAGTGAAGTGCAGGTTATATTTTATCCTAAACTTATATCCCTTCAACAATGCTTCTTTGTGAAGAAACACTCTATATGAGCATCCATAAGGACTTGCTGATTGTGTGGGTACTATGTACTAGATGTTTTCTCTGAGCCTGTCTCTTCAGATGACTCAGACTGCTGGCTAGTCTGTTTTTCTGGTACTTAAAGGACCGATAATTAAACCTCATTGTCTTTGTAGTATTAAATAATAGCATGTTTCAAACAAAGGCATTTTACCCATAGCCTTCCCATTTTATTTTTGTAATATCTGCTATATTTAAGAAAAGAAAAATATTCAAACAAAATTTTAATCAAATTAGATAGCTTTAAAAAGGAAACAAAATATCTAGATCCATGTCCTAAAATTAAATTATTTTAAAGAGCTCCATTTCCAACTGGACAAATTTGGAATACTTGTGTGTCAATGAGAAAGAATTACTGCTTTGTTGGTTTTATTATAGACTGTTTGGGCCACACATGGGCCATGCAACAACAGTAGACCCTATTATCCCACTTACAATATACATTTCTGCCAAATGTGGTAAGTGTTGTGATTTAAATATCTTGGATGATGTTGGTATGGTGGCATATTAAGTGCTTTTGAATATTCTGAATTTAAAATATACTGCCAGGTTGTATTAATTAGATAATATATACAAGGTAATCATAAAAATAGAAAATTTTTGAGAAATATGTCTGTTTTGATTGCCAGAGACTCATGCAAATAAAAGTTTAACTTTACATGTTAACTTTTTTTCTGGACAGTTTAGACGTTTTGCTTACAAATAAAACTTAAGAGATTGGTAATCACATTACCCAACACTTAATGTTTGTAAGGCAATGTAGGAGGGCCTTTACTTGAATTCATTCCATGTAGTCTTTAAAACAATGCTATGAGGTAGGTATTCATCACCATCCTGATGTCCGTTTTACAAATGGGGAACTGAAGTTTTAATGCACAGAATAACTTATTCATGATGCCCCAGATAGAAAATTGCACAGTGTCAATCATGAACTCAGGACTTGTCAGTCTTAGGATTTGAGCTCTCTACTACTTCTGGTACATTCCTTTCTTAATTAATGTTAACAATGAAAACTGAAAGATGGTCTTCTATTGTAAAGTAGATGCAAATTCTCAATAATAATAACTTAGTGATTTGTACAAAAATCAAAACTCCTCCTCCAGGATCAAATTAGTGGAAATGAATAGTTGGGGCTAAACATATGCAAATACACTTACATAAATATAAACAAATGACCTTAAAAATAGTTTGGTTCAACTAAATTTAAGCAACACATTGTATTGTTCCTTTGTGTAGAGATAAATTAATAATAGACCACTCCAAACATGAAATTATAAAAAAATACTCATCTGTTAAGTCAAATGATGTTTAAATAGAAATTATATTTAAGTGCTAAATTTGAAAGCCTTACATCACATGCATTCAATTGTATTCATTAATAAACTATACCAATTGGTATATACAATTTCATGTGGCTATTCGTTAATATAGAAACTGCAATACAAATATATTGAAATCACAAAAGCCGAGCAAGGAAAGACACTGGGTGTTATAGGACATATTTATATTTCTGCAAAATAAAAATCAAGATCTTGACCAGTGTTACTTATTTAGAAGACATCCACTGTTCTTAGAAACCAAATTATTAATGATTTTATTATGGAAAAAAATGAAGGAGCTAAGAATAGGAAAATATTATTTCCCTCTTGAATAAACATTTGCAAATCACAAAGACTAGAGGCATGAGCTATGGGAATTTCCCTTCTGAAGGATGTGTCACTAGTTAATGAGATCAACAGTCATAATCAGAGAGTGATGGTTTATAGTATGGTTCCACTATTAACCATTCCTTCTCCTTATCTCTTTTCTATAATTAAAATAAAGATGCTCATGGCATTTGTAAATAGCAAAGATCTCAAACTGATGATGTGTGCTTAATATAAAATACCGACGATCCAAAATGGAAAGCTGAAACATAGATTGGATCCAATAAAATAACATTTTTTAAAAAAAGAAAGAAAACTGGTATTTACATTTAAGAAGTCAAGCAAAGTAAATCATGAAGATGTGTCTAAAAAGTAAGCACACTAAAAAAAACTCAAAGAGTCAAAGAACAGCTACACATGAGTTCAAGAAGCCGAACACAATTTTATGTTTCTATAAATAACTACGTATTATCTGAAAAAGGATACACTGAGTCATTTTCTGTGAATACAATACTAAATAGAATACTGAAAGTAATATGTGAAAGATTATTTTTTGTAATCAAATTGGTTGGTACAAACTCCAGGTTAATTTAAGTAGGTTTAATTTTAGCAGGAATACTCAGAGCCTCTATGGTAGCTATTTCTTCTCAAATGTGTTTGACCTTGGAAAACTTCTTTTAGCAGAGAACTAATTGAGAATAGCATTAAAACAAACATCCTTGGGGAAACACTAAAAGGACAATGAATTTTGTAAATAGGACTCTGTATAAAAACAGAGCATCAGGAAAATGTCCATATAAACCCCAAGGAATGCGGAGGTCCTACGCTTATCCCTTCACAGTGACAGAGAGGGACAGGTAAGAGCCCTAGAACAGAGTGCCAGAGACACCACCAAGCCCTGGAACCTGCAGATCTCAGTGATCCAGGAGACAAAGCCTGGCGCACGGAGTCTGAAGCTCAGCCTGCAGTCACTACAGGCCTCCTGCCCTTGCCACAGAGGTGGCCTGGGAGCTCTGGTCTCCCCTGATGCCAGGCTCTGCTGCCCCAGGGCCTGTCCTCCTGCCCCAACGTGGGTGAGCTCCGACTGCCGAGGTGACTGGCTTGCCTGCTGCCTGACCCTAGACACTCTCATGCACCAGGTATAGTGATAATAGCTTTAAAAAGCATTTATCTACTTCCACCCTTAAATCTTTATGGGTTGGGGTTCGTACCCCCATTTTACAGAGAAGAAAAGCTGAGGCTCGGTCACCTGCCCAAGGTCATCCCGGGCAGGGGCTGGGATCCAGGTTTGACCTGGATGTCCTCGGTTCTCACAGAGCTTGCGGGCGGGGTGCGCTCCTCGGGGCTGTCTTCCTTGGAGGACAAGCCTCTGAGAAGAACCAGTCCCCTTCTCTGTCTTCGCCACGCTCCCCCCACTTCCACCTGGCAGCGGTTCCGGGAGACCCTAGTCACAGTCCCTCCTCTGGGGCCAAATCAAACTTCCCCTCGGTCCCCAAAGCAGGCACCGGCTGGCTGACACGAGGAGCCGCCTCCTCCCCGCCCGCAAGGCTGGGAGTGGGCGAGTGGAAGAAAGGAGGGCTCGGACTCGGGGGACCAGAGGCGGCAGGACGCTGCGGGGGAGTGGGCAGCGCGGGCGGGCCAGGGGTCGGCGGGACACGGGGACCGGGGGACCGGAGACGTGGCGCGGGAGCGCGGCTTGGGCGGGCAGGGGGCTCCGGCGCCGGGGGAGGATGCGAGGGCGGCGGGGCTCTGCCGCCGGCGCCAGGTCGGTGCGCGGAATGCCGGGAGCCGCGCCGGGGCGGGGGAAGGGGTCCGCGGGGCGGCGGGCGGGGCCCCGGGGCCGGGCGCAACGGGCGGGAAGGTGCGGCGGCCTCAGGCGCGCCTGCCCGGGTCGGGGTCGGGTCCCGGGAGGCACCCTCCTACCTTTGCCGGGCGCCACGTAGACGGAGTAGAGCAGCGAGGACGGGAGCGAGAAGAAGAAGAGTGCGGCGAGCAGCGAGCGGCGTGGCAGCCACAGCAGCCCCCGGCGGGCGCACATGCTGCAGCCGGGAGGCCGCTCGAGGGCCGGGCCTGCTCCTGCCGCTCCCGTGCACCGCCGCCTGGGCCTCGGCCGCCGTCTCCTGAGCCTCCCGGGCCGCCTCGCGGATCCCAGCCAATGGCCGCCGTGGGCCGGGCCACATGAAGCGGGCGGGGCCGCGCAGCCCGGAGCAAGCGCAGCGACGAGGGCGGTGAGGGCGGTCGCACAGGGGCGGAGGGGCGGGACCAGCGCCGCCAGGCACCGTCGCAAAAGACCGGCGGGCTTGCCACCCGACCCCAGTCGCCCCCGCGGCCGCGCAGCGGCTTTAGGGAGCGTCACTAAATGACGACAGTCCCTCTCCCCGCGGGGCCACCGCCCAGGCTTGCAGGGAGCATCTCTCAAGAGCCAGCCAGTTTAGCCCACTGCAGCAGAAGAACTGGGATTGTAATGCTTGGGGGGCTTGGCTTTCATTCATTCGTTTATTTATTCATTCAATCAATCCATTATTTATTTATTGGATGCCAGATGCAGTTGTTGGTGCTGAGAACAAAACAGATTAAATCTCTTGTCTTATTTGAACTTATATTCATGTGGAGGAGAATAAATGCAAGTCAATCAATAATTATCTGGTACTAATAACAGATATGAGCAAAATAAAACAGGAGGATGTGTTGGCAGCAGGCTACAGTAGACAAGGAAGGTCTAAGCAGCTGACATCAGCTGAGACCAAGGGTGAGAAAGAGCCAGCCACAAGTGAGGACAGAACAGTGCCACCAGGGGGAACAGCAGGGCAAAGGCCCTGAGGTGGAGAAAGCCCACTCTGGCCCCAGGTTGAACCCAAGGCCAGCAAGTGAAGTAGGACACCTGTAGACAGGTGCACATCCCACGGAACAGGGAACCAAAGAGGAAACTGACATTGCTATAAGGAGAAGCAAGTCACCCCCTTCCACGCAAAACTGGCCTGACTCTGAAGGCAGGCCCTTGACTACTGAGCCGTAAACTGCCTCAGTGGTCTCTCTGGATACTGAAGCTCATTCTGTAGGCAAATTGGTGCCCTATCCCATCAATTTAGCACGGGACCATATCTAAAACAGTACCTCAAGACCAGCCTTGATCCAGAGCACCTCAGAAGGCAGTGAGCAATAGCTAGAGACCCATGGGGAGTGACAGTAGCACCCCACCAGCTTCAAGAAGCTCCCAGATGAATCCAAGAGGCAAGTGTCCCCCATGTGGGCACATCTGAAACCAGAGCCCTGTCTTGGTGCCAAGGTCAATGCTTGGCACCAGAATCACGAGCCACCACACAGCTTTGTAGATTCAAACAGCAATTCTTTATTCCAGCTCTCACACCGCCTCCACACAGGTCCAGGGGCAAACGCGTTCTGCCGTCTCCAGCACAAACCACCTACTCCACGAGGCTCTCTCCAAATCCCATTTTAATCTCACGAGAACTCAATGGGAACAAGCAGCAGGAACACCCTAATCCCAGCAATAATCTTCAACTTCCAACTTCCCTAAAACCCATTATCTTAAACTGGCAACACCTTAAACTCAAGGAGCCGGTTACTTCCTCAAACCTGATCAGCTCTAAACCTGGATCCGCCTTGGTCCTTGAGCAAGGTCACCTTATTAAAGCATGCATGCAATGTCCCATCAAATGTCCTCTAAGCAGCATGGGGTACGCTTGGCAAGGAAATTTCGATGCGTCATTCCTACTTGGTAATGGCCCTCAGCATCTTGGAATATGTCAGAAGCCAGGAGTGGGGAACTTTTCAGGGATTCTGTGAGAACCAAAATTAATCCTACTCTATATTCCTAAAGCAATTTGAACTTTTTCCACTGTTAACTTGACCCTTTTAAGGGGAGGCTATAGAGCCAGACTGCCGGGGTTCTTTAACTCCCAGCTCTTCCATTCTTAGCTTGTGGCCTTAAGCAAGTTAGTTAAACTCTCTGTACCTTAATACAATGGGAATGTCATTAGTAATGACCATATGAGATTGTTGTGAGGATTTGACTGCTACATGCAATGCCTGACACATGGTAAATGCACATGGGTCTCGCCTTATCCAACAGCCCTGGGAAATGGGATGGGAGAGAAGAGGCTTTAAAAAGTGAAGCAGAGAATTTTGATTTGGATAGATGTGGGTTCAACTCTCGGCTTGGCCTAAACTTTACTGTGTGACCTTGAGCAAACCTCTTATCTCTCTGAGTTTCTGTTCATTTGTGAAATGTGACCCACCCCGTGCCACCTACCCCACAGGGATGTGATGTAGATTAGGTGAGGTAGTGTGGAAAGGCCCTGAACCAAACTCTCTAAACTAATCTGATTTCAAATACTTTTTCTTTAGCCAATATAATAAACCTTTTTAACACCCATGTCTAAGAAATATTTTTAGATGCACAGAAAAGTTTTAACTTTTAAGAACAATACAAGGGCTGGGGATGTGGCTCAAGCAGTAGCGCGCTCGCCTGGCATGCATTCGGCCCAGGTTCGATCCTCAGCACCACATACAAACAAAGATGTTGTGTCCGCCGAAAACTAAAAAATAAATATTAAAATTCTGTGTGTGTGTGTGTGTGTCTCTCTCTCTAAAAAAATAAAGAAAAAAAAAGAACAATACAACACATTTGTACACTCTCCACCTGAATTCAACAATTGTTATCCTTGCTGGCTGCGATGGCACATGCCTATAATCCCAGCAAGTCTGGAGGCTGAGACAGGAGGATCACAAATTTGAGGCCAACCTAGGCAATTTAGGAAGACACTGTCTCAAAATTTAAAAATAAATAAATAAAAAGAATAAAGCTTGGTGGTAGAGTGCCTGCCCCTGGGTTCAATTTCCAGTGGGGGAAGGGAGGCAGCAAGAACAAGTAAATTAGCAATCGTATCATATCCTTATAATTTCTGGTCTATTCTGGAGGCCTTGACAAGGAGGCCTTGCTACATCCAGACTAAATACTGATGACCAACCTCTGTTACATCTCTCCCTCTTTTTCTTCCTGTTTGGCAGTACTGGGGACTGATCCAGGAGCTGAACTGTATCCCTAGCTCTTTTTATCTTATTTTATTTTATTTTGAGCCAGGGTCTGACTGGCCTCAAACTTGCAATCCTCCTGCCTCTGAGTAGCTAGGATTACAGGTTACTTTTTTTTTAATGGGAGAAGAAGGAAGAAAAAAGATATCGGGGGTCCCTGTCTCAATTCCCCCCATCATGCTCCTTTTTCATCTCCAAGTTAAGTTTCCAGCTCACCTGGGTATTCGTTTTTCATTCATTCCTTCCCTGGACTGCTCAATCCCTCCGTCAAACAGACTTGAATTCTGCTTCCTGCTCGAGTGTTACCTCTCCCAAGACTTTCCTCCAAGGGAGCTTCCCTGTCCCCAGCCTCTCTGTCCATCCCTGGCCAGTCTGTTGCATTTTTCATCCCCTGGCATCGTATGGTCCATGCATGTATTCACTTGTTCGTTTTTCTGTCTCCCAGATCAGAAACTACATTCCCCAAGGGCAGGGATTTTGTTTCATTTTCTGCCATATTCTTGCATGTTACACAGTGTCCAGAGCCAGTAGGTGCTCAATAATTGTTGAACAAATGCTGGAAAGACACCAGATGTGCTTTGAGCGCATGCTGGGCCTGACAGGGGCAGAGATGACTAAGTGAAGGTTCCTGTAGTCCTGCTGTGGGATGACAGGGAGGTGAGCAAGCTGGGACAAGGAGGTGAAGGCAGGACTCATTGTAGCTGGCCTTAGGGAAGGCAACCTGAGAAATTCTAGATTGACTTTGAAGGGACATGAGACAGATTTGCTCAAGGGGCAGTGATGGAGGCACCTGGCTGGCTGCAGCAGCTGGTTCCTGCAAGAAACAGGAAAAGGTGAGGACTGAGACTGGAAGACCTTGACCCTGGAGCTCAGCAGGCCCCTGGAGCCAGCCATAACTGTTGATCAACCGGTCCTACCTCCTCCTGGCCCTCCTCTTTCATTCACACCAGTTGCTTCATCTCCTGGACCTTCATTTGCACAACTGTAAAATGGAGATCCTATAGTTCCTTGCCTTAGAGTTGCCAAGAGGATTCGGGAAAGAGTCCCTCCAGTTCCTGGCATGTAACAGTGCTCAATCCACGGGAGCCTTGCTGTTCTTACACTGTTTCCTGTGAGCTGTACAGAGCACTTGGAGGTTCTGGAGCAGGAGAATGGCCTAAAGAAAGGGAGGCCCCTGAGTAGATCTCAGGAGAGCATAGTTGAGCCTCCTGTGCTTCTAACCGCCCAGCTGCAGGTTAGCCCAAGCCAAAACACAAAAAGAAGGATCCAGCCTAAAGGTAAAAATCATAAGTATCACCTTGCCCTGCTCACCCCTTCTGACTCTCCTACAGCAGGTCCCAGGCCCACGCCCTGAGGAAGCCATTGCATAATCCATAAACATGCAGGAGTAAGATAACATCACAGAGCAGAGACTATCAGTTCAAACTCCAGGAGCAGCAGCAGATAAAGAGCACAAGCATGCATATAACTGCAGCCATCAAGGGCTCCCAGTGCCAAGAACTCCTGAAGGCTGAGCAGTGGTTGACCCTGAGATTCACCCTGGTAGCCTAAAGCTGAGCTATGGCTAATCAGTCACTCTCAGGAGAAATGAGACTCAGAGCAGAAGGGACACTTATCACTTCCTGTAAGCAGCTATAAAAGTCAGTGGGTCCTATGCCATTCTTTTCTCTCTACCAAATAACCATCATGTTCTACAGAGCAGCTGAATTCTAGAATGAAAAGAAATCCTCCAACTGCCTTGGACTAGTGATGAACTCATAGCATGAACAAGAAAGAAAACATTGTTTTAAGCTTTAGATATCAGGGCTGTTTGTTACTGCAGCATAACCTGGCCTATCCTAACTGAATATAAATATACTCTTCTGCAAATTGCTTTCTCTTGACATCATTTCTGTAACATGTATCCATAATGATACATGAAAATTGAGTTTATTTATTTCTACTTCTATATAATATTTTATCATATAACTAGGTCACACTTTTTTAAAAATCATTTTTCTGATGAGGTCTATTTAAGTCATTTACAATTTTTTGCTTAGTTTTTTTTTAAAGAGAGAGAGAGAATTTTTTTAATATTTATTTTTTAGTTTTCGGCGGACACAACATCTTTGTTTGTATATGGTGCTGAGGACTGATCCCGGGCCACACGCATACCAGGCAAGCGCACTACCGCTTGATCCACATTCCCAGCCCTGTTCTTAGTTTTCTATAGCTCTGTAGCCAAGTTCTTTTGTAAAAGGCAGATAGTAAATGTTGTTGGTTTTAACAAGCTGTACAATCCCTGGCACAACTACTTAAATCTGCTATTGTAGCATAAAAGCCACCATAGACAGTAAATGAACAAATGTGCATGCCTGTTCTGATAAAATTTTATTTACAAAGACAAGTGGTGGGCCAGATTTGCCCAGAGGTGATTGTTTGCTGAGCCTCACTTTAGTGGATGAGCCTTTATTTCATGAAAGTATTTACAATAGGTTATTGTACTTAGTAAATATCGATTTTCTGTTTTGTCTTTAAAATTATTTTTATAAACTACCACCCTTCAGTTTATTTGATCTATTTCTCTTACCAGATTAAGCTTCTTCAAATATAATTTGTTTGTTTTGTTTTTGGTGCTGGGGATCGAACCCAAGGCCTTGTGCATGCAAGGCTAGCACTCTACCAACGGAGCTAGCCAGCCCCAAGCTTCTTCAAATATAATTTGCATCACATCATTCTTCTACCTCAAAACATTGGTGGCTCTTTATAGTCTGTAGAACTATTCCTAACCTTCATTTGGTCTTTAAGACCCTCCATGATCTGGCCACGCACTTTGTATCCTCTGCTTTTCTCCAACATGTAATAGAGCACAGCCATGGCCCATGTCTGCTCTCTTCCTCCAGCCCTCCTGAGGACTTCAAGATTTTATACTGAAGAATGTCCTTAAGTATCAGCCTGTGATTCTACACCACCAGGAGACCAGTCAGCATTTCGGGAGTCTCTCCATGGTTGGGGGCTCAGTCAGTATTTCAGGAGTTCCTACAGGGTTGGGGGCTCAGTCAGGGTTCCCGGAGCACATATGTGGCAGAGAGCTCAATCAGCCTCCCATAATTCCACACAGAAGGGGTTTCTGCTAACATTCCAAGTCCACACAGATGAGGAAGCTCTTCAGATGTTCCATCATGATAAGGAAAGCGGTTCTGTGGACATTCCATGATTTCCTACCCAGGCAGGCGGTCTGCAAATAGAACAAAACTCAAGGCACAAGAAGGGGCTCTGCAAACATCCCATGATTAACTGTTCTTCAAAATTCTATATACAAGACGAAGAAGTTGTTTTACGACCCCCAAATTCTATCCTCAGGAAGTACTCAGGAGTGTTTTCTGATTTCATAATGAGGAGGCTTTATTCTATTTCATAGTTCTACAGACAGAGACCAGCTGTGGAGACCTTTTGTCAAAGCAGATTCCACACTGGCGATCCTAAGACAGGAGAGAACTCCTCATAATGAAAAACTCTGCTAAGAGAAAGGTGTTCATTTGCTCGACTCTTTTAGATCTGGGATCCCATGGTATGAACCTGGGGGACTCTGTGTGCATTCAGGATGCGAGAGATAGGAGGCCATTCTCTAAATATGCCCCTCACCAGAGGAGGAGGCTAGCCAACAGGCCACGGCTGTACTCACAATCTGAAAGTCTGCAAATATCCTGTGGTTTTATCCGTATGTAGAAGGGGGTTCAGACCCCATTCCAAGATCTTACACAGATGAAGGGGTCCAGCAAGATTCCTTGATTCTGCCAAGGGGAGAAAGAATCTCTGCAATATCCACTTACTCTGTATAAAGGGTTTTGGAAGCAGTCCATGATTTTAAACCCAGGAAGGTGCTTGGGGAATCTTTGGCGTTTCTGTGGCTATCAGGATCTTGGTCAGTCTGGTCTGATGAACGTTGGTGGCTGGACCGTTTCACCATCAGACTCCATAAGTCAGAGCCTGACTGTGTGAACATTTCAAGGACACATAAAGATATGGGAGACCTGGAGACCAAGACTGACTCAAAAAAAAAAAAAAAAAACCAAAACACTGTAAAATTGAAACTAACCAATGTTTAATTAATATGTCTACAAAATGTAGTATCAATCAACTGCCTCTGGATTCAGATGATTGTATCTAATTGCACCTATTGACAACGTGAAGAGGCAATTTTCTTAGGCTTAATAGGATGTGGTAGGGACCTAAAAGTAATGCGAGGGGCCCAGGAAGATCCTGAAATGGCCCTAGAGGAGGAAGCTGCAGGCAAGTTTCCATGGGAAGTTCCCATTTTGAAGCCACCCATGGCCCTTCTACAACCCAGTCCCTGAGAGCTGACAACCCAAAGCCAAGCCCAGTTCATTCACCACCGAGTGACTCTCGGGAGATGGACCGAGCTCCAGATAGCACCCAGCTTCGAGGAAAGGCCATCCCTGTGGCCACAGTGGAAGCCGATTGGCCAAGGACAGTATGCTGTGGCAGGTGTCTGAAGGAATCAGATATTGTCACGGTCTCAGGAAGGAGCAACAGCTGTTTCAGCTTCTCTTTCCCTTTCCCCACAAGTGTCCCACGAGTCCCGGGGGGGGGGGCTCTGAGCCAGCCAGAGCATTGAAATGGGGCCAGAGCGGGGAGTTATAGCCCAACTAAGCCCCAGGGTCACAAGCGGGAATGAAGGCTGTTGATCAAAGGCAGGGAAAGAGAATCGAGTCCAGGGTCTTAACATCCCAGAGCCCAGCCACCATCCATCAAACCCACATGACAGCGAATACAATTCTGGCCTTAGCTCGAGGTCTGTAGAGAAGAAAGCTTTTCCTCTACCCATCTGAGGCTCCTCACTGGACGCTTTAAACTAGACCAGTCAAAATGAACTAACAAGAAGCAGGAACACAAGCTCATTAACGTGGGCATCCATCACGTGTATGCAGGAGCTCCCAGTGCTGTTGACCTCAGGGGTGAGTGGAACTTGGGCTTCAGTGACAACATGTGCTAAACATAGAACAAAGGGCTTGGGGGCTACTGGGGGGGTGAGGGGAGGCAATTTACAGGAAAGTGACTGAATTTCCTCTATTGATGTAAATTTCCTCTAAAAAAGGAAAATGTGGTTCCTATTTTTAAGCTTTTCTGATGGTTCTCAGTGACCTTTAACTCAGAATATCCAAATGCCAAAGAAGCACATTTCAAGTGGCATATTCTGGTACCCCCCAGGCCCGAGGATGGGAAGAGGCGATCGCTGTTGCTTCTCAAGTTTTTAAACCATCCGCCCTTTTATGGAATATAAGAGCATCTTACAGATTCCTCTGGCATCATTAATGCAATTTTATTGTCTAGCCATGGTTATGCTAAATTGCCCAGGAGGGTCTTGAACTTACCTCCTGCCTGGACCTCCAAAGTAGCTGGGATTATAGGCACACACACCACCAAGCCCGCCACATTATACTTTTAAAAATTTTGTCTTCAAAAGCTCTGAGATGATTTAAGGAAGGCAAATCCAGAATATCTTTAAATTAACTGAGACAGAAAGAAATTTGTTTGTTTTTGTTTGTTCGTGGTGCTGGATCTAAGCAAGTGCTATGCCCCTGAGCTGTACCCCACTCCAAGAAAGGAATTTCTTAAACCAGGCACAAAGAACATAAACTATGAGGGGAAGAATAGTACACTTGCCTACATCAGAGTTCAATATTCCAGCCAGGTGAGGTGGCACAAGTCTGTAACAGCTACTCAGGAGGCTGAGGCAGGAGAATCGCAAGTTCAAGGCCAGCCTGGGTAATTTAGGGAGACTCTGTCCCAAAATAAAAAATATAAAAAGAGCTGGGATGTAGTTCGGTGGTAAAGCACTCATAGATTCAATCTCCAGTACCTACCCCTTCCAAAAAGAGAGAGAGAGAGAGAGAGAGAGAGAGAGAGAGAGAGAGAGAGAGAGAGATGAAGAGAAAGCATCAGTCCAATCACAATAATAAAGGATTTCAAAAGGCATTTTGTTGAGACTAGGAAACCCAAAGGGCTCATCATCGTATAAAAAGTTGCTACCACTCAGAAGTATTCAGAGAAATGTGCTTAAAAACATAATGAGATACCAGCTCACATCTAGAGATTGACAGAAACTCTGCTTCTAGAAATGTGCTCCAAAGAAACTCTGGCCAAGTGAGCAGAGAAGAGCCATAGAGGGCTGCCCCCCCCTCCTCACCCCCTCCTCACCCCACCCCAACCCCACCCCCCCCTTCCCCGCACAGGGTTGAGCTCGGCAGTAAAAACTGCAGGCAGCTGAAATCCCATCCCTGGGGAATGGTGAATGAAATATGGGTTGGTCACTTGGTGGCACACCACACAGCAGTTACAATGAATGAATTAGAACTTCCTGTGTGTCGGTAATTGATATTTATAATGTTATGAGAAAAGAGGGGGCTCAAAACGAGACATGAGATGCACAGCGGGGTGACATTGGCTGGCCTGGCACACACCAACAATGGAACCATCAATATTAGAGGAAAAAATGGAAGAAGGCACAGCCCTAGCCTTGCCTGGCTTGCCTGCCTGCACCTCTTCCACACCTTGTTCACACAGCGATGCTGTGCACAAAGGAAAGCAGGGCCCGGGTTGGGAGGCAGTTCAGGGGTAGAGCTCATGCTTACCATGCCAGGGCTGCTGCAACCCCAGCAGGACACCAGAAACTAAAGTAAAAAGTATCAAAAAATTAGAACCTTCCTGCCCTGCTGGGGGGAAATGTAACAACATCATGGAGCTACTTTGGAAAATAAACTAGTGCTTGTCAAACAGTTAAAATCAGCTACCCTGACTGCCATTCTGCTCCTAGGTGTAGACCCAAGAGAAATGGAAACTCATGTCCACAGAAAAACCATACACGAGAGTTGAGAGTAGCATTGGATATCACAGCCAAAAAGTGGAAGCAAGTCAAATATCTATTGACTTCAGGCACCGTGGCCGAGGCCTGTGATCCCAGCGACTCAGGAGGCTGAGGCAGGAGGATTGAAAGTTCAAAGCCAGCCTCAGCAAAAAGCAAGGTGCTAAGCAACTCAGTGTGACCCTGTCTCTAAATAAAATACAAAATAGGGCTGGGGGTGTGGCTCAGTGGTCGGGGTGCCCCTGAGTTCAATCCCTAGTACCAAAAAACAAAACAAAAACATAAAACCAAATATCCATTGACTGATGAACAGATAAATGTGTTATGTCAGTGTAAAGGAATAATATTCAGCCAAAAAGAAAAAGAAAGAAAGAAAAAAAGAAGAAGAAAAAGAAAGAAAGAAAAGAAAAGAAAGAAAGAAAGAAAGAAAGGAAAGAAAGAAAGAAAGAAAGAAAGAAAGAAAGAAAGAAAGAAAGAAAGAAAGAAAGAAAGAAAGAAAGAAAGAAAGAACTGACACATGCTACTATGGGAATGATCTTGGAAGCTTTATGCTGGGTGAAAGAAGACACAGATTCTGTGAGTCCATTTAAGGCAATGTACAGAATCTGCAAATCTATAGATAGTAGTCGTCTAGGGATGGGGGATGCAGGGAGGTGGGGGGGCTGCTAACGGGTGTGGGGTTTCTTGGGGGGGTGATGCAAATATTCTAAACTTGATTGTTCTAAACTTGATGGTGGTTGCACAACTCTGTGAATTCACTAAAAAACATTGAATCCTATGTTTATTTATTTTTTAATTGTATATTTTAAATGGATTCATTGTATGCTATTTGTAACGTTTCTCAATAACATTTATATATATATATATATATGTGTGTGTGTGTGTGTGTGTGTGTGTGTGTGTGTGTATAGATAGAGAGAGAAAGAGAGAGATTGTGTGTGTTAAATCCAGTTTAAATAAATCAATTTCCACACTTATTTTTTAGTTGTTGATGGATCTTTATTTTATTTGCTTATTTATGTGTGGTGCTATGAACCGAACCCAGTGCCTCACACGTATAAGGCAAGTGCTCTATTGCTGAGCTTCAACTCCTGCCCCATCCCACACTTATTTTTTATTGAACTGATTCCCATCTCTACAAGTCTCTCATGACACACACACACACACACACACACACACACACAGCTAACCACTATTGTTCATTTCTCTTTTTTTAATTTCTTTTTAGTTGTTGGTGGACACAATATCTTTATGTCATTTTTTTAATGTGGTGCTAAGTTTCGAACCCAATGCCTCACATGTGCTAAGTGAGCACTCTACCACTGAGCCACAGCCCCACCCCACTATTGTTCATTTCTTGTGGATTTTTCCAGAGTTTTCATGCATATAAAAGTAAATATAAGAGCTGGGGCTGGGGCTCAGCAGTAGAGCTCTCACCTAGAACGTGTGAGGCCCTGGGCTCCATCCTCAGCACCACATAAAAATAAATAAATAAAATAAAGGTATTGTGTCCAACTACAACTAAAAAATGAATATTTTTTAAAAAAGTAAATATAAATATAGATTCTCCTCTCTCACCCTTGTACACAAGAAGCATCATCTTGCTTTGCCCTTCCTATAATGTGCCAGTGCATTTACACTTTCCTGATTCCTCTTATAGCCATGTAGCATTCAATTTTATGGATAAACCGTAATTCGTTTAACTAGTCTTGGGATAGACATTTGGGTTGTTCCTAACTCTGTTCTGGTGCTGGGGATAGAACTGGTGGCCTAGTGCTCTACATCAGAGCTATACCCCCAGCCTCTAACCCACCCCCAGCCTCTAACCCACCCCCAGCCTCTAACCCACCCCAAGCCTCTACCCCACCTCTTTTTACCTTAACAATGTTACAAAGCATAGCTGTTCTATGCTTTGTGGCATATCCTGCAGGATAAATGACCAGAAATGGACTTTCTGAATCAACAGGTGCATCTCCGTAGTGGTGATTGACACTGCCAGATGGTGCCACACTGGCCCTACCATGCACGTCCCCAGCAGCAAAGTGCGTGGTGCCTGATTTCACCAGCCTCGCTGAGGGAGGCAGCATCTCTGTAGTTTAGTTTGCATTTCGTTTTCTGTGAGCATTCTTTCGACATGTTCAGGAGCCATGTGTATTTTTCTGCTCATTCTCTCTGTCGCTTCCCCACTGGATGCACACTTTTCTTTCTATTTCTGAAAAGAAGATGCTCTCTACTAGGAGAACTCAGCCTTTTGTAGTGAGCGAATGGTGCTTCTCCATCCCTGTACTTGGGTTTCTTGGCCTGCTTAGCTCCTCTTTTCTGTTCCCTAGACCTCCACCGACCCGCCCGCCCGCTGTCTTCATCCAGGCGGTGCTATAACCAATTACCATAAACTGGACGGCTTATAAACCACAGAGGTGTATTTTTCACAGTTCTGGAGACTGAGAAGTTCAAGATCAAGACACTGGCGGATTCAGTGTGTAGCCAGGCCTTGCCTTCTGGTTAGCTGGGGTCTTCTCACAGTGCTCTCAAGGGTGGAAGAGCGGGGAGGCAGCTGCCTGGGGCCCCTTATAAGGACACTGATCACAAATTCCATCCAGGTGGGCTCCATCCTCATGACCTACCACTTTGCAAGGTCCGGTCTCCTAATACCTGATATGATTGCCCTGCCTATGAAGAATTCGGTCCTATACGATTACCTGAAGGGCTGCTGTATCGGCGTCTGATTCCTGGGAGTGATATCATTCCCACTCCTTCTAGGCCATGAAAAGTTGGACTAAGTTGTTGGCTGTAACTTAAATCACTATAGTAATAAGAAACCTGAGGAAACACTTTTAAAAGTTCTGTGTGTAGATGCCGTACCGAGATCACGACACACCGGATCCAAAGTGCCCTGACTTGGAACCCAGGAGAGCAGGTCACCCTGGGAAGTCCCTCACATGTCCCTGACCCGCCACTGTCTTGTCTCTGGGTTTTCTCTGTTTCCCAAAGTGCTGGGAGGGGCTTCCTCTGAGGTCCCTTTCCCAGAAGGACTGCAACAATTATGAAATTTCATTAATCAGGTAAGATTAACCAGAGAGAAAAGACTAAAGATCTCCACACCAGGACACCTGCCTATCTGGACAGACGTCTCATCTATTCTTCTGAGAGACTTTACCTATAATGAAACAAACTTTGTTACCAGGTATCTCTCCCCTCTCCTCTGCCATCCCTGGTCACCAGCACCTCCAGATCCCCCAAAAACCTCCCTATTCAAAACTATTCATTAAGGTAGCTCAGAAAGTTACTTAAGCTGGCTGCTGGAGAGTCTCATGTTTTGTGTGAGTCCTGTCTCTGATTTTTTCCACATTCATGTTAATAAATGTGTGTATCTTTTCTCCTATTTAATCTGCCTAATGTCAATTCACTCCAGTAAAATTTCAGAGGGTGGACAGGAAATCTCCCTCCAGCCTCCAGTGTCTACCTATGGACTCTGGAGAATTCGGCCTTCAGGCAAGATCACCCCCTCCCAGAGGCTGCTCCTAGCCCTCTGATTCCTATTTGTCTCTCATGCAAAATACATTTGTTCTGTCCCAACAGCCTCAACGTCTGAACTCACTCCTTGAACTTTAAAGTCTAAGTCCAAAGTCTCATCTAAAGATTATCTAAATTAGATTTGGGAAGGACTGGATGACTCACAAGAGGCAGATTGCTCAGCGGAGACATTCCTGAGAAACTGGGAGGAAGAAGGGGTAACAGGTCCAAGAGCAGCTTCAACCCCCGAGGCCTGAGAATGGTCTTGGACTCAAGTCTCTGCCCCCAGGCTCTCTGGGTTGGCTGTGGCCTTCCAGACCCCCTAGGGTGGAGGTCCTGCCCCCACAGTCCTGCCCCCACAGCCCGACTCCCAGGACAGACTCCCAGAACAGCCCGACTCCAAGGCTTTGCTGCTACAGCTTCTGCACACTCTGGTGGTTAGAGTCGGAGCCTGGGGCTCTCCGGGGCTGGACTTGTGCTTTGGGGGCTCCAAAGCAGCCCTGCCCCAGAGCCCTGCTGGACGTTTCCCTCGGGGGATTCTCTGCTGTCCCTGCAGCTACTCTCTGCCTGAGCCCCAGAGATTTTGGCCATTCTTGGAAACCTAGGTGTGAAGCCAGATTTAAAGTTAGGCAGTCAGTGTGGTCAGGTAAACCGGGTCTAATATCCAGTAAGACCCAAAAGGGAGGCCAGGTTGAGAACAAATTCCCGGAACAGTGGAACAACTGGAATGTTAATGTACCCAAGGCCCAGAGCCCATCCCAAAGAAATGTTAATGAAGATTTCTTCTTTGGCCCACCTGTGCCCCACCCCTCGGGCCTTCCCACCTACATTCCATCACCAAAAGAACTATAAAAAGGGGAGACAACCGCAGGTCCACGGATTCCACCTCTTGGGTCTCCTTCTTGAGAAGTCTTTCCTGCTGTCCTTTAATAAACTTCTAATTTCTACTCTGACCTCGCCTCGGCATGCTTCTCTGTGATATTCTTCAACATTGGGGTCAACAGCGGTAACAGGTGGACGCAGCCGTACCCCCCTCCCCAGATTTGGGGGCACAGCGTGTGCCATACCGGGACTCCCTGGGGCTGTAACTGGGTGGCTGAGGAGACAGAATGGAGGTGGGGAGCCTTGGGGCGACGCAGGCAGCCAAGGCCCCACAGCACCCACACCTCCTTTGAAATTGCTGGGGTCTGGCAATCCGGGCTTGTGATGGGAGGGGCAGGCCAGTGACCCCCTGCAATGCCTTCAGTCATTCTCCAGTTCTCTAGGACAACAGACCCACACTAGCCTTATCAGAATGTCCTCTGGTGACACCTTTATTCTCTCCTGAGCAGCATTTCATTTTTCCCCTGTATTCCAGGGCTCAGACCTTTTGATTAACACTTCTGTCTTCTCCCATTTACTGTAAGCACTTAGGAAAGAACTATCTACACCTACAACACTGCTTAAAAACATACTTCTTTCTTTCGTTCGTTTTTTTTTTTTTTTTTGTGTGTGTGTGTGTGTGTGAGATACCAGAGATTGGACCCAGGGGTGCTCTACCACTGAGCTATATCCCTAGCCCTTTTTTTTTAAAGACAGAGTGAGAAAGGAGAGAGAGAGAGAGAGAGAGAGAGAGAGAGAGAGAGAGAGAGAGAGAGAGAAAGAGAGGGAATTTTTTTTAATATTTATTTTTTAGTTCTCAGTGGACACAACATCGTTGTTTGTATGTGGTGCTGAGGATCGAACCCGGGCCCCACGCATGCCAGGTGAGCTCGCTACCGCTTGAGCCATATCCCCAGCCCAAGCCCTTTCTACTTTTTATTTCAAGACAGGTTCTCAATAAGTTGCTGAGACTAGCCTCCGACTTGCAATCCTACTGCCTCAGCCTCCCAAATCACTGGGGTTATTTACTGCTCACAAGGTTCCATCTTCATGAAGCACCATGACATACAACTGAGTCAAATTTGGTGCCACTTTATAACAAGGGTTGCCTCTCCCCCAGTTCCCAAAAACATTCCTCATCAGAATGGCTTACTCTTAATAACCCCTCAGCATTCTGTTCCTGGCCTCAAAAGTGTTCTCTTTGATGGTCAGAAGGGCAAGCTCCCTCTTTCCTTTCTGGGATTTTACAAGAATCACCCTTAATATATATTTTTTTCACCCTTAATATTAATAGTCTGTTCATGGCAACGTAGGTTTTTCTTGGCGTGCACCTCAAAACTCCTCTAGTTCCAAAGTTTCTTCCACACTATGAATATTTGCAACAGCAGCTCCTCCCCCACTTGTGGGTGCCAACTTTCAGGCTTTGTCTTTTGGGGTGGCTCAGGTGGCTTATAAGCAACAGAAACTTATCTAGGTTTGTGCCAGGGACCAGGATCTCTGTGGAACTCCCAAGCTTGTAATTTAACATCTCCAGTATGCTTGAAAGGGTGGAAAAGTTTTTTTCACTAGTGAAGATTGGGCTCCCTGGACTTATTTAAGAAACAAGGCTGGAGTACAGCTCAGTGGTAGAGCATGAGCTTAGTATGCACAAGGCCCTGGTTTTGATTCCCAGCACTGCAAAATCAGAAGGAAAAGAAAGAGAGAAGGATTAAAGAGCTAGGCATGGTGGCTCACACCTGCAATCCCAGCATCTCAGGAGGCTGAGGCAGGAGGAACACAAGTTCCAGGCAGACTCAGCAACTCAGTGAGGCCCTAAGCAAATTAGCGAGACCCTGTCTCCAGGACCAGCTGGAAGAAAGAAAGAAAACAGCAGCAGCAATTATCAAAACAGCTGGTATTTATTAAGTTCTTATTCTGTGTCAGACACAACACCAAGTATGTCACTCATATTAACTTAGCTAATCCACTCAACAACCCTATTAATTAGTAACCTTTCCATCCCCATTTGCAGAAATAGGGACTGAAGCCAGGTATGGTGGTGCACACCAATAATCCTGGCAATTCTGGAGGCTGAGACAAAAGGATTGCAGGTTTGAGGCCAGCATCAGCAACTTAGTGAGGCCCTGTTTCAAAAAATAAGAACTGGGGATGTAGCTCACCTATAAAGTGTCCTTGGTTTCAATCCCCAGTACAAGAAGATGAAGAGGAGGAGGAGGAAGAGGAGGAAGAGGAGGGAAAGGGAAGGAGGGGAAGAGGAGGAGGAGGAAGAGGAATAGATTAAGGCACAGATTTACCCAATTCCTGTAG
This sequence comes from Ictidomys tridecemlineatus, assembly GCF_052094955.1. Classification (NCBI taxonomy): domain Eukaryota; kingdom Metazoa; phylum Chordata; class Mammalia; order Rodentia; family Sciuridae; genus Ictidomys; species Ictidomys tridecemlineatus. The sequence goes on along the minus strand of NW_027526077.1, from coordinate 271 downwards.
CTGGTAAATGGCAAAATGGGTACTGCAACCCAGCAGCCATAGCTACAAGAGGAAGGCTGAGTTGCAGCTCGGGTGGGCGTGGCTGAGTCAGGTGGAGACCCCAGTGAAATGTACAGGGGAGTCCAGAGAGCAGGCTGAGGACGGGCTTGAAGACATTCTCCCAGGACTCTGCACTGGGGAGTCAGGTGGGGCCCAGGAGGGGGACCCCAGTCTCCCCACCAAGCCTCCTTTGGGAAGAACCAGGACTTCCCTGCCAATCCTGCTCTCCAAG